>NC_086247.1:108288593-109038593 GCF_021018805.1 Prinia subflava | reverse complement strand
TTTACATAATCTCAAAATTACATAAGCAGAATGGTAATCACTGAAAAAGCAAAATATTGAAAAGGCCTATTTAGCTTCCCTGTCTCAGCAAGACAGTCATCATCATATTTTGGAAGCCAGCAAGTAGGCTTAGGTGTTGAGAATGTTGTTAGTAGTGAACCTCACAGCAGAAGAGTATCAACTCTGCCAGCCAGGCTTACAAAGCCACTATCAGAGCTGATTATACTCAGGAATGTGGTATGAGAAATACCTGGCAGAAACTGTGGTAATCCATTACAATTAACCCCATCTCCTTAGCAGTTAATACAAACAAAAAAACAGACAAACAATCAGGAAGTTGGTCCTGACTGCAGTATCATAAAGAGCAGATGCTGATTTCCCAGGGAAACCAAATTATTTTGGGAAGATAAAAATACCTTGTAATATGCCAACTTTTAAAAGTATTAACTCAGAGAGTATTAAAATTTTCAGCATATCTGACCACATCTCTTTCCAACCTTAGTCATATACAAAGCATGGAGACCATAATAGAGGAAGAGGAAACACACGCATGCCATACATGTAATATTGGTGACCTTGCAAGCTGATCCAGTGAGGTGAGATTTGGAGCCTTGTTATCATACAAAAAACCACTAGTAGTTTTTTTGCCTCACCAGTGAAACAGAACACAAACTGTTTTGTAATAATGTTTCAAACGTGTAGGGGACAACTCTTTGATTGAGAAAACAAATTTTCAAACAAGAATCACAGAAACCACCTAAGAATTTGAAAAATCATTGCTATTCCAAATACCAGAAATGTATGGTAGTAAAACTGTAGCATTTGAATTTATTTACTGAATTTGAGATGGACCAGTAAGTACAACAGAGTTGTACCAGAAAACCAAGCTGATAAAATAATATCATATCAAAATGATAATATCATAATCACATATTCATGTTACCACAGAAATACAAAAATAAAGAAGAACAAAGTTTCACTCAAGCAATAAAATATGTGCCAGTCTGAAGAGGATGTTGGAAAATAATCTGAAAATAAAAAGCACAAGATAAAGATGTGCCTATGTCCATCATTCTGCCCAAAAGGTCAAACACCAGAAAAGTGGCTCTATGCATTTCCCAGGAATGACAGTACTGTCAAGGCAAATGGAATATAAGAGTATTTTATTTGTGCAAGTGAATCATCATACCCTAGATGCCAAGAATAGAAATTCTCTTGAGAATGGGGTCAGTCTGGAATAGAAATAAATACCGTGTACTAACAAGATGGAATAGAGCATGAGTAATCATGCTATCTGGAAAAAAAATCACCAAAAATCCCCAAACAAACAAGAAAACAAATTAGTACATATGGCAAAATAAACCAGAACCGTATAGCATTTTCAACAGGCCTCAGAGCACACTGAAGAACATAGCTTACAAAACATGGAAACACGCTTTAAACTGATAGGCTACTGGTCAGACTTTTGAGAACCAGGCAAAATGTCAGAGGCTTACGCAGTACCCATTGAGGGTAGAGCAGTGAAGTGTTTAAGCATGCCTGAACTATGTGCTTGCAATCACGAGATCTCAGTTTGCCTTAAATTAGATCATATATTTATTTGAGAACAAGAATTTGATTACATCTGACTGTCCTGTCTAATAGGCAGGCAAATAGCAAGGCTGAGTTTGCTGCACAGATTGCTAGGAGTATTGAAATGGTGCAAACAGGGCAGAGAATATTTTGCATTCCGTTCTTGAATGCTGAAAATATTCCCACAGAAAAGTTCACTGCAGTTGAGTACAATGCTTGAAGTCGTGTTCAGTAACAGGATAAATGAGTAACAGACTGAAACAGTAATTAAAAGGCCAGAGGTAAGAGTCTTACAATTACAACCCTGATCTGTATTTGTAATACTTTGTTTCTGATAACTCTCATACCTGAAGCAACACGCTTGAAGGCAGAATCTTACATTCTTACACCAAATCAAAGGGAAAATTCCCCATCTGGAGTATATTGAAACTGTGCACCCAGATCATAAGAAACATATAGACATGTAATAAAATGTGTATCAACAATAAAAAAGTGCCCATAGTTCCTAATTAGGAGGGGTTGGAAAAAAAGGTGGTATAAGTCAACATGTGTCCCTGTGTATGCCTTAAATTATATTGATTTTTTTTTTTTATCATGGAGACATTTAATTTCAAAAGTTATAAATCTCGGGTCCAATTGTTACTAAACATTTTTTTTCAGTGTGTTTCTCTTGCTCTATTTTGTAGTGCCATTGCTGCATATATGAAGATTTCAACAGACTTCATTAATGTTAAAGATCATACCATCTCACACCTTCAAAATGGGGTATTTACCCCCTTTGCATAAAAACAATCCCTAGCCTGGATTAATTTAACAGAAATTGTACGTAGGACAAAACATGAGAAATCTGGAAGAAAAGACAGTAACTTGATAGTCAGTGTGGCTTAATTTTATCTTCTTGGACAGGGACAACAAAATTGACTTATTCTAAGATGTGGCAATGAACTGCTGCCAGGACTTGTGTGCAACTGAGCTAATACTCTTTCCCTTCTTCTTTTTATCAGTCATTCTTACCACAACCACAGATAAAATACATACTTTTCTGAAATCAAAATAAATTCCTCTTCAAAGCATACTTTTTTTGTGCTTATTAATAGAAAATGATGTCTACGTATGCATTTGGTTTATTTATATCTAGTCAACTACTCATTTACATTAAAAAATGGAAAAATTATCTTACTTGTGCAGCTTCAAAGCTGTAGCTTCATTGATAATTACAAGTCACCTCTGCAATTACTGAAAACTTACGGGGTAAAATGGGACAGAGAATCAATTTTTTCAGCCTGCCTTCATAGGGGAGGTGTTCCAGTCCCTTTATCACTTCATGGCCTCCCCTGGACTTGCTCCAACACTTCCCTTTCCTTCTTATTTTGGAGGCACCACAGCTAGATGCAGCACTCCAGGTAGGGTCTCTCAAGAACTGAGAGTACAGAGACAGAAATACCCCCCTTGCCCTGCTGGCCACACTGCTTTTGATGCAGTCCAGGATACCTCTGGCTCTCTGGGCTGCCAGCCCACACTTATGGCTCATGGTGAGTTTTTTGTCAACAGTAAAGAGGTTTGTGGGTTGTTTTTTTTTTTTTTTTTTCCCTTTTCAATATTACAGGGGTTTAAAATCATACTGAAGTCTTCTTGAGAGTGGGAGCAAAAACCCTGACCATCTGTTATCACGCTGCCTAGAAAAAACATTGAATCCTTCCTGTAAGTGTACTACTTCTATTATCAATATGGGTTGAAATGGATCAAATGGGCTCAAACCTGTTAGGAGGTCAAAATAAAGGTGAGACACTGAGAAAAAGTAGGATTTTTTACAGCTGGGTCTAGAGAAAATGTTTTTAAATGTTTTGTTAGAATCAGAATGGTTTGAGTTGGAAGGGACCTCAAAGACCATCTAGTTCCAACTCCTTGCTGTGCCCAACCTTTCACTATGCCAGGTTGCACAAAGCTCCATCCAGCCTGGCCTTGAACAATTCCAGGGATGGGACATCCACAGCTTCTTTGGGAAACCTGTGCCAGTGCCTCATCACCCTCACAGCAAAGATTTCCCCCCACCCCTCATATCTAATCCAAATCTACTTTCTTTCCGTTTGACATCCCTTGTCCTGTCACCACAGTTCCTGATGTTGCACAAAAGAAAAGAAATTTTCAAGGGCCTTACAAAAGCAAAACCAGACAAGAAAAGAATGAAAAAGAAAGCCAGATCCCCATAAGATGAAAAGACAAGTGAAAAATCCACGTTATTGTTAAACATAGAAAACGCTCGTTTCAAGGGCTAAATTCTGTCACAAGGGTCCCTGCATTCGGCGCTTGCAGAAGGCCGTGGCAGGGCTGAGGGCGCTACCTGCCCTTTTGACTGCGAAGGCTGCACGGAGCAGCCCCGCCAACACAGGCTGCCCCGGCAGCCCGACCTTTCCCGACGGACGCGGCAGCCCCGGGCGCTCCCCACACAACATCCGGGAACTCCCCCCCCGCTCTCCGCCCGGTGGTCCCGCCCTGACGTAGGCGCCCCTTAGCCCAATGGGGCTCCACTCCGCTTCCGGCGTCCGGCGCCGTCTCCTGGAAACGGGCGTGGGGTGGCGACCATCCGAGCAGCGTGCGGGGGTTGCGGGGACGCAGTCCGGTGGGACCTGGCGGTGAGTTCCAGCTGGGATAAAGGACAGCAAAACTTTCCAGTTCCCGGAAACAGCCTGCCTGCCGAGCCGGTGCCTTTCCCGCTTGCCTGTATTTGGCGCCGCGCAGGGACCAGTGTCCCGTCCGGACACTGCCACCGGAGCATGGGAGACTCCGTCCCGGGGGCGGGGCTGCGCCGTTTCGGTTGATGGCGGCGGCGTGGCGGTGGTCCATTCACGCCGCACTACGGCTGTCGTTCCCATCCTTTCCCGCCGGCTCCATCGCCCGCACACAGGTACGGCCGTCGTACCCCACCCTTTCTCAGCGGTTGTATCCCCTGCACAGAGGTACGGCCGTCGTTCCCGCCGGTGCCATCCCTGCACACCGGTACGGCTCTCGTACCTTTCTCGCGCACGTTCCGTAACGTGGCCGTTACCTGGCGGAGCTCGCGCGCCCAGCGGCCCCTCAGCGCCCCTCACCCCATCCCTCACCCCATCCCTCACCCCATCCCTCACCCCATCCCTCACCCCATCCCTCACCCCATCCCTCACCCCATCCCTCACCCCATCCCTCACCCCATCCCTCACCCCATCCCTCACCCCATCCCTCACCCCATCCCTCACCCCATCCCTCACCCCATCCCTCACCCCATCCCTCACTGCCCTCTCGCTCCCTCGGCCGCCGTCCCTCGGTCCGACTGCGGGAGCGGACCCGGGGCCAGGCTGGAACCCCTGCTGGAGCGCTCCTGAGAGCCCACGGCCCCTCCCCTGAGCTACAAGTGGCTCGGGAGGCGGCTGTGTCTCCACACCTTGCACCTCGTGGTCTCATCACCGTGCGGCGCCGCAGGCCTGCCCGCCCCCGGCAGAGCGGGGAGCGCAGGAGATCGCGGTTCGTGCACGGGCTGCTCGGTTCGGATTAGTTTTGGCCATTCCCTCGTAAAGAGAGGGAACCGCGTCTCCTTGGTGGGCTGGTCCTGTATCCAGCCCGGAGCAAATCAGTTCCCTCGGCGTCTGGAGGCTGCTGCTGTGGGTGCATCTGTATTTCACACCTGTTTCGTTACAGGTGGTGGCGTGGGAGGCTTCCATGGCGGCCTTCTTTCCTTATCTTTTCACTTTTTATAGCAGTTTATTTGATCTCTTTTTACTTTATGTCAAATTCCATCTGTTGAAAGTCTATTCTGTGTGGCAGAGAAGCTGTGGGTGTCCCATCCCTGGCAGTGTTGAATGGGACATTGAGTACCGTGTTCTAGTGGGATGTGTTCCTGCCCACAGCAGGGGCATTGGAACAACATGATCTTTAAGGCCGATTCCAACCAAGCCATTCTATGGTTTTATGATCCTATGCTCCATTGGTTGTGTACTGAAATAAAGGCAAAACCATAACTCTTGAGAATCACAGACTATTCACTTTTCCCTGTAGCCTCTTGCATTTTTGCAGATATACTCTTTAGAATTGTATCTACTAGCCTATCTGTTACTTTTTGAATAAGATCTTTGGAAGTATAAAATTCACCTGTTCAAAATTTTGATCACATTTCCTGAGAGGAGGTCTTCTGTAAAGCAATTATATTTCAATCTTTCTGGAAGTATGGAATCCCTATTCAGGGTGAATACTATACATGAATAACCATTACATTTAAATTTCCCCTTTCTCCTCCTTTCTTTAGGTTTATTTGTTTATGGTAATACCATGTTTCCAGTCTGTTGCCTGTGAAGCATTCTAAAGCATGGAGAACTTCATTTTGTATGAGGAGATTGGAAGAGGAAATAAGACAGTTGTTTATAAAGGAAGAAGAAAGGGGACAATTAATTTTGTTGCCATTGTTTGCAGTGATAAATGCAAGAGAGCTGGAGTAGCAAACTGGGTAAGTAATGAGGTTTCTTTTCCTGCTAAATCTGGGAAAAAATACAGCCTACAAAATTGTGGTAGCATAAGTTATAGACAAGTGTCATGTGCTTCTTTAGATGGAGTTTGTCACATTTAGATCAGCTTCTCAAGATTTTAAGTTCTTATTCTTTAAATACAGTCTTCCTTGAATGTGTTTATTTATGTGATTTTATTGGTTTTTAGATTGCATGCATAAACTCATGTTTACACTCTTACTCTTTCTGTGATGTGTCAATGAACTTGTAAAAATGGTTATGTGTGGTGGTTTGCTTTATTTTGTTATTAGTTGTGCAAAACCAGTGGTATCAGTAACTTCCAGTAAACAATCCATTTCTTATTTAGCAAGAAGAAATTATTTTTGATGAGAGAATACCATTTAAGCTAAAACAATTCTGGTTTGTAAAACCTTGGCACAGCTTTAAATATGATACTTTTTGGAAAGAAAACTGATACAGTTACACAGTTCAAATATTTTATTTTTCCAGTATGTATATTTTGTTTCTGTAGTGGGTTAACCTTGGTTGGATGCTAGGTTCCCACCAGAGCCACTCTATTACTCCCTTCTTCAACTGGACAGGAGTCAGAAAATACCAGGAATGGGTCAAGATAAGAGCAGGGAGAGATCACTCACCATTTATCTTCACAGACAAAACAGACTTGATTTAGGGAAAGTAATTGAATTTATTGCCAGAGTAGGACAATGGGAAATAAAACCAAATCTTAAAACACCTTTCTCCCACCCCTCCTTCTTCCTGGGTTCAGCTTTACTCGCAATTTTGTCTCCATCCTCCCTTGCCAGAGATGCAAGGAGATGGGGACTGGGGTCAGTTCATCAGATGTGTCTCTGTTGCTCCTTTCTCCTCATGTTCCTCCCCTACTCCAGCGTGGGGTCCCTCCCATGGGAGACTGTCTCTACAACCTTCTTCAGTGCTCGTCCTTCCCACAGGCTGCAGTTCCTCATGCACAGCTCTGATGTAGGTCCTTTCCATGGGGTGCAGTGCCTCAGGAGCAGGTTGTTCCAGTGTGAGTTCCCACAGGGTTACACATCCTGCCAGTAACCAGCATGGGCTCCTCTCTGCAGGGGTCTGCAGGTCCTACCAGGAGCCTGCTCCAGCAGAGGCTTCCTCCAGAGTCACAGCCTTCCTTGGGTTTCCACCTGCTCTAGAGTGGGCTCCACCACAGGCTGCAGATGGATCTCTGCTCTGCCATGGGCCTCCAGGGGCTGCTGAGGGACAGCTTTGCCTCTCTGGTCCTTGTCAGGGGCTGCAGGGGGATCTCTGCTCCAGCTCCTGGAGCACCTGCTGTCCCGTGTTCTGCACTGACCTTGGTGCCTGCAGGGTTGTTCCTGTCACACCTTCTCCTCTCCCCTGTTGCCGTTCACAGAAGTGTTTTCCCCCAGTTTAAATGTTATCCTGGAGGTGCTGCCACCATCACTGATGGGCTGGTGTTGGCCAGCAGTGGGTCTGTCTTGGAGCTGGAGGGCATTGGCTCTGTCAGACACAGGAAGCTTCCAGCAGCTTCTCACAGGAGCCAGTCCTGTAAACCTCTCCATCTGAATACCAAAACCTTGCCCTGCAAAACCTACAGTTTCATATTCCCTTTCATTGTTTCAATGATCATTTCTTGGGAACTTTTTTGTTCTTAGAAGTATATTAGCCTTACAAATCTCGTGGGGATACCTTACATACCACTGTAGCAAGAAGCAGAGGCTTCTGTAGAGATTAGGTCATGTAGGTGTTGTAGAAATACAGATTTTCAGGGTCTCTTGAATAGTTTTCCTTGTCTGATTAGATTAAGAATGATGGAAAAGCTTATTTTCACTTCCTCTTGCTGTATTATCTCTCATTTGTATTCTTATTAAAAAAATAAGTAGGAGTGCAAGTTTGATTCCAAATTCTGATTTCCAGTTTGTTATTGTTTTAGTGGTGCAGGAAGGTTAAATAATATTTATAATTTTGAGTTGAAAACTTACTAATTTTTTTCTTTCTGTATTTTAAAAACAGGTGAGTTAGGCAAGGTCTGTGAGGAAAGTTATTTTTTCTCAACATATGTTGTAGTTAAAATTTTGGGGGGTCCCCGGGGGGGTCCCCCGGGAGACCCCCGGGTCTTAGGGTCATGGGTGTTTTTGTGCTGGCAGGCAAAGAGACTTCAGACGCCGGTGGGGTGCTGATGAGATGAGGGTTTATTCAGAGCTTTACTCTAGGCAGGGAGCATGGTCCTGCGGTAGTGGGGGAAGGGAAAGGGAGCATCCAGAGGCCTCCAGGGGGAAGAGGGGCAAAGAGACTGAGCTTTTTGCTTTTGCATTCTTAACACAGAGGTTCAAGGTGGGCGTGGTAAGATTTTTTAGCTAATTAGGTTACAGACACACCATACTGTAGGGAGGGTACAGACTTGGGATAAACTATACATTTTCCAGGGGTGAACAAGAGCATACCACTCCATAAAATGCAGTCTCACAAAATGCAATCTCACAAACATATATGTAACACTAAAATATTTGAAGAATAATGTTACTGCACTAGAAAAGGCAAGAGAACAAGTAGCGAATCTAGAGTAGATTGTATTATTTCTTATTCCCATGCCTCAAGTCCATATAAATATATATATTTTTATGTCTTTCCCACACTTAACTATGTTAAAAACTTCACTCTAGGTTCGTCTGACTCGGGGACTCACACATAAGAATATAATGACATTTTATGAATGGTATGAAACAAGCAGCAGTCTCTGGCTTGTAGTGGAATTATGCACAGGTAAGATAAACTCAAAAGTTAAACATTTATAGAATGAATATTTGTAAGACATTTCTTACACCTTCTTTACAACAAATGCTTAGATCTTTGAAAAAGGCATTAATTGTCTGATTATTAACTTGAGAATCTGGTTTATATGTAAAAGTGGAAGTGTTTGCTCTTGGAAACATTTGTAGAAATCAATTGAACTCGTGCTTCTCTGGCTCGCTGTATGCGTCTTTGAAAAGTTAGTTGAATTACATAATGTTGGTTTTTAAGAGCTGAAGAGAGAAGGGAACATGAAAGCAAATTGTGAATAGTCAGAAGGTAGCTCAGTAAAAATTACTTGAGAAGTTATCTAAGGACTGGCAGTAGGCGGCATTCTCTTTTAAAAGACATCAAGGAGCAAATCAAGTTATAATGTACTAATGACTTAATATTGTTCAAATTAATTTTTAATCAAGGGCAATTCAGCAGCCAGAGTGAACGATTTAATTTTTTTTGCTATTCAGTAAAAGTATTTTGACTTCCATGTTAAAATCATAATTTGAGAACTCTGAGAACCCAGAACTGCATTAAGTGATTCACTTAGGTTTGATAAGTTCTTATCAATCTGTTAAAGGAATCGTGTAAAGCTTTCTTTAATTGTGATGACTGCATGTTTTAAACTTCTGACAGCATGCTTTCCTCCATATGGAAAGGAAAGAAAAGAAGGCCAGTATGCATGTGTGATGCATGTTAAGATTTTTGTATCTGGAGTTTAGTTAATAGTAAAAGTCCATGTTACTCCTAGCCTTTTTATTTATCCAGAATTCTGTTTGAAAAATTACTGAAAAAGAGAACTTTCAAGTTCTGAGGAAAAAAAAGGTCATTCTTTAAGTGATTAAAAGTGATTTAAATGGCTCATATGGGGCTTTGGTTTACTTGCTTAGTCTCACTTCGGGGTACATATTTAAATTATTAGACAGGCAGCCTTTTATTATTGAACAATTGTCAGGTGTTTTACCTTGCAGTTCTGTAGTTTCCTGCAAGGTGAGTATCTTGGAACTAAATTACTTACACAGAGTTAAGATGTGGATTATGCATATATAATGTGCATATTATATATAACATATATAAGTATATATATACATACATATCCATACATAACATATGGATTTCTTCTTAATTTTGTTGACACCTGAAAAATGCTTTTGAAATATGGAAGATTTCTCTCACTTGTCTCAAAGATAGTTTCTGTTATTAGATGTGAAATATTTCTGTGTTGCTGGTTTCACTACTTTTTTCTTTGTGTGTTTGGCCATATTATGAAATTATTCTATATGTAGTCCTCTAAATTACATTGTAAGGAACAGTAATTAAATGTGATGGAAAATTCTCTGCCATAGCTCTGTAGTATGGGCTTGGTTTTAAAGGAATGACTGATTCACTAACCAGCATAAAAAGGCTTAGAAATAAAATAATTTTAAGATTCAGCAGTGATGAATAATTGGAAGGGTACTGTAATGACAGAGCCTCTGAAAGAAATGACTAATCAAAGGGGAAAAAAAAGTTCAGGAAAATCTATTGTGTGATTTGGAATAAAAGATCTGGTATCCATTTCTATGAAAAGCTTTCCTAATCCCTCTTTCATTCAGGGTCTTAAATCTGTGGGCTTTGGATGGGGTTTTTTGTTTGTTTTGGTATTTTTGTTTTGTCTTGTTTTTTTATCAGCATGATTTGGCTAGGATATAAACAACAGATAGCCCAGGAAACCTATAGATAACTCATGGCATGCAGTCTGTGTCTCAGGCGAACAGATTTGATGCAGGATTAGTAAAGGACCAAATGGGGCTGAGAAGAGGGGTTTTGAGCAGGATGGGAATGTGGAGCTCAGAATAGGGGACTGGGACAGGAAGGAAGAGAAAGAATGAGCAATGAACTTGTGGGAAATGAAATTAGAAGAAATCTAAGTCCCATGAATATTTAGGATGCGAATGAGTCAAATGGGATGAGTCTGATGACATACCTGAGAATCACTGGAAAATGAGGAAGTAGGTGATGGGGGAGGAAGAGAAATGTTTTTAAGGATACAGAAACAGTAACAGCTAGTGGGGAGAAGTGTAGAGTGTGAGTGTGAAGACCAGTGAGGAATACAGATGATAGAGGATATAGGTGAGGGTTATTTGGAAGGCTTTGAAGTGTAATCTGATCAGAAACAAAGGAAGGGTTGGTTGGAACTTAATGGAGAAGGAGAGTGGTGATTTTGGAAGGACAGAAAGGGGTCTCATGTTAGGATAAGAAGTCCAGAGAGCTGTGATTAGGACTTACTGGTACAGGAAGCTGGGATTTGTGTGAGAAACCTAGAAAGTAAAATACAACAAAATAATTTATCTTTTGGACATAGTTGACCTCAGACTGTTACACAGTTTTACTATTTCTGTTGTCTCTGAATTCAGTGGAAAATGGCCTGCCATTAGTTTTAGCAATTGTTCACAGAAGTGGATAGCCTGCTGTTGGTATTATTTATTCTTTTAACTTGTGCAGCAGGAATCTGGTTAAGGAATTTTAATAAAAGCATAGGGTACTATTACACTGTGAATTGGCACAGTTTCTGAATTTCTTTTTCCCTTCTATTTCCTTTGTAAAATAATATTTAAGTAATTTTGAAGTCATGCAGTCAGTTATTCCAGATGAAATTAAGATTTTTTTCACAGTATTGAAAATAATTTTTTTACATCTTAGATTTTGTAACTATTAGATATCAAGAAATATTTCTAATATCTACTGATATTGGTTTTTGATTGACGTCTTTTGAAGAAGGATGTGCAATTGGGCATCACTTTTGTGACCTCTTCTTTATATTCACATCCTTACTCTGTGTATTCCAGGTGGTTCTCTAGAATCTGTCATTGCTCAGGATGAATGTCTACCAGAAGATGTGGTGAGAGAATTTGGTGTTGAGCTGGTTACTGGTTTATACCATATTCATAAGCATGGAATTATCTATTGTGAATTGAAGCCTGGAAAGGTGAGGAGGGGTATTATCTATAGGGACACTGTATGTTACTTTTCATGCCATCAGCATTTATTTTATTATTTGTATTTTACCATTTGGAAAAAGCTTACCTCAGCTGTGAGGTCAGTTGAGTTTTATAATATATGTGAAGACAATCAAAGACAAGTCTGTAGCTTGAATATTTTATAATATAATTGATTTTTTCCTTGGTGTGTATCTGATGCAATGTGATATATTCTTTTTGATTTGGTGTGCTGGTTTAATTTAATTAAAGATTTTAGTTCTCTGTCCTTGGACACATAAATTTGTTATTATTCTATCATGCAGAATATTTTGCAGCCATAGAAAATGCTAACGAGGGAGTAAAGTTAACTGAAGTTTCTTTGTTAATAACTTTCTCTATTGTTTGCACATACCATGGAAATTATCATCTTATTCCTGTATAAAAATACAAGTCTTCATGTAGTTTCTCATTTTGTGTGTGTAATTGATGTAGAGGTTTGCCAAAGTGTAGAGGTTTGCCAAAGTCTGTTTTTGTTTTTAATTCATGTAGTCACCAGAATATGACTATAATAAAACTTTTTTGCTTAACAGTAATTGGTTTTCACCTTGACCTGTAAGTGGTCAAGTTGCTATTCTCTGAATCTTTGGTAAAATCTTGCACAATTCTACTCAGTTCCAGTCATTTGTGAACCCAAAAGCAGTAAAAAGACAGGAGTAAAGCATAGTGTAGATGACTCAATGGTCTTCTGAAGAGAAATGTTGCTATAAAGTACTCATTTCAACAGACAGTAAAATGTTAAAGTTTCTGTGCCCCACCCCCTGCTTCTGCCTGAATGGGCTATTTCTTCAGTCATGTTTTTTTTGGGATTATGAATTTTTACTTGCAAGAATAAGCAGTTACTGGCCAGAGAAAACTCTCCCCATCATTGGACAAAATCTGTGGAAGTTCCTGCTACATAAAATGAGAAAAATTCCTTTTTTTTTCCTCAATTGAAGCCCTGTTTGGTTTTACTAGACTTGTATTTTCCTGTGCAGTTTTACTCTACTCTTTCTTTTCTCTAGTAACATCATTGTTTATTTAGATTTAAGGAGTAAACAAAAGTACACATTGAATCTCTTAAGGGTTTTGTTGGGGTTCTTTTGGTTATAAAAAAGAAGACGGTATTTGTAGGAGAAGGGAATACAGGTGACCTTACCCCTGATAGGTAGCAGATATGTTAATTAACCAATACAGCCTCACCCCTGGTGAGTAGCAGCTATATCCAATAAGGATGAGTGAGGGTTAGCTGCTAAGGGGAGAATCCTCATGGAGGAGGAACTTTGAGGAGTGTAAGGGAGAGACTAATGAAGCAGGATCCTGGGTAGAGCAAATGACTGTTCCAAGGTCAGTGTGGGTCTGCAGTTAGAGCCTTTTGTTAGAACCTGCAGTCACAGTCTAGCTGGGTAAAAGCCTGCATTCAGAGAGTGCAAACTAATACCTGCAGTCGTAGTTCAGCAGGAAATAACCAGCAGTCAGAAGCTGCAAGGGAAACCTGCAGGAGTAGCTTGCTGCAGCCAGTCGGGGAAAAGTTGGAGTTAAGATGACTGAGCTGTGAAGAAGAATAAACCAGGACCCTTTTTATGTTGTGTTTAACAAGAAGTTTGTGCCTCAGCTCATTTTTACTCTCTAATAAGAGGGTGCTGCAGCAAGTATTGGCTAAAAAGAAAAAATACAGTGTTTTTGGTTATAGTGAGCCTCTTTATGTACTTAAATGGTTTGAGATCATGATTATTTTTATAATAAATTATTTCATGTTAAAAATTTCAATTTTAGTATATGATACTAGCATATTCGATTTTGTTTATTCTAATAGATTCTACTGGAAGGGTCTGGCACTTTGAAATTCAGTAGTTTTTGCTGGGCTAGAGCAGATGGTGAAGACTTAGAAAAAATTTTTGCTTTAGCTGGAGCTGAAGAAGGTGAAGATACTAATGAAAGCACTTCGCAGAGATACTCTAAAAATACAGTTCAAGGTATGAGATTTTTACTAGCCAGAATTAACTTATACCAAAGAGAGAGAATAAAAGTTGAAATATCAATGATTATGATTGAGAAAAATTATACAGAATTAATCCTGTTTTGTCTCAGAAAAAAATGAGCTGTGGAATTATTTATGGACTTTTTAAAGTTTGTACTGCAGGTGTTCTCTGTAAGGTCTGGAACTAAGTTCCATTAAGTTTGTATTAAAAGTATACAGAAAATTTGGGAAGTACTACACAGAACTACTGCTTCTTTCATTGGGCACTACACTGCTGTACATTCATTGTCCTCTTTGATGCATATGGTCTAGGTTATTTCTAGTTTGAGGTCAACTCACTAAAGAATAACTTTGTTTTAAAGTCTGAGAAAGTTACTGTGCTTCAGTTTCAACAGGTAGATCCATACAAATGCAATAGACTGCAAATACTGTGGGTTTTTCTTCATTGAATAGAAAAAATTCAGAAACTTGTTTTTAATCTTCTGAATTTTTTATTAGTCATTATCTTGGAACATCTCACAGACCTCTATTTCCAAGATAATGATGTCTCATATATCAGTTATTTTTATCAGAAACAACTGAGTTCTTGGTAATATTTTATGAGAACAAAGAGGGCTCTCCTTGCTGTCTCCTTCTGAAAGTCCACACTGGAAATATTTAGACCAAGATCAGATCTTTATTCAGGAAGAAATACAAATCTAATCTCTTTCCTGTTGCTCTTCAGAACTGTTTTGCTGTGTATGGTAATGACCTTTTGTCACTTAAAAAAGTAAAACCCAACATGAAAAGAACCCAAAATAAACTTTTTAAGGGATTGTGGAATTGGCACTTCCACTGAGTTAGTCAATTTTGTTTTGAAATTTTTGAGACCTGATGGCAACTACTGTAGAAATAGGTACTCTATATTTTATTCCTGTATCAAACAAAAGAGATTTGTGAATAAGCTGCTATAATTTGATAATGTGATGTTTTCATAGTTTTTTAGGGGGAAAAGAGCCGTAACTGTTTAGATAGTGATTTCATTGGGTAGCTACCTTGGTTTTTGTAACAGAACTTTCTAAGTTTGTGAAGGTTTATTTCTTGGGATAGCTTTAAAAACAGGAAATCCCAAATTTAATGTAACATAATTATTTCTGTTACTCACATGAGAAAGGTTTACCATTCTGCTCAGATTGCTTGGCTCTAAAAGCTGGTAAAGCAAATCAAAATATTCTTTGCATTAATCAATGTGTTTGAAAAGTGCAAAATAAGTCAGTTTGATAATGGAAGTAAAATAAACAGCGAAGTAGCATATAGAATCCTACATAATCTAGTTAAAGTATAGGAGAGGAGTTCCTTTGAAATTACTTACATTTGCTATTTCAGTTTTCTTGTACATTGAGTGAAGATAATCTATAACTTGGTGAAGTTTAGAGACAAAGTTTGAAGTATTGAGAAGGATGAATGCTGAATGAATAATCAAAATGCATTAAATGTATATTCTGCATTTTGTAGGCTTTCCATTATACACAGCTCCTGAAGTACTAAAGGGAGACAACTTCTGCAAAGCCAGTGATCTGTGGTCCCTGGGATGTTTACTCTATGAAATGTTCTCAGGTTGTAAGTTTGTATATCTATTTAATATCTGTGATAATGGAAAGACAGGTCATGGTCCCAGGGTAAATTCTTACAAAGTTTCTAGGGAAGTTAGGACCTAGAAAAACTTGAGACAGGTTTTGAAGATTTCTTGAAGAACATATTAACTGTGCTTAAGAAACAGAAGTGTCTTTATCCAATAATAAGGTGAAACAATACTGTGAAGTGGTCCTATTGACAACAACACTAACCAACATGTAGGGTTTAAATGCTATTATTTAAAATTATGGCAGCCCTCAAATTCTGACCGTATAGTGTTTTTAATTTCCTTGGTATTAAACTCTGTGTGCAGTATTTTAACCTCTGAAAGAGAAAATTGCATCAGTATTATAAAATTAGAGTTAATTTGGTCCCTGCACATAAAGTACCCATTAGCTTCAGCTAGAAGGAAGCTTCATCACAGAAGAGAATTACACTGCAGCCTTCTTAAGCCTTAAGCAAAACACAGGTCTGTTGGATCAATACAGTAACACAGATACAGAGATTTCTGCTTTTTCACATTGTCTCATTTCTGATTCATACAGGGCTGTCGTGGTCACTTCCCTCAAGGCATCTTTGGTGTCTCTTCTGGCCACGGTTTCTTTTGCTGTTCATGAATTTAGTGCAAGATTTGGAATTTAAATTGATAAGAGAACCTAATAAATAGCACTCCGACTGCAGTTGTTTATTTCTTTGGATGCTTTCTCAGGAAAAGGAGCTCATGATAAATAATTGCACCTTACAACCAATTTTATGTTTGCCTAATCTGTGAAATACACTTCTGTTTGTTTGTAGGAAAACCACCATTCTTGTCGGAAAGCCGTTCTGAATTAATTGAAAAGATTCTGTCTGAAGATCCGTTGCAACCAGGACCAGAGGGTAGGGATCCATTTAAGCCATTTTTTAATGGCTTAAATCACAGTCATAATTACAAAGTTAAATCTTTGGTTTGCCCTTTTTCTCCTGAGGCTGGTTGCAGGAATCAGTTAGTTGTCCAAGGTGGATGTTTGCAATGCCATTATTGCTAACAGTGATAATTCCCTGTTAGTGATGAATGCTTGTTTCCCTTTTGACAGCGACATATATAATTTGCTTTTAATTGTTAACACTAAATCTACCTACTGGGGTGGAATTTCTGATCTTGGTCATTCTGGGCATCAGTGTTATTTACAGAGATGCTTATACATTAGAGCCTCTTTTTCAATTTAAGCAGATTTTAACTCTACTTAATTTCTTCCTGGTGGCTAGATGATGATTGATGGGTGCTTTTTTTTTTAATTTACAAATTTTTAAAAAATTACTAGTTTGATGACTGAGCACTAGCAGTTTGTTTGTTTTGGGTTTTTTTTTTGAGGATTCTTTGAAATGCAATGAGTGTATATTTAAGGTTCTTTATACCTTGAGATTTGTTTTCAGATGAAATTACTGTCCAGAAAGTTTTTTAGCATGATCTGTAGATAACAGTGTAGTTTACATTGGGTGATGATTGTTTTTGCTGTCCAATACTGATCTTAAGTGCTTGTATTTACAGGTTTGGCTGTTCACAAACCTTCTCCTGAGTTCATCAGTTTGCTTGATGGGTTACTTCAAAAGGATCCTCAGAAAAGGTAAACTCTCTAATCCATGGCAGCTGTTCATGTTGTCACCTCTGGAGAAAATTATTATTATAATACTGTATGTATAGTATTTTGTAGATGACAAAGAATGCAAGAAGTTTTCATCCCTCATATAAAAGAGCAAACTGTGCTTTTTCTTAGATGAAAATATATAGAATTAATGTTTTCATTAAGTGCATTTTTTTTTTGTTAATTTGTACCTGGTTCTAAATAGATAACTTTGTAACAGAATGATAGGCTGTTTAGAATTGGATAGCTTTGCTCTTCCAGAGTAATGGGGACATGTATTTTATTAGGCTTTAACTTATACCTTATACAGTTCCGTAGCCAAATAATTTAGGGTTGTAAGTTATTGGGTATGTCAGATAATTTACATGTGGGACTGACTCTGCAGTTTCCTTCGTTCTTATATCTCTGTGGTGTGAATTTTCCATTCTGATTTAAGGTAAAAAGTTTGACCTGTAAGTAAACTTTCTTATTGTCCAAATAAAAGCAAACAACAGGATTACCTGCTCTGTAGTGTCACTAGGTTGAAAATCTAGTCTTGTATGTCTCTGTGGAGTTGTACTTAGTCACTGCTTTTACACTTTGTTGCTTTTCCAAAGGCTGAACTGGACAGACCTATTGCAGCATCCATTCTGGAAAGGATCCCTTAGCCATTGTGGTGGTGAATCTGCAGGCAGACAGGGCACAAGCTTGAGGTACTGAATGTTCAAGGAAGATTTCTTCTAAGAAATATAAGCAAAGATCACAGATATTTTATTGTCTGTAAATTTTTAATTTTTGAACTTTCCTTAGAATTTTCATGAATTAATGAATGGAGTTTTACACCCTTCAGTGGGCAGCTTGGGATATTTAGGAATTGTATTATCCTATTAGTATATTACACTGTTTGTTCACTTTCAACAGACTCCTTCCTGCTGGCTATAAAATGTGTTGACATTCATTTTTGAGCTAAATGCCCTCATTTTTATTTATTTGTTTATATATTATGTAATATTGTTGTATGAATCTTACAGTTTTTTTAAAGCTTTTGTAGAATCTTATAAATATGGGTCAGTTTTATCTTTAGTAATTTTTTTGTTGTTGTTTTTTATGCATTAGGCTTAGTGGCTCACAAAGCCTATCAGTGCAGCATCTTAGTTGTGGTTCAGCCTTATAATCTTGCAAATGCAGCTGACCCATATTCTTTGCTTATGACATGATGCATTAATCTAATAGTAGGGGTTTTTTTCCTAAATTTTTTAATACTCTGCACTGCTACATATGCAGAAACGCCCAAACCTTTTGTGAAAATGGTTTTTATGTATTAAAAAGTTAGTTTTCCTGTAAACTCCTGTTACCTTTCTGGTTTTTGTGTTTCTAATTTTGCATTAGGACATTTAGCATTGTTTTTTATGTTACTTTCTTATAAATGTTTGAAAGATACTTCAGGTACCAATCTGGAGAGCTAATGTGAAAATAGTTTTAGAATGCTGAGTGTTTTTTTGTTTTTTGTTTTTTTGGGGTTTTTTTTCTCTTTTTTTTTTTTTTTTTTTCTTTTTTCTTTAAATTTTTTCTCATGTTGTTTAATACGTATTTCTGATACCAGTGCTGCAGTATTTTGTTATTAATGTTTCTTATAGTTTGAGATACAGCTCTTTGTCTTCTATTACTGCTTTCACTTGCAATAAAAATTAATATTTACAGTTTATACTGTGAACTAAGATTTTATTCAAGGTTTTAGCAAGACTTATATCAACATCCTGATAGTGCTAATTTTGGGGAATTTTCAGAGAACGAGAGAGAAACCTTAATCCCCAACAAAATATTGGGCTATTTGGCCATACCCTTGAGGTTTTTCTAAGACCTCTGAAATATCTGCTGGTGTATGCACTAAATGACAAATATGGCAAATGTAAAACATTGACTTGACATGCAAAGGAAGCTCAATCTCTCTTTTCCAACTGTGAGGCCCATGTATTTATTTTCTTCACAACATAAGTTGGATTAATATTTGATATCCTGGAGAGCCTTCATTTAAGGTTTTAGGACCCAGTTTCATGTGAATAATATAATGACACGTTTAAAAATGCCCAAATAACCAAAATCAATAAAATTGCATTCAAGGGTGACATGTAGATCATTACACACACAAAAACATGTTTTTAATGTAGGCTACAGACTTCATTACTGGACATAGATTTGTTGTGACTTTTTCCTGTGAAGATTAAAATGCCTGTGATAGTATTTCTTTCGTATCGCTTGTTTTATGGGGTAATAATTTGACTATTTTAATGTCTTTCATTTAAGTTCTAACGCTGGAATTTTTAATATTCTCCAAATTATTTGCTGTAAACTTATTTTTCATCATGGCCATTACCAGTTTAAAAAGTATGTGCAGTGCGTATTTAAAGAGTGTATTGTTCTGGAGAATGACAGCTAAGCTGTATGCTAACAGTTGCAACAGATAACAGATATAGTCAATTTTTTTATAATCCTTTTTCTTTTTAATCTGTAATTAATAACATTTATTAAACAGCAGAGAAGACACAGAGTCATCAGTGTCTTGGATTGCCAAAGTGTCAGTGGATGCTCATAAAAGTCTAGATAACCTGCCATCCTCAAGGGCAGATCTTGAACCACCAAGCAATTCTTTCAAAATAGGTAATATTGCTCACAATGTTATTTTTAATTATTTTATGAATACTACCAATGTATTTACTCCCTGTGTTTTATTTGGTTTTAACCTCTGAATGCAAATTTATGTTCTCTTTCCGGTAGAAACTCAGACTGAATTGCACCCCAAAAGTGTAGTTGACAGTGAATCAAATGAATCCATATTTCTTCTCAGGTATGAAAAACTCATTGTAACCCTGTATGTTTGGTGTTGGGTTTTTTCCCACTGTCTCTTCAAACGTTCTATTACTGTGACTGTAACACTATGTCTGTGTCTCCTTTTACTCCTCTATTACTAGTTAATAAATATTAAAATACATTTGAAGAGCTGTGAAAGCAGTGTGTGTAGTTAAGTTATGACTTTATTACTCTCATTTTTGAAAGTAAACTTTTGATTACTTAACTGTCCATCTAAAGAAAAAGCTCTGATCTAAAATTTGTTGATATCTTTCTTTCTTACTTCATGTATACAAGAATAGCCTTGGAGTATGATTGCTTTAAATACATAAGAATAAGCATTCAGTGTATGATCTTTTAATGATTTCTACCTGCAGCTTTTCATCACAAGGTATTGGTAATAGTCTATTAAGTACTACATGGGTATTAAGTAAAAAAATAGTGATTGATTTAACAGTGGTTTGTTTTAGTGAAGGCCTGATTCTGAAACTTTGTACTAGCCTTCAAGCCAAGAAGATTGTCTAGTGAAGAACTTATCAACATCAAGCAGAAATTTTCCAGTTTGAAAATACTCTAAGCTTCCTGCATAACCTTAAATAGGACTTTTGTACATCATACTGTGTACAGAAGTTATTTTAGTTGGTTTTAATTATTAATTCTCATCTCATTTATAACTTTTATCATCACAGCTGAACTTGTATTATTAATAGTTTCAAATAGCATTTGATTTAGCAAGCTGCTCAAAAGGAAGGCTACAATGACATTAAAAATAGTATAACATGGAATCCAAGTAATTTTTTAGCAATGTAATTTATTTAGAAGTATATGAATTTAAATACAAAATTTGAAATGTAGTGCAAACAATTTCTAAAAGTCTGTTCTGAAATTCTCTTTGCTTGAGTGATATAACTTCTGAATGCAGTGTATGTGTTGTCTAGTAAAGTATTGAAACACTGAAGTGAAAGAAACTTGCTTACCTGGCACTTGACACCAGAATTTAATTAACTGCTGGAGTGGTTCATCAGCTTTTAACAACAGTGGCTTCTTCTACATGTGCAAATGGAATAGATCTCATTCACTTAAACTTGTTAAATTCAGCAGTCTTGTATCTTGCTTTAAACTGAAACCATCTGAGAACTGAAAAATAGGTACTACTATCTGTACCTCAAACATATATTGAAGCACATTAGTTGAATTAATTGAATAAAATATATATTTAACAAATCTACATGTTTTGAAGCGTGGGTCAATTCAGAATCTTTTGTCCAAGCCTCCTACCAAGAAATCATAGGATTTTTTTTTGTTTAGGAACTAAAATTCCATGCACATCCTGACACATGATTTTCACCCTAAGAATTAGGATATTTAATCTATTTTTATGTAGGTAATACTTTGGCATTCCTTCATTGTGCCCTTTAACTTTAAATTTCTGTTGAAAATAGATGGAAAATGAGAACAGTTAGTTAGTCATTTGGTCACTGATTTCCTGAGTGTCTTTAATTTGGTTTGGTGCTTGTATTTTTAGTTTAGGTTTTTTTTCCTAGTAAAGAAATCTGATTTTCAACTAAATGTGTCTATTACTTTCTGCTAATCAAGAAAATATGTTCATTTGAAGTTGCTGATTTAACTAGTTTCCTGGCCTTAGAAATATGATCATTCTAATGTTGATTTTAAATGTTTTGATTTAAATTATTGTATACTACAAACCCCAAGTTCACTAGCCAGCATTATGATAATTGCAGCTTGGCAGTATTCTGGTCTCTCCTTTCTTCATTTTCTAATTAGCAAACATGATTTTAAAAAGAAAAAGGCAAACCCAGTTCACAATGATACACAAAAATTAGGAAGTTTTAAATTCCCATTACTTAGGCAAAGCTCGGCAGTCAGAAGAGAATAACAAAAAATAAATTGCAATTTTTTGTCAAGTTTATTTGCTTTGTATGTGCTTTGTTATTAGGAGTTAAGATGGAGATAGTGGTTTAACCTCCAGTTTGTAGAGTCATTATAGCTGAGAAAATAATCAAATTACATTCATTTAATAATTACAATAAAATACCATCTTCCCATTTCTAACCAGCAAAGAAAAATCCTAACCTTGTCAGAACACATTTAAAGCCAGTAAATTCGTGTTTAGTTAATGGATCAGGCAGAGTATAGTGTAGTTTGTCAGCTTTGAAAATTTACTGTATAGCATGGAAGTTTTGAAAGAGTAACAAAAAAGTAGTTTGCAGTGAAACTTTATCTGTGGTCTTTATTGGTTTTTAATTATTTTGTTCTTGCTTTTGCTGAAGTTCTCGTCCCACACCTAGAACTAACTCTGCAGTACAAGCACATGATGCTACTATCGTCACAATCAAAAATTCTTCACAAGGAGATTCGTCCTTGAAAAAAGTGAGTAAAAACTTTATATTGAGGGATGATGCTATCTCTACACTTAGAATATTACCCTGAAGTCTGTGGCAAAGTTGCCTTTCTTTTGCATCCTTCCATAATTAAACGTGCAAGTTGTTTGAAAAAAATATTTGCAGAACTTCAGATATAGAAGTTAAGAAAGATTCTTAGTTTCCTTTTTATTTTTTTTTTACCCTAGTGCATAAAAGACAATTTATCTTCTTTTGTCTTAATTTACATTCTGACCTAATGTTTTTTCTTCCAATATGCTTCTCCTACCATAATTTTAGTTGGTTTTATCTGCTATTACATAAATAAAAAGCAAGTTGGAATATGTTTCCATGACCAGACTGCTTGGTATAATGTTGAAATGAAATATCTTGTGAATAAACATGAATTAACTTTTTTTGGTACAAAACAGTTTTTAAAAAAACCTTGTTCTTGTTCTAGGCTGAAAACATGTGCTCAAGTCAGCAGGATATGGAGTCAAAATTGAAGGAGCTCATTTACACTGAATCTGATCTTATTGTGACACCAATCATTGACAATCCAAAGGTACAGAAAAATAAAATATGAGATTCAGGAACTTGTGGTTGAGGCTATTTTTGCAGATAAAATTTTAATCGGGGTGAAACTCCTTTCCCGTGTTTTATAGTTCTCATTTTAAAACAGTTCCACCCAGTTATCTGGCAAGCTCTCATGCAATTTTTTGGCAGTCTTTATAATCCTATTGTGTTGTTAATTTGGAGGAATGAGTTATTTTGGGATAGAATAATAATATTAAATAATACCTTACAAGAAATAGAAGCTATTAAATGCTGTGTTCAATGCTTTTGTAGATTTGTTTTCTGATAACTTGCTTTGATATGTTACTTAAATGAACACAAAACTTTGGTTTGTTATACTCAAAACAAAGCCATGTATGAAGTCCTTTAGATTAGGAGTTAGAGGTTTACAGAATAACATCTGTTATTCTTTAGACTTCAGCTGTGATAATGTTTCTATTCAACACGAATTTATTTTCTCTCTTAAAGAACACCTGAGGCTACAAGAAATGTCCATCCTGTTTCTATCATATGGATTCTAATGTGCTAACAGTTTGTAACAAGTCTCCTGAGCAGGGAAATCACACTTAAGTTTGACAGTAAAGAGCAAACCAAAAAAAGAATCAGTGTTCTGCACTGCAATGACAATGTAACGTGCATTTATAGGCAGATGTATTGAGAGAAAGAATGATAGGCGAGAGCCCCTTTAGTATTCCTGTTGTTTCTGTGCCAGAAAAAGTGAAGCAGTCTTAGCAACTTTACTCAGTAAATTGCTGATGTGAGGAATGCAAGATTTTTTTTGCTCGAAGTGAGCATCTAAACTTCTTAGCAATGTCTTACAGCTTTTAGTTGCTGTATTGCTTTAGTATGAACAATTCCTTTGTTTGTTTTAATAGATTTCTTAACACTTTCAAAAACTAAAAATCTTACACAGCTAGATAAGTAACTACCAAATAATTCTCTTTTAATATGTTTGCGGTGAGAGACATTGTTCCTAGTGGAGGCTTTCAAAGGTAATTATATATTTGAATGCTACCACTGTTAATTCCTCAGTTCTGTCTCAGGACTCTGACACAAAGCCTTAGTCCTTCACTGCTTCTCTTCTTACTGCAAGAGATGAGATCAGGGATAGGTGCACATGTATACTAATCTCCTTACCATGCAATGCCAGATTCAGAATTAATGCAAAATAGCCCACAAAGTTCCAGGGACATGTAATCAGATCACTGCCTGCTTGGTGATGCCTCTTTAAGTCTGCTTTTCAGACTAAAGGATGATACTGACACCTGGTAAATCTGAAGAGCTTGCAATTTAATCTTCTGGAAAGGGATTTGCAGATGCTTGCAGAATCTTAAAAGCTGAAATGTCAGCTTAATTTGTAAAATTTCCCTGTGTTCTGCAGATCTGTGGAATTGAAGACCTTTTTAAGAAAATAGCTCTCCACTTACACTTAGACTTCATCTGTCAAAGGCTAAATTCCATTACACGGTTGCCTATTTAGAAGTTCTTTATTTAACTGAAAATCACACTCAAATGTTCAGTTACTGAGTCATCATCCAATTTTGTGATCTACAAGAAAATGATGGTTCTGCAGGGAAAAAAGTTCCTATACCTTATGAATGATTAGCTGTTCATAATATGACTTTTTATTTTCAGGAATGGTCTAGTGTATACATATATTTACTGTATGGAAATGAATTGCTAAAACTTTTCATGAGCTGTCATCTCCACAGTTCCTTTCAGTAGCTTTTGAAACCCAAATGCAAATATTTTTCTGCGTACAAGCAAGATAAATATGTAAACTGAAAAAAATCCTGTGATTTTGTAATCCCATTTTAAAAATCAGTTAATGGAAGTACTAACAATATAATTATATAAAAAACATAGATTTAAATCTCAGATATTTGCTTGGAAGAAATACATACCAGAAAACAATGGAAAATTCCTCACGAATGAGAAGTAGCATGTACACCCATCCTGTACTAATTTCGCATCTTTGTATTCTCACAGTCAACTGCTTGAGATTTTCTAAAAATGTATTAAAACTAGTTGTAATGTGTTTGGGTTTTTTTTTTTCCAGATAATGAAGCATGTACCAGTTAGATTTGACCCAAAAACCTTACATGTACCAGCACATTCAGGTATGGATTTGCTGAAGATTTTATCAAGTTCTGCATGTGCTGCTGTAACTCAGTATCATAAGACCTGTAACCTTCCCTTGTAGATTATATATGGTCACTATTTCATAACTCCTAATTTTTCTGAAACTATAGTTGTGTGTGCAATGATTTTAGCCAGACGAATTTTGAGCAGTCTTTTCAAGTATAAACACTTAAATTATATTACTTTCTCTTCTGCTTTCTTGAGTTACAAGCCCATGCTCAAAACTTTTGCCATGAGGCAGTTGTCAGTCTTTAGTGGGAGAAAACCAGCATATTTTTTTCCAGCTGAGAGATTTAAACTGAAATATTCAACCAAATATATTAAAATTATAGAAATGCTGGCGAGCAAGTGGCAACAGGATCTTAAAGTGTGCAGTGTTGATCAGCCCAATACTAGGCAGCCTTGCCAGTCCCAACTTTAATCATGAAACACTCATGTTCCAAAAGAGAATGTGAAGTTATTTGGGCTTGTCTTTTTGTTGTTGTTAATTTTCAATGTCTAGAAGTATTTCTGAAAACTGAAGTCAGTTCATTGTCATGAGTGTAACATTTCTCCCCCTGGAACATTTCCTGTAGTCTTTTTAAGAAAAATACTGGACTGTGCTTGAAGAGGGAAGTCAGCCAGATATGTAGTCATTCTAGAATTCATGTAGCACCTCTTCCTAGGCGTAAGAGTTCATCTTTTCTTTCTATAAATTATGTATTTTGAAGAAATTTTATATTTGGAAAGGAACACAATGTCTCTCAATCTCCCAGTCAAGACTGCAATTGAAAATATTTTTAGTTTGATTCATCCAAAAGTGATCAGATTCCACTGCCTAAGAGAAATATTATGTTTTATATTACATTTAAATAGTTGTCACTGATGTTCTGATATGTTTTACTGTTTTCAGTATTTATTTAATATGGGACACTGTTTTTTATTGTTGTAATGCTTTCAGAGTTGTGTTTTTCTTCTGGACAACTTTCTGATTGTTCTTAAAGATGCAAAATTTGATGCTGCTTGTCAGTAGTAATTAAAGATAACATGGAAAAATTTAAAGGAACACCTGAAAGCCAAACCTGTTTTCACCTCTACTAATGTATATTTGCCTGCATTAGGTGTTGTTAGTTAAGTGGTGTAAAGTTGACATGAAAGACAGAAAACATGCTTTCAAATAGTCTATACTGGAGCATATCAGGAGGGCAGACAAGTTATTAATAAATAACTACCAAAACTGAGGGAATGTATGGCTGCTAGACTGAAATTAACTGTAGAGACTCATAAGGAAATCTGAAAAAATCTCAATTCATGAGCAGTGATCAGTGAATTGAACCACAGGATATATGTTAATTGTCCCTATGACTTGATTTCTTTGTGCTCCTTTGGAAGTCATCCATGTCCTGATTTGCAAAGGCTTAGCCTTAGCATTTACCTACCTGTAGCAATGATTATAAATGTTTTCAGTTTATTTATTGTGAGCAGATTTCACTGATTTTCGGTAGGTTTTGCCTCAAATTTATTTACAGGAAACTGCACTTACTTATGAAGAATTAGTAGTGATGAAGGGCAACTGCTACCTTTCCTAAATGCAATGCCAATAAATGTTTCCTTAAATGAAGGGCTTAGCAGGTTTGCACTTTAAAAATGTTTTGAGGGTTCTGTTGCTGAATTTTTATCTTTTCTCTTCTTGCATCCTTTTTGATTTCTGTAATCTTCAGAGATGAATTCTGACATGCTTCTTAATAGTTTTAAGTCCTAAAATTATAATTACATTCAAACTTTGGAACTTATTTATGGTGATGTTACTTTGTAGTTTGTTAAACCTGCATCAAAGATCCATTATCTTTAACTCTTTGTTTTCCTCTTATGGTTAGTTGAGAAGTTGTTATCTATGAAAGACGTGGACTGGAATAACTTCTTGAAAAGAGTGTGTTCCCTGCTTGATTCCAGCGAGAAGAATACAGGAGCAGCACGTTCTAAATTGAACTTACTGTACTATCTGTGCACTTTGGTTGTCCACAAGGAGATGGCAAACAGGCTAATTAGCTCTCAGCTCGTAAGTAATAAAGCTTTGAAGGAATCACCCTGGTTTACATATTTGTCATTGTATCAAAAATTAGCTGCTTTTGGTTGTGTTTGAAAAAATCAATGATGTACTGGCAAAAATATGATTTTGATTAAAGTAAAAAATAAATTCCATGTTAGGTTTTTTTAAAAGAGCTGAGGAAAACTAATTCTTTGTCTTAGATTTCAGCTAAGTTTACATATAATTTTGTTGTATTAGGGAAAATGTTGGGGTAAAAACTAAGCTTCGTGAAGAGTGTAAAATAATGTATGATGAAAAATTAGTCTTTGTAAATCATCAAGTGGCAGCAGATACTGTAAAGGGTCCATGTATGAATTGTTAAGTTTATTTGGTCATATGTCTGTAAAGAAGAGCTAGAAAGCTTTCTAAAGAACAGGCAGTAAAACTTCCAGTAAACCAGGCTTCAAAGAGAGATCACACACTCTGAAGAGTCTGTTTTGGGATTTCACATTTCAAAAACCATTTTCTACCAGACAAACAGATTTACTAGTGTATTCTGTAGTGGTTTAACGTATTTCTTCAGGTCTTGCATGTGCAGAAGAGAAACAAGACTTCTTCCCCCCCTTATATAAAGTTATCACAGAAGCTGTCCTAGAATGAGCACGTTTTATTTTATTTAATAAATATTTGGTAAACTACTTTGCTCTCCTACATTTATAATAAGGTACCTAAGTTAAAAGCTGAGATGTGTTATTGTTGGATATAAGGTACTAGAGACAAAATTGCTACCAGAAAACTGGATGAAGAGCATTTACGTTGGGAGCAGCGGTTGGTCTTATGCTGTAGCTTTCTTGTGAAAATCAGAAACAGAATTGCTGGAAGGTGTGTTCTATTATCACTGGAGAATTTGGAGTGAGGGGAACAAGAATCCAATAAGTAACAGAATGTTTTAGAAATTAGTTGTTAATTATGCAGTTTGGTTCTTAAATGGCTCATTATATATGTTAACATTCATTATTCTGGTATTTGCCAACAATTTTGATACAGATTCACAGAATCATTTAATGTTTGTTTTATAATACTGTATGCTGATCTCTGTACTTGTGAAAGAATGAGACCAAGTAGTATTATTCAAAATGAAAAAAATTCTGACATTCAGATATATGTTTAGCAGTTTAGTTTAAGGCAAAAATATAAAAAAATAATATTTTTCCATTCAGGCTTTTTTGGTTTTATATTTTTAATCACTGTTTGCACAATATCTGCACTATTTGTCTGTGATAATACTCCTATCAAATGTTATTCAAAGACATTTTTATGAAATTACTGATATTTTGATTTCTTGTTTATCATTCAGAACTGTCAGATCATTGAAATTCACTGGTGTTTATTTATCTTCTTTAAACTGTAGTTTGCTACATTGATACAGCAGTTGCGTTCAGCTACCAACTGGGATGTGTAAGTAATAACTATTTTAAACTGATACATCCAAACAGAGACTTGTCACTGAATTTTATTAAAGATATTTGTTAACAGGTTATTTGAGGAGCTTTTTAGTCTGTCAGACTGTTGTGGTATCTGACTGGCAGTATGATGATATAAAATGGATTTTTTTCAGCATTGAATTAATAGATTGCTATTCTACAGGACCAAAGATTATACAAAATCCCTAAAATTTTATCTAGATAATATAGAACCTAATGTATGAAATAGTTACTTAATCATTGAATAAAATAACTCCATACCACAATGGAGTAAAATAACTAAAATGATAACTTTTTTTTTTCCCCCCCCAATACCTGTCAGGAATAGTTCAATGTGATAGTGCCCTCTGCTGTTTGTTTCATATTTCATTTTTTTTCCTTTAATGCAACATTGGAAACTGATTTCCTGATACAGATTTAATTTGTTTTGTCAGCTATCCTGAAAAGTCTAAATTATCTGTAGGAGTTTTCTGTAATACATAAAAACAGAACTTGAGCATGACTATTAGTAATCCTTACAAACTAAAGAACCTTCACACTTCAGAGCTAGAGGAAAAAGTCTTTATGCATAAAAATGTCTTTTAGCAGTAAATATACTGCTAAATTGGGCTGAAACACTGAAATAACTTGTTGATACAAAGAAAATAGAAATAAGAAAAAAATCTGAGCTGTAAATAGGACATCAAATTTTTCTGCCCTTAGCAACCTGTGTAGAATATAAACAAGATATAGTTGTTTTTGTAGTATTTTGTAAATATACTTCCTGCATCTACAAAATATTTATTTGATACACAGACGTGCTAATGTTGCTCGAGTGATTGGTTTGCTGGCATTACACACATCTGAACTTGGAGAAAATGTACCTGTTTCTGAGGTAACTTGGCTTTTTTTTTCCTTTTTTTTAAATTTATGTCAGAAGCTTTCGCAGCTTTTTTTGTTTTGAACCTTGCTTTTTTAAAACTATGTGTAGGACCGTAATATAATCAATATATAATCAATAATTAAATGTATATATTTATGAGCTTATTCTGTGTAGTTGTAGTTCTGTTCTTTACTAACCAGTGGCCACCAATTATAAAACCAGCTTTTTTCTCTTTTTCATAAAATCAAGTACTCACTGTCATGCTTTCTATGCATGAAAGAAGAAGAAACTGTTGACACATTTGGTTATCTTGAAATGTAGTTATTGTAATTGGTTTAAAATAGGACAACTGATTCTTAGGGTTTTTTTAAAAAAAGAACTTATTGAGATGGGACTAATTTGAGGTTTCTCACAGTTCTTAAAGAATGTGTGTAATGAAGGGCAAATAATTTCCTTTGGAGAGGATGAGTATTTTTATTTGTGGTTTGATATAACATGGTCAGTAGTTCACTTACACAGAAGACTGATTAGATTAAGTGGTCTTACTGTCCTTTTCTTGCATGTGACACATGCACACAGATTGTGAAATCTTGACAGAATGTGCTATTTAATGTCTGTTTCAAGCGTGAGTGTGACCTCATTTCTTCATGAGGTGAAGCCAGAACTTCAAATTAATGGATGTTTGAACATAAGACCCAGCTGCTAAACACAAGCTGTAAATATGCCCGTGTGCTGTGCAGATCAGGTGTAGGAAAATACAATTAGTGGTGAATACCTGACTCTTTTGGAAATGCAGCTAAGGAAGTTTTTGTTGGTTTAGGTATCTCTAGTTTCTTCTTAATGGATGTAGAAATAATTGTGATTATCTTGCTACGTTGCTTAACACTGCCATTATGTAGTGAAAGCTGAACTCAAAACATTATTGTCGTTACCTAGGGTTTGCTGTTTGTTTTGTAAATTCCAAAGTGGGTCAAAGTCTTTCAATACTGACAGTTTCACAACAACTGAATTCCAGGTCACAATTTAAGTATCCTCTTTTATGTGGCAGATTTTTTTTTTCTGATATTTAACTTCTTAAAGGTAAAATACCCAAAAGTAATTTTGAGATGTCCGTATGGCTTTTGGTTTCAGATGTTTGTTCCAGTGGTTAGCACTAATATATTTAGCAATAGTTTCCCTAGCTTGCAATTTTCCATCAAAAAAGGCATAGTCAGCTTTTGTATTTAAAATCAATAGAATGAAGTAGTTATACAGTAAACTGTAGTATTATTTTGTTCAAAAATTTTCCAGTGCTTTTTTTATTTGAATGTACAAGTCATTTACAAATGGGATTTTGTATTTTTAGAAGTATCCATGTAGTTCAAAAACCAAGTTAAGTCCAAGACCAGTGATATTTAAACTGAAGGACTAGAAAGGAAATTAATTTTCATTTTAATTTTCTGGCCCCATTCTTATGTTAATTAAAACTAGTTTTTATATGTATTCACTGAGAAAATAGAGTTTTTTTTAAAATTAACTAGTCTGAGTCAAAAATGCATCTACTGTGCTTTTTTAATGACATTCATTCAAAATTTTTTCTCTCAAGGTCATATCTCTGAACTAAAAATGTTTTAGTGCTTACGCAAAACAATAATGAGGAAAAAATCTTGAATTCTAATACCTTCAAAAACCTTCTATTACCTTCTTGAACCTTCAAAAAACCATTGAATTCTAATATTTTCACGTGTTCAAATTTATTTTTGCATATATAATGTAAAATCAAATAACTGTAGGTAGTACACAAAACACAATAGTTGATTTATAGGAAAAATAGGAAGGAGTAATTTAGGACTTTCTCATCTAGAGTTGTATTCCCCTCTACTCCCTTCTGAGGAATCTGGGAGTTGGCTGAACATTCTTGTTAACCGTCAGCTATTTTATATTATGTGATGCTTTAAAAAGCCCACCACAAAGCAAACCTTTCTATCAGCATTATATACAGAATTAAATATAATGCTGTAGTTTATCCTCTCATATGAGCCATCTGATGCTCCAGGTAAAGTTTATTGGTGGCTGTTGTGAGTTAGGAAATGTCAAAATCAATCTGTGTCTTGAGCTGAACAACATAATCTAAAATGACACTCTGTGATCCGGGTCTTACAGTCTGAAGATGCAGGTGATCTGTAGGGTAGGGTAGGTAGCGGTTTTGTGTTTTCTTTTCTCTTCCATTCTGTGATAAACGCCAATCACTCGTTTTTTGAAATTTATGAATATTTAATAAAGAATAAAAATTGGTTACAAAAATATTAATACAATAATAAAAGTTTAAAAAAAGTTTTCAGAGACAGGACAAATAATGAGACAACAAGAGCAAAGAAGGTAGCCCGGGCTTTTGTCCCCCCTCCCTCCCAGACAAAGGCTAGGAAGGAGAAGGGCCCAGAACAAAGAGAAGTCTTCTTTTTTTAAGCCTTCAGTTTATGACTATTCATATCTTACGTAAAACAAGTAATTTTCAGCTGTTTCTTGTCACAAAAGCTTTCTGTTAATTAAAAGAACGCATGAGAGCATACATCCTTGAGAAAGTTAGGTTCTGTGGATAAGAGGCCATAAATTCTTCTTCACTAGAAGGTTTAGAGGCCTCTGTAAGGTTTAGGGGCCTCTGTGAATGTTATCTCTGTGCTGAGGAATTTTTCTTCTTGAGCAAAAAAATATAACACACATACACAGCTTCTATTATACTATAACTTATTGTTAATTACAAAACTACATTCACTACATTATTCTAATGTTAATATAGTATAACTTTTCTATCTATCAGATTACATATAGTAAATATCTGCGTAGAGCCACATATACAATATGCCTTTTTCACACATTCTTAGTAACATCTAATTTGATTTGATAACTGTTTGATTTTTTTTTTTTTTAACCTGTAAATAGAAGTGATCCCCTTTAGTTCCAAAACGTGTTCCCAAGTGTGAAAGTAAATTGAGAGCTTGTGAACATGCAATTCTGGAATTATTTTTGCTCCATATGTATACTATGCTATTTATATCAAGTTTTGTTTCCAGTTGTTATCACTCACTTGTGGCCTCTTTGCAGTTTTTTTTGTTGCCTCATTATTCACTCGTCACTTACTTGTGATTTCTTTTTTACTTTGAAAGCACAGGAGCTGATAGAGACTCATGCAGGTTGCCATTGCTGGCCCTTACATATTAAAAAGCTGACCATTTCTAACCCCTACTGCCTTCTACCCACTTAGACATTTATTTAAGGATAGTTCCTCAATCCTTGAGATTAAATCTGTACCATTACATATTATTGTTGGTAACATGATTTTATAAATAGTAGTAGCATTAATCCCTCAAGAGGCAGAAAGACTTTAAGAAAAGAAGCCTCAATCTCATTTTACAGGCCAAAATAAACTTTCTCATAATGCATGCCAAAAGCCTTTAATCTATTTGTCTTTGAAAAATTAATGTTTGGGGTTTTTTCCAAGTGTTTTTTTCAGGCAAGTGGGGAACAGTAGTTTCCTTTGAATGTAACCACCAGAGGTCACTAAAACACAAAGTAAAATGCAACTACTGTTTTACAGACTAGTCAAGTGTGGAACTGTACTATCTTTATTCTGCTGATGTATTCGAGTATGTAGGTCATATTAGAAAAAATTAGAATAAATTAATATTTATATCTGTAAAGTCAATTGTGGTTGATCTATTTCCAGTTAAGTATTTTTAAGAAGTATATTGCATTGATTAGAAAAAGATGACACTGATCTTAGAACATGGTAGGGGAATTGATCTCTTGTATTACTGCAGGTGAAGACATTTTATGTGCAATTTCTTCTATTGTGTAGCTGCAGTAGAAGATTTTAATAGGTCATATTTTTTTTCCTGACTTAACAAAGTTTTTCCTCCATGGAATTGCCCTTTATAAATCTGAATAATGTCCTCTTATTTATTGCTAGTTACCTTAGGAAAACACCTAAAATTTAAAGTTTTGTTTTTGTATTTAGATTTTTAAACTGATTGGTTAAAATTCAGTGAAAAAACCCATTCTTTCCAGGATTTTGTTTGTCATCTTGTAGGAAAAAAAAATCTTCCATAGTTAGGAAGGCTTGTTTCCATGTATGTCTAATTTGATATATTTATTAACAGATGCTATTGTCCCTTCTGTGAGTATACTTGGCCCTTTGCCACCTAGATACACTCACATTTCAGACTCAGTCTATTATTTTACTAAGAGATGATAGAGCAATTTAACAGTTTGCCTCCATGTCAGGGAGCAGTGTCCTTCTGTACTGTCAAAAAAACATCTGTCCAGTAGGAGACCACCCTGGAGTTGTTCTTTGGCTGGCCTTTTTGGTGGTAAAATCAAGTCCTTTTCCCTATCCTTTTCAAATTTGCTAAATGGGAATATGAATCTCACCCTATGGCCTAGGCAGTTACACTTGTTTTTTTAACAGATGTCGATCCGCTGCTCTACTGACTATTTAAAGGGGTCAGAGAACCTCCTGCAGCCTTCACACTGGAAGCTTCTTTACAAAGCCTTTGACTTGATTCCATGGCCAAATTAATAAACTAAATATCCCATGAAGGATGACAGCCTATCAGAATATCTCCATAAATCTGAGTTTTGATTCCTTTGTCAAAGTGGTGAAATATCTAGATTTCTGTTTTCATCCAAACTGGAACTCCTTATAATTTGAGCCATTTTATTTCTGACTCTTTATTAAAGAACAATTTAGTGGTTGTTTTCCACAGTTGGAAAGCAGCTGTATTGTTACAGGTGTACTTTTGTGACCTGTAAATTGTGTTTACACTGTTCAAGGTAGGTCTACAGTTTGTCATTCAAATTGTTACAGAATGCTGATTTTAAAACCTATTCATAGCTTACTTCCCTGATAACTCCTTTTTATTGGCCTGGCCATGTCTGCCCATATTGTGAGTTTCAAATAAAAATGGTTTGATTTGGCCATTTATTCCAAACCTATTTAGTTTTAATGTTGTTTTATTGAAAAATGACTTTATAAGTCTTCTCAAAAATGATCATAATTTTACTGTATCCTTGTTTTCTTGAATTAGCAGAAACTAATGGTGTGTTTAAAAAAAGTTTTTCTGAATTAATAAACAGAAAATGGAAATACAATTAAATTAAAAGTGACTGTCTCAAGCATGGAAATTCTGGATTGATGGACAAATATTAAGACCTTTTGCCATAACTCAAGATTCTTCTTTTTCCTCTCTCAAAAAATTATTTTTATCAATCCAGTTAATTGGACTTGCTTTATGTTTGAAGTCCAAATCAAGCTGGTAGTCAAAAACAAGGATAGTTTCAACTAGGAAGGTTAAAACATACATTGCTAATAATTAAATCACTTTTTGCAATTTTCTTAAAATAATTGCCTGGCTGAAGCAAAAACTCTACTATTTTAAAAGACATTTAATTGACACTTTTCCTAGTCCATTAATTTACTCTATTTCTTTGACAGGCAAAATAGTACATTTTTCCATTAAAATTATATCAGTGGTGCTGCCAGTATATCTGTTTATATCTGTGTAATAGTCTTCAGTTTAGTTCTTATGATAGATTAATAACTGATTGTTAAAATTCAGTGAAAAAATCTACTGTTTTTAGGTTCTTTTCTACAGTTCTGTTTTTTTGGGAGTGATGAAGATCTGTGCCTCTAGGAGCCTTTCCTTCAGCAGATAAATATCTGTGTCTGGCAGTGATATGTGTATATGTCGTATTTGTCACATACACTGGAGATAGGTTTGGGGTGTGAAAGTCTGGGTGAACTAGATGGAATACTATTTCTGTAGTTGAAATAACTTAGCAGGAGCGTTTCTTTTTCTGTGCAACAAGTGAAATATTTGCTTTCCTTATATTGCTACAGTATCAGCAGACCCATCAAATATGTAGGTAGGAAAAGAAATATGCAGTTGCCATTCTATCCATGAGCGAGAGAGACTATATGGAAAAAGGTTTTGTGCCTAAGCTTCTTGACATGAAACAAATTCTTTTTTCTGTTAGCTTTGGAGGACACATATCTGTTTTAGGCCTTAAATATTTCCTGACATTATAATGTGATGTTTGCAAAGTCGCATCACGTAAAATTGCAATTTGTTGTGGTGTACTGTAAGTGTTGGTTTTGTGGTGGGGTATTTTTTTGGTTTTGTTTATTATTTTATTTACTTTTTAAATTAAAGTTTGATATAGCTGAGGATTTGGTTTTAGTACATTTTTGGTACTTTAATTTTCTTTTACACCAACCAACTTTAGGTCTAAGCAAGTTGTTGTACAATTTGCACACTGAACTGTTTAGTTCTCACAACTAAGTGCATACCTGAAAGAATTAACCTGAAAAAGAGTCCTCCTTCCACCTCTATTTGTCTTGCACTTGTGAGTTAAACATATCATAGACTAGGAACTGAAGAAAACAATGAAGCCTTTTCCTGTAAAGCACACACTTGCTTGATGGACACTTGATGAGGCTACAGCATGTTTTTGTGATAGAAATTGCACACTGGTGGTAGCTGAAAAGCCTAATTTCTGTCTTCTGATTACTGCACTAAAAGCCACTCAAACCAGTCTCAGTGTTGGGCAAGATCACGTGTATATTAGTTGTAGTCCTCACTTTTCTTCTAAATATCAGACCTTTCAGCTATCATCTGGGGGGAAAAATAGTTATTTTAGTCTGAAACATATTTTAAAAAGAATTCTTTAGGGGAGAACTGTTGTTTTGTCCAGTTTGCATCTTCACTGAGCAGATTGAAGGAATTTGTAGTACTCAAAGGGTACTAATTTCAAACAAAATTTGTGGAAAATCCCTTATATTTTTTTTAAATAGGAGATATTCTATGTAGAAATAATAAATCTAAAATATTCTACATGTATATTTTATTACTAGGCATTGGTCTTTGAGTGTCATTAGCATGGCTTCTAAAAAGTGGATAAAAGGCCTACTGTTTGGAAGAAGATGATGATTTAGAATAACTTGAAATCAATTTATGAATAGAGTAAAAACAAGGAAGAGAAAAAAGAAAAATACCACTTCCTTGGATGTTCCTGCCAACCCTTATTCTGTGTAGATGGATTTCCAGTTTCAGTTTGCATTTTTAGATATAAACCAGCTTCGGTTGGTCACCACTGACTCGAGTTTTGAAGACAGAAATCTTTGCTTTTTGGGCTCCTGAGCAATCTTTGCCTGCCTTTCTTAAAAATGAAAACAGGATCTCTTCTGTTAGAGGCAAATATTTCTATCTGGTCCTTTCTGTGATTAAAAAGTTTCAAACTTAAGGGCTAGGGTAGAGATCAGATGTACTTATGAGTATCTGCTCCTCAGCTCATGTGATCATATGACTGTCATGACAGACTGGGAGAAGTAATAACATTCTTTTTCCTTAAACGTAAAACCCAGCACTTGAAGAAGCAAACTCCAAAGGTTGTTAGCAGTACTTTTATGTCCACTTTTGATTTGTTAGTAAATGCATCAGATATATAATTTAATTGCTTCTATTTATTCCTGATTTTATCTTTTGGGATCTTGAATTGATTCCAAAGCAAGTTGAATCTCCTTTTGAGTTTATGGCTTTTGGTTTGACTACTCATCTGCTAAGACCTCTTCCTCCAGCAGTTATGGAAAATTGAAAAGATAAGAGCTTTTGTAATGAGTCAGTTTTGTGTTGTATTCCACCTGGAAAAAAGACACCACCATATAATATTTTTCCCTAGAGGAATTGCAGTATGTTTTTAATTTTCTTTCTCCCCCCAGCCCCCTCCTTATATGGACAGCATTAATTCCACATCCATTGTCTGGTAGTCAGACTTCTCTTCATTCCTCCTTCATAACCCAGTTTGAGTTGAGATGTTCAGAGAAACCTGGTAGGGGTTTTTTTTCTGTAAACGCTTTTAAAGATGAGTACTTGAATATTACTCTAGATTCTTTTCTAGTTAGTGGCACTAAAACCATGGCATACTTTCTCAACCTGCTGAGAGTGCTTTTCTCAGAGGAAAGTCACATTGCTTTGCCATTACTTGCTCACATTACATGATGTGTGTGTACTCACAAGAAAATGAACTAAAATATAATTTCAGTTATGCTTGAGGCATAGACAGCTTTTATCAATGTAACGGTTTGCAGGCTTACAGAGATATTTTGATTTCCACTAATAGTGGTGGACAATCCTATTAATAGATCAAAGATGTAGTAATATTGTAAATCTGTACATTGCCAGCCTGCAACTTAAGGTATAAAATACTTTCTTTTTTGAATATGCTGTAATTTTCACTTCTGGACTCTTGAAACTGCAGGGAAACTTCTGGATACAGCCTGAAATAAATTGAGAATCTGCCATAGGAAGTAGATCAATTCCACACACTGTTGTTGTAAATTAAGGCAGTGACTGTCCAGATATGAAATTTTCTTCTTTCTTTTCTTTTTATAACTATACTATATCTACTCAGTTTGACAGCTAGGGTAAAAGGTGTAGGTAGTTTATTAAATTTAAGATGCTTTTACTAGACAGTGTAGGACTTTGCAGTTCATTACTACTTACTTCATGAAAGGGAAAATGTAGGCAGGTTGAAAAGGAAAAGAATGTACTTTAGGTAAGAAGGAGACTTTGTCAGTCTGTAGTTAAAATAAATTTGATTTTTTTTCTGTTGTGCATTTTCCCACACACACTGTGGTACTGTCTACCTAAAATTTATGCCATCCTTTAGCATTGAATCCAAGTGTCTAGACAGATTTTTTTCCCCCAAATCTTATATTTTTCCTTATGAAAGGATGAAAGAATATTTTAAGTCTTGTGCGAATCAGTATTGTCAAGATTAGAAGCGTCCTGTCAGGAGCAGGAAACAGGTTGTCTTCCTCCTTTCAGGTAGTTTAAAATGTGTTTGTTAAATTATGAACACTTTGTTATATAACATTAAATTTATTTTGTAAAAATATTTGTGTTTCTGTGTAAATGTCCTTATAATACAGACAATGAATCCCGGCTTCCTGTTCCATAGCTTCCATTGCAGAGGACACAAGAAGATAAGTAGGTTATTGGCACAGACACTTTGCCGGTTCAGTATGTTACATATTCTGTGAACCCCATTTCCTGCACTTGTATAATATTTGATTATTTAATTGTATTCAGTGAAGGGAGGGAAGTCACAGGGCAGTTCTGTATTCTGTGTGCACTCTAGAGAAAATGAAGCCATGATCTGAGTGTGGCAAATAAAGTTACAAGACTATATAAAAGATTGTGTGTTACCTGTAATGTGTGGTAATTATTTCATGTTCAGTGCCTTCTGCCATAGTACTTAATTCTTGTTATTGATCTTCTTACAGCTACTAAAATTAACTCTTAATGGAGAAATTTATTATAATATGTGAAGATAAGAACTAGAAGATTTCATGCGACTTCTGTTTCTCGTTAACAAAGATATAACAATTTTAGCCAAGTCAGTCACTAATAGCTCAGTTTTCTTCAGAAACATCTTCCTTCTTCTTTAATTAATTTTTTTTCAAATACAAACTTGAATTTATTGCAGTGTTGACTAGAATTTTGGCAAGGATTTTAGTGCACAAGGAAGGAAATTACTTCTTGATTTGAATTTTGTTAATTCGCTTTTACCTCTTTTTTCATTCATATTTGAGGAAAGAGTAGGAATTGGATTATGATTACTTCCTTTTCTTATCACTTCATAATAAAACTAATATCTTGAATCTCTTCAGAATAAAAATAACTTGTCCTAGAATCTTGAAGGAGCGTGAGAAACAATGATTTCTGATCACCAATATGAAATGTTGTTCTTGGATTTAAATTTCATTCATTTTAGATATTAAATTCTTAATTTTAATGACAAACAAAAAAACCTCCAAACCACAGAAGATGGATAATCTACCCGGTATATTTAATGACTATTTTGTCGAACTTTGATTGAGCAGTAAGGCGTTAAATAAGCCAAACAGAACTTAGTACAAGTGAATACAGTGAATATATAATTTACTACATACAAAGGTTAATTAATGGTTTTATTTAATAGAATATAGGATTTAGAGAATTGTAGGACTGCACACATAAATGTATTTAGATAACATGCCATCAGAATTTTCCACTATATTAACCATGCTTTAAGAAAACAAGGGTTGTGGGTGCAAACCAGTATCAGTAATGCAAGGTGTTCTGCTCGTTGAGATTCTCATGAAAAATGGTAATTTTGAGCAGCCTGCCTTGATCCTTTATGGCAGATGTACAAATTGATTTGTATTTTCTTAGAGTTCTGCCTGCAAACAAACAAGTGTAAGTTAGGTTTCATGATGTCATGAGAAGATGACTTGATGTCCCTAGCTAGTCTGCTGGAACTATTGTCAGCAGATTGTGTTATTACACAGTTCATCAGCTTTGTGTAGTTAAATACTATCTCTTGGTGGGTTCAGCCTCAGTATAAATGTGGCAAAGTTGAGGGATGTTAACTGGGTATGTGTAATCTCTGTTAATGCCACAGTGACAAGGTACATTTAATGGTATTGATTCCACAGTCAAAGTAGTTCTCAAAATATATTACATCACAAAAGCAAGAGTAATTCTGCATAGCTGTAGAAGAGAAATATAATAAAGGAGAAAATGCTGTCATGATGTGTTCATGAATTAATGTAGAATTGTGCTTGAATCAGTCTGACTGCTACTTTATCAAGCTGACATATTAGAGTCTTTAAAACCTGGTTTACATACATTGGTTTCTTAAATATGGGAGTGAAGCTCTCTCTAGAATGGTAGGCTAATTAAAGCTCCTGAATAAAATTTGTAGAAATGCTCTGAAAGCAATAAAAGAATACAGTTAATGGGTATAGCACTACTAAAAAAAATGAGGAGAAGGTCAAAGTTTGTTTAGTAGATCTTTTTGCTTTTATTTGAAGACTGCATTTCCAGTTTTGATATGATTTTGCTGTACAAAGATTGGAATTATGAAGCTGCTAAGGTCAGAAGGTGAAGTAAAAGAGAGAAGTTGAGGATAAAATCTCCTTGGTGCTCCTAATAAGAAAAAGTGGTTTACTGCCAAATATTTTTGCATGGGAAAGTGTTGGGTTGTTTTGTTTTGTTTTTTTACTGGGTCACCTGCACAAGATGCATCAAATTTTCTAATTTCCTTCCACCTCCTCTATATAAATAACACATCTATATATATATATATATATACACACACACACACCTATGTATATATATGCTTTGCATACAGAAGTTCATGAAATACAAGAAACTAAAATGGTATGTCCTGTTCTTACGCAGTAAGTCACCTGTAAACTTGGAGATCAGGAGACAAAACTTAAATAGTTCTTATCCTTTGTTACAATAACTACACAAAAGACATTATTAGAGGTTTCTTGTTGTTTGTTCTTTTTGTAACTTGATGGTGAGAGCTTTCAGATCTTCTGACAGAAATACAGGAGCAGCAAGTAGACCTTTCTTTTCCTGGCACATCTGTTTCTATTTTCCTGAGGGAAATGAAAGAACAGCTGATAATCTGTCACCTTGATGAAATCCTTATTGCATTTTTCTCCATATTGCATATATAATATTTTGTAATAATTTTTTTTCTTCAATGCTTACTTAACTCCCTTGCAAATGGCTCTTCAGCATAAGTGAAGAGTGCATCAGTAAGATGGCATTTGAGATAAAGCTTCTTACCTTTAGCAATACGGTTTGCGTGACAAAATATATGTATTGATCTTTTGATTGATTTTTTTAAATTTAGGCAATTACACTTTTAACCGAACTAATCAGAGAGAATTTCAGAAACAGCAAATTGAAACAATGCTTTCTACCAGCACTTGGGGAGCTGCTTTACCTCATAGCCAACAAGGTAAGACTGCAAGTGATCCTTACAAATTTGGCAAATGTGAAAAAATTTTGCATGGAAAAGTAGACCAAAAAATCAAATTACTTAGTCATTTGTATAGGCAACAGTTTTTGGTCCTTCTGTCTTTTCTAATACTTATTCTAGTTTAAGAAACATGCTGGTCCAACCATTTACTTCATCTGAGATGATTTAAGCAGCAATCTTCAAGTGTAGAATTTTTACTTCATAAAAGGATTTAATCAACTACCGTAAACATTGCTGGCCTCCAAGTGGCAGATCTAAGGGTTTAAATATCTAAGCTAGAGATGTTGATTAAACAGGATGTATGAGGATAGCCTATAATAATCAATAAATTAATATATTAGTGTTTCTATATATCCAGTCCATATTAAGTCATCTTGAAGTATTGTTGGATTCACAGCACTGTGGAAAAGGAAATGAATGATCCTGAGTAATTTCAAATGGACTTGTGTTTATTCCTGATTAAAACTGATTCAAAGCTTTAGTCTAGAAATAGTAGTTTCACACTGAAAGTAATCAGTGGTTATTTGTAGAAAAGAAATACTGTCAATATTAGGAATTGAAGTTTACAACTTCTTTAAACCCTCACATTTCTTCTTCCTTATTCAAAAAAAAAAAATACTCTTTTACTTAACTAAAACAGAGGTGTCTTCAAGCAGAAAAAAGTCTAACCTTGGCTTCTCTGAAGCCTTTGTATCATCTGCATCATCGAATAGCTCTGAATGCTGACACGTTGAGTTAACAAGTTACTTGGTAATGGAGCAGAAGTGTCAAATGACTCAGTACTTTGCTTTAGCTAAGACTTTGTGCTGGATTTCCAGGTTTTATTTTCATTATCCTCTAGCTCTTTTGTATGTTCTACAAGATGTAGTGGTTGCCTTGGTTTTTGTAGAATAACAAGCATTGTCCTGTTTTTGTTCAACAGTTGCTGAAGTATTTGACAAATACATGCTCACAGAACTTGTAATGACAAAGTATGTTCTGAAAAATGCATCCGCAGTCATGTTTATATGTTTTAATACTTGCTCGGTTTCCTCAGGAGAAAAGATTTGTACCTGCTATCATCAAACAAATAAACTTAATACTCCAACTTGAAAATTTTTTTGACAGGAATTTTTTACATGGCTTGATTTTATTTTGAAATTAAACTCCAATAGCTGAAACAATTGTTAATGCTGATTGTATAACACCAAAATGGTTTGCACAAATTTTTCATTCTGTGTATGAATTTCACAATGTTTGAAGCATTGCAACTTGCATATGAGTGGCAATTCTGTCAGGTTTCAAGGTTGGTTTCAAAAACATCAGTGTGATTTTTATGCTTGGTAATACTAACCAATATTTTTAAGAAAAGCGCTTTTTGTTTTTCTATTTTTTATGTATTTAACATCAGGATATTGTAGTGTTGTAGACATTTTGGTTCTCATTAAACTAGAGAACAGTAGTGCTGAATGACCCTGCCAAGATCATACAGTAAGTCAGGGATAATATAATAAAAGAAACCAGAAAGGTTATTGCCAGCCTATATCTTTAAGCAGCAGAGCCTTATGACTTGACCAATAAAGAAAAATAAATCATAACTTCATCTAATTCATTAAAGACTATACACTTGCTTTTTTGTTTCTTTTCATATTGTGCTTTCTTTGGCCTATTTGATTGTTTTATCAAGCTGCTAAATATTTTCATTTGAACTCTTAAGTTTTTGAGGGCATGGCTGATTTTATTTATTCCTTCTGGGGTTTTGTGAAGTGCTTCCAGGTCCAGCCACAATTTTAATATTAAATAATGGTAAAGATTTTCTTTGTCATATGAACATTTGGTAAATCGTAGATTATCAAATACTTAAAATCAAGTTCAGCTGTTTAGGTGCAGGATGATTAATGAGGTAAAATGCAAGATGACTGTTTGCACTTCTATGGCTTAGAAAAAATAGAAAATGTCCAGGTAATCGTAATGGTGCTGTGCAATCCTAAACTCTGATGTTGTATGTGTACTTGCTTATGAGATCGCATAAGTAAGATCTTACACTCCATCACTGCATTTTTATTCCAAACAGAAGCCAAGCGCAATTCACAAGTAGCATGAGCAGACTCCAGGGAGCATGTTCTCATACTCTTGAGTGGATTGCTTTGGGGAAAAACTTTCAAGTTCTGTGTAATATTTTTATCCATTTTATGTTGTTTGTGTTATTAGGGTGCAGAACTTAAAGTTTAATGAAAATCAACATGGGTTGTGACCAAATGTAGGAACTTTCCCCAGTGTTTGGTGATATATTTAAGTTTATTAAGTGCCAAATGCTGTATGTTATGTTTAGGTAATTAAGAATGGTACTAAGTTTCATACCCTTTTGGCCTTTTAAAATTTCTAAATAGAGATTAAACCTTGCAGAAAGGCTTTAATCAGTTTGAAAAATGAAAGAACTGTTAATGGTTTAGGATTGCACAATTTCTTAAGGCTTTTTGTTTATTTATCATATCACATTTAATATGTATGGTTACAAAAGAACTTGGAAGAATTTCTGGTTAAATTAGGTGAATGAAATGAGAAACAGACCCATGCTAGTTCTGCCATAGATTGTCATTCTAACTCTGTTTTGACTCCTAGTCTTGTCCTGCCTCTTCCAGATAGAAAAGATTACACTTCTACCTGTTTGAAAGTAGCCTACCTTTACTTTCTTGAAACTTGGGCTGTGTTTTCTTAAACACACACACACGATGGCTTGGAAGGCAAATGTTTACTTGTCAGCATGTTCTTATTCAGATAAGATGGAGGAGGTGGAATGAAGTGGATCTGATGTGTCTGTTGGATGTCAAGCCACTGTTGTTATTACTGTTAATATTGTCCCATACATCCTAATACAAAGTCAACAGAAAAAAGTTTACAAAGGGGATGTTTAACAGGCTCATTATTAATATATGTGGCAAATGAAATTTTGTTTTCAATAAAGAAGGAAAATTAATTTAACTAGACAATTCAGTAATAGTCTTCCATGCTAATGTGCCATGCTTTAATTAAATTACTGAAATGATCATATTGTATATGTTGAATTACTGTAAGCCATGCAGAAATCAGCAAATTTAGAAAGTGTCATTTGTTTCTGCATCATTAACCCTCCCTTTTATTAAAACCAGTTCATTAGAATGCTAAAAATAATTTGAGAATATAATTAGTAGAATTCAAGAATATGTAATTTCTGAAGAAATTACTGTTTATCATACTTCATCTACATACTAAAACAAGTTTCTCAGAATTTCATGCCCTGTCTTCACACCATCCAATGCCTATTATTTCTCACTTTCTTTCCCAAAAGAGGCTGTCTTTTTTCCACTTGCTAATAGTTCTGTGTTACTAGCCTGGATATGGGAGTTGTTGCAGTTAAATATCAGTGATACCCAAGTGTCCCCTTTTAAACATAAAATTTTACAATAAGCCATTGCAAGGACAGGGGGAAGTGAAGTTCAATTCTAATGGAAGAATTAAGCCCTTATTCAACTAGTAGTGAATGAGCCTCTCTAACAGGGTGGTTTCAAGGAAATATACAATAAGATCTTGAATCAGTGTTCATATGTACTGAAGGCTATACCGTACAGTAAATTTTCTTAAACACTTGGTATATCTTTGTATGACTTTGAGCATTTTTTTCAAAAGAAAGTTTACTTTTTAAATTTTTACCTAACAAAAAACCTAATTTTGTTTGTTTGGTGTAATTAAATCACATTTCAAGAAAAGCATTTCTACTCTTAATAGTCAGTTGTCTCTTTGAAGTACTCAAAATGGTTGAGAGGAATGAAAGAACAGACACTTTTTTGTGTCTGTGTGAGTTAGAATGAATTGATGAAATGCAGAAATACTGGGACAAAGTCTGTTATGGATTTTGGAGATGACTTAAATAAGCCAGTAAAATATCAATCTCTGTGCTGCACATGAAATAACATTAAATAGTAATAATGTCCTGAAATTTAATATATTTAATTGCATATGTTCATTTGAAATGTGTATAATATGAACCCTATTAAGAACATGCTACCCATTTTTTATGTGACTGAGATTGTTGTGATTTTTTGATTTAATCAGTTGTGCCGTTGGCTTCATTTCAGGAGGAAAAAGGGGAGCACTCCAGGGAATGCTGGGCTGTTCCCTCAGCTGCTTACACTGTGCTAATGAGGTGTCTTCGGGAAGGGGTAAGGCTCTTTCATGGTCCTCAGCAGAATTTCTCCTCAGTAATAACCCTTTAGGCATTGTGTGAGGATTGTAGCCTGCAGCATTGCAATACCTTGTCAACCAGGCATTGCTCTTGAATTTAAATAATCATCAGACCATGACCTAAGCAGGAGATTAATGCAGTGTTGTTCTCTTTACATTCAACATTTATGTATTGCTGCTTGTGTTGGGGGAAATGGGATAGTAAATATAAATTATTGTTAGTAAATGTGAAATCTATTAATGATGTAGGCATCTTTTGAGAAATGTTCTGGCAGTTGTGCTGTCCTCCTGCAATTTGATTTTCATACATCTTTGTAAATCTTAGAGCAAGATTTAAGTTTCTTTTTTGAAGTGGATGGTATACACAGTTTTTTAAAACTGCATTTTTATCCTACTGACTTGTCAGCATTCTTATGAGGCAAAAGAGTAGCAATTAGATTTATTCTCATACATGTACTATACTGTGTTCTTCATTAGTTTTGGTGATGGTTTAGCTGTGCTAGAAGAAAGGAAGAAAAATATGCATATAGTCCATTTGTAAAATGAAAAAGAATTGAGTGGAGGGTTTACATTCACTGTTTGTATGAGACCACTTTATTTTTGCCCAAGGCAAAGCTCAAGGCAGAAAACATGTCAGAGGTTGCTAGAAGGTGGAAAGCAAGAGGAAATACCTTTTTTCCTTCCTTTTTGAGGTCTTTATTGCCTGCAGATTGTGATTAATAAAGGAAGAGCCTAGATGGATTTTGCTATCTTCAAACCTTCACGTGACCAAGAACACAGAACTGAGTTTGTATTGTGGACAATTTCCAGCTCATAATTAGAGTAAGATGTCACTCTAAGGCACAGTAGTGAGATGCTATTTAATTATAAATTTAGTAATGGAAGATTTGCTGTTTCTGAATATACAGTGTGCAGAAACTAAATCAAGACATCCATAAGACACTAATTTATTCCTGTAAAATAAAATCACTTCTTAGTCCTGAAACATGTCAAATTCTTCTTAATAATTTATCTTGATATATTTTTTTCTTGTAAAGTGACACGAAATAGAAGTACATTTGCCATGCAAATTGAATTTAATTAAGCATAAATTTAAAATTATATCTAGGCTAGCCAACTACATCTGTGCACTTGTACACTTTCTGTTTGTGATGATGGTAATTTGTAATGTAGATATATATATTTAAATCATGTCTGAAGCTGTAAAACTGTACAAGACTTAAGGATGGAATGGACCTCTAGAGGTCATCTAATCCAACCTCCTGTTCACAGTAGGTTTAAATAGATCAGGTTGCTCAGGGACATGTCTGTTTAAGTCTTGAATATCTCTAAAAGCTATGGTCCCACAATCTACCTGAGCAATGCCTGCACCTCCTTCATAGGATAAAGTTTTTACTTGTTTGTGATTGGAGTTTTCACTTCTGGCTATTGCCTCTTGTCCTGTGGCTATGCAGCTCTGAAAACGTTTGTCACCAGCTTTTCTTTACTACAAGTAAGTAAGCTTTGCATTCTTACATTAATAATTTTAAAAATTATACATAATTACACAATGAATTAATTGTAACTGTTCTAAGCTCAGTTGTGAGTTAAGTAAATTTTACATCAGGACATTTTCTGAAGTTATTATGGACTTACTATCTCAGCATTTATGAAAATGGCAAACTAACTTTTTGTAATAAGGTCTGATCTACGACAGTGCATTGTAGATGCATTAGAAATACTCACTTCTAGTTTTTATTGCCAGTTAAGAAGCTGTATTTAATGTATTTAATAAAAATTCAAGAAAATAAAACCAGTTCATGTCATTCAGTACTATGGTTTATATTGTTTTGAGTTTTGTAAGCTAACTTCACTGTTAGTAAGTTTTATTATTAACTACTCTGAAATGTTCTTGGACTTCTGAAGTTTTGTAAGATTTATCATTATCAAAGCAGAGTTGCCCTCTGAAACAGAACAGTAGAACAGGAAGAGGTTTGAAATATGTGCGTGTCCCTTTTATTTGCCTATAAAGGAACAAAATGTTCAGAAAATACAGATAGTGTCATTTCCACACACCTTCTGTGCCTGAAAATCTAACAGTGACAAAAAAGTGTATGGGTCAGTAAAAGGAGTTTTAGGGTGATGGAAGTAGAAGATTGGGAAAGTCTTTTATCAGTAGGGGAACACAAGTTCAGATTTCCTGTGTTTCAGTGTTGTTAACTTGAGATAGAAGCTGATTTTCAACTCAGGCAAAGAACAGTTGGATTCAGTTATGTGTCAAAATAAGTGAATTGGTACACTCATAAATAAGTAAATAGTCTTTAGTCTACATACAATACTGTGATCTATAAGAATGCATGTTGTAAACATTCTGATATTTGCTAATCTCTTCCAACAACTATTTCCGACAGTGAAACAAGATGCCTGTTCCAGGCATCTGTATTTGTTTAAGTTCAACTTGTAAATGTTTGTGTGCAATGATAGGAAGTGCAAGACAGGAGAATCCTGATTTCTACTGCTGAAGTGTATAGTTGCTAGAGTTCCCATGTTATCCAGTCATGGAAAATAGTTTCTGTTTCAGAAAGGATATTCTTATTTAATATTGAGTACCTAATGCTAATGTGACAACCATTTCCCTTTTATGCATTTTTCTTCATTTATTCAAAATTGCTTTGCTGAAGTTCCCCTTATACTTGACCCTGAACTGATCATCCTATGTCTGATTGGAATCTTGTCATTGATTCTGCATATATATTTTTCTTTATTGTATTTAAGGTTCAACCTACCCAAAGTGAAATCTTGGCTTTAGTTTCTGTTTTACATTTGCTTCTATTCAGTCAATCCTTTCACCTTTTTGTTTCCCCGATTTTATTTTCATTTGCCCCTCCCTTCCTTCAGAACCTCCCTACTCTTAGAACTGATAATCTTTCCTATATCCATGATGTAGGAAAGATTATCAGTTCTAAGATTGATATCCAAACCACATTTTGATGTGTTTTATAATTTTTTATAATTTTTCTTCTCTGATTTGACCTGGATGCTTGGATGAGGTCTCTCACTGAAACTAGATAGCGAAGTCAGAAACTGTGCAAGCCTCCTTTTTAGTCTTCCTGAGAATGGAACAATGGAAAAATCGTTCAGAAACTTGCTGTCTGTCCATTTCTGCTTACAAATGGCATGTAAATATAAAATACACAGTTACATGCAATTTTAGTAATAACTTCATAGAATATCAAAAAGTACATACCGGCAACACACTTGCATGGATAAATGAACATATACATAGTAACTGTATCTGGCTTTTAAAAAATGCATAACCCTCTCGAATGAGTTGCACATGGAGAATATATTTGAGTCAGAAATAGCAAATGAGTTTATGAAGGATAATTTTCTGAGTCTTGGATGTGCAAGGTACTGTGTAAGCAAGATTTTTAATAAATGACATCTTGTCAGAAAGCTTTATAGTGCACATTTCCCTCTTCCATATGGACTTCTTCCTCTATGAGGAGCAAGGTACAAGTCTGAGGGATTTGGTTCTGAACAAATGAGAAATTTTATTAATAAAAGAAATCTTTAAAAAATAATTGCCAATATATAATACAAGGCTGTATGTTTTATAATGTATATTCTTAGCCAGAACTGTTCCTTGATAGTGAATTTGAAGGAGAAAGGAGAATTTTGAGGAGAGGAGAGTAAAATCACAACTGTTTTCTCAGAAAGTACAGTATAGACTATAGTATCACAGGGTCAGTTTGCATCATATATATTCTCATTTTTATTTTTTCTTTAGACATCAATTTTTTTACTGGTAGTACTGCCTATAGGATAAGAGTAATTATCTGAATCATATACATTATCACTTTCATTTCATTTTTAGATATAAATTCTCCAGTTTACTGCCAGAATTTAAACAAAAAAATCATGAAAATATTTAAAAGTTTTTTCTACATGTTTACTCTTCTCTCTGAAGGCTTTATGTTGCAAATTATTGCCAAACTAAGATTTAATTCTTAGACTTATGAATGCTTTGGATGATACAGGTTTACTTCATTAGGTTATATTTGTAGGTTTTTTGATTCTGTCTTCATAGATTAAAGGAAGAAGTGTCTTTAGAAGTTGATTTAGAAGAATTATGTTACTTCCTAAACCCTTCAGCTTTTAATGTTTCTTTATCAGTATTGTGCTGTGACTCAAGTGTATATATCTACATGTAGTATAGGATCTTAGAATGTCCAAGTTGGAGGGGACCCACAGAGTCCTCCTTCTGTCCTGGACAGGGTGTCTCAAGAGTTGCACCATGTGCCTGAGGTGTTGTCCAAGCTCTTCTTGAACTCTGTTAAACTCAGTGCTGAGACCGCCTTCCTGGACATGTTCCCTGTTCCACTGCTTGACCACTATCGGGGTGAAAGACTTTTTCCTGATGTCCAACCTTAACCTTTCCTGACGCAGCTTCATGCAGTTTGTATCACTCATCGCTACAGAGAAGAGATCAGTGTCTGCCGCTCCACTTCCCCTCAGGAAGGAGTTATAAGTTATAACTGCAATGAGATCTCCCCCAGTCTCTTCTTCTCTAGGCTGAACAGACCAAGCAACCTCAGATGCTCTTCATATGGCTCCTCCTCATGGCCCTTCACTATCTTCATTGCCCTGCTTAGGATGCTCTCTGACAGCTGAATGTATTTTTTGTATTGTTTTCCCTAAACCTGCCCCCAACACTCAAGGTGAGGCCACCTCAGTGCAGAGCAGAGTAGGACAATCCCCTCCCTTGCCCAGCTGGTGATGCTGTCCCCAATGCACCCCAGGTTGGCCCTCCTGGCTGCCAGAGCACTGCTGACTCATACTAAACTCATCATCAAACAGGGACCCCCAGGTCTTTCACACAGGGCTGCTCTCCAGCCTTTTGTTCCCCAGTCTCTCTGTACAACCAGGGTGGTCCCAATCCAGGTGCAAAATCTGGTTCTTGCCCTTCTTAAACTTCATATAGTTGGCGACTGCCCAGAGCTCTTAATTTGTTGAGGTCTCTTTCCAGGGCCTCTCTACCTTCAGTGGAATCAACAGCTCCTCACTACTTAGTTTCATCAGTAAATGTACTTTAAGAGGATCATAAAATATTTTATCCTGACTTCTAATAAAAAAAAGTTATGCTATTTTTTGGTAGTATGTTAGTAAACATAGTGACTGTAACTTCAGTGGCTCCAAAATTTTTTGCTGCACTGTTAAATTTATAACAGTCAGGGAAAATATCTAGAAGATTCAGTTATTTCAAAAAAAAATGGAAGTAGATTTTTTTATGATGTTGATTTGCCCTTCCACCCAATTAAAATGGAAAGACTTGATTAACAGGAGTTTCCTTTCAGTAATTTGCAACTTTTTATTCTTCTGGTATCTGCATTTTCACTCAGGGCTCTTTTTCATTAAGCATCCCTGACTTCACTGGAAACAGATATATCTGCAAGTGTTCAACATAACTGAAAATTAGGAGCATTAAGTGTGCGTTATAAAACTAGTTGAAATGTAAACCATTTAAAATAACGTGTGTGCTTCTTTTTTTATACAGTTCCATTCATAGTCTTAGATTTCATGGAGCTCATGATGTGGACAGAGGGTTACTGATATATGGAACTGCTTTATTCATATCTTCAAGATCTATTTTTATTCACTAAAATAGCTTATGTCCTGGTAACATCACTGGATGACTCCTTTAGTTAAGAGACCAAATGTTAGTTTAGATCAAGCTTCCCTTGCAGACTGCTAATTAAGCAGAAGGTGGTAAAAGTCTTGTTGCTTAGATAGTGTCCAGGAGCAGATATGAGAGGAGCTGGAAGGTCTCAGGGGGCAGCAAATAGAATTACTTTGGCAGCATCATTGAGCTTTTAGAGCACAGTGATGATTCATTTTCTAGTCAAAGTAGCAGGATAATCTGGAACAGGGCATAACTCATCCTGTCAGTGGCTGAAAGGAAATAAAGCACATCTTCAGGACCAATTTTTGCAGAGAAAAGCTGTAATTGCATCTGGAAATTTGTTAACATTAATAATAGCCATTATCCACTATATATTGCTTTGATTATGATTAATTTATGGGATTATAGTTCATTTACTGAGTGTTTGTGCCTGCTTAAATTAAGAGTGGAGTCCCAATTGGCAGTCTTAATAATCACTTCATATATAAGAGAGACTTAATTTGACAATTATGTTTCAGTTACAGATTTGATTGTTAAATGCATCAATTTAGTCAATTTGATAAATGCATGTGTTTTTCACCTAACTGTACCCCCCAAAAAAGACTGAAATGCAGAAGTATCATTCACAGAAAAAAAGATTTAAACTGAACATTATCTATAAAATATTTTGAGAATTTTAATTTTAGTAAACCTGTATGAATATCTGCATATTTAGGTCTTTAATAGGTCAAAATAATGCAATATTTTGCAGTAATCAAAACTGTAAAAAGAGAGAAGCCTAAATTCTCTTTGGTTTTATGTCTGCAAATAGGAAGACCACAGAATTCAGTGCAGTTTTTATATAAGAGTGTAACCACTTTAGATAGAACTTGACTTTGGTATTTCTGTTAAATATTTCGAGTAGAGCTCTACAGTTTTTTGGAAGAACAGGAAGGATTATCATAAAAATTATGAATGCAGCCTTTTTTTTTTGGCAGCATTTTACTAGAGTTTCCAAATATTTCTACATGTAAAATCTATATTTTAGATCTACTAAGTCAGTAGAAGGAAAAGTGGATTTGAATATATTTTTAATGAACTATAAGTTCATTAAATGAACTTTTAATGAAGTATAAGTCTCCTTCTGCAAGGCTTTTGTACTACTTTCTGAAATGTTTCATTATCATTGCTCACAATTGGTGGCTCTGATTGTAAAGATAACTATCAGAAATTCAAAGCTTAGTAGGATAAATAGAGATCAGTTTAAGAAAGAAATCAATTAGATATTATGGTGATTTAGTTGTGAAGCCAGACTATAAGGACAAATTGAATTACAGAAATTCTATTAAAATTTATTCTTGCTGAATTCAAGATGCTATTTAAGACACTGTTGAAAGACTTCACTTTTCTTGTAGTTCAAGACTGAGATGAGGTGAGGCAATGCAGAGCTGAAATAACACCAATGTATCTTCCAGTTCTGTTAAAGGCTGATTTTAAGTGAAAATTAGTTGGTTAATACTAAAAGTATGAAGGATTCAGAATCTCATATGGAAATTTGGGAGTTCTTGTACTAAATGGGACCTAATAATTTATCTTAAATATTGGTCAGGATTGTCTGCTTCAAGAGAAAAGAAGGGAGTTATGGAACTAATTATTTTGCAAGTCTTTGCCTTTATCCCAGGATTTGTTGACTGTTGTGAATAAAGAGGGTTTAATGTAATTTTTTTTCTAATGTAACTGAATATCTCGTAATTGTGCTATTCAGAGCATGGTCTGAAGATGAGTGTTGACACAAATTCATGCATTTATAAAGCACTGATCATTGGACACTTCTAACATACCAAAAGTTTTTAATTTATAATGAGTGAATTTAGGGGGATTATTTGGAGATGAAAGGTTTCGTATTAAATTATACTTGTATTAAATTGTCTTTGCAGTAGAAAATAAAGTGGGGGGGAAGCAGGATTTGTGAACATAACTTTGTCATCATGTAAGGTTTCTTGAAGACTTACTTTTGCAATATCAAAAATAATTTAAAAACCCCACCGAAAATATATATTGAATAAAATGTGGACATAGGCAGTAATTTAAAAAGAAATTAGAAACACTTGCAAATGTGTTTTCTTTCCTCTCCTTCCTGTAGGAAGAGCGGGTAGTGAATCATATAGCAGCAAAGATAATTGAAAATGTTTGTACTACTCACTCATGCCATGCACAAGGATTTATTACAGGTGAAATTGGACCTGTCTTGTGGTACCTTTTCAAACATTCTACAGGAGATTGTTTGAAGATAACTCCCATTTCGGTAAGGAATTGCCTTTTGTGGTAGTGTAATGCTTTGGTGTTTAGTCTGAAAAACCTTCTGAATTGGAACTGAAATATATTTGAGCATGTTGGCTGTATGTTTGTGCTTTTTGTATTTCAGACTACGTTAAAATACATTTGAAAAATTTCTAAAGTTGAAAAATGCATTTATTATTGTTCGGTGCTTATGAATAGTTCTTGTGATTAATCTTTTTCCAGAACATGTATTTCCTTATCCTGGTAATAATGAATTATGTTTAAAAAATTTAACCTTTCGAAGAATCTGTTAATTAAATTCTTGCAAAATTGAAATTTCTCTTTTTATATCATGTTTCAAATGAGAATTGTTTATTCTCTTTATCAAAGTCTTGTTTAGAAGACTTAGTTGAATTGATCACTTTTCTTTTTATAAAATTTTCAGGGCCTAGACTTTGCCCTGAATTTTTAAGGCAATATAGAATGAGAACAAGACAAACAGAGTGATGACATGCAAGCAAAAGGTTTGGAACAAAAGGATTTATGAGGTAGAAAATACTTAGCAGCACTGTGAGTTTAACCATATCTCTTGGGCTTTTTACAAGAGTGTGTAGTGACAGGACATGGGGGAGTGGATTCAAACTAAAAGAAAATAGGTTTAGATTATATATTGGGAAAAAATTCTTTATTGTGAGGGTGGTGAGGCACTGGCAGAGGTTCCCCAGAAAAGTTGCGGCTGCCCCATTCCCTGGCAGTGTTCACGCCCAGGTTGGGTGGAGTTCTTGTTTTCCAAAGGGAAAATGGCAGTGTCACTGCTGCAGCAGTATGCACATAGACACATCTAGCATAAAGGTAACAAAAGAGAGAGAAATAAAATTTATTTCATGTATGGCTGCAGAGGTAAATGGTACAATAGATTTATAATTTTTAAAATATATTTATTGATTTTTTTTTACCCTAGTGTATATCTTGGGTTATGTAACCAAAAAAATGTATATTCTGTTTCACCTGTTGAAACCAGCTGGGGACATGTTTTCGTTTTTTTTTTTAATCTCTTGTAATTCCAGGGGGGAGAGGGGCAGATGCCTTCTGATAATAGGCCAGCTGTTAAAACCGGGTGGGCAGTGTTTCTTATCTCTTCCACCACTGTCCACCCTCCAGGGGGGATATCTTCTGTTAATGGGCCATTAAGGCTCACCAGTGAGTGACACATTACATCATCCCATTGTGAGATGCTCCACCCGGTGAGGGGGGAGCCAACCGTTTCTACCAAAACTGAAATGTAGGAACAACAAGCAGCCTGTTTTCCACTGCATTCTTGGAGGAAGAACCAGACCCATGTCGCTAGCACTGGACCCTTTTTCTTTCTACAGGATCATCTCTACTCCACAGAATATAAGAACAGTCCACCTATTTGGACTGCTTTCAACACCCTGACAGCAGGGTTTCAGGTCATATCTCTGACTCTGTCAGGGTTTTCTAGGACTTTTGCTTGTTTGATTTTTTTGTACTACAGCATTTGTATTTTTAATATTCCTAGTAAAGAACTGTTATTCCTGTTCCCATATTTTTGCCTGAAAGCGCCTAATTGCAAAATTGTAATAATTTATAGGGAGGGGGTTTTGCATTCTCCATTCCAAGGGAAACTCCAGTTTTTCCTGACAGATACCTGTCTTTCCAAACCAAGGCAGTGTGTATTTGTGGCAGTCTTGCTTGCAATATAAACTGCCCAAATATTGGGAAAAAGTCTTGACATTTTAGAACAGGAAACCTATTTAGTAAAATAAGTGTTATAAAAACCTTCACTGCAGCATGTGAAATTCTTGGCAAAAACAGTCTTAGAACTTTTATGGGTAGAGAGTAGTCTGTCTCTAAATATTTGAAGTATATATGTGTGAGTCTGGTTTTTAGGCTGCTTTGCTAGAAAGAGTCTTTTTGAGACTTCACCCATTTGATCTGTGAGTTTTATGCTTGGATCGCAACTGCATGTATGGGAAAAGACTGGAGGTAAGGGTCATGATTTCCTTTACTTACTGAGTTTTCAAAGTAGCCTGCTCGATCCTCTCTCCTATCACTACTTTTGCTGTAAGGGTTGTTTTAGATCATATTTCTATTCTTGTCAGTCATTAGACTGGGCAGTAGTTATTTGTTTGCTACTCGGTCATAGTATCTTATTTTTATCTCTTTTGACTAATGCTGAAAGTTCCCGCTTATTTCTCTGCTATCTGCTTGGAGAGCTTTGCTTCATCATTTACCGTTCCCGTGAATCGTACAGCACACTTCTAGGGCCTGCTCCATTTGTAGGGGCTAGTTGGCCAGTTATGCCTGTCTTGGGTACTGCAATAAGCAGCATATCCTGAAGAACCTGTCTCAATTGTGTTCAGGCACTGAACTAAAAAAGATCACCACAGGAATTACCAATGGGCTTTTTTTTTTTTCCCTTCTGAAAATCCAATTTCTTCTTGGACAATATAGTACGTTTGAGGTGGGCCAAGCTTTTTTTTATGCTCAATAATATGCAGACACATCTGATCGTCAAGAATAAGCTTGTTATCAATGGAGATTCACTATAGCTTTTTGTAGCAGTGGGCTCAGAGGTTACTGTCATCAATGCCATATGGTTTGCTACCTTTGCCCTTGGATGAGTGTTAACAGACTATGAGAAGAGTGGGATGTTGTTTGTCCTTCTTTTGAGGGCCCGTGTCACTGGATCCTCCCAAGGCTGTAAGGTTCAGGTGAACCACGAAGAAGCTTTTTCTTTGTCGTAGTGTTTATGATATGGGTATCTAGCCTCTTTTAAGCACTACTGATGAGAAGAAAATTTTCCTGCAGGAAAAACTAGAGGGTAACAAAAAATGTATAAGAGGAAGCTAAAACGTGAAGGGCTTGTTGTATCCTAGTTTGCTCCGTATTTTTTTCCTTTTTTTTCTTTTTGTGTCCATTGATAGCTACCACTATGCACTAGTCAATGAGGCTTTATTAATTGCTCAGTCAGTTGAACAGTGCTGGTGTTTGTGTGTTCTCTTCCAAGTGAGTAGACTGAAAGTATCACAGATTGAAAGTTCCTCAGTTCCTTTGCCTCTTGTTCCTGTAGGTGTGAAACAGCAGCCTGATCTTTGTGGGCTTCTTGTTCAGTCAGGCCTGTTAAGTGCAGTGTATTTTACTGCAATATTTATGTTTCACTTCAAAGTTGAATCATCTGACACTCATGGGTTGGCACTGGGACTTGGAGTGACATTGGTTTTGTCAAGCTCTTACTTCCTGGTTCTTTTTCTTGTGTTTGAAATCTTTGTATTACAAAACTTATTAGTCCTCAGAAGCTACTCTAGAAGCCTTATTACTGATGACATCTGTTGGGATGAAGCTGTGTGTTTTAGGAGGTCATGAGAAACTTACCAGAATTTTGTAGAGAAACTCAGCTGATTTGTGGGAAATCATTTCAATTGCAGTTGACAGTCTAGGTAAGAAAGATTTTTTTGTTTTTTAAATTGTTCTGTTACCTTTTCTCACTCCAAGTTGCTTAGCAATGTGTGCTTGGGTGTTGAAGCCAGCATTTTAAGACCAAGTTGAATGTGCACAGTGAGATCTGCTAAGGCAAAAATTTCTTCAACATTTTGTGCATATCTGTGGTATAAATGTACATATGCACAATGGAAACAAAACCATAACTGCTCCCAACTAATGTTTGTTTCCTGTGAAGGCAATAGGCTTACTGGAGATCATACTTTTCTCTTGTATACTTGCTGAAGTTTGTCTCATGCTGGAGGTAGGGCTTGTTCCAAATTCACATATTGGAGAGCTTTGAAAAACCAGCTGTGAGGAGAACTGCAAGAGTAAGACACGTTCACTGTTCTATATCCTCGCTTTCTTCTAGTTTTTCTGGTCTTCATGGAAATGGTTGCTATCCATGTAGCTGAATCCATCACCTTTTTTCAGACAGATCATTTCACACAAGTGTTCTTGGGGTCTGAATGGGTTCCTGGATTTTCACCTCCACTATTTTGGGGATGGTTTCCTTTATCAGAAGACTGAGGTTTAATACTTTGATATGAAGTGGATTGAAGAAGAGACCTTCTAAAGTAGGATTCGCTAAGCTGGTACCTTAAGCCTTTTGCTGCTTTGTAGTGAAACACTAAAGTAAGAAGTAGATAAACTTATTACTCAATGCCTGATATAAATCATGGTTATGTATTAATACTGCAGTGGCATTTAGATATATAATCTTAACTTCGTCTAATAACAATCAATTGATATTGAAATCTAGTGCAGGAAGATCTTTTCCCAGCTAAAGTTTATGAAGATTTTAGTGGTATGCTAATTAAAAAAAAATAAAATACTGATGTAGTCTCCAGATATAGTGTACTGTATAATTTCTACATTCATTAAATTGTTGCCACAGATATGGAGACATTTTTATCCTGCATGACCACATAAATTGACATCAGTGTCCTATTTCGTTTTATTATGCAGTCATTCTTGCCATGTTTGAATGTATCCTGAAGAATTTATTCTTAACTGACATCTATATTAGAATGTAAAAATACGTTTCTGTTAAGAAATAAATCTATCATATCTTTACTTAGAGTTAGCTGTCCGTCTCCAGTGTATCAGCAGTTAGGGACTATGGAATTTTACTTATGATTGCTTTAATCAATAATAAAAATATATCAAGAAGATTCTCTGTCTTTGGTCTCTGAAATCAAGAAATGACACTTTACTTTGTCCTGCCTGTCAGAAGTGGCAAACAGGAACTGTGTCTCAGTACTTTTTTTCTCACTTTGGAGTCCAACATGCCCCAGGTAAATATCACAGATTTTACCTGTAGGAAAGCTGTGTCTTTTTATCATTTTGCTAGACTCAGGAAAAAAATCTGTAAAATGTCAAAGTGATATTCTGACAAGCTCAGCAGCAGGAAGAATATTTTCTTTCCAGTATCCTGAAAGTTTTTTAATTAAAAAAAAAAAAACCAACAAAATTTTGTTTCCAAGAGAACTACTTCTGCTGGAAGAGGAGTAATAAAACGTAAGCCATTTAAATTGAAACTAATTTGGGAAAGCTCAACACAGTATTTTTAGGTATTTGGTTTCTTTTTTTATTTTTTTAAAGTAATTGGTATTGAATAGTGTCTTTCAGAGACCTGTGTGTTGCAGATGCTTTAGTGCAATCATTCTCAAACTAAAGAGAGTCATGCAAGTTATCCTGGAAAGGTGAAGGTTACCCACTGGATAGCATGTATCCTGTAAGACTAGAAAGATAGGGCAGAGAAGATCATAGAATCCTGGAGCATCTCAAGTTGGAAGTGACCAATAAGAAACAAAGGCTGGAGCTGCTGAGAGAAAAGGTACTGGTTAAGGTTGTGCACATAGCAGGGGTGGAGAAGCCAGTTCCAGGAGAGGTTCTGCTGAAGCCACTTACTCTCACTACGAACATTTCACGTTCCAAGACTGCTGCCTGGAGATGATGGTGTGAGCTCTACTCTAAATCTTTCATCATCTGTTTCCAATTCCTGCTCCATCACCTTTTGACCTGTCTCCGTCTGTTCTCTCCCAACATTGGATCTACTGATGTGATTTAGAGTGCTTTGTACTATATCCCACATTTAAATTCTATCTTCTGCTTCTCTGCTGAAGTGTTAGGTTCATTCATACAGCAGAGCGTTCTGTGATGTACAAACTAAAAGGAATTTGAAGCTTCTACTCTTGGCTATTGGTGGGCTGGAGCTTCTCTGCTACCACCAAAACTGCAGTATTATTCTAGAAGACTGTGATGTGTTTCCTGTGAAGTTTGCCTGGAAGTAATCTGGTGGCCTGTGGCTGTGGTCACCCTTGTTTGGCAAGGTCTGTAGCAGAGATCTAAGGCAGTGGAAAATCTGCACGTACCATGTTAGCACACCAAATTAGCTCCATGTTGCTTTGGCACAGGCTGTCCCTAGGTCCCGGCAGTTCATTGGTAGTGTGACCCTCAAGGATGTTTTTAGCCCACTCATTTTGAAAACTGAAGAGAGGTGAAGAGCTGGATCGTATCCTGAAGGAAACAGAGCATGCTGTACTAAGGAACAGAGATTGAATGTCTTTGTTTTAAAAGAGAGTAAAAAAATAATACAAGAAGAAAAGTAAAAGGCTGCAATCGATATGGTTCCTGGACCAGAAAGGACAAGGAAGAACAGGAGCAGAGTAGATGAACAGCATCAATAAAATATCTGTCAAGATTGTGATTTACTGTCTTTTATGCCTTCTTTTTTCTTTTTTCTTTTTTCTTTTTTCTTTTTTCTTTTTTCTTTTTTCTTTTTTCTTTTTTCTTTTTTCTTTTTTTCTTTTTTCTTTTTTCTTTTTTCTTTTTTCTTTTTTCTTTTTTCTTTTTTCTTTTTTCTTTTTTCTTTTTTCTTTTTTCTTTTTTCTTTTTTTCTAGTTTGTTTTGAGTAATGTTTCTAAGGGCACTGGTGAACTGGAAGTTTCTGGGGTTCTTACATGGAAAGCATGTTTTTGGTTGTAGTATTCTGTGTAGCTGACTATAGTTTCTCTTAAATGAAACCTTACTGTTGAGTGCATACCAAGTAAACAGCAATTTCTAAATATAGCTGGTCTGAAGAGAACAAAGAAATCATAAATATTACCTACATTTCACAAAAGGGAGTCACCTTCAAAGTTTTTCCTGAAAACCAATTCAGATTTTCATGTGAATCCAATATTTGACATATGCTGTTCTATGCTAACAGTATATTCAAGCCAAAGAAAAAGAAATTCTTAATTTAAAGAGTCTTATTTTCTTTATCTGGAGTGAACAAATGCAGGTTATATTTTCACGGTTATCAAAATGAAGTTGGTTTGGAGATAAAGCTGCCCTGAAGGTTGTTTGGTAATGTTTGCTAGGAAACAGCTAAGTTAGTAGACACTCAACAGTTTGTGCTCTCTTCTCTGGAGCATGGTCAATATCTACATTTAATATTTAAATTGTTTTAATCACTGATATTTTAAAATAAACCATTTGGAGAATAGTTTGCAAGTTTATTATACTAACCACTGTTTCTTATTAAGTGCCTAGGTCTGAAGTAGTATCTAGACCTAAGGATAGACTTTAGACACTGAAATAGTACATATCACGTTATTGTCTGTGAGCAGGGAGAGAGGATATCCACCTTTATGGATGCTCATAATTTCTGTGGTGTGTGCCATGTCTGTATTTTCTCTCCCTGTACCCCTTTCTAGTACAGTGTTATCTGATGCTGTTTATATTCTGTGCTTGACAAAAGACTCAAGTGTGGGCTGTGATGCTCCATCATTATTGTTCTCTAGAGGAAAAGAGTAATGTCACTTTTTGATGTGGATGTTGGTGTATGAAATATTTGAATTTCAGCTTCACAGAGTGTATAGCAATGTATTTAGAAGAATTCCAGGTCTCTAAAAATAAGTGGTCTTTTCCCCTAGTATTTGTTTTAGGAATGAATCTGTATGAATTCCTTATATTCCTAAACTATTGAAAAAACTCAACACATGCCTTTATTTTCCATTGTTCTTCTTGAGATAATAGTGTCATTAACTTTTTTTTTCACTTTTGTAGGCTTTATGCAGAATTACGCGTTCCTCACCTAATGCTTTCCAGAGTGTCATTGAAAAAGTGGGATTAACAGCTGTACTAAATTCCTTGGCAAATGGAATATGCAAAATTCAGCAGTACATGCTCACAATGTTTTCAGCAATGTTGTCATGTGGGATTCATCTACAGAGGCTAATTCAGGAAAAGGTTTGAGTTCAGATTAATATTTCACTGACATGGTATTTCACAAAAGGAAAAGTTAAAGTTGACACTGCTAGTGGTTTTGGGTTTTCAAAATACATCTCATTTGCCTATCTGAATAGCAGGACATGATGAATGTGGTTTTTTTGCATTTCTATTTGCTTAAAATGTAAATTATAAGATGTACAGTTTTATTTTCTCTCATGGATCTTTGAGAAATAGTACTAATAGGTGTATAAATTGTTCCTGCACCTAGAATTCAATCAATCCAGAATACCTTAGCCTGACCATAACTCATAATGGGCCCTCAGGAAAATCAGTAAGGAATCAGTAAGAACAGCTATTTGACATAGCTCTTTTAGACATTTAAAAGAGAAAATAAGGAGTGTCATGATTAAATCTGAAACTTTATGCTCTCCTTGGAGGACCTTAGGCCAATTTGTAAGTGAAATATCTTGCAGAAATTAGCATTTTAATACCTTAGGTTTTTCTTTTTAGTGTCACGGAATGAAACAACTGGTTTTGATTTATGTCTAATATAATTTTTGGTATAAGTGGTTAAAAGTTTTTCATTTTGATCCCAAATTATTTTGTATTCAGAGAAAAAGTGTTTATTTTTTGGCAATATATCTGCATAGTTCATAAATGAAAGTAATAATCTCTCTCTGTTTGGAAAGGATAAAAACCACAAAGTAGGAACTCTGGCTCTTGTTTTCATCAGATACTCTGTTGTAATGTATGTTGTAATCTGACAATCATCTTGACTATAATAATCTGTTGGGCATTAGTTGAGAGAGTTTTATTTCCCTACATATTGTTTTAACAATTATATTGAAATTAAAAAATAATCCCATCCATGTGGCCTGAAATCACTCATTCTCTTCCTAAAATTCATTTCTGTACCAGAATTCTGTTGGAATTGCCAGTGTGTTTTTGTGAGTGCATGTCAGCTGGTCTTAAACTTTCCAGATCCCACAACAATAGCACCAACAGGTGGCAACTTGTCCTGTAATGTTGCATGAACAGTGTACATTACTGTGAGCTGATGGTATAGTCAGAGGAGCATGGTCACAAATTAGTTACTTGAACATTCAGCAAAAGAATGCAATGTGCAGATAGCCTATGGCTATAGCACGGTGTTTTCTATGAAGAATTTCTTGTTTTTATAAGATTTATATTGCTAAAAGAACTCCCATATTGATACTGAATTTCTTATGGACAATTGCTAGAATTCCCTTTCTCAAGAAATAGTGCAATTCTTATGAACAATTCTAATCAAATTTTGCAGATTAGAAAATTGAAATACAGACAAATACAGACATTCCTTTAATAGCACATATCAAACTAATGATAGAAGTGGGAATATTGCCCAAAGCTCTAAGTAAAAAACACTATACTGTAAAAACTGACAAAGGAGGTCTGGTTCTACTGCATGTGCCCACATTTGGTAACTGTGCCTGCATTATGGCTCAGACAAACTTAAATCTCATAGAATCAGGTTTTTTTCTGAGTGAGATTAGCTCAGTTGGTTAGAACCTGGTGGTAACAACCCCAAGGTTGTTGGTTCAAGCACCGTGTGAGCCATTCACTTTTAAGAGTTGGACTTGATATTCTCTTCCAACTCAGAATGTTCTGTGATCTGGAAATTAGATTGTAGGATTTTGGAAGCCAAAATTAAATTTCTGTTTTTCTTGAATAGAATCTAAAAATACAAACATGCTCCTGTATTGAACTGCCAGGTGCTATCACATAACATGGAATGATATTATTTTAGAGCTGAAAACTGAATTTAATAGTCCATGCACTTTTCAGTATTTCATGCTCATGACGCACAAGTCCACCGTTGAGAGAAAAGGGAAGAGTGAGTTGCATTGGCCTACAGATTATTTTGTGTTCTTTAAAATTCTTGTGTAGTTCAGCTTAAGAGGTAGAAGGACCTCAGTGTCACATAGAAGGCAGTGACAAATAAGTGACTATCTGTTTAATATAGTCACAAACAACATATTAAAAGATACTTAACCATAAAAATTCAAGATGAAGATAATTTAGCTTTGTGTATGTTATCTGGAAACACCCTTAGCTTGTAAGACTTAGGACTGCCCTTGTTTTCTTTGGTCTTCAAAAACAGCAGTAAAAACCATTTAAAAACAAGCCAGAAATGCAGTTCTGTGATCATATACATTAATACAAAACTTCAGAGAACTACAGTTGCCAAAAGGGACCAGTTTTTGTCCCTCTCTTTCCATTTTAGTTTCCTGTTTTGGAAATTAAAATAGTTGAAATGATGTTTTTAAAATAAAGTGTGGGAAAAGAACTCAAAATCAAGAATCTTGAACACATTACAGCAATAAATTAAAAAAACCCCCACTTTCATCTGGCAGTCAAGATTCACCTTTGGATGAGTGAAAATTAGTCACAGCTTTTTGAATACAATTAGGTTCTTCCAGGGGTCAGATAATGGGACAGGGTGTTTTTTATGTGGGTTTTTTTTTCCTCAACTGGTCATAAAAAAATTATGCAAATACTTACAGCAATATATCGTCACAACTGCCTTGTATATACATTACAAGCATCAGTATTCAGTAACTCTTTTCAATTCTTTGTCTTTTACCTGAATGTGGACAGGTAACTACCACTGTAGATTATTTTTTTCTCAGTATCACTACAAATTAATAAAATGATAATTTTTATCTTTAACAAAATCTTTGTAACTCTAAACTTACAGAGGCTTTTGCAAAACATAGAAGGGAAATTTGAAAATACATAATGATGCAACAAATGTTTGGTATTGTAATTTCTGTTCTTGTATAGTGAGGCAGTTGTCTAGCTGTTTTCCTCTTCTGCAGCCAATTCAAAAACATTATTGCTTTTGTTTTAAACTTGCACTGCAGTATTACTCAGTGCATCCAATATAAAGTCATAATCTTGTTGCAGTATGTTCACTTGAAAGGAAAAATGTCCTATTCTGCAGAGTCTCCATGGATACATCAAACATTTGCAGGGGAGAGAGGAAAAATATAACAGAGAAATTATAAATAAAGTATTTGGCAGTATTTGAGTGATTTTAGCTTTTCTGATACATTAAGTCCTGCAGGTCATCAGAGATGTGCTTGAGATTTTCTTTCGATGTACCGTTGCTGTTTTGCAGTCCTCAAACTAGCTAGAAAAGCAGATTCCTACAGGTCACATTTATTTCTTAAACCAGATTATTAGAACATTCCCAGATAAGTCTGATGTAACTGATTTTAATTGTCTTAACCCACATTAGCCGCCACATGTAGCATTGAAATATTCTTGTTTTCTGGAATATGAGGACTAAAAATAGATGTGCTTTGGCTTGTAGTTGCATGTGTCTTTGTCATGGTGTCCTTGTGCATGGTCTATCAAGTCCATTTATGTTAGCGTGGTCAGTGTTGCATTATATATACTCTTTGACTATGTCTGAGGTTTTATGGGGTTTCTGAACATAAAATCTTTGTTGTTGTTTTGGTAATTTCACAAAAAAAAAACCCCTTGAAAAACCAAACCACACTTAATTAAAAATCAGCCTTTGCATTTATTGGATTTTAATTTAAGAACTTGACTGCTGCAAGTTCATACTGCAGGAGCTACAAGTCATGCTCTGTGAGCTGTTGAAGTGTTTAAATCAGTAAACCTTTAAATCACAAGACTGAGAAATTCTTCTAATTGTGAAATAAATTGTTGAAGTACAGAAAAACAGTTCTAGAATAGTTAATAAGAGTTTGTTTTTCTGGGATTTCTGTAGTTACTGAATGACGACTGCTTTTGAAAACAGGGTTAAAATGGTATCAGAATAAAATCTTGGCCAATGGTTTCTTGGCCAGTTCTTACACCCCTGCTCTTTTTCCATTCTCAGTAAAGATGTATAGTTAATTGATGCAAAGGATGTCTCTAATAAATTACACTCAGTGTTGATGTATAGCAGTTCTGTCAGCAAATGAGGAATTTCAACAGTAATATGTATGTTAAACATGCATCACACAGCAGAGTTTTAAACTTTGTACACAACACGCGTACACTACTTGTCTGTCCTGTAGTGTTACTCTTTTGAGAATCCAGCACAAGTGTTTGAAGGCAGGTTCTCTTGATGAGGCCATTTGTGCTCAGTCTAATTTTTGCATAGAGCCAGTTGACACAGTTTGTAAATTCTGGCTCAGTTTTTAATTCTGATTTTGTTTATCCTTCTTCTTTCTTTTCAAGTCCTCATTTTGTTTCTTCCTTGAAGAGATGATGTTCACTTTCTGAGCTCAAAATAAAATTAGATTAGATAAGAACAATCCAAGAAGGTAGAAACACTTTTACCATCAATTTGGAGCATCTGCTGTATAATTTGGGGTCTGATGTAGACAAGATTGTATCCAACTAAGGAGCAGTTTTTAATATTCCTGCATATAAGGGAATGAATAGCTAAAAATTTAATAATATTTGTGTTTAATTATGTACATATTCTGAAAATAGTTCACCCTTGTTTTAAAACAAATATATTAAAATATCCTATGTTTCTGCTGAAGGGAAACCATTTAAAAATACATGTTTTATCATATTTTGTAGTTAATTTCATACTATTTTGGACTTTAAATAATGTTTACTTTTTATTCTACCACTTGTGAAGATGTGCAAAGCGACTTTACACTGGGCCAGACAGTCTTGGACAGAATTTATTTGCTAGTGTTTTATGGATTTTTTTTCCTATAAGCAACTTTGAGCAATGAGCAAAAATGAGCAAACTTTAAGCGTATACAGCCTTACAATACAGTACTAGTAACCTTAACATGTTTGTGTTTGTTTCCACCAAGGATTTTGTGACTACAATTACTCGTCTGCTTGAAAGTCCTTCAACTTTTATTCGAGCAAAAGCCTTTCTGGTCTTGCTACAAGTTTTAATTAATAACAGGGAGATGTTGCTCCTCAGTTGTCAAACAAGGTAAGGTGATAATGGAAGGTAATCAAAGATGTAGTCTTTAAAGTTGTACCTGAAAGACTTGAAAATGTGTGGTATTTTTGAACCAGTGTTTTAGAAGTTAATTGTTTTGTGTGTAATAGTAAACTTTTCATTCATGAGAATATTTTGTTTGGGATCATCAGGTGACAATTATTCACAAGGGGAAACCACTGTCGTTCAAGGAGAATGTCTTTTAAAGTAACTTGTGCTCCCAGTGAGCATTTGCCTTTTTGGGTAGGGCAAAAGATATATCAATATAAGGCAATTTTTCAGTGTGCATCACTTACAGGATAATGCAGATGATAAAACAATAATACCTGTTTCATGGCAACACTGCACTGAAAAATGCTTTTATTTAGTTTGGTAATTATGCTGTTTTTAGCTGGGTTAGTGTTCATTTTCTTCATGAAAACTACTATGAAGCTGTTTGTGTTGAAAACAGCCCCCTGGGCCTCATGAGTATGGAGACTGCCTTGGGGCCAGCATCCCAAAGGCCTTGCTCTGGAGAGCAGTCCTTCTTTATTTGGCAGACAAGTTGAGGCAGGGTCTGGAGTACAAGTCTTATGAGGAGGAGCTGAGAGAGCTGAGGTTGTTTAGCCTGGAGGAAAGGAAGCTCAGGGAAGACCTTATCTCTCAGGTGTAACCACCTGAAAGGAAGCTTTAGTGAGGCAGGGGTTGATCTTTTTTTTTTCCAAGTAATGAATGATAGGACAAGAGGAAATGGTCTTAAGTTGTGCTATTGGAAATTTAGATTTGATATCAGAAAAAATTTATTCACTAATAATTCAGACAATAAAATCCTGTTCCCACTGGTACCCTTCATGATATCTGTCCTTGGAAGTGGTTTTGGAGCTAAAAAAGCTCTGTGGCATGTGAGGAAAATAACAGTTTCATCATTATACATTTCATTGGGAGGAAAGGGCATGGGACAGGGAAAGGAGGGGGTGAAAAAGTAGTGGAAGGAGAAGTAGGAAAAGAGGAAGTGGAAGGGAAGGGTAATGGCAAGCTTATTTTACTGTACTGGTGTTACCAAAATGGATTTCCTTGTGGTTTTCTTGCAGTTTGTGCACAGGTACCAGGAAATAAAAGGTAGCAGAAGTAGGCACTTCCTAAAACTCTTTTTTATTGCAAGCAATAATGGTGCCTCTGGGCTGGGAGCGTGAGAAGTATCCTGTGTTCCAATTCTTTATTCCTGGAACGCAATCTTAAGATTACCTGCCTATTTATTTTTACTCTTTACAGACCCTATTGGCTTTGGCCATGATACCAAGAGTTGCCATTCATTTTTGAGCATTTGCACACACAATCCCCCATGCATATCACTCTAATGCCTATTGATCAGTTGAGTTTACACAATCTGGTTGCAAGTACATTTTTGTACTTTTTTTCAAAAGTCTCTCCTTGCTTAAGAAATATGGAAGCACTTTTATAATTCCAAATAGGAGTGGAGAAACAACTGATCCCACCTGACCAAAGGGCTATTCCATACCACATGGCTTTATGGGGGAAAGAGGAAAGTAAAGGCAGGGAAGACATTAGGAGTTGATGGCACTTGTCTTCCCAAGTAACCATTATATGTGATGGAGCCCTTTGTTCCTGGAGATGGCTAAACACCTGTCTGCCCATGGAAAGTGGTGAATCAATTCCTTGCTTTGCTTGAGCACATTTTGAGTTCTGTGGATGAAAAGTATTGATATATAATAAGAAATGCAGTTTTGAAGTGAATTCAGTGTTCCACAACATTGAGACAATTCACCTGTTACTCTTCTTTCCTAACTATTCCATGGTAGTCCATTACGTACCTTTGGTTCTTCCGTATGACACAGCTAAAGATCTTTAGGCTGAAGTAGCACTTGTTTACTTACACTGTGCAAATTGTTTCTTTTGCTAATGACTGAGTTTTCTAGTCTCCTTCTTTTCTTCTGGATTTGCAGAGGCAGGCTACCTGTTCTTCAGGGGAGGGATACAACCTGAAGTTTTATGGAGACATTTCTTTTCACCCTTTTCTGAACTAGCAGAAAGATAGGGTGGAAAGATAGGGTAGTATTCCTGACACATTTCACTGTCTGCAGAAATGTAACTATGCACAACAGCATAATCTCTGAGCAAAATCATTCTGTTTCCTGTGCCCACCTCTCATATTTATTCAATTTTCAAATCTTCTATGTGCCCTGAAAGGAAAAACTTTGCCTGGAAGCCTACTACAGTCTCACATCTAGCATAACCTGTTTGCCTAATACATCTTAAGATTGATCTAGAAAAGTAGTGAGGAAAAGAACTGAAAAGCTTGCTGCTCAGTCAGATGGGAAAACATGGAAATGGAAGGCAGGAGGGAACAATGATGTAAGTCAGTGATTTCAGGAAAAAAACCCAGCAAGCTGGTATCAAGTTAAAAAGAAGACAAAAGTGAGGGAAGGCAAGAAGCAGAGATTGACCCCCCTATGAGCATGATATGCCATCTGATGTTACATCTCTGTAAAATAAACAATATATCTATATTAAGAATTCTTTTAAAATCTTAATAATTTTCTGTTAGCAGAGATTGACTAATAACAATAATAGTAATTAATTATAAAACTAAAAAATAGTCTTTGATTTTTTTGGGGTACATAGACTTTATATGTCCTCAGAGTATGCACAACTTTCTTTAGTTTCATGAAGGTCTGTCATTCTCTGTGAACTTGGTCTCTTTTCTTCATGTTGATCATGTTAAGAGAATAGTTCTTGTTCTTTTAAGCAGTAGACCTCATTCCCGTTCCTATCACTCCAGACTGTTAACTCTGGAATTTTCCATTTTTTGCTCCACTCTTTCACATTTTTTTGCAGAAAACTTCAATTGTTTTGCTTTTTTAGTGTAAAAGATCACTGATCTTGCAATACATACACTTGAATGTATTCTTTTTAAACCAAACTTTTGTTTCATAGACAGTGGAATACTCCTCATCATATTTCGCTTATTTATACTAACATCTATTTTTTTTTTCATGTATTGTTGAATGCAAGACAAACGTGCACTAAATGAATTTAATAAATGTATTTCTGTAGGCCTAGTTTTGCCCGCTAGAGAGAATACTGAGATTCATCAGGGAATAGAAGTAACTGATGAATTGTTCTACATATGACTGAGGAATTTGTCAAAGGAAAATAGAGATTCTAATGCTTTGCTGACCACACAATTTATATCTGTACAGTTTTCTTGAGACAATGTTTAGTTGAACCGAACCATCAGGGAAGAAATAGTTCTACGTATTTTTGGAAAATCTTTCTGTGAAGACAATTTTGTGAAATGACGAACAATGTAAAGGAGAGATCTAATTTATCTTTCCTCTCTCAGAATAATTAAACCTATTTTGTATCCTTCTCCCATGTGATTAAGTAATAGAATATGCTTTTATAAAAGAACCTCCTTCTCCCAAAGAAATAAAACCAGTCATGTTGAAGTTTATTTGGCCCATTTTAAGTAAAACTCAAGCAGATCTATGTGTATTTCCATAAGAATCAGATGATTGTTAAATCATAGAGGTGTTTTCTTAAAAAAAATGAATTCAAACTCTGATATTTTGTCACTTTTTTAAAAGCTAAGCTTTTTTTGAATAAAAATTACTTGTTTGTCTGGAAAGGCTAGAAGGCTATTTTATCTAAAACATTCAAATTTTTATATAACGAAGTGTAAAGCTTTTAAAAGTAAAATTCTATTTGTAGCGCAATGTCAGATTTTTAAGTAGTTCTTTTCTAACAGACAAATCAAAATTCTTGTAATTTAATGCAATTTCCAGACATTACAAGAATAAAAGGTGTCCTCATGGTCACTGAGAAGTGCAGTTGAATGTGTTGCATCTGGGTTATTGCAGAGGTGAAAAGTAGTTACTCAATGGGTCTTTTAATTTCTCGCTCTCTGTCTATGTAGAATAGGTTAGGAAGGATAAGAATGTAGTATTCAATGATAATCATGTATTGTTTAGAGACATAATCCTGTAAAATGTATTCTTAAATAGTTTTTACTTAGTTGAGTAAGTCATCTTTTTGATGGAAATATATTTCCTAGTAGTACTGTTATGAACACTTGAGGTAGTGTAAATAAGTCAATTCCATAGTTCTGTAAAAGAACATTGATTATCAGAAGGGTATTTTAAAAGATAGTACTGAAGTACATACTTAAAATCCAGATCATGGATTTCCCTCACCAGTGATTGATGGTTCTTTGCACAGGACCCGGAGGGAGTTCGAATGTGAAACAAAGATGTCAATAGTATGGCCCTAAAGGGAAGTCTGGCCCTTCTGTCTATTCAAATAAGCATTTTAAAATTTTGCCTGAAGCATTCTGTTACAGGTGTATTATTAAAGCAGTATCTTGTAAGTTAGCCAGTGGCTAATAAATCAGTTACCATTTCGCTGTGAGAAATGTCATTCTGCAGAATGGCACGGCCACAGAGCACTTACCAGTTGGAATGCATGCTTTGTATTTGTATTTAGAAATCATGAATGCCAGATTTCTAGAGAAAGGATGTAAGACTAGTTGGGGCTTTAATCTCTTTAAATATGGCCATTCCAACTAGTGCTAACATTTTAATAGGCTGCAGTGTGATCTATGTTGTATGATTTTTCTGGACTGAAAGATTGGTCTCTTATTAAATCAACTTTCGTTATCTTTGCTTTTGGAGTTCTTATGTGTTGAAAATTGGTGTCTTTAATCTTTCTCTTATATTGCACATATCAATTACATATCTCAAAAATAAAGTGTATTGTAAAATTAGTCTCTGACTAAGTTTACAGAAAGATTCACTCCTTATGTTAACATCACATTCATTTAAACTAGTGAAGTTGTGCTTACTTAAAGTAAGTCAAGGGTTTCTTTCCTCAACTCAGTAATTTGTGTTGATTTTACAGTTGATTAAAAGAAAATTCTAAAATTTCAACAAAATTACAGAGTCAAAACTAATGTATCATCTTGATTTTAACCACAGGTACCAGAAATGTCTGATTCAATAGTTTTTTGAGATATAGTGTTATTTTCTTTTGTATGAGAGTTAATGTTTTGCACTTATTTAAATGTAGACTCATGATGTATATTGAAAGAGACAGCAGGAAGACCGTGCCAGGAAAAGAGCAGCAAGGTGGCAGTGAATACCTGTCAAAATGCCTGGATCTTCTCGTCTCTCACATTGTGAGGGAGCTGCCAGGAATTCTAGGTAAATTCAGTTTGTTAACCAAACAGATCTTACCTTTGATTTCTCTGTCAAGAAACAGATATCTCCTTATCTATACAGGTGGAAAGACTGTATTTTCTGATTACATAAAGTTTGCATGACATCAGCTTCCTGGAATTTTTTAGGTATGCCATGATCAGATATTTTTATTGGAATGCATGGTTTCCTGTATGAATGTTTTGTGTTTGTGGAATGGTAAGCCTCACAAGTCAGGAATGAAGCCCAGAAGTAGAAGTTTTATCAATGTTCTAAAGATACTGTAAAATCTATAAACATTGTACAGTCTAAGAGCAAATATGCCCCACAAAGCAGAGGCCTGGGAGAGATGCGACAGGGCATGTCTCTGAGTGCATGTTAATTGCTTACGCTGAAATTTATACATTAAGTATTTGCTACAGGCAATTTTTCTGGAAAATTTCAGCTTAGATACTTCAGTTGTTTTAGATGCCTGAAACTGATTTGCTCATGCACATGAGGTTTATTTTCATAAAATTATTTTCTGATGAGGTGATATCTGATGTATTTTTCATCTTCTCTACGTTTTCACTAGGATATTGAAAACGTAGTGGTAGCATTGCAAAGGTTAGTAGACCTAAATGTCATGCAGCTATTTTAAAAGAAACTTTGCTTCCTATGCTAATGCAAATTTTTGCCTTGCTGCAAACACCTGATCCCTTTTTCCTAACTAAATATCAGGTTTGCATATTGGCTGTATTTCAGGATGGAAGTCTCAGACTATAAATGTTTGAAGCACAAATTCATCTCCTACTGTTTGTATATACTATATGCAACTGATACAGTAGGGTCTGATATTTCCTCAGAATCTGAAGTTTCAAATGCATAGTTACTATTACAATACATGGTAGATCAATTGCTTAGACGTGTGATTACTACTGATTTACAATTTCAATGCATTTTTGAGACTGTTACCAAGCTTAATTTCTACACTTTGGTTTTTTTTCCAAGCTGAATCTGTGTGTTGATTGTTTTCTGTAATATGAAGTTATCTCTCTGTATTTGTCCATAGGTGGTAAAAGCCATGGGCACCTAAGAATAATAATCACATTTGAAAATTGGAACAGTGAAAAGCAGTTTAACTGTTGATTTAGAATTAATCCTAGCTGGCTTTTTTTAATATGCACTCGCCTAAGCTCCTTACTGATCCCGTCTTCTTCCACCAGATGTAGCTATAAACCAAATAGATTAACAAGTTGTAGAAATCGACCTTAAAGATACATTTGAACAAAAGAAATAAAGTGTTAATCTTCTGGTTAATTTAAAAAGTTTTTGGTTATTGTAAATAAGAATTTTATGAAATTCTTTTATTAAGTAATTTTATCTCTGAATTTGTAATATTTAACCAATTTTTTGGAAGAAGATATAAATTGTTTAGATCATGCTAAAATTAAAGGTAGCCATATCTCCCTATTTATCAAATGCAAAATTGCCAAATGTGGTGGTTATATACTCTTTAAAATATAGAAAGAGCAATCGTTCAGTAAATCAGCTACTAACCACAGAGAGGTCTTGTTGAATTACAGTATTGTGTTCAATTCAAAACAAAAAAGTATTGATGAAAAAAGTGTTGTGTTTTATATATTTAAAGAGTTTTAAGCTACGCTTTCTTTTCTTTACTAATGAATGAGTCAAATTTTTAAGGCCTACTTTAGTGCCAGGCTCTGTCATTTCTGCTTATATTGAAAACTGAGCTCCATGGGAACAGAAGAAAAGCATTGGTATTATTCAACATGATTAAACTCCGACTTACTCTGAAAGAAAAGGCCTTTTCTGGCCTGAGAAATCATATAAAATATGGAGTCCCATTCTTCACTTGCTTAATATATATGTGAATTCCATTTTACAGTTTTGAGCAGCTATCTTTTTAGGGGGCAAAAAAATATAACAGGTGCTTTTTCAAGATAGTATTTGGCTTCTAGTATTTTCAGGTTATAGGGACAGAATTTTCCTTCCTTTCGTATGAGCTAACTTTTGTCATACTGCTTCTGTTCTTTATCCCATGCAGAAGAGGTCTTGCTTTTTGTAGAGAATAGGAAGGGTACCACACATTTAGCATAATGTTCCTTGATTTTTATGTCTCTTCTGCATCTGAAGTATAATTTTTATTATTGCAATTAAGATTTTGTTAGCTTATTATTTTGTCTGAGGTTTTCCATGGAGACAACTAAGTTCTCTCATTGATCTGCTGCTATCTCTTCTATAAGAATTCCTGTAGCTTTAGATCACTTTTCACAGTTAAATCAGTGCAGGAGAATGTGTGTGCATGGCTGGTAGAAGGTTTTCTTTTTTTGGAGGAGACATTTGGTGTTTTTTTCCCAGTTGAACTGTGCTGCAGGGGAAACATACTGCTTCAGCATTATGTCACCCACTAATCTTCGTTCATTTAGTTCTTTGTTAGCTGACAGTCATGAGAATTTCACTTTTTACTTCACTGGGGATAGAACTGAGTCCACTTAATTAAGCTAGTATAAGTCCACTCTGCCAAGAGGGCTAATTTCATCTTTACTTCAACACTCACCTTAGACTTCTATCCTCACTGTTTTGCCAGAGGTCACCTTTGCCTGTCCCTGTAGCCAGAGTAGGGAATTGACCTGGTTGAAGACTGAGCTAGGAAAGAAGTGCTGAGTTCATCATGGATGCTACTTCTGGCAGACAGAGAAGACAGGAGTAAACAGAGGCCACGGGAACAGAGATATTTAACGTGTCATTTACTCTTGTTAAGTGATGTTTTTATGTTGGATCAGCCTGAAATACTGTTTTCTGTAGGTGACATTCTCAGTGCCCTAACGAATATCTCTGGACGTAAACACCCATCAACAGTTCAGGCCAAACAGCTGAAGATGTGCCTTCCTATGATGCCTGTAGTGCTTCATCTTGTGACATCCCAGGTAGAATTTTTTTTCCCCAAAATTTGTTAAACGGAGGACAAACTCTTAGTTTCCCAAAATCTAATTTCCGTCAGTCACGATCAGAAGGAGTAAAATAGAGGCTTTGTTAATGCATAGATATGTTAATGAGTATTTCAGATATGAAGCAGCAATTAATAAATGTGTATGATATAGCAACTGTAATGACAAAAGCAAATGCATATTTTGTCCTCTTTTGTGTTTTTTAAAGTGTGAAATAATTGTTTTACTTTTTCTGATGATAAGATCTGCATTTAATGTAATTTTTTTTCAACTTTGGCTAATTTCAAATAGGTATTTCGTCCTCAGATAGTCACAAAGGAGTTTCTTTTCAACTATGGCATCTTACTTGTGAGTATAAAGTAGAAAATAAATATTTTTACAAGATATACCTACGCATAAAATGTTGGAAATTACTTTAATGAAATAAAATTACATGAAATTTCTAAATTGGAGAGAGACATTTATTCTGAATGTATATTTTAAGCTTTAGTTGTATTCAAAACTTTATATATAATCAGAAAATATTTTCTGTAGTAATCTATTCAAAGGGAAACTCTGTACATATTTAATAAACTGAGAATTTCCTGTGGGCATTCTTTCTGAATAGAAAAGTTTAGTTCTAAATTACAAAGAATAGTCTCTCTGAAATTTCATACTAGTATTTTATGAGCAGAAATGAAAGAGAAATCACAATTAATCTATATTTAATGTATTGTTTCTTCATGTCACCTTTTTCTTCTTGCCAGTACTCCTAAACTGTGTTTAGTTGATGGAAATCTATGGAGCTAAGATACCGAACTCATGTTGACATTTACAACCTATTTCTGACATTACCCATAGAAAATGAACTTTTTAGCTGTGCCATTGGATAGTACAGAAGAAATGAAGTAGTACAGTTCTAATGTAATCTCTAGTACAGGAGAAATGAAGTAGTACAATTCTAATGTAATCTCCTCATACGATAACAGTTGTTTATGGTAAATGAGAAAAAAAGGATATTCTAAAATTGCATATCATAGTTAAGCCCATACTTTCAAGTGCATGAGTTCATAAACGACAACTAGGTATTTATCTCCAGATAGCATAAAGAAATGGTTTCCTACAAACAATTAGATTCAAGTTGTGTTCAGATTTCCTTCTCTTTCTCCTTTGACTCTTTATTCCAAGAAAGCGTGGTTTAATTTAGCTCTACTAAAATATTTGTGTAAAAATTAGCATTAGAATGATGAAAAAAAATTGAAACTATAGATGTGGAATTACGAAGCTGTTTCTCCCTTTGAAGCATTTGTAACTAGGCAATAGATTTACTAGTAGTTTTCAATCAACCTTCTAGAAGGTGAAATTCCTCTGTCAACAGCAGACCAGGTACAATGAAAGTTTTCTTTTGATGTTACTCCAGCTTGTTTGAACTACTGACTGAGGACATCAGGATAGTTATACTAGCACAGCTTTTCTCTCAAATCAAGGACGAGCACATTACTCAATGTTTCCTGCGTCTTGGCCTGTCTTCATTGAGAAGGGCAATTCAGGAACTTACATACACTATCCAAATTTACTCATGAAAAAAGGAAGAACAGTAGTATATCTGAAAAATTAATCTGAAATTTTAATCCATTTTACGTAACTGTGTTATGATATGACTAATAAAATTACATCTGGAAGAGAAACTATCCATTCTATCAGGCTACAATCTACCCTGGAAGTTTGTGTTTAGCAACATTCCCACTGATATCTATAAAGGGACATTCAATCATCACCTCGTACCTTAGCAAAATACTGTGCAGTAACTGCAGCCCCTAAGACTTAAGCAAGACAGTCTTTTTGTTTGTTTTGTTCTTTTTTTTCCCTGATTTATTCAATAGTCTTGTTCTTAACAATAAGAAATTATGCGGAGTGGAAAGATGTGTGCTTGAGATCTGGACAGAAAAGAAGAGCTATTTTTCTGTAACGGTTGTTCATTGAGAATTTTTCTTTCTTGCTGCTTTGAAGTTACTTCCATCATCACTGTAATTTTCAGTAGTGTTGAACAAAGAAATTGAGAGGGAGTCGGGACAGTCCTTTCATGTTTTTTGCTGTGAACAGAAATATTTGGAGGACACTCTGTGCCCCAAAGGCACAACTAATAGCAGACTCCTGGTGGTGTGCACAGGGCACAGACTCATCTGTAGCGAAATACACATGCAACATTTCTCTCCATTGCTTGAGAAACCCCAGATAGCTGTATTTCTTTAAATCACACATCTTTTCCCTGTGTTTCTAATATAAAATTAATAAGCGTTGGTAGCCAGAATAATTTTTGCACCAACTATTTTGATGTTTCCAAATCAGTCTTGAGACTATGGTTGTGTGAAACTGTCTAAAAATGAGCAAACAAAATAATTTGCTCTCTTCCAAATCAAGTTAATTATGTAATACCTAGTAATTTTCTTCAAATGGTCAGGAAGATAACTTTTTTAATAGAAGCACTTGTTTATGACTCCTTCTGAGGTGCTTTTAAATAATGAAATATATAATTGGTTTCTAACTCTCTAATTAGAGAAGAATCCTTCAGATGTTTTACGTATTGTGAAAAAGATAGCCCATGTAGAAACTTCTTCCAATTTAATATCTAATAAGGAAAATTTAATTGGTAGTGAAATACAAAACAACACCATTTTCTTAAATACTACATTAGTAAAAAAGAGCATACTACACATTCTGCTGAGAATTTTCCTTCCTTAGCAAGTCTAATAATATCTTTTACATCTCAATGAAATAAACAGCTATGCATAGAAATGAAAGCGAAAGAAAAGTGAGTCTAATATACAATATGAACTTAATGCAGATTATAAATGTTTTATTGACCCTGTTCCTTAATATGATGACTAATTTAGGTGATTTTTGATAGACAGTTATATATCCCTTTTTGCATGTTCTCCTGGGTGTAACTGCATTCACAGCATGTATAGTATGCGTGGAGATCAAAACGATAGTACAAGTAACAGAAAATTTGGTCATTTTAGTGAGTTATTTTGACATAGCCACATCCCAGGTAGTTTAAAGTCTTCTAAGGAATTACAGCTTTCTCTTAACAGCGAAGACATTTAATTACTGTCTATTTAGCTAGAAATGGTATGATTTCTGATACTAGTCAGAGCAATAATCCTTATTGTACTCCTCATTTAAGGTTCCAACAGTATTACAGACTTGCAAAATTATAACAGCTAGATCACTGATACTTTCCGTTTTAGTTAATTATTATGAAATTTTATCCTGAGGTAGGTGCAAAAGTATTTTGTATTTACACAATTTTTTTCATGTAATTTCTTGTTGTAATTATTCAGTGATTATGCTTTTAAATTTTTTTCCCCTAAAGTGTTTTGACAGAAATACTGCTTCTTTTGTAGGAGTTCATCAGATCAATAGATTCAGGAGAAACAAAGTTGGATAGAGCAATAGGTGGGGTAACCTATGATACTACAGTACTTTTAGACACAGTTATTCTAACTTCTGAATTTTATGAAGGAATGTTATTACTTTTACCAACAGGGCGAGCTGCATCAGATGAGTTGATTAAGACTACTTTACTGACCTTTGAAGCAGTAACAGAGCATCCCACCTTGCTGATGACCCATCGCTTGACTGTAAGTTGCAGGCTAATAGGCCTGATTCCATTTATAAATAGAAAGTTTTGAAGATTTAGAAAAGGTTTAAATATGGTTTAAAATGTGTTGTGGTTCTATTTGACAGGAAAAATATTTGTTGTTTATAGAAAATTTTCAAAGAAGCAGCAAGGCATTCAGTTTTATTGTATTTAGCTGAGAAATTAGAGGGAGAATGAGAAGGAGTTAGAGTTTAGAAACAGTGATTCTTGATTCTGTGTTTCTTCAGCTTCAATGAAAGTATGTTGCAATATATTAGTGAAATTTTTGCCACTATTTATGCTTTCTACATAAACATATGCTTTTAACAGCAACATGACTTGGAAACACCGTCTGAGGATTGAGATGAGATACTGATATATCTATATCAGTAGATATATCTACTGATGAGGTCATCAGTAGCAGTTATGGTGTTGGAGTTTTTCTGTTGTTGTTTGCTTACTTGCTTTTTTAAGTCTGACAGATTTCTTACTTAAAAATTTCATTAGAATTACCAAACATACTGTAAGCTTTTTACATCATTGAGATTTGTTTTCCTTGAAGTTCTTGGTTAAAACTTTCTACTATGAGCTAATCTAATTGAAGACAGAGCAATTATGTTGTGTAACAGTTGTCAGCAAATGATGTCAGAATGGTTGAATCAATGTTTGACCAATCATCATAACCTGTACCAATGCATTTTTGTGCTTGAACTTTCACCAAAATACAATCCACCATGCTCACTGAGATGACAGTTTGATTCAAACCGAGTTGTATGTGTTTGTATTGGAAATAAGTTAAGGGCACACACCACACACTCAATATAGCACTTACATCAAGACACAGCAAGTAAGTAAGAATGAGTGATGTTAGGGATTGTGCTAAATAAGAATGGGTGATCTTAGAAATCAAATGTTTTTAGAAGTTGAATCGTATTTGATGTGTGTGTTAGTTAAGTATTCAGATTATGAAGTCTTATTAAGTGAAAATAGTAAAATGAATCCAAAATATAAATTGGAATTTAAGTAAGTTTAATAGGATTTTTCCTAAGTGCTCACAAGAGTGTTATTCAAAAAAGTGGTCCTTATGCAAAAAAAAATCTAACCAATTAGTAGTCAGAGGGAAAATAGTACAGAAGTTTTCAATTTTCTTTATTAGGGCAACAATGTCCTAGAAATGAAATGTTAAGTGTAGGTGAAATGTGAATGCCTCTGCTATCTCCCTACATGCCTGTCAGCCTGCCTCTCACTATATTTGTATCCTTCTAGAATCACCTCAATTTTAAAAAATAATTGCTCTACTTTTGTGAGTTATCTGTGTGTCTTATATTGACAGATATATGTACCATTTTTATGGGGGTCTGTCAGCACTGACTGAAATTGTGATACCATATGTCAGCACATTAAATAAAATTCCTCCACCTGTTTGGGGATTTTCTCTGGAAGAGACAATTCCTCTTTACAACCCTTCTTCCGCTGCACCCATCTCCACATTTAGGAGAACTTTTTCCTGAAGCCAGCCAGTGACCATCCTAATCTTTGTTAAGTAACCCATGGGTCACAGGAGGAGAGTTTTAAAGTGTCTAGATTTCTGGGGAGCAGCTTATTTCATTCCGTGTGTTGAAAGTTTTAGATGTTTATTTACAATCAGTTTCAACATATCCGTTATATAGTTAGAGATAAAATTTCCTTCCTGACCAGTGCTTGTCCAGTAATTCTGACACATACTACTTTTGTGGTTTCCCTGGTTTAGGTATAAAATGATATCCTTGTCAATTAACATCTTTTCATTGGTTTGTTGGTTTGATTTTTTTTTTTTTTTTTTAGAAAATCTATTACTTCACTCACTGATTTTCATAAATAACAGTTCTTGCTAATTCAAAAGAGCCCTCCTGACACTCAGCAAATACTCATTCAGACATAAAGTGGAGAAATTGCCTAGCATTTTGTATGTTAAATTCAAAAAATTGTCCATTGTAATTAATAATCTCTAACCACATCTGCCTCTAGTGGTGCAAACAGTAATTAGTTTAATACTATTTACGAAGTCTAGTGTGCTAATTATACTTGAATGTACAGCATACATTACTTTAGAAGAAAGTGGTACTTCATCTTCTATGATGCATACAGACTATTTTTGGAATTTCTGTTGCTCGAGGGATATCTTCTAATTGCTGCTGGCTGAGCATGACTTGAATCTATGAATATAAATTCCAGCACACAGCAGAGCTTCGTGCTTTTTTAAAATGTTGAAGCAAGACATGTTCAAGCTTCCAGATCAATATTTAAGTATAACAGTGGTTAATAGGACACTCTTTTACTGGAGAGAAATTGAAATCCTAGGCTGAGCTCGGAAGAATGAGCCTGGATTGCTCATTTAGACCAAGTTGTTTACAAGCAGGGTTTTAGGGAGTGAGGCTGGGTGAAGGCCAAAACCTTCTTGAGAGGATGCAATTTTTTTTTCTGCTTTTACTGTGACATTGCTCTAAAGTCTCTAATCACAAATTAAAAGCATTTCTAATAAAGTTTAATTACTGTATTGGAAAGTGGGGCTGTATTGAGCAAACAGAACCAGTAAGTTTTTCATTTGAGTTCTGTTTTTAGTTTAACTAAAATGAAAATTGTTTAAATTAATAGGAATTTAAGAGCAACATCTGAGTTTCTTTTCCACTTTGAGAAGAATTACTTGTTCTGGGTTGTAGTTCATATTTTAACAGAGAAAATAAAATAAACTGAAACTGTGGGGTTTTGTAGTCAAATTTCCGATTATTTTCAACCTGAAGTCAGTTATTGAGGAGATTAATTTCTGTGGAGACTGACTGTATTAGATATTGCAAAGTGTGATAAAGTCAATGGAAATTCATTGAAAATAGTTAAATGAAAGTGAGCAGTAATTTTACTTCGCATAGAGTTGTGTGCATTTTTACAAGATATAAAGTAAAGAATAACAGTAAGTGTGACCTGGCAAATTTTTGCAAAACTAGATTTTCAGGTAAGCAAATATGATATTAAAGGTCATTCAGAAGAGTCTGTATAGACTGGAGTGAAATATTAACCACAGTTTCTCAAACTGGCACAAGTCCAACTACTTGTTTCTTCCACCTACCTAAAATGTAAACATATTTACTAAATTCAGATACTAAGTGTTGTCATAATATTGGTTTTCCAATTTTGGTAAAGATTTAGATATAATTAACTGGGAGAATTCATGCTGACTGTATAATTTGCTTTTTTTCTTGTGTGTGTGTTAAATATATTTATTTGGCTGAAAAAAAGGACATATGCAAATTCAGAGCACTTAGAACAGTGAAGAAGCTCAAGATGGCATACAGTTCCGTTAGGAGTCCTTTCTATAATCCAGCTGGCTTCCACAAATGATCTGTGCACTGCAACTATAATCTTTTACCCAAAACATTGAAGTTGTTCTCTGGTAAAGGCAAAAGTTGTCAGCGGTGATTCTCTTCCTCAAGGTTTTAAAACTTACTTTTAAAAATCAGACTAAAACGAAAGCACCTAGAACATGATGAGTTGCTTGATGGGAAGTCAAGGGAAAGTTCCTATGATGGGGAAACCTACTGTTTGACAATATGAGAGTTATTAGTTTCAGTAAAGATGACAACACAAGGGCTAGAAACTTCTGCAAGTGCATTTTTCTTGATTCAGCATCAGTGGTGTTCTTCATCCACAGGCTATTCTAATCTAACCACTGACATCTTAATTTTGTCAGTGTAGGATGTGACTGTATGAGCATACTGTACAGTAATTTTTCAATCATGTTCCCTTTTCAAGTAGATTAAAATACTACACTGCATGGGACTTTCTGTCCATTAAGCTAATCCAGATGACATGAGACTTTTTTTGTGAAACCAGTTCTCTCCTAATTGACATATTGAGTCAGTCAATCAGTGCTGTCTCTTCCCAGAAGTAAGAAAAATCCAAATCCTCAATAAAGATTCTGAAGACTTTTAAATAAAAGTTACAGAAATGTCATCCTGCTTCCCAACCCATTATAATATGCGATAGATTATTTTTTCTATTACATTCTGAGAGATTACTGGTGATATGAAAACATTAAAAAGAGTGTGCTGTGCTTCAAAAAATTTGAAGGCAGGAAGAAAGATGATTTGGGGTGGGAGCATATCTCTCATGAGGAAAGGCTGAGGGATTTGGACCTCTTCAGCCTGGAGAAGACAATTGAGAGGAGGCCTCATTAATGAGTATAAATACCTAAAGTGGATGGGGCAGGGGAGAGGATCACAAGGATGGAGCCAGGCTCTTCTTGGTGATGCTCATACCTCACTAGTCAAGTTTTCCTTGCAGAAATTACTCACCATTATGGAGACAGATGTTCTGGTTCTGGGTAGAACACTTGTATTTCCAAAAAGGTTATGACAAAGTCATGCACCAAAGACATCAAATTCATTAGTGGCCCTTCCCTGTTACCTGCAAGCTAATCAGCTTTTAACTAGTTAAAATTTACTAAGGGAGAGTAGAGATTAGAGAGAATAGAGATTTTAAAAATTTAGCTATTTTAGGAGTGATGGCTTACAAAGGTTGGTTGCAACATGTGCTGCTAATCCAGAAAGGGGAATGAATAGGGAGGTGACAGAACTGACTGATGTCACCAAATTATTCACAATAGTGAAAATTAAAACTGACAGAGAAGTTGCAGAAGGTTTTAAGACTTGAGTGAAAGGAAAATAATGACATGCAATTCAATACTGATAAATGACAAGTTATGGACGTGGGAGAAAGTAATTTCCACTGTACATATGCAGTGTCAAACTCCAAACTATTGTGACTTCTGGAAACCTTTTGGCATTATTTTTCTATGGAAATGATAGCTTTATACTCAGCTGTGTCTTCATAAGGCATAACTGAAGAGTAAAATGCAGTGCTGTAAGTATTGCACATGCTAAAAGTATAAATACATTTAAGATAGGATGGGACAAATATATGGGAGAAAAGACTAAATACAAAAATACAGATACAACATCAGCTTAGGAAGTTTCTTAATTCAGGAGGTACTTTTCTAGAAACTAGAGGTGTGTTTTATGCTTGGTCTATTTCTCTTACTCTTCTTCTACTCCATTCCAGCTTTCAGAAACAGAATTACAAGGTTTGAGCTATGTGTGTGGTTTTTTTTTTTTTTTTTTGGTTTTTTTTTTTTTTTTTTGTGTCCTGTACATATATATTATAGTTGGGAGATGTGAATGTAGTATGCATGGAAGTTTCTAGAACTTCATGGCTGTTTTGGCTACTGATAACAGCACAGTTATAGCAGCACAGCCTTGGAATGCCATCATTAGAGAATTACAGAGTGGTGGCTTTGTACAGCTAGGGATGTATCATGAACTGAATATCAGGCTATTTAAAAGGTGGTAGGAACTCATCTAGAGCTATAATCATAGTCAACCTATTTAGTCTGTTTAGACTTAAAAAAGAATAATTTCCTTTTTTTGTTAAGCAATCTTAGTGATAAAGACTGAGACCAAAAAAACTTGTATCTGATTTATCTTCATGCATATATGGAGATTTGAGTCCACACAGATATCAGCAGCCATTCAAAAGACAAAGAAATAAGTCCTTGTTTGAATATTCTTCTATTTATTTTAGTGCCAAAATACTAGGACCATTCTTCTCTATACATAAATGACTGACATAGTTGCAATTAATTGGTGAATTTGTTAAAAATATTTTTTGTACTGTTGCACTTCAGTTTATTTCACCTTAATAATCACGTGCAAAGTTCATACCTGGTTACAAATTTATATACACATTAGTGAAAAACAGTGACCCAAATGGCATTGAGAGAAGATTAGAGTTGTGGAGTTAGGAAGTATCTGATTTAAGGTTCATATAAAATTTAATATACGCTTCCCCTTCAGCATATACATTCTGATATTCTTTTAAAAAATGAATCTTCTGTAGGATTAGTGCTTCATTTAGTTGATCTCCCCACCACACTGAACTGACATGAGGCAAACACCTTCTGTGGAGAATTTCTTTCTGAAGAGTTTGTTTACTAAAAGTGAGATTTGTGTTATAAAAAGTTCCGAATAATAATACTGCAGTCATTTAAGACCTAAAGAATCTTCTTTACAATGACAGTTGAAAATGTATTTATCTTAGAAAGAGTTATGACTGGCTTAACTACATTCACTAGTGTGGAAAGACTGTTCTTAATGCTAGATTAAAGTGAAAGAAGATTTTAAGTTTTAGAAATTGAAGTTGTATTGCACTGTTGTATAATGTCATCTTAGTTGGTATAAGTCTGAGTCAATGCTCCTACTGCTGAGTGATTCATAATATCCAGGGGCACTAGGTTGGTTCAGATCATCGAGAGCTGCTTCTTTTCCTCTTTTCTGTTTCACACCTTTAATTTACCACTTACATGTGCTTCTTCATTTGAAAAGCTTTGCAGCAATTGAACTGGTTTCTTGAACTGAAAAATCTTAAGTACGTACAATTTTTTTCCTACCTCAGTGGTATGTTGTAACTGATACAGTGCCATTTGTAGAACAGCTTAGAAACCTGCACTAATGGACTTGTTGGAATGCAGTGTAGTTTCATTATTTAACCAGAAAGACAATGAAATATTTCAAAATTAGGAAGTGTTACTTCCTATAGTGTCACTATATCTATGATATACAGGATGATCTATATAGATATAAAGGCTATTTGTACTTGCAAGAGTAGTTTGGCTTTCACACCTCAAGCAGAATTCTTTTACTTCTTTTGTTGAAAGTCTGTAAAAAAGCATTTTGTAGTAGTTTTTTTCAGAAATGGAAAAAAGCTGAACTAAAGAGTCCGCTAATGTCAGAGATTGATTTAAACAGAATGCATCAACCAGCAGTGAAATAGTTGCTCACTGCAGTTGTTGCTGGCTAGAGGCTAACTTCAGTTAGTGACCCTTTTCATACATACTTTCAACTTCTGTAGATGTTTCTTTTTAGTAGTTGCATGTATCTAGGGAAATTTTATCTTCTCATATTAATTACTGAAACAAAGCGCATGGGGGATTATAACACAGTCTTGTTACGCCAAATCCTGTCCACGGTGCAGTAGGAGTCTACACAGCAATTTTATTTGTATAAGTAAATCTTAGGACAAGATGTGCATCCATGATGCATGCCTAAAAACTACAGGGCTGTCCATCCATCCTCTCCCCAAAAACCAAGCATGACCTGTCTAAATAAATGACATTTAACAGTGGTTTAAGAATTAGAAACTCTCTTATCGAGAAGACTAATAATACATTCCTTTTGTAACTGAGCCATAGCCTAGTTTATCATCAGTTGGTTTCAAATGGAGCTAAACTGACTAGTCCTGTGACAGATGATAGATTTATAACAATATCCTCATGCACAATAAAAAGTTGATTGGATTTCTTTTTTCATAGTGCAAGTATTTAGTAATGTAAATTTACATTTTAGTGGAAGACTGTGTATTGCCAGAAGGGAAGAAGTTAAAATATTTTCAGGATTCTGTATTAAGCTTAGGGATATTTCATTAGAGGTAGTTCATCTTTTCTGATGTATTTTAATTCTATGCCATTCTGTTTTTCATCTGAACTCTATTCAATGATTAGTTTATGGATTAAAGTATTAGGATTAAGACACTTTAATACTGTTTTTTCTTAATATCTTACATCTGCACTGAATTCTGTACTTTAAATTAAAAGTTCCTGTCAATAAATTATACCAAAGTTACTGTTGCTCTCTATATAAAAGTACATTAATGTCTGTAATTTTGCAGCACTTTACGAGAGAAAAATTAACTTGGTGGCTTTATAAGAGTGATTATGGCAGAATTTCTATTACTCAACTCTTTGATTAAGGGCTTTAGCAGCAAAATAAACTTAGATGATAGTGTATCTCTGTCCTATCTTTTTCCTCTGTGAATGATCTAAGCCACATCTTTAATTCTCTGTTTTAGGTTGAAGACTCTATCCTCCCACAGCTTGTTTCTTTGGTCTGCAGTCAGAATGGTAAGTATACAGACACATCAGCTACAGTTTCCATGAAATTCAGTTTGTTTTAATTATATTTCAGTGTGGTTTCATTCTTGGCACCTTTATTTTCAAGTGGAATGGAGACTGTTCAGCTTGCAATTGCTCTCAGAAACCACATCACTGCTTTTAAGCCACGAAGTCGTGGCTGAGGAGAAAGGGGAGAGCCTTGACTCAAACAACAAGCTTCTGTCTCTCATTAGAGATTTACTGCTGCCTCAGTAAGTACAATATTGCTCCTGTAATGGGAAATAACTTGATATGCAAACCATTTTGACAGTGTATTTGTTTTAGCCATCCTTTCTATGTTTAAATGACTAAGTCAGAAGGGGAATAGCAACTAACTGCTGCCAAAGTTCTTTTTCCAACATCTCTTCCTAGGTTTATTTAGTATTTTGTCAGATGCAATACAAACACAACTTCTGTGTGATGCTCATTTCTGATACTGTGCCTCTGGCTACTCTTGGAGCAAAGCAGGATTCCCTCTAGCTTGTGAGCTGTGATTTAAATACTCCTCTTTGTTCTTCTAATAAAGTCAGAACGTTGTAACTACAACATCATGTTGTCTACTTTGGATATTGTACCTTATTTAAGATGTTCTGAGAACATATGGAATGACATGTATCTTTTTAAAAGGAACAGTACGTCATGGACCTTCATGGCCCACCCAGAGGTTATTGCTTCTAAATTGCTGTCCTTTCCGGCTGCCCCAAGCAGCAGAAAAACCCTACAGCAGAGCAGATGAAACTACAGCCTGTAGGCCAGATGTGGTCTGCAACTTCATTCTCATGGTTTATGGTCAAATGAGACCTCTCATTTCATGCTGACTTGCACGTGAGCATAAAGAGAGCTCTCTGTGTTATGCACACATTGACTGTGAGCTGGTAACCTCTGTGAGTAGAGGGAAAGAACATGAGATGAGTACAATAGTGATGAGTCATCAGTTGCATTTTACATTATTCTAGTAATGCTACTGTGTATTTTCCTATGTGGTCCTCAGAAGTTAATAATGGTCAATATTTAGCTGCCCTAAGTGAGAAAATTGTTCTCCACCCCTACATTAAATAAATGGAAGATGGCTGGAGGAATGTGTGCTGGATTATGATCAGAAACTTGGTGTCTTTTTCCAAATATGAGACTTTCTCTGCTAGTTGAGTAATGTTCTTACAGTTTGAGGACCAAAATTTTATTCATGCAAGGTGTGTAAACCTTTCTCTGTAACAGAGAATTGGATGGAAATCTTACAGTTCTGTAGAGAAACTTACTTCCAACACCTTTCTTCACATCTTTTTTTTACTCTGGGAAATGTAGAATGTATCAGTAAAAATTAAAATGGCATCTGGAAATACTATTTTAAAAACAGCATATATGCATTATTAAAAGCTTCAGATAATTTTCTTCAGATAGAGGAAGAGACCTGAAGTCAAAGGAGATGGAGTTCTGTCCTTGCTCTGAAATTTGCCCTTTGTAGACATGTCTGCCTTATGCAATGTCTCTCATTGAACTGGGGGATGTGTGTTTGGAGGGATGTGTCATCCTTATTACAAACTAGAAAAGGAAGGAAACTAGGATTAGAAGGAAAACAGCCAATAGACTTCTGTCTCCAAGCTTAATAGCTCAATTGAGTGGAAGAGCTTTTTCACCTGAGAATAAATATGATCCTGTGCCGGGGACATGACTTGTGCCATCTTAGCATTTGCTGTGTGGCAGATGTATGAAAAAGGGTCTTGCAGCAGCTCAGATCCAGGATTTGACTAATTCCTGAATCAGTTTCCTCATTTCGTTAGTAGAGATGAGAAGGAAGGGGTTCTAAGAGTCAGCGTAATCTACTTGAAAAGATAATGTAAAGCTCTGTCCTGAGAAATATGGCTTACTTGAAAACTTGAGATCTCTTGAAACTGAGATAGAACATTGGAGGCTGAAGAGCTTTTTGCTGCTACTGTTTAGTCTTTCTGTTGCTGGATAAGGGATGGGACAGAATCTGTCTGAGCTGGAGGACAGTCAAAAGAGGGGGGAGGTATGTGATGGCCATCTGTTCATGGGCAGTCTATGGGAGGAAGTAGATGTTTCCCCCCTTTTTAATCTCCTGAGAACTGAAAGCTGTTGAATATGGAAGGGCGTGACATCTGGTTTTAATATGGAACGTTCTTTTTAGGGAAGACTGTAATCTTACACGTTGGTGTGTATATTTTATTCCTATAAATATCCTTCTCAAATTAATTCATTTAAATGTAAAACTGACCCTTGAAATAGAATGTGGGTCACTATGCATAAAATGTAAATAGACTTCATGTTAAGATAAATGCAGGAGTGCAGTGATTACTACTTTTTTTCTCATCTTCTGCATCATCAGTAAAATAATCATTCCATTAAAAATTTGTGCATTTATAGATCACAAAGTTAGCTTCTTCATAGGGTTTTGATTGAATTGAATGAAAGTGTCATTAAATTTCAAGTAATTGAAAGATTATTTTCCTGAATGTTTCATAACCAAAATGAAACCTGCAGCTATAGACAGTGAATACATGGCAAATGCTTTATATCCAGATTTTAAAATCAAAAATTGAAATGTCAGCTCTATTTCATTTTGATTCTTAATATTCCTAATTATATATCATTAAAAATTGAGGCAGAATCAGGAAAAAGAGAGAAAAGTGTAAATAAATAAAGTTTTATTTTAATTGAAGATTTATGTAGCTTGTTCTCAGTAGACTACCAAGCCAATTCTACAAGTATGAAATCCAGGATACTTGACATAAGATTCTTTTTTTAAGAGCCTAAGAGAGTCTGCATCCCTAAATCTTTAGTTTCTTTTGTAAACATTCTTCATAGAAAAGATTGACAAAATAACTCCTTACAGTGTAGTACCTGGTGTTCACAAAACCCTTATAAAATGCCTTCTACAGCTGCTGTTACTAAACTGTTCTGTGTTATGAAGTGGCAGTGAAATCATTTGATGACTCATTAATTTAATAAAGTATCTCAAGCATGGTGTATTTTCCCTTCTGAGAAGATTCACATATTCATAACTCCTAATGACCTTTATTCAGGCAATGTGTTTATATTAATTGCTAAGACATTGACTCCAGTAATCTGTGTTTTCTCGTGTGGTATTTGGTTTGATGGATCACTGCATCTTCCCTTAAAAATATCCTTTCCTAGTATTATCTTGGGGGAGAGGAGAAAAGAGTTTCAAGGAAGAAGTGAAGTGAGACTTTTTTATTGAACCTCAAGAAATTAGGATGCCAAATGTGCTAGTTTATTAAATGATAGTGTCTCTCAAGTGTAATAAATAGAAAGCTTAAAACTGGTAAGGTGGACCCTGTTTAGGGATCATATTGATGTGTTTATATAAACAAGTATGTTGCCAAGTGTCAGATTTTTAAGCTAGGATGGCTGATTCATTTGTTACTACTGTTAGGAATTACAGCTTTGAGTCTTAAATTCATGTCTTATGAAGTGAAAGATGACTTCTGGCATCTGAGTCTGATCTGATAGTATCTTTGATCACCTCAGAAGATTTAGTTATGGACACTGAAAAAAATATAAAATTGCAAGTAATAGGACAGTGTTAGCTACATACTGCTCATATGTGGGGCTCTTGGAATCACTGCCTACTAATGTATTACAGTATTTTCTTCTTTTTATTAAGAGACTTTTTATTGACCAGTGAGAAATGGTTTTCTTTGGGCAACTGGAATCTGTTTTTTGTAAAAGAGAGCATTTAATCACTAAAGACCTGAAGCCGACACTGACTTGTAGCAGAAAATTGTGGAGATACTCTAATGTGGTTTTCAACCCTACAGGGGCAAATTCAAGTATGTAGTAGCTATGACACATTGCCCATAGGCTGTGTGCTTGTGTAGGAGTGTTAGCCCTTGTGAGGGAACTCCCACAGGCTACTTCAAGACTGGTGTGCTTGTCTCTCATCATAGGCAAGCAAAGCGTCTCCCTCTAGATTTCCTTCCTGCACAAGTCAGAGTGCTGAGGTGTGGTGCCTACAGAGAGGGGAAGAGCTAACACACAGTAGGGTACATGCTAGCATGAAGGTGGTGGGAAGTGATCCAGATTCCTCAGTTTGGACAGCACTAGGAATTCTCCAGAGGTGAAGTAAAATTTGCAGTTATTTGCATGATTCCCCCTCCTTCTACCAGAATGCTACAGTTTTTTCTTTTTGTGGAAGCATTTTATTGCTCATAACATGATAACCTACCATGTTTCCCTACAATTCATCCTTTCATTTGTTCTATGTTAATTCTTTATGGGGCTTTTTTGCAAAGGAGGAGATTTACACTTCCTGTTCTATTATTTCCGCGTATTTGGAGTAGGACTAGTTGAAATCAAAGACTTGTGTTTTGAGATAGCTGATTCTGTAGTTTTCCGTGCTTCCATCTTTCTCATTTCCATCGTTGTATCCTACTGCCATCCACATACTTTTTTGTTTAAATACAGTAAAATTAGCCCCTGTGTTGAGTGGGTATCACTAGAATGTTAGTAGCAACAGAAAGGTCCATTTGTTTTTCAGCAGCCTGTTTTCCCGTACCAAGATTTTCATGAGGTGATACTTGGAAAAGTTTCAAAGAGGTCTTTCTTGGTGTGTTTTCTGCCACAACTCTCAATAAACCTTGTTTTGGAGTACTTTTATATTCTTTTGGTCTATATGACTTGGAGAATGAAAGTGTGCTGCAGTGAAAGCAATATTTTTTGGAATTTGAGATAAAATATAAATACTCAATGTGAGTTTCTTTCAATTTTGAGAAAAATTACTATGTATACAAAATATGGAGCTTAATTGTATATAATTTGGTTGATCATCTTCCTAAGCACTCAATAAATCTTCTACCTGATATTTTGAGGCTTATTTACTATTTGTCTCTTAAAGAATAGATTTTTTTTAGTGTATAAAAAATATAGATCAATAAATAAGTCTTGTGCATGTAGGCAAGGTGAATGCTTTATAAATATAATTTATATATAATTTATTTATGTAATTTATAGTTATAAAGCATGTGTGTTTTATATATATAACCTGCACAGCTATATATGTACATGTATATATAAGCACAGAAGCATGTGTGTTGTTACATATTTTATAATTATCTTTCTCTCTAAAAATGTATTCTCTTAGTAGTATTGCTTTTAAATCTAATCTGATTATGGTTTTAAAATACTGTTTCTAAGTGAGTCTTGTTTATTGCTTTGTACAATTTGGAAGAGCTTTGTATTTCCATTGTAGTTAAAAGTTTGGAAATGGGAAATGATGAATTTCTAATGTCAATTTTTGATGTGTATCTCTTGGCTTATTTTTTCCCCACTGTTTCTGCCCCTTTCTTACCTTGCCTTTCAGGTATGAGCACATTCTGCTGGCTCCAGACCCGGTACCAATGTATGCCCTGAAACTGCTGGTGGCCCTGACTGAGCACAGCCCTGCTTCCGTGAGGTGATACAACTACATGTTCCCTGTTGCTCTGGGTTCCTTCTGTTTCAATTTCTCCTTTCCTATTAGGGACTGGCAATAATAGATCTCACTAGTGTACTACTTTGACTGGCACTCTGATTTAGAGAAATCATTGGAGAGTGTTTGTTATAGAACACGTCTTACATCTTGTGTGTCAATTTTATATGATCCTGGTTATTTTAATGAAGATTTAGCCAATGAAACACTAGAGACAAAATTGGAAGAATTTTAACATTAAAATTATTTTTAAAAGTGTAAAAAATTCCCAACCCAAACCTAAAGCATTATGAAAATTGTTGTTCAGCTAAACATATTTGTGGCTGGGACAAAGGTAGTGTGTTTGCTAAATGTTTGCAGCAGTCAATTCACTTGAAAGCTGGTCAGTTCTCTTGCAAATATATCTGCCCTTAAAATTCCTAAATACGGATTTTAATTTTTGGTATAGGTAGACTTGGTATCTTTAGAAGTATCTTAATGTCTCATCCTTCTTGTTCCAAAACTTAAACTGTGTGAGTTGATAGTAATAAGGAAGGATTTCTCTGTCTTCCTGGATATGCCAAAAAACGTGGTTATTCTTGTCATTGGCCGTTGTCTATTTGTGACGTCTGGTAGTGTTATCACTCAGAGGTTGCTGAGCATTGTACTGTCCTGCTTTGATTGAAATGAGCACAACAACAACAAAACACCAAAAACAAACAAACAGAACCAAAGAAAAAAAAAGTTAATTTAATTTGTTTGTAATACTTTTTATTACAAAAGAGGAAACATGCTCTTTTGATCTTTTATGATGCTACTGGGAATGGCGCTTTAATATACTAAGTAGACTATCACCACGGGGCCTGACAGTAAGAGAGGGACTCCAGACACATTTCTGAGTTGCGGAGCAGATCCAGGGCCGGAAGCAGGAACCCCCCAGGTTTATTTACAACGTCACTTATATACATTTCCTATAATGTCCATCAATTGGGGGATGGAATCCCCACCTCCCAATCCACACTGGTCAAGCTAACTGTCAGTCACCTTTCTCCTCCCAACTAGAAATATGTAAACAATGAAAGACAGTTAGCAAAACATGGCCAGTGTTTACATTAACCAGAGGGAGAGAAGCTGCACATTTCTCTTTCAATATGAGCGCTCGGCAAACCAGGAAAACCTCATTACAACAGTAGACTAAATTAATTTAAGAAGTAAGGTGGCTTGAGATTTTCAATGTTTTGAATTGTATAAAGCAGTTTTCATTGTAAAGAAGCTATTTATGCTACTGTAGGATTTTATGTATTCTAGAAACAAATAAAACAGCTTTCCATTTTTAGATTTAACCCACAGATATTCTAGTACTTTAAGAGTTATGAAGAATACTTCCATAACTAGAATTCGGATGATGTTAGCAGCACGTTTCCTCTCCCTACTGAATTTGCTCTAATTGAGAAATCATACAGATTCGCCATTACGTATGGCTCAATCTACCAGTGTAGGTAGATTGTGGATGCACACTCATCCTTGTGGTCATCTGACATCACACAGGTTCTTCTTAATATTATTAAAGATCTGCTGTGGATATTCAATGAACTATTAATAATTTGAAATACAAGTATGTCCAGCACTCTTATTTAATGACTGGCTATCAGAATCCAGATTTTAACCCATCTGTAGTTGTTGTGTTTCTCAGACTTTACAGGTCCTCTTTTACTTTCACTAAATCATTTGTCTGGCTTTCTAAAGGAGCACAGTTCAGGCAATTCCCTTGGTCTGTCTTTTTCCTTATTCTTTGGCTGCCCAATAAATTTTGCAGGAAGTAGCCAATGCTTCAAAAACATGAGAGAGAAGAATAATATATTCATATCCATACAAATTGCTGGTGAACAAAATGGAAACCAGGTACATGCTATAGTGAACACTATATCACAATTTGTTGTTCAATGAGTAATTAATCAGTATTCATGAAGCTCAAAATTACTCAAGGCATACACTCTCTTTTGCTCCTTTCATTAGACAGATGAAAAGTATCTGCAAAAAAAATTGTGATGGAGAGTAAATAAATAACACTGGACACAAATGCTGTGGGATTTAATTTGTTCTTTGTGGAAAAACTCTACTGCATTTTAGTACTGATGAGAGTGATGTGAGTCACTGCACTGAGTCTCCCTGGCTTCTCAAGCTTCCATTTTATCCATAATGCCTGGCTTTCAAGGATGGATGCTTTCTCCTGCAATTTTAAATGAATAAAAGTGGTAGTAGCAAAAAGATTGTAAAATGACAAAATGTTAAATTAGTATTTAACTGTTGCAATGTCTTTTGAAAATAGTTACTAATACTATTATTTTGAAGTAAAAAGTGACTCAGGAGGAGGACAAGGGCTAGTGTGCTTTTATTTAGTTTGTTCCATATGAAAGCTTGTTCTCAGACATGTTCACCTAACAGATTCTCGCTTTCTTGCTCTCTCTTTATTAATTCTACCAATTTTCTTGCATCTCATTCGTCTTACCATCAGCTCAGATTTTACCTGTGTGCTCCCTGATAGAGGCATCTGCATTTGAGCAGTTCTTATTTTAGCACTTGAAAGGAGACAGATGCACTCCATTTTTTTGGTTTCCTTTTTTTCATAGCTGATACTGTAAATTACCTAAATTGTGATATCAGAGGAAAGACATTCCATCTTCTTCCTACTATTTTTGGACATTTCTGTTGTCTATTACAGGTTGGTTGTTATATATGGCATAGACACAGCTATTCAAATACATTTATATTTTTGATGTTTTTTAAGCTTATGATAAAATAACTTTAGTTACAATATGTGTTTTGAATTCCTTTAATTAGCATTTTATAAGAATACAAAAAAGTACTTTGTACTCTTTGCCATTGCTCCACTGTTGAGGTGATTTTTAATATTGTCTGTTGTGGGAGCTCTTCCACTCCATTGCTTTTCAATTTAGCCGTAAAAAATTATAGTGATATCCCATTATTGTGTTGCAGAATTAGATCTCTCACCAACCTAAGTTCTCTCTTGTGTAAGATGATAGCTGTAAAAATCTCCAACTTTAATGTGTTTCTGTGGACACTTTTAATTATTTTGACATCTGATCATATGGGCATCCACAGGAAGAAAATCCAGTTTCAGAAAAAGGATGAATGTTTTCTTGTCTGTTTTGACCTGAATGGGTTAGAGTATAATTGAATCAGGTACCCTTTTTTACCTGCTTTTACATCACACAGCAATTACTGTCTGATACAACCTCACTTAGAGTTTGTTTACTAAGAAAACAGCAGATATTGGAAGAGTGAGCTTTGAACCAAATTTGTCCATCAGTTACCTGTTTTGTACTTGGCTCAAAGCAAATAGTGTGGCTTTAAGCCTTTCAGTAATATTCTGTTGTGTCTCTCCTAAATACCTATTGCCTTGTCCTCTTCAAGAATTTTTAGAGTGGTGTTGTGAGAAAGATTGTGAACATGAAAACCAGTGTGGGAATTAATAGCAGAGTTCACATTTAGCTATATTGAGACTGCTGATTTCAAAAGAAAACACTGATATTAAGGAAAGTTATAGCTTCAGTTCATGATTAGTTTCTGGACTACTGTAAATCTTCATTAGGGTTTTTTTTCCCCTTTGCATTAAGGAAATGCTCTTGGTGAATTGTATCTGGGTAAAGAGTTTTTGGAGGAATAGAACTTCTTACAGTGGAAGCAAGTATCTGCAGCAGGCTGAGGTGTGATTTAACTGTGCATTCAGAAAAAACAGTATCACAGTTAACTTGTCCTTTTCTGTGTTTACCACCTTAATGTATAGGTTATATGCATGGAGAGGAAGTTGGACATAATCTAGAAAGGGTTGGGGGGGGGTTGGTTACTGCTTTGACTCTTTTATGCTCCTTGCTGTGGTCTGCAATGATCAGATTGCTAGGTTTTTTCCTAGTGATGAGGAGTTTATGTGAATTTCTTAGTTTCTCTTAAAACTATGATATACCTATATGATATACCAATTAGCTGCTCTTAAATGTTTCAACTGTTGTAACAGAATCTATACTGTCCTACTCCAGGAGACTTTTACTGGATCATGATTCTTAAGCTGTCTTTTGGCTTGACAAAGAACCATACAAAATGTAGCTTGTTTGCTCTCTTAGGCAGCTACTTGGCCTACCTTTAGGGAGAAACTCGTAGCATTTGGTGACAATAATATATCTGTCTGAAAGCTAAACCTTCTGAACTATGAAGTCTGAATTTTATGGGTTGATAAAATAGACAGTTTTGGTTGCAAGGAAGGGAGACAGGAAAGGTAATACAGAAGAAGTGGAGGGAATTTCGGATAATGATCATGGAAGTGGGACACATTCCAGTATTCTATTAAGGTAATTTCCTGAGGAAGAAACACCTAACTAAAAATTAATAGTAAGGCACCCTTCTTAGATGTATGGTGAAGGACAGGACAAAATCAAGTAACCTTTCTCACCTCCTGTCCTTAAAAATAAATTTGGCAAACAAACATTAGGCTACACTAAAAAAGGGGAAAAGGTATCAGAAACCAAAACAGGAAGGTGCTGAAAACCAACAACAAAATCTGCTGCTTCTAAATGCCACAGATCTAGTACCTATGAAGATGATAGATGGATTATCCTCGTATGTTGCGGCATATTGTCTTGACTCATCAAAGTAACGGTCATAGTATGTTTGGAATCATCCAAGAATTGTCCAGTTTTCAAACTTCATTTATGCCTTTTTGTACCTATGCATTATCTATTAAAGACCATTAAAGGCACATTTTGGGGTCAGTGTTAGTAATAAGTTGATCGTCTTTTCATACGATTTTGTGATCTACATCAGTGTTTAGTTACATTCCACTATATTCTGAAATGGTCCAAAATCTTTGTCCTTGATTTCAAAAAATAAACAGTAAAAAAACCCCAAACCAAACCCAAACTCTCTGGAGTTCAGTGTGGTGTTTTTAATTGCTAGATTTGTGATTCAGGTAATTTGTTGGTGTTGTGCATAGATTGTCTTTGAACCTGCTGTAGTTTCTTTGCTATTATACTAGAGGACTAGTGCTTTAGTGCTTTCCTTGATTAATGTGGACTTATATTAATAGCTTTAAAAACACTTTGTTCTTCTCATTAATCATTTTAATTTCCTAGTTTAAGGTTGAAATGCTCACTTTAAAAAGTAGGTCTATTTGCTTCTAAATTACTTCTCTGTTTTTATGTATTGTTTTATTTTCTATAATGAATATGAATAAAATTAAATGGGATAGTTCTGATAACAGGTAAGCCTTAGGGCCTAGTCCAGCTGAACTGAAGAGTAGAATTACATGTTAGAGGTGTACAACATTAGTGAGAAAGTCACAATCCAGATGGATTGAGAGAGATTGCCAGAGGATGAAACTGTTTTATTAGAATTTTAGGGAATGTTTATGTAGATTTAGAACCCATTTTGATTATGCTAGTTTCACATCTATAGAAATTGAGTTGTAAAAACCCTGATTTGCCTTTAGAGAAATAATAGTAATATAAAACAGAGAATTTTTATGATTTTGCTGTTCCTGTTGTTTGGTGTAATGTTTGCATATATGCTGCTTTATCAAAAAACGTCAGGCAGGAAGACTTGCCCAGAAGCAGACTCCTAAAATGTTAAGTTTTGTGTCAGCCAATAACACTGTTGTCAAGTTGCACGTCATTGTAATTCATATCAAAGGCAGTGGTCAGAGTTGATTATTGCAAAGGAGTTCTCATAGTCTAGTCATGTACAGACTGTAATACTAATCACCATTTTTAATGTAAAACACAACTCCTTAGTGTTACATTTTATAAAAGCTCCCCTTTAGTAAAGAAATAAGCTATTAACCTTAAACCTGTAATTTTGTTTCCTCTTTCGTGTTGCTGATCAATTACGGAATGTCTAACTTGTAAAAATGTGAGACAAATATTTGAAGTTACTGTTAAGTGAATTTTTGAAAAGAGTCACGTTGGAAGGTTCAAATGAAGTAAAGCATTGAAAAGGAGCATATATCATTCATTCTTGGATATTTTTACTTTCAACAGTGAGTTTTTTGCTTTGTGAATATAAGTAGCAAATGAAGAAGAGTCAGCTGGTTGGGTTGCTACAACTGGAGCTGCAGACTTGAGTGAATTCAGTTCTGCCATGAATCGTCTGTTCAGCATGAAACAAATCTAAACCACTGTCCAGTCCATTCTCTTCAATAGTAGGTTCAATAGTACTATTCAATAGTAGGTGCCCAGAGAAGACTACAGGCAGGAGTCAGGTGTGTGGGAATACTTTCTGGAGGGTTTCTCAGCCATCTGTGAGATTTTTTTTTCCCAGAACCCATATAAGATGGTGTGGTGTTCTGTAGATGGTAGCTATTTAGGAGTGATCTTCATTTCATTTATGTGGACTGAAAGAAATGTTTCACGAGTCACTTTCAGCATAAATAGTTATTCTATAACATAACCACATGTATATAAAGATTTATCATCTTCAGGTATTTTCTTTGTATTTCTTTGTCTGATCTGATCACTTGCCACTTAATTTTATGCCTTCATCTAACAGTTAAAAAGAAGCACACTTCATAAATTTCTGGAATATTTTGTCCTTTAACTATCTCCCCCAACCTTTGCAATCTGAACAGTCATGCCTGTTTTTAAGAGCCCTTAGTAGGGTTCAAAAACCTGGCATGGATTTGATATTTCATCCTTTTAAAATGAATGTCTTGGTTCTTGGTTTGTGCATGTCCACCAGTTCCATTCTGCAGAATACTTTCTACTCATTTGTTCAGTTTAGAATGTCTATAATACCCAGATTTCCACACCCTCCCATCCAACTTTTCTCTAAAGTGTCTCTCTGATAACATCACATTTTCTGTCTTTTAAACTTTTAAGGTGTCAAACCTATAACAAAAGGCCTTTAGTGTTTAGTGTCCTGCATTAGGGATTTATTTTGCAAGAAAGTAATTTAGGATTTTTTAGAAAAACAGATCTTGCATTTGGTTGGAAAGCAAAATTGGAGGCACAATCTCATCCTGAAAATTGTTGGTATATTAAAAATTCAGGTTGTACTGATAGCAAGTCTTTTAAAATCAGATCACCAATTATTTTGAGCCAGCACTGTTTATTTATATATAGATTTAAATGAGATGGGAATAGTATTGTTATTTAGTATTGTGATTTGCATATGTATATCATGATGATTCTGTATGTTTTCCAGACAGGGTAGACCTAATTTAATATAAATTATGTAACAGTCTATGAAAAACCAAAATACTTTTGCTTTAGAATATGAACATTCTATGAAATAAATCCCATAGCTAAACTCCTCTTTCACCAGCTTTAAGACAGTTCCTTTGTAAAACCATGTCAGACAGCAATGAAAAGTGGGATAAAGTCACACAGTTGCTTGAGTAAATATATGCAAAGTTGGGATGAGTCAGCTTTAAGATTTGTCTTGATGCAGTGCTTGATGTGACTTTATGCTTTAGCTAAGTTATGTGTATAGTTTTATTTCAAGGCTGCAGCTTTTTATTGTTTCAATCATAAAGGTTGGCAGGTGACCTTTAAGAACAGACCCGTTTGCTCTAGTTTTGTCTTATCTCAGCAGAAAGTAGAGCTGACTTTTGTAATGCTGTAACAATCAGGACTGCTTCCAGTGTTTGAAAACAATTGTTTCATAATTTACCCTCTACCACAAAAGCATTTTTCCAAGTTCTGCCTAAACTAGGATTGCTTAGCTATTCTTGTTATTTGATTGTATTTTACTGCTAATGTGTTCACAGTTTAAATGCTGCTTATGTAGCAAAGTGAGCAGCTTTTGCTGGGGTAAGTAATTCCAGTAAACCCTAAGCAAAAGTAGGCTTGTGCTGGCAAAACTTAATTTTGTCAGTATGATTGCTGTAATAGTAGCTGCTCTTTTTGGGATTCTGTTGTGTTTAAATGACTTTCTTTACATTCAGTATTGTTATATCTACATCAGCAAAATTCTATTTTGCAGGCATGGACTAAGCTTTTAATTTAACTAGTAGATTTGGCTCTGGAAATGAACCTCAAATATAATAATTCCTCCTATCTGTAATCCTGGGACTCTCTTATGACTTGTGTCCAAGCTGCCGTAGCTGTCTATTTAAGGGTTATTAGATGGCCCAAAGGAGATTAAATTTCATGTTCTCCTGACCTATGAAAGTGACTTTTTCCATAACATATGGAAAAAATTTTCCCTCAGTTTAATAAGAAGAGAAATTTTCTTTATCTAAACTTAGAAATAATGAGTTTCTTTCCTTACCTAAACTCTTTTCCCTCTGTCGAGTGTAATGCTTCTGTATGCAAGAAAAAATGAACTCGTTTGTTTGAACAAAGCTGTTACTTAGTTTTGTTAAATGTCTATATGTGGGTGCATAAAATTATACTATTTTGTTATGTTTTGAACAGTTTAGTGAATGTGTTTTACTTTTCTCCAGTGCTGTACAATGCAACAGATCTTCTTATTCCCACCCTTAACTCATAAATATTCTATATCATAAAATCATTATTACATTTATGTGAAGGCAAGGATCAGAGAAATAGAAAAACAGTATGAAAAAGTTAACCATTATTCATTCATAATGTATATATCTGCATTACTTAGAAGTAATTCTGAGTTATTCATATATATTGTTGTTCTCTTGGCATGGCTTTCATTCCTTATTATATTTCCTTTACATGACATGATTCCATCAAACATGAACAATCAGGGCTCTTACAGGTGACATTAATCTAAATGAAGCATTTCTTTTATAACCTTTGGATGTTTGTTCTAGCCCCTCTGATTTTTTTTCATTAAGTTAATAGAGGAAAATGTGAAATTCCTTTTAGCTGCTTCAATTCACAGTCTAGTACTTTAGCTTATACTGAAATATATCTTTTATCCATATCCATAACTTTTATCCATAAAAATAACACTTTCTCCTCTTACTGTACATGAGTAAAAATTCTTAAAGGAAACTATGTGATTTTAGGTATATATGAGTTCTTTTAAACAAATAGTTTGTCAAACAGAATTAATCTGATTATTGTTTTACCAGAAGCCAATATAGAGTTTTACACATGAAATTAAATACTTATTGTAGTCAAATATAACTCCTGTTTATTCACAGTGAACTGTGTAATATAACTTGGTATTTTTAGCTGACATACTACAGGCAACACAATTTTATGGAGTGTTGTACACTGAGATCCCAGACGTGCTCTCTGTGTTTGAGTTCTGCATTTATTACATGGGCTTCTAAATGCAGTCTTACCTTTGCTGTGTCACAAAGCTAAACCTACCAATTGTTTATGAAGCACTTCAGTGATGTTATGGTGACACAAGAAAAAAATTTTGAAACCCCCAAGTGGGTGTTCTCTGTGGTGTTTGGTGAATAGGCATTTAGTACAGTGTGTAAGAAAAGGTGACAATCATTCTTCCAATTAGACAACATAATGCCATAAAAAGCATCTAATCGCATGACTCATGTCATCATAGTGTGTGCCACATGCTTTACTAATGCGATGTTTTGTGCTCTAAGAATAGAAAACACTGCATTAATGCAAAGTATTACTGATTTTTGAGAATATTCTTTCTTTAAGCATATATATGCTGGGTTTTATTTGATTTTGAAATGCAGGAGAATATAGGTGACTTCTTTTGGGCCACTGCTGCTCAATATTGTCAAGTGTCTGACAAAAGTATCATATATAAATAGGTTAAACCCAAGAAGTTAGTTAGCATGGCATTCTTTAAAAAAAATGTGTTTATAATTTCATTATGTGTGCTGAGTCTATTAATTCAAACAGTTAATGGTGCACTCTGTTTCATAGTATGTATAGTGTTATAGATGCAGTACTTTATTAATTACTGTAATTTAAAACTGCTAAATTAATTACTGTTCTACCCACTTGAATTGCATCAGTGAGGCAGACCTAGAAGTAATTTCCAAAGCAGTATAACATTGCTGTTTCTGTTTAATATCTGAAATGGAGGTCATTTTTGTTGAGACCTAGTCAAAGGCTAAGGTTCTGGGTCATGGATCTTGGCAACAGCTATTCTGCTGCTCTGTTCCTCTTGTGAGTTTAGTGTGTTAAATAAGAATTCACTTCCTCTGTTTTTAAATAAATCTTTAAATATGTTTTTACAGACTCATAGAAGAAGTCCATCTTTTTCCAGTTCTTTTTCAAGTCATCTTGGTAAGAATAATTTTTAATACAGATATATATTCTAATAGATAGATATCCTAGCTCCCAAATCATGTCTAACTAGTAAGTTTCATTAGTAATGTTGATAAAATAATAAGGTGTTGGTAAAATCAAGTGAAACAGTCTAACAAAACAAAAGAATCTAGAGTAAGCAAACATTTAGAGGGTTCTCACCAAGTAGTCCACCTGTATAAGAACTTTCTCCAAGTACTTTTTTCTTTCTTGTATCAAAAAATCTCCTGAAAAACAGAATTAATGAGCTTGATTGTTAATTAGTACTATATATTTGCCAAATCCATACAAAAAATGCTGAAGAAGTTGCATTTTATTTAATAGCATCAAGTATAAATTTGATACTGTTGGCATGGTAGTCTCAAATCCCACTGTTTGCTTTTAGAAATTCTTCCAGTGTAAAGTGTCAAGGACATGATTTTGGGATAGTTACATGTGGAACTTCCATCGCTAAATAGAATCTGCCACTTACAAAGGCCATGAAAACTGTTGGTTTTGTTTCTCCGAAATGTTGCATAATAACTGTGTTAATGAAGAAGAGAAATGTTTAGGCTAGTTTGGAAGCTGAGTACTGTGCTATCCATCAGCCTTCTTATTCCAGTCTCTTGTTAATTTTTTTAATTTTTAAGTTTATGACTTTGTATCAGGTAAGTGTCCTGTCTTGTAAGCATGCTCCTGAAGAATACTAAATATGCATTATAAATACACATAATTTATGTAGTGTAGGCAGATTGCATATTTACTTTTATATCATTCTTGAAATTCAGTCTTATTCAGAGTAGATAAGGTTCATAAATGGGATTCTGAATCAACTTTGATATTCCTTTCTTAAGTTTCAGTATTTTAATCTTCACTCTTCCTTTGCAGTGATTTATTTTACTGCCTATCATTTTGAATCTCTTTAATACTGCATGCCCAGATAAGCCATTTTTTATTGAAGTAACCATGTTAGTGATGATAGATTTTTCCAACAGCACACAGAACACAGGCTTTATGATATTTTGTGTACATATATGTACAAATCTCTTTTTGTGGTAAGTATTGAGAATAAAACCATTTATTTTACTGTGGTTCATAAATAGTTTCGACCTAGGATGAGTACTAATTTTAGGTAGTAATAAAAGAACTCATAAAATATGGAGGTTAAATGTTTCATATTAATATCCTAAAATGTTTGGTTAATATTTAACATGTCTTTGGGTGCTAGAATCTTGAAATTTCACTATAGAAATATGTATGTTAGTCTATAGCTATAAGTATTTGAACCTGGTTATGATCTCTCAAAATATTCCCAGGTATTGAAATTTTTTGTATAATGTTATCTGTAATTGGGGATTTTAAAACATGTTTATGTCATACCGTGTAAGTAGGACAAGTTGTAGTAAGTCATAAATGCTCCCTCCTGACCTCCCCACATGCAGTTTGACCTCATGAGTTCTAGAAGTAGTTTGGTGGTTTTCTAGGGAGTAAAGAAGTTGAGCTCAAAATTGCCTGCATGACTAAGGATCTCTCAAAGTTCCGCAGCTCTCTTGAACCCCTATGGCTGTCTTTGAGCATATGGTTGGAGCTGGGAAAAAATCGTGTAGCTTTTAGGGAGAAAAAAATTTCCCCTTTCAACATGCTTTATTCAGAGGGGACACCTGTAATTGCTTCAGTTGCCATATCCAGCATTTGAGCTTTAACAGTGCACTGGCTGTGAGTTGTAGTTTTGTTTGGATCAAGGGATGCAAGATGTACCACCAGAAACAGCAAAGGGGGGTGACAACCTGTTCCTCTGTTTTCCCTACAGAAAACTGAGCTCAGCAGAGGAATGTTAGGCAGTTGGGAAAACTCAGGAGCCAGGACTCAATCAGACTGGACGGATTAATCATTAGGCTGTTTTTCTTTTGAACAGAATGGATTGAATAGGATAGATAAACAACCTTCATTACAGGTTTCTGAAATAATTTTCAGTCATATGGGTAAAGGGAGTTGCTTGTAATTTGATTTTCATTATTCTGCATAAGTAGTCTTTGTCTAGGTTTATACTTTTATTGGTTTCAAGGATCAGCACAAACAGTAATGTTGAGCTCTATGTTATTATACCTAGGCCTTTACCAAACCCTAAACTATTGAATTATGCTTCAGAGTCAATACTCTATTTTATATTATTTTAATTTAGTGCAGAGCTATTACTATCTAGTCCATGGTTTATTACTAGTACTTAATTTCTATGGCAAGAGTTAATATTCAATGCGTATTTTCTGTGTATCATTAAATAGAGTTCATGTTATTTCCTGCAATGCAATGGGCGGATGTTGACTCTGTTGGACTCCAAAGGGAAATACTGTGGGCTCAAAACTGAAAAGCATTTCCAGGAGCAGTCTTTGTCTCTAGGCTGTGCTACATTCCAAGTGGGATTGAATGTACTAGCTTTAATCTAGCTAGCACAGTAGCAAGGACATGATGGCATGCAGATACTGAGCAGTTCACAAGAAATAAGCTTTAATATGACTGCTTTTCATTGCTCATCAGTGTAGAGTTGTACTGTTTCTTAAACTGCACACTCCCCAGTAACACTGAGATTTGGCAAGTTTTTTTTATCCTCTGTCATCTCTCTGGACCAGTTTGATCTCTGAATTCAGTCAAAGCATATGAAAAGTATCTTTTCATGTCACTTATGACTGCAATTTTGTAAATGTTATAGTTGCCAAGCGAAAAGAACTGGTTCAGTGAAAAGAATCTGTTACTGTCTACCTAAAAATTTGTTCTAAGAGAATAGCCATAATTTATCGTCACCTGAACTGGGGTTTAGTCATTGAGCTAATTAGTAAGAGGCTTTAAATAGAGTTCCAGTTCCCCTGGAAACCCTCTGCACTGATTCATCTCTCGACACTCAGTTGCATTTAGGAAATGCACATTAATTGTGAGTTTGTGAAAAACCTGAATACAGTTCTTCATTACAGAACTTCAGAGGTGAATTTCATGGTTTACCTGAATGCAAATTAATTTCATCAGTGCCATGATCCCAGATCCTGGTGCTAGTGGTTACATAGATTATAAATAGTCTTAAAAAGCAATATGAAGGTATGACTGCAATATGAGCAGACATCGATATTGCAGTAAGGTCTGATGTTGTCAGTGAAAATGTAACGATGTGTACCTGTGGAAAAATGGAGACATATTGACAATTTATGAGTATTTTCAGGACAGCAAGGAATTGAAAAGCAGAAGGAAAGCTGACATCATAATGTGGAAAATTTAAAAGCTACAAACTCCCCTTGGTAGCAAAATTAAATATAATGAGCCAAATTCCATGGTTATGCAAATAATGCCAAACGTTGGGTTGATATAAGGTATAAATATGAAAGGCTGCTGTTGATGTGGAAGAGGTTGTAGCAGGAAAAGTTACTGTGGGATATATCTAGTATTTTACTTTCTTGCTGCCTTTTACTGCTACTTCCTTAGTATTCTGTTTCTAGTATATTTTGCAATGTCAAACCTATGTCATCTGCCTTCAATATCAGTTTATGATATATACAAAATATTGATTTTGATTTTATAATGCTGGAATGATGTTGATAAAGGATTTGAAAGTGTTTTACTGCCATTTTTGTAAATTACGGCTATTTGTATTTAGATTGCTACCAAGATTTTGCTGAGTAGCAAGCAATGAAGTTGACATAAATGTTATTTTCTGTTATGTTACTTTTAAAAGGCTAGTACCATAAATATTACCTGGTCTTCATTTTGTGTTACCTGAATGTAAGCTGTTGCATAGAAAGGAATTTCTGTGTGGTTGGTGATATTCTATTCTTCTGCTGCTAAGATTTAAACCTAAAGTTAATGATGCTTATTATTATGAGCTCAGTGCTACCCTTTTTTTAAAGACCAGTTGTCAATTCTGTGCTTGTCCTATTAAAATTTCTGATGTAGCATTCACACCAGCATATTATCACAGACATCAGTTTTTGCTGTACTTTTTTTTTTTTTGCAAATTTCTGTATCTTAACAGCCAGTTAAACTTTAAGGCATATTCTTTCTATAAAATCATTTTATAGTAACATTGACTATTACTGTGTTAAATGACATCTTATTATTAAATATGATCAATAGTAGATAGTGTCTTCATGTCTAAACTGCACAGTCTGTTTTAAAGATCCAAATGCAGTGGTTTTTTTATTTCTACTGTCATTCTATTCTTAACACAAGCAAGTCCACCTCTTCTGTTTGCATTTGTGAAACAATTAAAATTAATTTTAAAATTACATATTTAAAATTATTTTCCTTCAAATACAGTGGAAAGCTCTTAATATGACAATACAAAATAGATTTCCCTTTGCAGTCCTGTTCATATATTTTTGTCTATTTTTCCTAGTTATGTATAGGTTTGAAATTTTATACTATCCCTGTGTATTTTGGGATTAATTGGCATATGATCCTCTTAAGTTACAGTATCACATGCTACTCATGTTTTTGGTAGAGTGCAGTCAACCTACACTTGAGTGCTCAAAAAATTTTCAACATTATTGTTATGTGAATTATAATAATTATTGTTATGTGGCAGTCACTGGTCTTTTTAGGTGTGCTTTGCTCACTTTGTTGTAATTGCAGTTGAAAATAGGGCATTACATTTATCACTAAGGGAGAGAATATGAACTAAGTAAGCATAATTAAAAGAAAAATTGTAATCATTACATAAAAAATAGATAAACATGCACTTTAAAAGAAGAAACAAGCCACACCAGCTTTCTTCCGTAAGAACTTCTTCTCAAGAAAGCTAACAATTCTGTGGAAATTTTGTCTAAGTAGAGGATACATTGCCATGTATAACTAGATTCCTTTGGTATAGTTAGGTTGCTTTTTTTTCAATTAAAAATAATTCTAACCAAAGTCCTTCAATTAAAAAAAAAAAAAAAAAAAAAAAAAAAAGTTGTGAAAAAGAAGTTGTATAGCATCCAAATGGAAACAATGGTTGGATTCTATATTTTGTTTTGAATTTTAATAGGAGGAAAAAGCCACAGGAAATGGTTATGGTCAGAGATGCCACTCCTTGTGATTCAGTTAAAGTAATGAAGCCATGTACATAGAATGATTTAAAAATAATTATTGTTTTATGATCAGTCTTACCTGTGAAAATATTATAAAAATGGAGAAAAAGAACACTGGAGAGGAAAAAGAAGAGTGTCATCATTCTTCTTTTGCTTGGTTTCTACTTTCTAGTGAGAGATTAGTCATATATCATTTGAGGGAAGAGGTAGAGGTATTTTGCTGTCTATCAGCCACATGGATGATAAGGATAGAGGAACATGGATCAGAGGTTATTGCAGCATTTGAAGCATTAGTTTACTTGTGTCTGTCAAAAAAAGCACCTCCTGGTCCAGCGCCATAAGCGTCTTGCTGGTTGTCTGAAAGAATGGCAAGAATGTTTCTAACTCTTGCAAGTACTCATAAGCCACCCAGGATGAGTACTTGAAACAAAAGACTAGGAGTCTCTTTCTCTTATAATCTGTAAAGAGTACAAGTTTATGCTGCGGCACTCATCTGCTGGAGAAAGTAAGTGAGGATAGGAAATTTGGCTAATAATAAAGCCTCTAGCATTTAGTGTGAATGGGCCCTTGGTCTTCTATGCTATGTAAATGAGCTTTGACTTAAAGTCAAAGCTTTCAGCTCTGCACTTGCATGAGAAGATTGATGCTGATTGATTGCTCTGGACATCCTGCTCCAGTCTGTAGGCATACTAAATTCTTAATTTAGAAATAGCTCTCTAGTGGAAAAATCAACACAAAGATATCTGAGAATGCTTAGTCTACATGTGTTTTAAAGAACAGGAAATACTATTTATTTGGGTACCTTTGTGTGTGATATTCCTGTCCCTCTCTGTATTTTCAATGCTGTTAAAAAAGCATTCAATGCAATGGCTCTTTTTGGTGTGTTTCACCAGTTAATTACTGCTGTTAGGGAAAACCTGCATTTAAAAGGTATCTGAAATCAGATTCTAGGAGTGATTTTTATGGCTTCTATTGGATGGACATTGATTATACTTAGAAACCTTAGGTGTATACATAATGAATATCTTTTTTTTTTCTTTCTCTGAAGTAGGCACATTTCCTCAAATCTACTATATTTAGTAGTCAAATTATATGCTGTGACAGCGTGTTTAAAACAGCTGTGACAGATTAGAGATGTAATCTATAAGGATTTCTGAAAGTGAAAATGCCAAAACCCTGTTTTAATGGGTAGTTTATAAAGCAAAGTAATTGCTAGTTTTGAAAGATGTTTAATATCCAAAGATGGGTTTAGGAGAAACTAGTGAAAAAATGTTGAACTATCTTAGAATTTATATATTTGGGATGAGAAGAAATTACGAGATATCATTTAAAGAAGATAAATGTAATGCAAGTGTGAAATTTACTCTGAGTAGTACACTTCACCAGCGAGAATGGTTTAAATCCTTTCCAAACTGAGAAATTTCTTACCAATGCATTGAAGTCTTGTGTCAACATTCAGTAAGTTATTATATTTATTTTATTTTTAATGCAAAATCAAATTAATAGGAGTGTTTTTACAGACCAAAGAAGACATTGTAAAAGGCAGTAGGGTACAGTATGTTAATTTCCACTTTTCCAGGAATAAAATATGGCTCCTCTGATAGGAATGTTAGAATTTTTCATTGCCCTGTTAACTTGCTTAAGCACTTTTATTTTAAGGATGGGATTCCTGAGACTACTTATCTCTTTTAAATTGCTGAAAGTAGTGCATACTTTAAAAGGATAAGCCTGCACATCTGAATTTGTACTCCTGGAAATAAACATGTCTAATTGGAGCTCTCCTGAGAATTTTTTAGCAGGAAGAAGAATCCTGCTGCTAGAAAGTTTTATTTTCAGAAACAGATTTTTTTATTTTGTTTTAGTGATCTTTTAGTCAGGAGTTTCTGAGCACGTGTTTATACATATAAATGTTTGATTAGTGCTGAATTGAGTTGTTAATCTCTTATGATCAACTTACCTCTCCAGTTCTTAACAGTTATTTATTTGTAACTATTGTGTTCTTAACAGATGCAACAAAATTATTAGAAGCCAAAATGCTTGGTATAAAAATGATTTCTAATTGTGATTAATAACAAGAACCCATGACATTTGATTTCTTTCCCCAGATGTTGTCATGTGATGTGCAGTGGTTTTGCATATGGATAAAGCAATGACAGAACCACAGATTGTCTGGAGTTGGAAGGGACTAGTAAGGATCATAGTGTCCAACTCTTGCTTCCTTCAGAGTTACCTTAGTCATCATATAACTAAGAGTGTTGTCCAGATGCTTCTTGTACTCTGTCAGGCATTGTGCTGCAACCACTTCCCTGGGGAGCCTCTTCCAGTGCCCAGCCACCCCTCTCAGTGAAGAATCTTTTCCTGATGTCCAATCTGAACTTCCTCTGATGCAGCTCCATTCCATTTCCTCATGTCTTATTGATGGTGACCAGAGAGAGGTCAGCATCTTGCCTCTACTGCCTCTCTTGAGGACATCATAGACTGTGATGAGGTCTCCCCTCAGCCTTTTCTCCTCCAAGCTGAACAAGTTAAGTGACCTTATCTGCTCCTTGTAGCTCTTGCTTTTGAGACCTTGCACCATCTTATTCACCCTTCTCTGGACACACTCTAATAGTTTGATGTCCTCTTACACTGTAGTGCCCAAACTGCCCCCAGCACTTGAGGTGAGGCTGCCCCAGTGCAGAACAGAGTGGACAATCCCCTTCTCTTGCCCAGCTGGCGATGCTGTCCCTGATGCCCTCCAGGACACGCTTGGCCCTCCTGGCTGCCAGAGCACTGCTGACTCACATTCAACTTGCCATTGCCAGGACTCCAGGTCCCTTTGCATAGTGCTGGTCTCCAGCCCTTTGTTCCCTAGTGATAAGGTCAACAAAAGTTCCCTTTGCAAATGATGGAAGAAACATTTTGCTTTTTCAGTATCATTGTGATGTATGCTAGACTCTCAGGCTGTTTGCTGCAACCACAGAGCTTAAGAGTTGTCTGTGCTGTAGGCAGTGTGTGGCAGCAATTCATGAAGATGTCTCCACCTAGCTCTGAGCAAATAGCTGCCAGCTTTAAACACAGCTGGAATGATTTACTTTCCATCCATCACATTGAGAAAATTATTGTTATTAGGGGTTTGATACTGGTTTTTTTGAACGGCATTAATAGCTGATTTTCAGTCTTTCTTGTAGAGTTGCTTGAGTCAAATAATATTGGCTGTCTTCAATTCAACTTCATTTTTGAAGTAATTAAATGTGTATTTGTTACAAATATTTTAGTGCAGGTTAATGAAAAATCTAAAATGAAAACTTGAAGTACATGATTTGTGGGATGAGGAATGGTCTTGTTGACAGAGAAGTGAGAGAATTGAGGGAACTGCTTCCTATTCCTGCTGCTGATCTGCATTTATTCTTGACCTTGGGAAAATTGTGTAAGCGTTCTTTTTCACCATGTGCTTGTTCTTCTGTCTTTTGGGTGTCCAGTGAACACCTTTACTCTGAAAAAACTCAGCGACTGGTTCTCATCATTCTGAAACGAAGCCTGTTTAAGGTCCCAACTGGACCTTATTAAAACAAAATTCTTTAATGATTTTTTCTTATGGTAATATCTAAACTATAAATGTACATCACAAGAGTGTAGGGAAGATGAATTCATTAATATTTAGAAGGTGTTCAGATTTTGTTATGAGAAGCACTAAGTAAATATGAGCAGCTTATTTTATGACTGTATGTCTGAGTAGATCTATCCCTGGTAGGATTGCTGATGGAGGAAGAAGTGAGAGGAAACAGAGCCATCCTTTAGATAATTTTAATAGTATAAATTGATACTCTGCATAATAAAATGGATTTTTAAAAAAGAGAAGTATTGCTAAAGCATATCCTTCTATCACACTCTTTCTTATTTGGAAAATTACTTTGAACCAGTGCTCCTGTTAGGGGAGGGAATAAAATTATTTACTAAATCACCTGGAGCTCCACTTTGGAGAGAAAAATTGAGTCCACAGCACTTATGACAACAGTATGTTCTTGTATAGGAAGAAAAGTCAGCTATTTGCATGTTAAAGGAATTTCTTTCTAATGCTAGACACTAATATTTTAGTGCGTATGCTACCCAGCTATTTTTTTTCTATTTTATATGCAGTGCTAAGGGACATAAGAAAACTCATGTATAAATAGTCTTATATTGTGTTTGTGCTTGCTTGTGTTTGTTAGTAGTTATTTATTTATCTATCCTATCCTAAAAGTTGAAAACTGTACAGATAATAAATGTGAATCTAAAAGACTGTATCAAGATTTTAAAGCTAACTATAACATACTGAGTTAGAAAATCACAAACAGGTAGTGAAGTGCATAGGTATCTGTACTTTGCAAAAATAGTGACCATGGTTACTGCTGATACTAGAATACACTTCTGAGTTTTATGATGTTGTGACTGTTTTCCATTTCTTTGATCTCACTTTTCATGTTATATACTACTGGTCTTCAATAAGCAGGCAGACATTCTGGTTTTGTGAAGGTGGGTTTTTTGGTAAGTGTTTCTACAGTAGTCCAGCGTGGATAGTTCTTTTGTGTATTGTGGTATAATATCTTACAAGTTGTCTTTTGAGAGAAATTATATTCACAATTTCAAAGAAAAAGTTGTTACAAAGTAATGATCACTGTAGTTCCTTGCATGGCAGATCCCACGTATTTATCACATCATTGCTCTGACCATTCCAAGAACATTTCACAGTGTTGCTCCAAAGTGACCTAGACGCCAGCTGGGGTCTCTGGTCTTTTTGCGTCCTCTGTTGATTGGGGCGAACAGAGTGCTGTAGGGATGCATTTAAGAGAGCATTAAACAGAGCAGTTTAAGCTCTGTTCAAAGCAATTAATGAGTAACTGTAACTCTGATATTTATTCAGAGATATGGTGTGAAGTACAGAATGATCCCTTCAGAGATGACTTAAGATCCAACAGAACAGTTGTTTTAAAGGTCTGTGCACGTACAAAGGGTAGAGCATTTGCTTGTTACTGTGTACTGGCCCTTGGTTGTTGCTCAAAATCCATTAGGTTTGTCCTGTATTTAGAGGATTGCCTGTTGTCCTTTGGACCTTGCTGGTAGCTGGCACTTCCCTGAAACCCCTCCAGTTACAAATACCATAATAGTGGTTATTCTGAACAACTCCTGAAAGTTAGTTTTTTGTGGAGGGCTAACCTTGTTTAGAATGCATAGTTTTCAAATACTGTGTTCAGAGAAAACATTAAAATATATTGCAAAAGATGTCATTGTGCTGACCCTGAACCTTTGATATCTTGGAGAAAGCCCACCCTGATGATCAGAGGGTCTGAAGCACATGGCACACATGGAGAGGATAAGAAAACAAGTTTCATACAACCTTTGCAAAGAAATCTTGGGGGATCTATTTCCTGCCTGTAGCTGCACCATGGGACAGTACAGAGAAGATGAAGCCAGAGCTGACTCAGCAGTGCACCATGGAGAGACGACAGGATGAATACAAGCTGGAGGATGAGAAAGTCCAGCTTGATATAGAAAGAAACTTTTTGCTGTGGAGAGGGTGGTCAAACACTGGAATGAGAGGTGAGAAAGGTTGTAACATCTCGATGTTTGGAGACTCTATGCAACCTGAGCCAAGCAGGCTGGAGAGCTCTAGAGGCACCTTCAACCATATGTTATTCTGTGATTTGGCTTTCCCAGTCCAGTCCATCTGAATAAAAATCAACCAACTGAACAAAAATTACCCCCCAGGTTATCTCCTAGCATGGTAGCTACTGTACACTAAGCACTATCTGTACTTGGATACATTAACTCCTCTAGACTAGGATCCAAGTCAGTAGTCTTTCAGATGAGTTTGGATTTCTGAGCTTTTCATCTTTTTCCTGCTTCCTAATAACTTGTATGCTTTGACCTTTAAGTAAGCAAAGTGGATGGACTGAAGTAGCAATGCTTACTCAGCTGCCTTGGCTCCACTCCCATTTCTTCTTTATCTGAGCTATCTACATTTTATACTGCATGAGGGTGGTGTTTTATGAACCAAATCCAAGGCATACTGTAGGTCAGGGTTGAATGGATGGGTGTATAAAGTCACTGAGTGTTTCTGCCAACTTGTTTTGTCTCTCAATACACTTGGACATTTATGCAAGGTTATCTGAAATATGAGTCTTGTGGGTTTTTAACAGTGTCCTAAACAGGTTTTATTTGTTTATTTATTTATTTATTTTATTTTGGATTGAGTTGTTTGAATATTACTGTGGAGAATTTTTCCTAATGATTATATTTTTACTTACAAACAGTGCAGCTCTGACCCTTAAGAGAACATGCTAACTTCAACTTTCCATGACAGATAAAGCTGATGCTATTAGATTTTATTTCTTGGAAGACATGAAGACATGTTTACTTAAATGTTAACTAAGACCTTTTTTTTTTTTTTAACTCTATGAGCTTTAGGACAGTTAAGATTCATAGAATATTTGAAATAAGTAGCAAGAAGAATTTTATAGTATTTAGGTTAAGAATCATCTGTAAAAAACACCCAAACTTTTAAAAGTATAGAAAATACATGATTTTTTGCTCTGATATAATAATTTTTGTCACTTGATATTGACAGAAAAGTTTAATAAAAATTCCTCAGTACTTCATTTTATAGTACTCTGTTCAGTCTAGCCCCTTTCATCAGAATGATTCTGTTATTGTTCCCCTAGTCCAGCCTGAAGGAAGAGTTTATAACCTTTTTCCATGCTCACTGAACATTTTATCAGAAATTTCATTTTAGATGACAGATCAGTCTGTCAGTCTTGGGAACTTAAGGCAGAAGGGTATTGAGCTTATGTTCCTTAGTGATGGATTTCACCAACAGCAGGAGCGAGAGGCCTGGGCTGACCATCACCACAGACAGCCCTAAGGCTTGGATAGAAGCACAATTGGTGCTCATGTTCTCTCCCTCTCAATTTTTCAGCAAACACAGTCTTTTAAGAACTTACAAAATTCACAGTGCAGAGGTTCTAAAGCAAGGCTTTTCCCCTCTTAAACAGTATTTGGTTAGGTTGGTTTTGGTTTAGGGTTTTTTGGGGGTTTTTTTGTAGTCATAAAGCTGTTCAGCATTCACATATGTTTCATCACACTTGATTTGAGCCTTTTTTGATAGAAGTTTTCTGGATAACCTTGAGGATCTTGTGATTATTGATGTAATTAAAATCCTCTCAAGTTTTTTTGACACCCAATACTACTCACTTTTGGTTTAATTTGCACCCTTTTTCAAAGCAGGTATGAAACCTGTAGGTGTTCTGAAGTATCGCACAATGTGAGACTGCTGTCTATGGTCACAGCTTTACATATGCAGAGATGCAAGGTGTGTTGCCATCATTACTGAGGAATGAGAATTTGTGGTTAGATAAAACCACAGTCTAATAAAAACATCTGTTTAATCCTTTGTCCTGGTCTGGAAAACACACTGAATATTACTCATTGTAAGACAAAGTATTGCAATGGTAGGCAGAGAAACATCGTGCGTTTTACTCCATGTGTGGATTTTGGGTTCCCCATCTCAAAATGTTTACAGTAGAACTGCAAATAGTGTAAAGAAAAAAAATCCTGAGATGGTTAAAGGTCTGGAATGGCCACTGTGAAAGAGATTATCCTTCGGTATGCTTTAATCTGGAAGGTGGTGGTTGAGGGGCAAGTGTGATCTTTACATATGCATACCATAGTCAGGTGAATAGGGAACAGTATTGCTGCTCATTGACTCTACTCACACAAGATCTGTATTATGTTAAAATAGACTGGACAAATTAATGGCACAATAACCCATTGAGAGCTATTATGTGTATAAAATCTGCATCTGGCTCAAAGTCCTTGAGCTGTGAATTCGTGGAGGCTGAGGAAAGTGTTCAGTACACCTGTCATGTAGGGCTTCTTGTCAAGCATTTTAGATATGTTGTTAGGGTAGATAGACCTTCTATTTGAACTAAGTCAGATTCTGCTTTATATACCAAAAATGAATGCATGGGAACCTTTCCGTATTGTGAGATTTTAATTACTAGCTGCAGGAATTTGTCTTACAACTCCCATTTTTATATGAGAAACCCATTTAATTTTTATGACTTAAACAGATTGGCTTGTTTTCTGAAGCAAGTTGTTTCTTAGAGAAATTAACTAGTTAAAAATACATAGCTCTGAGTTATGAAGGTAATTTTCAGTCTGTGCTGTTTATTTGGCTGGCTGTGGAGTTAAAAATTAACAGTAATTTGAGGAATTCACAAAGAAGTTTGGATGTTAAGAATTAGTATTTAGCCATTGTTTATGAACAAGTTGCAGAGTTGTCAATGTTTACTATAGCACATTTTTGCAGAATTTTATTACATCAAGGCATCACTCAGTCATTCTAATTGGACAATTTTCCCACTTAAGGAAAAAATATTTGGGAGGTGGTTTTGGATGGGTAATTGTGCTCTTTTTTAATTAGAGATTTACTGGCATCATTGTCTTCAGAATCCATCTTAATTCTGTCACATCCCTTTCCTCCAATAGTTCATAGCATTTACTGCCTTTCTTCTACATTTTAATTTAAGCAATGTAACTAAAGTAGTTAATCTTCTAGACTGGTAACTGGTTCTGCTGTGACCAAGATTAAACAAATTAAATTCTTTATCTTTCGTTGTTCATCCTCCCCCACTTTTATCAGTAGCTGATGAATCTCACCTACCATTCTTTAAGCTTTTTTCCTGTTGTCACAGTCTTGCAGTGCCCACACCTTGGACACATCTAATTTTGTTTATTTAGTTCTTTTCCTACAGTCAGATTGTAATATTCATATATATATATATATGTGTGCATGTATGTAATATATAAAACATGCTCATATATGTATGTGTGTGTGACAATCTCAAATTATTTATGTTAGCAATCTCAAAGTCTTTGTGACCTTGTAAGTGTTCTTCATACTGTATTGTGTGATGTAAAAAAAGTAGAAATGTGCCTGGTGCCTAGAGTTCTGTGACAGTTGAAGAGGGAGCAGGAGAACAGCTTGGGGAAGCTGGCAGGACTACTTCTGTCTCTAAGTGCTGGCTGGAGTGCAGCCCTGCAGCATTCCCTCACTCCCACCCCACTCCCTGGGTCATGGCTGGAGCTGAGGGGCACGTGGAGACCTACAGAAGAGAGGGGCTGTAGCATCACGATGCAAATCTGTGAAAGACAGGTGCTGCAAAAAGACATTATTTCTAATATGAGACTTCACAAGTCTAGTACCAAGGTGTGTCCTCTATGACCTTTAACGATCAAGTTACAGGGAGAAATCATGACCTTAGTTTCTTTGAATTTTATGAAAAATTTTAAATGGGCAATACAGAAAGGAATCACCATCAATGTTCACCCAAGGAGATTAATGTCTACATTTAAAAATTAATATATTTTTGCTGTAGAAGCAATATTAACACAAAATTTCACTTCTTCCACATTTGTCAGGCTGATTAAGAACAAATTGTTAATTTACTGTTCCTGCTAATGTAAATGTCAAGTCAAAGAGAAAGCATTTAAGGGAAAATATATATTGAAGTAAAACTGGGATGCATGTTTTTCAGAGTAAGATTTATTGATCTTGTGACCAGAATTTTACTGTGACATTATCACTGTTCTGTCAAACAGCTGAAGTACATCTCTTAATCTTATCTAAATAAATATTGGCATAGGAATGCAGCAGTTGCTGACTGTACCTTTATTGGCCAGCTGCATTCTGATGACTAAGGTACTGAGCTATTGTGTGATTCACAATAGAGTTTGTAAAAGAATATTGAATGTCCATGAATGGTTTCTGGCTGGCAGAGGTTTCCACATTATGTATCTAAACTCTGATAATTTATCTAGAAATTTGTCTGGTTTGGCTTCAGTCATGTGTTCTTTATGCATTCCTTGTGTTTATGTCTTCCTGAAGAGTTTGTATTGCAGGGTGATAATTAGATTTTAGAATCTTCTAAAAAGGCCTAAAAAGGTCTTCTACAAAGCAAAACAATTTAAATCTTAATATTCTACTTTTTACTTAGTTTTTAACTGTAGTAATTTACTCACTACAGTAAATGCTTAGTTTCTAAATATATTTTCTTTTGTAAAATGTTTTTTATAGGCAAGCTTAAAAATCATTGCTTTGCTAAGGTGATTCATTAGCCATATGTATGCAAAATATTAAGCATACCATGACACCATCTTAGTTTACTCACTGTGACTTTCTACCTACAATTATACTAGAGCATCATCTCAAAGACCCAGCTGAAATTTGTTTTGTTTTGTTGTTTTGTTTGTTTGTTTTTTGTTTTGTTTTGCTTGTTTTTGTTTTTTTTCTTTCCTCTTAGATTTCTCTTTTGAGTCCCCTGTTTATATTACAAGTTTCAGTTTCTGCCCATTGGGTGTTTCGGTCAAATATTTCTTTACTGATCACATGGGTACAGGAAGCGAAGTTGTGCCCTACAACTCTTTTTCTTTCTATTTCATGTATTGGGTTCCTTTCAAACTCCTGACTACCAAATAAGATGATAACCTGTTCAAACATTGTGATGCTAAATGCAGTGACTGTCAGTCAACTCTCTGCTGTTTAACTGAGGGCCCCAGATTGATCCCTGTGGCAGGTACTTAAGCAATGTTTGGTGGGTGACATTGCTTTTAATTTTCTGTTGCTATCATCTTGTTTGATATGGAGTTTGGCAGTAATTAAGGTCTTTACAAAGGAAAAACAGATTTCTTTCAGTTACCTGTTGGAGTAAAGTGCAATATTTCTCATTGGTGTATATTTCATTCATTTGACTAAAGCAGAAAGGACGCGTAGGAGGGCTGATAGCTCCTTTCACTGGTGCAGAGAACCAAGGATTATTCTGTAAACAATTAATTTCTTACTGTATATTCTCAAGTTTTACATTTGCTTGCCCTGTGTCAAGTTCTGGAGCAGGATTTAAATTCCCTGCACGTAGCTATCTTTAGGGCTCACATCTGGATGGCACTGCCGGAGCATATTGCTGAAAGCAAACAGACTAGCAGTTCTGATGGTAACAATGGAGTCTGAGAAAAATACTGCATGCATGTATAAGATTCCATTAAAAAGCAGGGAATGAGAGGGATGTCTAATGCAGTCCATTTAATGCAGTACTCTCCAGAGAGTGAAGTGGGGATTATGCCTGCTCCTGTGCTTATTAAAGACTAGTATAGAGGATGCTTGTTGGGCGAATGGTATCTCCATAACAGACGCTCTGATACTCATGAATACATTTCTAATTATATCTTAATGATCTCAACCACAAATAGGAAAACAAAAATCTTTGTCTCCCTGAGTGGTTACCTTAGTGGCTGCAGGATTGGCAAGGTTTAGATTTTCCATCTCCGCTCACTAATCCCAGGGGGCTTCATTGTGAGAAATGAGACTTGTTTATGATGGTGAATTAGATTGCTGTAAAAGGTTATTTCAACAGACAGTTGGGAAATCATAATAGAATAATTTAGTAAAAATAGGAGCTAAAGTATGCTTAATGAAACATGATTAGATTTAATTTTCTTGCTATTTCAATCATTAAAGGTACATTATGCTTTCTCAGACCTCATTTGGGCTCTTTGCCATGGACCCACTCTTGATAACAGACTGAAACTTGCATGTTCCATTAGGATATAAAAATGGCTAATGATACTCTAGTCTCTTCTCCCTGGCTTTTGTAAAATTTCTGTTACCAGCTTTTCAGATATATTTCAGCTGTTTTCCTCTTTGATCCTTTTATTCCCTTACATCTATTGTACACATTTTTCAGTATGAATAACTGTTCAGAGAGTATAGATTGAGTGAAATGAAGTAAAAGACTAATATAGCTACCTAATAATTGTGCGGTGGCTTATTATGAATAATTAAAATCTGTTAATTTAGTTATTACTAGGATTCTGTGTTCTAACAAAGCTTATGTTTTAATTTCTTCATATAAAATATATATGCTGTCTTATCCAGTAGTACAAATTTTCAGGTTTTTGTGGCCTTTTTTTGAGTTGGTTTTTGGGGAGATTTTTAGTTGGGTTTGGGGTTTCTTTTTTATTACTTTTCTTTATTTTTTTCTTTTCTGGTGCAATGACACGTTGTGTGCCACCACATATGGGCTAAAATTTCTGTCTGGGCTCTAGTGTTATTAAATTTAGTTCTCAATGATATTTTATGCCTCTCTCTTAGCATCAAAATGCTACTTTGATCTAAAAATATCAACTCCTTTTCAGGCTATGAATTCAAATGAGAATAAAACTGCTCTTTGCTGGTAGACAACTTGGGTAGAGCAGCGGAACCTTGCTGATCAGCTCAGTTATTCAGAGCACCAAGATTGTGAGGTTGAACAATCTGTGTGGGCTATTTACTTCAGAGCTGGGCTCAATGATCCTTGTGGGTCCTTCCCGTTTCAGAATATTCTGTGATTCTGTGGTCATGGCTCCATTTGTTTTCAGGATTCCAGTCTGTTGTTTGGGGGAGGAAGTATAGGCGTTATTTCAGTGTTTCATTATGCTATTTCAAGTTGGATGCATGTTTCACTGAGAAGGGCTTCTTTTGTTCAAGGTGAATTTTCTGCCCACATTTGCCTGGGAGGTAGAGGAGAAAGGCAAATCTAAGGGCAGCCAATGGCATGTCAATCAGGAGTGCTTTAGGGGAAGGACCCACGTGCAGATCCAAGTTCAAAATCACCCTAGAGGAAATAGCTGTCTCTAGGTTTCTGAAGCTCAAAATAAATATTTTGATTACTAAGCAAGATGTTTTACTAACATCTCTCACTATCCCCTACTGAAGTTGCTTCAGTTTGTATATAATAAATTTTCCTTGTCGCAGAGCCTACTGGTGATCTGGACTTTGACTAAAAATGAGGAGAAATGAAAGAACTTAAGTCCTCTACACTTCTGTAAGATAGCAAACCACTGTGGGATACAGACAGTATGATAACCTAGTGAATGTGTCAGTGCACACTGGGAGTGTTTGTTTGAAGTCTTAAACATTTAAGGAAATTTAAAGTCTGGGTGCATCCTGAAACAGCATAGAATCTCAAGTCATCGATTTTCACTATTGCTAGAATAGTTTCATTTGAATTTCGTATGTCATAGCTGAAATACTTTATGAGAAAACGTGTATGTATGTATATTCATGTGTCTGTATATACGTATTTAATGAATCCTGTCCTCCTTATGAATAAATAGATATACATTCTCATATAATCATTTAGTGCCTGTTTACTACTGAAATGAGTTATGTGAAGGACAGAAAACCCTCACTCTTTAGGAGGTTGAAGGCACCCTTTGGGGGCACTGGAATCTGCCTTAACAGTGATAAAAATCAGGAAGATTTTAAGTGAACATATGCCCTGCATATTGATGACTAAAATGTATCTTGTCATGAAGTGGAATTTATTTTCGTAAACTGTAGTAATTTTCAAAGCTGTATTCCTACAGCTATTGACTTTTGGATCAGTGTGTAGGTATTTAAACAGAAATTACTTGGGGAAAGATATGGGGTGAGACTATGAAGAAAACTATAATAAATTATTTGGAGATTATCCTGGAAAGATATGCAAAAAGAAAAATGCTGTTCAACATATACTTAATAATAGTAATAACAAAATGTGGTATAACTTCCTCTGTCTTTGAGAAATAAGGAGGACTTGCTTAGAAGAGCCTCCTATTTTGCTGAACTTAGTAACTTCTGATTCTGTCTTTGAACCATCTGTTAATCACTGATGAAAATGGAATAAATTAAATATGGTATCATATTTAGCAGCAAGAAGTATATACTTTTTTCCAAGTCATAGCATCTGATAGTCTTTTACAAATGCTTATGAGAAGCAGAATTGGTTTCCTTTCCTTTCCTTTTCCTTTCCTTACAGGGTTTTTTTGTAGATGTGAGTTAAGCTTTTAAATTGTGAGTTGTGCCATTGCTCTTCTTTGGTGGTGCTTGTTTTGTGCCAGGCAAGTGCACGGCTTGCTTCAGGGAGTATCAGTGGGGTACAGGTGATCCTGTAATGCTGAGTGACTGTAAATTTTTCAAGCTGTTTATTGCCTGGAACTATTGAGATTGTCACCATTGAGAGCAAGGCTTAGGCTAGTCCAAAATTCATTTTGCTCTTGTTTATATACTCAGTGGAGCAATTACTACTTTTTGTCTTGTCTTCTTAGTTTAATATTCTGAGTGGTGAGAGCTAAATCAAAGAATCATTTGGGTTAGAAGGAACCTTTAACTGTCATCTAATTCCAACCCTCCTGCCCTGGGCAGGGATGTCATTCATTAGACCAGTTTGCTCAAAGCCCTGTCCAGCCAAGCTTGGAACAGGTAGAGGGATGGGACATCCATAACTTTTCTAGGAAGCTTGTGCTAGTGTCTCAGCACCTTTATTGCAAATAATTTCTTCCTTATATACATTCTATATCTATTCTCTTTTCCTTAGATTCCATCTTAAATTTGCAACAATAATAATCTACTAGCACATAAAAATTAATTATAAAACTCAGATCATAAGTATATTTTGAGTAATAATAATTACTATTATTACTATTCTTGTTAGCTGTCATTTCTCTCTCCATTTTACTTCTTTCTCATCAGTTCTCTTTCAGATGCTATTCTGTGGCCACCATCAGGCTGTTGCTGGCTAAGGGAACATTTGTCTTTCAATATCAGTGAATTCCAGTGGCTGGAAGATATAATTCCTGTGACTGACATTGCCTTAGTGACAGCTAAAATGGGGCTGTCACTTCATAAGTATGTTTCTGAAATGTATGCACCTGAAATATGACCTACTAAAGTGAACATCGTGTTCACTTTTTCTAGGGTCACAGGTACAGACAAAATAAGAATTAAATGCAAAGCAGGAAGAAAACAAAAATCACAGTGTAATGAAAAAATGGTATTTCTGTCCCAGACCAACATAACCAAGATACATATGCTGTCTTTAGTTCTGATGCCACAGGCATAGCTAATATAAAAGCAAACTCTGTAGAGTCTGGAAACTGCAGCAATATCCTGGAAAAATTTAAGCAAGGAGAAGCTATGGTCATTTAACCTTGAAATTGTCTCTTTCTAGTCTCTAGATTTACTTGTTCTTTTAAATTTTTCATCTTGACTACATCCTGTTTCTTCTGGCAAACAGTAATAAAGCAAAATTATTTTAGTATTGCACAGAATTTAATGAGAGAATGGAGTTGGTGGCTTGTTTGTGTGACCAAGTTAAGGTGATCAGTGGTTTGTATGTCTGTGGGAGATTTTTGGATAACAGTGAATTTCCTTCCTGTTATGTCTGCAAGAGAAAGAGTGTTTCTAGTATTTACCTAGAGTGAGAAACTGTACTTCCTTTTGCTATCTTTTTTTAATTATTATTATTTGTTCCAGTTGAGAAGTTCTCTGGCTGTGAATACAAACTGCTCCTTCCAAATGTATCCAAACATGGCTCTTAATACCAGACTCATTTCCTTTTTCCTCTGAAAGCAATGAAGCTTTTGGTGGCTATATAAACAGTGTATTTCTTAGGCCTGGATTGTGAAAATACTTATGTTTGTAAGCTGACATTAAGAGAGATAGCAAAAGCTTCAATTCTTATGTAGCTTAAATATCAAATCCACTTACACTCAGAGAGTTATAATCACTGTGGCACACTGTCTCTGTGAGGGCGGACAAAGACGGACACGATACTTTTGAAGTCTTGCGGCGAAAGCTCCACTTTAATGTTACAGCCTATTTTTATACAGTTTTCAAAAGTATCATTTTCATTCTAATTGATTAGTAACTTTCTTGCCATACAATTAATTGTTGAGTAGATGCTCGTGTGCATATGTGCTAAGGCTCTCTTTCTCCACAGATGTTTACATTTTTCTTCAAATGATCCAGGATAGTTTTCACAGGAGCAAACTGTCTTCTCACGAGAATAGATTGTTATGCAAACTGATTTTCACTGTTAGAATTCTTTTCTCACAGGAACTTATCAGGCTGGCTTAGCCAAAGTAACAAGGCCTGAACTGTGTTTTACAAGGCCTTTCTTTTGTAAGGTTTTACCTATATGTAACAGTGCACGCACAGAGTTAGGACTACTCTGAATTCTAACCTTGCTCCACTATCATAGTTCAGTTCTGTTCAGAGCACTGAATCCCACCTCAGCTCCTTTTATTCTTGGAATTCATATCCACTGCCTGGCACAAGAAGAAAATGCATTTATGTTCAAGTTCTTGAATAAGTGCCAAGATAACACTGTGATGCATGGGGTGTGAAAGTGTGTTTGTGTAATACAAATACTGTTTATCAGGAACATTAACTTGAGGTAGAATTGAGAATAAAGATTATATATGACTAATCTATGGAAGAAGAAACGTTATAGAGATAATTTGCCCATAAACTCCATTCCTGTAGTTCACAAAGATATTGTAACATACTAGAAATGTTTTTTGTTTTCTGGGTTTGTAAGTGTTTAATAATGTGATTATGGTAAAGGTTTGCTGATGTCCATGGTCCTTAATTGTCCATGGTCCTGAACAAAAAAACCCAAACCAACAAAACAAACACATATGTTAGTCTACTATGCATTCTATTTTTTTTCAGTGTTTAGACATCTGGAAACAAAAATGCTAAAATGAAGGCCGTACTCAACTCTGTAATCTTCTGCAATGTCAGAAGGAAGGGACAAGACTAGAGATTTGGAAGTTGTTGTAATTAAATTGTTGAATCAATCATGAATTGTCTCATCCTGACCATGGATATTAAGCACAGAAAAATAATGCCAAATAAAATCTCCCTATACTATTTCTTTAGAGTACACATGAATTTCACTACTGAGCAAACAGCCTTATTGTTTAAGAGATAGTATTTGAGTATAACACCTCAAAAAACCCACTGTAGTCACTAATAGACTTACTTAATTTTTTTTACACCTAATAAACAGTGTTTTGTGGTGTAGAGTTTTCCTTTGCAGCAATAAGTCCATAATTTCTCTTGCCTTCACTCCTTAGTGTCCTAGTAGGAATATAGTTTACTTAGAGCATAATTGCTTCTCTGTCTAAGCCTAGGACAGAAACATGAAAGAAATGCCTTCTCTCTTATGGGATAATAATGCTGGTTGTGTTACTTCCCAGCATTTCTGCTAGTCTATTCACTGAGGAATATTGTTAGTGCTCCCCTGTTTCCTGTCGTGTGGTTTGGTGCCTTGGTATCAACTAACAGATGTAGCTGCTCTAGGAATAACCTAAGTGGGCAAAGGCTGGAAGATGAATTTCCTAGGGCATCCATGCACAGTAGTATGTGTACTTTGAGTGAGTAGATTGATAGCTGGTAGAGCCTGGTTGTTGAGTATGCTTGTTTTCTAAATGTGTGTCTCTTGGGAACGTGCAAAGTCTCTATGAACAGGTGTCCACAAATGAGATGTACAGACTGACTTAAAAAAAAAAAGAGAGATAAAATATAAAGAGAATTTCCTAATGTCTTTCAGACAGTAATCAGCTACTTAAATAATCCCTAAAATAAGTAATAATAGAGATTGAGGAATGATGTATTTTGAAGGTGCCAAATGTAATCAGATTATACCATGATTCTGGCAACAGAAGATTCAGCAGATGGGTTTTTTTTTTATTTAACAGCCCTTCATTGTTTTTAAGTTTAATGTAACTTGAATAAACTAGTTTTCAACTTTCTCTGTTGCAGTTACAGATTGAGTAAGTGTGAATGTGTGGGGAAAACAAACATGCTTTTCTAAATAGTATTTTGAGGGTAGAAGGCATATAGCAAGGAGTAAAGTAAAAAATATTAAACATGTAAAAGTGTTTTTCCTGACACTTTTGACAGCTTGAATGTATCTCTCAACCCAGCTAAATTGTGGTAGAGAAAAGCATTATTTCCTCATCCAGACAGGTTCAATTTCTCTGTAATTCTTTGACAGTCCATGCTTTCTCGTTCAACACCTTCCTGAATTTTAAGGAAGTCTGCGAGTACAAAGAATAAAACATTCAATATGAGATTAAGAGGGACAATGGATATTTTTTCCATCCTTTTAACTTCTTTGTAAGAGCATAGCTTTTCCTCTGTTGGGTTTTTGTCAGAATTTTTTTTTTCAGTTATGAAAAATGTCAGGAAAGGCTTTTCTATCCTGATCTTGCACACCTCAGTAGGCAGCAGAAACTGAGTCAGTATCAGTTTTGGCTTTTAAATATTGCTTTAGCAACTAATTGGCTGTGTGAATATGGGAGTAGGTTTTGAGGGAGAAGAGACAGAGACCCATTCCTTAACAGCTGATGATGGATTAATGAACACAGAGTATTAGGAGACTTCATTGGTTGTGGTGGCAAAGTGTCTTTTGCATCAAAGCAAAATCCATCTAGAAAAAAGATGTCCCCTCATTGTTTTCTGTCATTCTGAGTTCTTTAAGAAGTAGCTTTTAATGAATGCTGGAAATACAGCTCTGATAAGTGAATATTTTGGTATGGTAATTTTTGGCATAATGTTTGATTGCAGCTCCCAAGTGACTTTGCAGTTCAAATGCTTCACTGCTTCTTGAGACTCTCTAAAGCATCTACAGATTTATGAGTCTAAATATGAGGTTACTGCTCTGGTGGTATCTATTACTTGTAGAGTTTCAGAGCATACTAGCATGAATTCTTCTAGAATACTGGAATTTCATTGATATCAGGAAGTTTAATTCTCCAGAGTGAAATATCTCTATAGATTTTTTTCCCCATACTGTCTGTTCAGTTGTGTGCAAATTTTTCTTTTTAGGAAACTTCAGTGTTATTCACAATGAATAGTTTTAATCCTCTAATTAGAAAGCTAATTTTTTTGGCTACTTTTTCTAGGTAATGGGTAATTTTTTTTTATATGAAATTGCTTCTGAATGTCCTCTCTGTGAAGGACCTTGACTCTGCTCGAGAGAGGAGCCTACTCAGACTCCCTCTGTTGACAGTGAAGAAAATTTTCTGTGAGAGTAGAGTTTTTTCACTAAGGTTTTTAGGTGCAAAAGGATAAGCTTTGAGGTTTCATCGCTGCTAGAAATTTAGGTGCAGTTATGTAGAAGGAAAGAATGTTACTCTGTTTAAAGAGCTGCTGCTGAATTACTTTGCAATTCATTTGTAACAGTGAATGGAAGATTGTGAAATTTTGCATTGCCTGCTGCAGTTGGTATTAGAACAAAATCTAAGACTAATTCTACTGCTTTTTGTTGGTTGATGCTTGACACCCTAGGTTTTTTATTAATGGTTTTCTGTCTCCTTAGGTAATCCTTCAAAATCACTGCTTTTCCCCTGTACTCAATTAACGTTGCCTAAGCATATATTGACTAAGAATGCAGATACTCTTTATTTTTCAATATTCCAGCAGGCATTTCTATGAAAGTTGCAAGACTGAACATCTTCGTGTGTGAATGGAATATGTCAGTGTTGTGATACATCTGAAAAGCATGGTCATTTTAGAAACTGGTTGTCAGATTAGTAGTTGCTCCTTTTTGTGTGACCATATCCAGAGGGAAATATTTGGAATATTAGTTCTGGTAGAACTGTAGTTTTGAAAACGTTTGATTTTTGAAAAGCAGAGCAGCAAGAGATATGACTCTGCTTACCTCTGATTTAGATAATTAATAAGGAAAATACCTTAGAGATCCATATTTATATGTTTTCAGTTTGTGCATAACTGGTCTTATGAATCAAAAGCCACAAAAATGTTACAGATTAAATTAACCAACTAGAAAAGATTCTGATTCTCTGTTTCATAAACAAAGTAATAGTAAATCACAATAAACTAGGTTTAAAGTGACCTTAAACTATATTCCTGTAAAAGGGTCTTCGTTAGCATCAATGTTTTGGTTTATTTCATCTCAGCTATACTGTGACAAAGAATCATCAGATAAGAATGGCATATTTTAATAACTATAATTTGAATATGGTTAATTTCTATAATTTTCTTCTTTCAACGGATTTAGTGTAAGAAAACTTGAGCCTCTATCTTCTTATGTTCCCTTACATACCTAACTTGTGTTCATAGATCATATGTAAGCTCGAGAAGGAGAGTGTAAAGTTTAATCACTGACTGTATTGAATGAGCAGGAGTACTGTGGTATATAGTGTAAGATTTAATCACAGCATATTTGCAAAAATAGCATTTAGGCTATTTTCTCTTCTGTATTCTTAGATACATAAGTAGGAGACATGTATGCGAAGTCTCCCAAATTGCAAACTTCTTATCACAAGTGCAATCTCTTTTGTTATCTAAAATGTAATTAAAATTCTGTAGTTTGCCTAGTACTAAGTTCTAATCCCCTTAAAGGAAGAGAAAAGGCAGCTTTAGCTGTAGTATCTTGCCAAGATTCCTACTCCCTCTTTGCTAATTCACACCCATTTACCTAAAAATACTTCAACTGATTTCTTTTTGAAAGTGCAACCCTTCAAAATTAGAATGAAAAGTTTAATGGCCTAAATACAGTTCAGTCCTATTTGAAAAGCTTGATTTATCTTCTGTGGTTTCTTTTTTTTAATACTAGTATTTCCTTGTTATGCCCTTGGTATTTCATAGCTGTCCTTTTCAAGCACTGAAGCAATTAGTTTTGAGAAGGCTGATTCTTCAGGGTCCAGTGCTTTCCTGCCTTTCATTCACCAAAGCTGTACATTTTAATGAAGTTGTTTCATCTGTGTTGCCAAACACTAGAATTTTACTGCTTCAATTCTAATTATCTCTGCTGGCAAATGCTATGTTTTATTAAAGCTGTCAAGTGCACTGTTCATTAAATGTCCACAGTCAGTGGTGCTGTGCACACAAATTAGATCAGTTTTACTCCTTGATAGATTATGAAGTTAAATATTTTTATATAAACCTCTAAAATTGAGTCTAACAGCAGTCACTGATGGCTTAGATAAGTAAAGCACACCTGTAGCTTCTTGGAACCTGATATCTTGTCAAAATCGATCATGGAACATACATTAAATCACTGGTAATACAGTTGAGTATACCATTTGTATGATTATTTAATTCATTAAGATACCATTTTCCTTCTTCAAGATATCTACATTGCATCTTGAATTCTAATTTATATGTATTTGGAATAAGATAAGTTTTGTTATTTATGCTTTGATATAAGTAAAAACATCAGTGCTGGTCATTCAGTAGAGGGTTGCAAAGCACAATTGATGTCCATTAAAAGCAAAAATGGCTTCACTGAAATGTTACTAACCTGGTGAATGTGAAAGATTATTATAAATAACTAACAGCTTCTGTTCTAATTGCATATCTGAGAGGAGAATTTTACTAGAAGATGTTTACTTCAAATATATGAAACAGTAATAGAAATATTGTACTTGCAAAGAAAGTATTTGAGTCAGCTCTCATTTGACATTTGTGGATTGTTTTTGCATTTGTTAATTTTATGTTCTCAGTGTATGTATCATTACCCTCAGTAGTGGAAATAGTCATTCTTGCTATTTTATGTATTGTTTTCTAGATGTTCTTTAGGAGAACTAATACGATATTATGATGATAGAATACCAGATAAACACATTGTTTATCTTTTGAAAATAATATTTTTCTTATCCTTCAGCTATCTGTCAGAAAATAACTTCAAATTTATTTTTAGTACCATGGCTTTATGGTGTCTGTTTTCTGTATTGGTTACCTTACCTTTGAGGAATCTGGTGTTTATACTTTCCAGCTTTGCTCTTGAATTTATCAAGCTGTATTTTAAACCTTTAGAGGAACAGATATTTATTGTGTTCTTTATGGAAATCATAAATAACATCTCAAATACTATATAAAGTACATAGAATTTAAGAGCTTTTAGATGTATATTTTTAAGGCTTGGGTAGGAAACTGCAGTCCTTCAAAAGGCTATGAGGCACTCCTCCTTGTCTCTTCTCCTTATGATCTATTTTAGAGCACTTTATTGTGAATAGAAAATCCATATAATGTGAATAGGAGGCTGTGTATGTTTATGGGTTTAATTTTCTGTTACTGTATTATATCTTAACATTTATATCTCATATATGGTATTTGTAGGAAATAATACATTTGATTTTTTTAGTGCAGAAACAGAAAGTGTTCCTTTGACTGTATTCAAGATCTGAAGTGATTTTTGCTATCTGAAATGCTTAACTTCAGACAAGTTTTATCATGTTCAACTTTAAATTTTTTTCAATTGCCTACTGTCAGGCAGAAGATGGACCCTAATAAATGGTGTATTCTGTGGCAGTGAAGTAGTCGAGCAATAGCAATATACTGAGAGATTTGGCGGGAAAGGGACATGTGGAAGTTACCGAAGTGCATGTGCGAAAGCTATGATGCATGAAACATGACAGTTTTTTCTTAGTTGTCATTTTGACTTTGGATGTATGTATCTCTTTGGTTTTGGGTCTGAAAATTGGACAAAATATTTCCCGAACCTTCTAGGGAGATTTGAAAAGTACTCAGGCTTATATTTATATCTAAATTGAGATTTGTGAAGGCTTGTCCTCTTTTGGCTTTTTGGAAGCTATCTGAGTTATTACTGTCCCTAATGTGCATATAAATGCATATTAGTTGCATTGCCTTATCCACCCTTTTCAGCCTGAGTGTGCAAGTGTACTGAATATAAGAGAAGAAAATAAATTTTTTTATAAACCTTTGTGCCTTCCTCTTTTCAGTGTAGTCTCAACAATTGTGAAAAATCACTGAAGCAATCATCAAACATATGAAAGACATTAGAAAAATGATGCAGTTCAATACAGTCATAGGTCTTTAATGTGTCTGTGAAATATGAGTGAATACAAAGAAAACAACAAATAGATTTATGGTGGGGTTATCAACCTGAGACTGAAAAGAGTAACAATGCCATTAATAAAAGAAATATCATACAAAGGGAAATATTTCTGGTTCTGAATATATAGAGATTAGGTTGACAAAGTTCTATGCCATTTTAAAAAGTCCTAACATTTTAGACCTAGATAAGAATTCTTATAGTTTAAAAGAACATGGGTGGGGTTTTGGTCTAAGGTTGCAGATTAGGGTCCCTGAATTTGATGTTATCTACTAAGATATTTGGGTGGTTTTACAGTATTTTAAATGTTGAATTTTAAGGGATTATTGAGAAAGTGCTGCTTTTGCATTACCACATTTTTTAAGGTAATAGACTTCTAACTGTGCAAAAGGAATACTGGTTTGTTTTGGGTTTTTTTACTGTTTTGTTTTGTTTTTGCAGAGATACCAGAACAGTATACTTGGGAATACAATGCAAACTGTGATTGCCTTACTGAATAATATTGTTGCTAACAAAAGTGTGAACATGATGATACTCTTTGAAAAAGGTATGTCATCTTTATCTTTATTTTCCTTTATTCTCAGATGTTTCCCAGTGTGTTGTATTTGGCACAGTGTGAAACTAAACTTCTATCTATTTAGATTTTGCAATGGTTATTAGATAGTCACATTGTAACCAGTGTCCTCCCCATCACTTCCTCTTCCTTCTTTACCATTTTGATTACAAATTTAACTTTTGGAGATTGGTTCTTCCAAGAAAATGTGCTTACAGAAGAATTATGAACTGAAAATTATATTATACCTGTGAAGAATGGCTTGGGAAGAAAGGCATGGGCTAGAGTTCTGACCGTAACAGTGCAGAGTAGAGAAACTTCTGCATATTCTTCCTTTTCCCACTGGTTAAACCTGTGAAAGGATAAATTGTACAAGATTTGTGCACACTTTCAAGAAATAGCTTCTGTTCCTGTCCAATGATGTAGACTACGACTATGAAGTCTACAACCATTGCATGTCTTCATGAAATGTTTACCAACTAAATTGGATAGTAAAACACTGGCACAAGTTGCCTGGAGAGTGGTTGGATGCCCCATCCTTGAGAGTATTCGAGGTCAGGTTGGATGGGGCTCTGAGCAAACTGATCTAGCTGAAGATGTCCCTGCTCATTACAAGAGTTTTGGACTAGATGACCTTTAAAGGTCCTTTCCAACCCAGACTATTCTGTGATTCCATGATTCATTTCACTATGTTTTATTATCTAGGCTCCTTTTATTTACAGATTGGTTCCGAAGAAAAGGTTTCAGCTACTGGAAATCTATATAAATTACAAACTTGTTTAGAGACATACATTTTGATAGCATTTCTTCTGTTTATCATGAATGGGTGAGTGACATCTAGCTATACAGGTCTAGGCTACCATTTGTACTACTTGTTGGTACATGTATCAGCCCATGAATCCTTTAAGGTGGATAGTAGGAATCATGTCCTCATTTTCATAATTACCATCATAGTTAAAACTCTGACCCAGAAAACAAGAGAGGTGAATTCCTGAGCCTTTCTAGTCGTTAAGGATTGAAAGGGCAATGCCATTATTCAGGATACAAACCGGAACTTGACATTGTTGCAAATAACATGTTCCTCTCCTCTCTTGCAAGCAGATCCACTCTGAAGTTAATGGTGTATTAGTGGAGAACAGAATGAGGAAAAAAAAAGGGACTAGAATAGTATGAGTAATTTGGAAAGGGCTGGTTCATAGGATCCTGATTCTTTGGTTATTTCTCACCAAGCTGCCTATCAGAACTGCTTGTGGTTTCTTGGGATTTAGATGTATGTGCTGCTCTTACTATCTTTAGGCACACCTGCTCTGTCAGGCAAAATCCTAAGTCAGCATTGACCTGACTTGCAGCAGTGTAACTTGTTAAAACTGCACAATGCAGAGAAGTTTGTTCATGTCCCACAAGCACTGTAACCACCTAATTGGCATGCCTTACTTAAAGTAATACACTTTGCTTTTCTGTGTGGCAAATTAGGTGCAAAACTGTTTAACAGCATGGCAGAAATACCTCCATTCCCTAAATATCTCTTCTTTATTGTCCTACAGAGCAAACTCCTGTATCCTTTTTATGCTGCTGGTAGTATGTCTGTGGTCTTTCACTTCTCATCTGCTCCAAAAATAAAACACATCTCTTCAGTCATGCTAGTTTCTAAATTAAGGAAGCAGGATAGCAATAATATTTAAGTCTTTTTCTTGTGCTGTGTCATAATGACTCCAGTAATATTTTCGGACTAATACTGGTTAGATAACACTAACTTGGGCTCACTGAATTTCAGCAACCACACTAGAGAAAGCAGCACATTTATCTCAAGTAATAATTTATCTCAAGTCAAATGTACCCATCTTCTGTCATCCCTTTTCCCCACTGGCTAATCGTCAGAGTAGAAGCCTGGAATTTGGCCAGTGCTTTATTGATTTAGGGCCTAATTGTCAAGTAAAGAACTTCTAAAATTTAGTTTGCCAAGGTTGTTATGAGAGTATTGATCTTGTAATTGCAGACTGTTAGATTCTCTTTGAATTAAAAGGGGAGAGAAGTTATTCTGTGCAAAGTGGAGGGCTTTATATCCTTTGCATTACCATCTATAAATATATAGTGTTCACATCAGGAAAATACCTTGAACTTCTGCCGCCGTATCTTTGGCATTTAACTTCTCATTTTTGAATGACTTTTTTGAGTGAATGACTTTAGCGAGATGGAGAATACAATCTAGTAAAATGAAAACCGAGCTTCTTCTTGCAGAAAAATATCCTGTAGTCCAAGTAGAAAAGTTGAACATGAATCAGCAGCGTGCATTTGCAGCCATCAAGGCAACAGAGGGCTGCAATGAGAAAGAACAACTGGAAGGTTGTGGGAAGTGATTAGTCTCCCCCATTCATTGTAGTGTCTAGTTTTGAGCTCCAAACTGTTAAGAAAGACATTGACAAGCAGGAGCAAGTCCAGAGAAGGGCAGCTAAGATATTTAGGATAGTGGACCACATGATGTGTGTATTTTCAGCCTCTGCCTGTACTATTATATGAATGTATTCCTTCCCAGGTGCAGAGCTTTGTATTTGCCTTTGTTAAACTTCAAAAGGTTTCTGGCAGCCCTTTTTTTTTTTTTTTTGAGCTCTTCAGGTTCTTGAGCTCTTTCTGAAGCCATCAATCCTTCATCACATCAACTGCTTTCTTCATGTCAATGTCATCTGTAAACTTGCTGAACATGCATGTTAATACATCCTATTAGCACTGTGTCTGTGCTGTTAATGAAGATATTCAACATTCATGAGCTATTCTCCTGTGTTTAACAAAAAAGGCTGAAGACAGAATATTATGGGTCATCAATTTCCCTTATTTCCCTGTTAGAGTGTGATAATTAATTCATGTATATATGGAGCTTTAGAAATTAAAAACGATAGATACTTGCTGAACATTAGAAGGACCTCAGGTTAGGCGGTCAATCCTGTAAAGATTTTTGTGTCTGTGAGTCAGGACATTAGCAATGAAGATTTCTGATTTTTCTGCCTTTCTTCAGCTGCCATGAGGCTGTATTTTTGCAGACAGATCATTTAGAGACCCACGTCAGTTTCTTTTTGTGCCTGTTATCCTTCAGAACTCTCACTTGCTCAAAGAGTTGTATGAGGTGATAGATTTTTTTTTTAAAGGCTGTAGCTTATATGTTGAACTTTCCCCTTTCTCAAGAAAATCTTGCATGATGGCACTTTCTGCATTACTACTTCTGTGATTTCTTGTTATTAAAAATGATATGGTTGTGTATTTCAGCAGCTTTCCTAGGTGCGTTGCCTAGTATTAATTTCTCTCTTCCCTGAACTGTGCACTTTTGTGTTATAATACATCAGACATGTACGGATAACCACTTAAAATGCTTAAAGGTGAAATGGAGAATAACATATGCAACTGAAGTCACAGAGGAATTTAAAATGGCCTGTACTTGTGTTATCAGCTATTAAACATTTGTTCTGTTAACACTAATGACAATTTCCACTTAAAAATCAGAGGGGAATTATATGATTCAGTTTAATTACTGAGACTGGAATTCAATAAGGAGACTAGGATTAATATAGGGTCCCTTGTGAATAGTTAAGGAAAGATACTAAAAGGCCAAGACATTTGTGGTCATTTTCAGCGTGGTCTTCTAAGAGAATGACATCTTCTCTTCTTCTGTCTTGGCTTCTGGCTTCCAGTCTTTCTTTCCTCCCTTTCCCCATCTTTTGATATCAGACAATTTTAAGTTCACTTGAGAGAGCACAGGGGTCCAAATATGCAGAATACGTATTCAATCTATAATAATGAGTATCTAATGATAGAGAACCAAGTCTCTATCATAATTTAGGAAAAGACAAAAGGCTTACCAATTAAATATTCCTCACTAGTGTACAGCAAATAGAATTGTGTCATATATGACATATATAAAATATAGATATATACTTCTACATCACGTAGTGTAAAGATCTATTAATTAATACATCTCTGTGGCCTTTTCAGTATTCACTTCCATTTTCTTTCTAGGATGCTTGCAGTCTCTGTTTTGGGTTTGTAACCGCTGAGTTTAATAATGTGTTAGTCAGTTCCTGAGGAGGGTACCTATGAAATGATCCCACAGGCTTGGTCAGTGCATGGGAGCAAGTCATACTGGAGGGTATGCTTATAGTTGGGTGACATAGGACAAAGCAGCATCAAGGTTTCAGAAATAGCGGCAGGGAGTCATGAGTGAGGAGGATGGTGACTTAGCTGCCATGGAGTAGGCAGAGATACAGGGTGCAGTCCTGTATGAAGATTGTATTAGTACAATTTTGGTATTGTTAGTTCTAATGGTCACAAAACAACCAACTATATATTACTTTGTGCCTGTCATATTAAAAGGGTTGATATTTGTTGACTCTAAAATGAAAACCCTGTTCCAGATGCTAAAATTATGAGTTCCTAAGCAGGTGGTGTAGGAGTATAGTGGTTGATCATCTGTTCCTATGGACAGGCGCTAGGGCAGTCTACTGAAAACACATATTGTCTCTCTCAGATAAGCACTAACATACTGACAAATTTAGACATAAGAAAAGCCACAAAGTCGGGGTTGGCTGCTTGATAAGTGAGTAGTATGAGTGTGCAAGGCTGCTTCATTATGTGGATGTGGTGATTAATAAATAACCAAGTGCACCACAGCACTTAATGTAGTGAAATTCTTGTATTCAATTACAATTCACAGATATATAAACTTCTTATTTTGCTTTCAGTTCAGTCTCTGTTGCTCTTCTTTCTTTACTGGTCATTTTGATGGGGGAGGGGTTGGTTTGTTTTTCACATAGTTTGTACAAATTAAAACCAGAAAAAGTTGAATTACAGTCTAGTTAGCAGTGTTTTCCAACTCTGAGTGTGGTTTGTCTATGGGTAATATTCAAAGGCAAGAACTGTCTTCATTCTAACTGTTGCATCCTTTTGTTTAGAGGAAGAGGTTGGATATATCATATTAGGTTTTAGAGAAATGTCTTTCAAAGACTTTAATTGCTTCACAAGGATCTTCATTCTGAAGAAATGAACAAAGTATCTTGTTGGAAAATAGATCTTACAGGTTGCACTGGAAAACTTCTGATAGTCTGACTGCAGCTATTTATTCCTGATAATGCATCAAATTTATTATGTTTATATAAAAAGCTATTTTCAGTATGTTTAAAAAGTAACTCCAAGTTTCCACTGTTATTCAAAGCTGATCTAGCAAACTCTTTTCAGCCCAGTATTTCTTATGAATGAGTTTATATTTTTAGCTTTTCTGAATCCCATTATACTCCTTAAATCAGTCACCAATTTTTTTTCATGATGGTCATGTAAAGAGATGATTTAAATATCAATTTTAATACAGTCATGGTGAAGTGAATTACCTTTACCAGACTACTGCTGTGATCTTGCATTTGGCTACTGTACTGAAGTAATTACCACTAGCAGTATCAGCAGAGATGTTTGTCTGAATGTTAAAAACAAGTTTCCATTGTATGATAGAGCAAATCCCAAACTTTGTCTTAATGATGTTGAATCTCAGAAACTAAAGTAAAAAGGGTATTACAGGGTTTAGAACAATAAAAAATAGTCTTTGAATTGTGTGACAATGTGACTGCTATTAGTAGTACATGGTATTTTAAGCAGTTGGTGTAAAACTTGAATTCCTAAGGAGGGACCTTTGGTGGAAGTGTAGAATGTCAGCTATAGCAGTCATAATATTCATTATCATACTAAGAAAGCATGCTAGGTGCTAAAAACAGAGACAGTTATTAAAAAGAGCAGACCAGCAGTAAAGTTTGTAGTTAGACGATCATAACTCATTTGCACCTCATGAAAGAATGATCAGCTTTCATGGCTGAAGTATCCTTATTCCTTGTGTGGTCCACTGCTTTGACTTTTAGTCAAATGTCAAGAGATTAATTAGATTTCAAATGTCTTTGTGTGTTGTATTGTTAAAGTCTGTTAAAATTACATATCCAAAAAATTATACTCATGATACCAACACCCAACTTCAACCTTTTTCTTGGGGAAAAAAAAAAAAAAGGAAAAAGAAGAAGACTTTTAAATACACAGATCTTTACAAAGTGATAGTTATTACTACCATAATGAATAACTGTGAATTCTGAGCTCTCTAGAAAGACCCCAAATGCTTCTAACTTACCTAAACCTTAGGAGGATATTCTTCTACCTTTCACTTCCTCAGAGATAATTTGATTTCAGCTTCAGTCTCCAAAAGACATTTGATCATGGTGCCCATAGCATACCTTTTAAGAGCAGTTTGTAGCTTCCTAGCCAGCTCACTTGTCACGTGCTACATGACCAATGTTTATGAAATCAGGCAGTAGACTGCAGTAAGTTGACAACCCAGATCTTCCTCTCTGCTGCACCCACCCATGCAGTAGGCTGAACTGGAGTGCAACACTGAGAAGGCATTGGTGTGTCATTACATGTGACTTGGATTTTAGGGGTAAATTTGAGGTTTTGGAGTAGCTGGCTTCACAGTTGCAGCATTTTCTTCCAAGGCAGAGAATTCACCTATCCCTTAAGATGACGATCAAGAAGGGCAACATGGATTAGTCATACAGGAGCCTGCTTGCAAGGGAAAGGCAGTACTTATATTGCTTAAACTAATGTGCCCTTAAGAAAAAAAGGCAATGACAAATAAAACCCACAGACTTAGTCAGTGAAGAAATCAGACACACATTCAGACTGGTTCTGAAGTAATTTAGTCATTCCTTACTAGTTTCTAATTTTTCCTAGGAGTTTCCTGCAGAAGTTTTATAAGGCACAATATAGAAGTATTTGTTTAGTGACTGAAGATAGAAAAGGTGTTTTATAGCAGTGCTTTATATCTGCGTACTGTAAAACTTAGTTTATTGTGATTCTGAATAGAGAGATTGGCAGGAAGAATAAGTCAGGGAAAGAACCTAAAAGCATTTTTTCTGTATTTAGCCAGTGTTTAAAAACAAAATGCTCTTAAATCAATGTAAAATAAGAAATAATGTTAAAATACAAAAAATAAATGTATCATCCTGTCTGAATAGTTCGAGATGTTTTTTCTGTATCAATTGTATGCGAGAGAGACAGTCCCTTGCTTAGAGGAACACCTTGTGGCCTCTGCCATGCAGGATGTAAACCTTTCACAGCCTCTTCCCAGTACTGTAGTAGTTAGTTCAGCTCTTGAGCACAGAAGTGTTATCTATGAATATCTAAGGATAGTAGTCCTGTGTTGTGTGTCTTGTGTTCAATTGAGTTACAGTTTATGTGAGAAGTCAATGGTGATTCAGCCTGAAGAAGTTTCTTTTGGGATGTTACGGGGCTCAGAATGGTTTTTAGCAGTATTAAGACATGTTTTTCTGACCCAAAATGCCAGTCACTCCAGCAGAAGTGTGTAACATCACATGGGTAAACTTAGAAGCCTAGTATCATAAAAGATATGTGGGAATCATGTCAAAATAGCATGGTAGTAGTGAAGTCTTTGAGGAAAAAATAACCTGTGTCATCCTGTGATATTCATCAATGCAGCCATCTGAAAAGGATGAAAATAGAAATGGCAATTGCTGCGAGGAGCAGTTATGCCATTCAAGTAGAACCAAGCCTGTTTTTGTTTATCCATAAGGCACAAAATGTCACAACACGCTTGCTAGAACTTCAAAGGTTAAAATAAGTGAATAAGAGCTCAACAAGTTGCTACATCTTGTCTCTCTAGTGCTGAACTGCAAAAGAGAACTGGCATTTCTGTGGCGGGAGTAGGTGTCCTGATGCTATCCATCCCTGTGGCCAGCCAAGCAGATCATCTTGCAGCGTAGCTAGCTGCTTGAACTACATAAGATGTCTCATTTTAACATCTAATTGTTGGACAAGAACAGAATAATAACAAAAAATATTCAAAGTCCTGTCATTCCATTATATTTTAGTCTGAGAGGCTTTATGCAAACATCTGATTAGTTTAGTTTAATGGTGGGAGGTTAGTTCAATAAATATAGCCATTTCAAAGGCTAGACTGTCTTTAAATTTCTAAGATGCCAACCATAATAGACATTTTCTGTACCTCTTTGATACCTAGACAAATTTAAGATTTAAGGTTTTCACTGAGTGGATGCTCTGATTGATACTACTTGGAGGCACAAACCTAAACTGAAAAAGTAAATTTTTTTTGTTAAAATGAAAGGTATGGATTTCCAGTCAGGTTGACGCTGTGGGTATCCAAAGGTTTCCTGATGACAAACTCAGGACTGCCTTCAATCTTCAAAGCCTTATGCTCCTTCTCATCCACTTCATCATGAAAATGGTGTCATTTTTTTTCCCTCCTCTCCAGAGACTGTGGTCTTCGCATTTACTCTAGGTGCTGCTTTTCCTGCAGTTTGATTCAAGCATTTTCATTTGACATTATGCTAGTATTCCCATGAACTGCAGTCCAAATAATATGTATTAGCACTAGTGGAATTGGACAGTTTGAGGAAAAATGTGTTACTAGGTAACCATGTACCTATCATATTATCTGGTTAAGTATTGACAATGCAAACTATTTGTTACAGGTCATAAATTAAATCTAATGATGATGATATCCCTGTGTATCTTGTCAGATATAAATAGTAAGCTGAAAGGTCATTTTAGGAGATGAAATTTAAAATGTAACTGTGTATTTGAAAAGAGACACATTTTAAATGCAGTTACTGTATTACTACATCCATAGGTTGTAGAGCTGTCACATATGTTCTGTTCTAGCAGTTAGAACAGTCTCAGTATGAAAGCAATGTACCACGCCAATTTGAGGTAAGTGTAAAGTCACAAAAGTAAAAAGTACTGTACACAAAATTAAACTACATCAATCATCCTGTCCTAGGGAAAAGGTTTCTTCAGATGCACTTGTATGATCCTACTGAAAGAAGTTCATTTTGTCAGTTCTGGTTTTGGCAGAACCAGATCTATCTAGTGGGCAGATAAATGAAATCTGAGGTTTTTCACTGCTTTGAAGAATGGTTTAGGGTTTTTCTTTGTGTTGTTTTAAATGTCTTCAATAGTTGCTATAGCTCTCAGGCAGCCAGATGTTTTTGTCTTCTAAGTTGTTTTCAGGAAAACTGTGTACTGAATAGATATGTTTAAACCATTTGTGGACAATTAAACTTGAAAATAATTTCCTCTTTAAAGTAGAAAGGGAATGACATCATAATGGAGAAACTGAAGTTATTTACATTTTTAAAGCCTTTTGAAATTCCCAGTTTTTACACAAGTATAAAGCAGTAGTCTATATTACTTGAGATTCTTCCTGTAGTGTTCTTCCTCTTCCACCTAAATATTTTTTTATTTTTCAGACTTTTGCCTAAAATAATGTTTAAATGTAGTCTTTTTAGGATGATGCTTTCTTTTGCTATTCAGGATCTAATTTTATAATATTGTTTAGCTTAGCTTTTCCAAACACTTTAAGTTACATTTTCATGTGCATTTCATATTCAATGACTCATTTCTATAGTTAAATTTCTTTTGATGTCTTTACATATGGATTTTCTACCATCTTAAAGCAATATATATTCAGGTGAGTGTGTTCTCATATGAGTTACTTAGGCAAGTTACCACTCCTCAACTGGTAGGTTTTTCCTGTGGCATTTGAACAATGCCTTGAAGATCTGATAAGGTAAATAATTTTGTGTATGGTTGTACACATGATCATTTACATTTTATAGCAGTGTATCTGCATGTAGTCAGTTTTCATAAGTCAGCTGATGGGGGAACCTGTTGGAGGTGCAGTTGAAACCTCCAGCTGAGGGACAGTGCTTATTTAAACTGCGATGACAAAAATGGAGGTGTCTACCTGATGATGCTGTTTATTTTTTTAAGAAAACACATTTCATAAATGTAATCCAAACTTGTCTATCCATGCTTTGAAAAAAAATCTCATTTTAGCTTAAGCTTTTTCCTAATTCAACCAAAATGGTATTTATGTAAGATGCATTTATGAAGGCAAATCTGCCAGCAAAGACGTGCGTCTGAGGACATGTCATGGCTTTCAATCTGAGCTTCAAGCAAATCAGTGTTACTTTCCTTTAAACAGACCCTAACTTGATAAACATTGGTGAGTTTTGTTTCATAAATAGAGTTTAAATGTTTCCATAGATGTCTCCATGTTGTTAGAAGATACTGCATCAGCTAGTTGTTCTTTTGTGTGTTTCTCTTTGAATTTTTCAGATTAATGGCAGAAGAAATAGGATATTTATATAAGGTCTGAAGCTGTCTTCTGTCTTTCAAGAGAATGGAAAAACTGGGAAAATGTTTTTCCCCTCCACCACTCACCTTTGAAAAAGATAAGGAGAAGAAACTTCTTGTTCACCTGCATGCATTCTGTTTCAACTTGTCTAGTCTTTCCTGAGGGCCATTCTTTCCTTACTTGTCATATTTAAGATTGCTTACTCAAAAACCTCTAATCCCTATTCCACTGAGTCTTGGAAAAAATCCAGGAAAGTGTTGTTAATGGATTTATTCACACTTTTAAAAGATTATATTGCCTAGCTAATATGTCCATGTTGTGACATAAATTTTTCAGCCAGTGATACAGCCATGAAATACAACTTATTTCCCTGCTGAACAGCAGAACTAATGCTACCATATGTATTATATAAAGATTGAAAAAACAGTAAAATTATCCGTGATGACTGAACAGACTTTCCAATACACATTTTTGCTGAATAAACACAGACAGATATCATATATTTTGATTCCCATCATTCAACCCAGAATGACATGAATTGTGGGTTTATGCCATTATTTATCTTACTAGGAAAAAAAAATGCTCAAAATGCATTTTCTTCAGAAATCATATTGAATGTTAAGTGGTTCAAATAGCAACACTAGAAGATGAATTTAGAGGTAGCATTTTGTCTATACTGTGATGGAAAAGTCATAAGCAAGATAAAGAAAAGGCAGATAGAATACCCAGTGGAACAGCTTATCAAGACAGGTTTACAGGTTTTGACAGAAGACATGGGAAGAACAGTATTGCTTACAGGATTTTGTTTGCCTAGGCTATGGGTCAGGCAGTCACTGAGACCAAGTCTGTGCATTGTATAATCAGTCTGGATGCAGAGATACCCTGGGCTGAGTGCAAGAACTGACTGGGGGACTCTGTTGTGCACCCTGAAAGAAAACCTGTGTTCATGAAAGGTGTGCATGCAGTAGTGCACAACATGCAGTGGTACAGTAGCACATCCAGAAGGCTTAAAATTGCAACTCGTGGCAGGAAATTCCTAATTTGGTTCCATGGACCTGGCCAGTGGTGGGTTGTCCCTGTGACATCTAGGATCCCAGGCTGAATTGTAGTCACTCTCCCAGTATTCTGGCAGGCCAAATTGTGCAAAATGTTTGAACTCTACATGCCCTGAAATTGCTTGTCTTGAAAATTTAACTACATATGCCTCTCATTTCTGGTGTTTACTTGCGGGAGCTTCTCTCCAGTTCTTACATAATTTGTTGACAGTCCAGTTCCAGAGAGTCCTTCAGCTTTCCCAACAGACCTGCATTTACTTGACACAGATCCAGATTCACTAGGTCTAGGCTTCACTTTTTCTAGCCTACTTCTGAAGTCCCTCTCCGTAAAAGCACAGTCTTCATTAAGGCTAGTCAGTTTTCTCTTTCAAAAAATGTTGATGAACAAAGGCAAAAGACAAGCTAGTTTGAACAGAGGAGAGTAAAAATTTGAAGCCTGTCTCATCTATTTACTGGTAGGAACTGCATATTGGTTACATGTGGAAAAGTGTGCATTCCTGTAATGAAACACATTGGGCATCCCTACATCTGTTTGACATGCTAACTATCTCTCTGAAGCAAAAGTCTTTCTTCACGTAAACTATATTAAACGTGCCATGATACCACTATTCTGTAGGATATCTATTACAACCCTGAGTCCTAGATGGAAGCAGTGACCTGTGTTGAATTTGTTGCAGAGTATATTGTCTTAGAAAATGCTGTGGATATTACTTCATTGTTTCAAGCTGCTGTTAAATTTTATCATCCTTAATGTTTGTCTCTTCTCTTGTGTTAACATGGTGGGGAGGAACAAAGTAACATGAGTCCTTCATTGCAAACTCCCTTTTCCACCCCACCTCCATTATCTTGTCAAGCTGAATTTCTTTGCCTGAACTTGCTTTCTGGAGTCACTACTCTGGGCATAAGCAAACTGAAGGAGAAATACAGGTGTGTGGTGAGATGTAGGTGTGTAGTGGTACTGCCCAGGGCACATAAGAAGTGACACATGAAGCACAATCTGGGGCAGGACAGTGAAGGCCTCTTTTGTTGAAGCAAGTTGGTAAACCTACTGTGATCCTGTAAGTCCTTTAATGCCTAAAAAACACCTGTGCCCAGAAGAGCAGACATTGCAGAGAAAAAGGAAAAGGTACTGTCACGGTTTAGCCATGGCTGGTGACTGGGCACCCCACAGCCACTGAATTAGCTCCTCCCCCAAGAGACAGGGCAGAATTGTAGGCATAAAAAAGTGAGAAAAAGCTTGTGGGTTGACATAAAAATAGTTTAATAACTAAGAAGATATCATAAGAAGAATTAAAATTTTCTAAGGAAAAGGGGGAAAAAACCCAAACTAACAAACCAGGATGAGAGAAAAATAAACGCAAGAAGGACAAGTGATACAAATGAAAACAGCTGCTCAACACCAACTAAATAATGCCCAGACAGTCTGGGACCACTGTCCACGCTGCCAACCTCTCCTCCTGGGAGCACTGTCCACCCTGCCAACCTCTCCTCCTCAGTTCTATGGCTGAGTGTGATGCCATATGGTGTGGAATATCCCTCTGGTTCAGCTATGTCTCTGCTGGAAAAATTCTTTTTCTGACCCAGAGACAGGGCTCCTGAGAGGCATTTTAAAGACTTATTCCATTTTCAGTCTTCATGAGAACGGTGAGATGGTACAGATGTTATAATTCACACCATCAAAATCAGAAGCCAAATTATTTCCTAATTACAATACATTATAAGCATTTTTTGTCCTATCAGCTTTTGCTACATAAAGCTGCTAATGCTTCTGAGCCAATAATCTACTAAAATACCCCAAGTGGGTTTTGCTAAAACACATCTTTCATAGTTCTATTTTTCCAAAATATCTAGTCTGTTTGCAAGACCATCATTTGAAACTTGTTTCTAGTTCAATTTCTCTCTCAACAATGTCTGTCTTATTCTCTGGCCTAAGTCAGCCATAAATAAACTTTATATCAAAGTTTGCATACAGATGCACAAGACTGTGTAAGCCTTCTGTAAGGCGTTGAGAATTCTTTACAAATCCATTTCCTACATGTCCCCTCCCAACTTCTGTGCACCTCCAGTGTGTTCATTAATGGGTGAGGCGAGGAGTAGAAAAGTCTTCTACTCTGTGTAAGTGCTGCTCAACCATAACTGAAATGTCCCTGTGTTATCCACATGGTATCCAGCACAAAACCAAAACAGAGCCCCATGCGGCCTAATATGAAGAAATTTAACTCTATCCAAGCCAAAACCAGTACAGGTATTAAACCAGTGCTTGCACACGAAGTTTCTCCTGCTGTTCTGTTGTACATCTTGACAAGTTACACACTTAAATCCCGGCTGTCTAAATCCTTTTCTGTGGTCACCTCTCTCAATGTAGTTTTATCAATGTTCTTAACTTCTTCACTTGAAGAAATTGGTTGCCCTCGAACAAACCAGTGTGCAGATTCTCAATTAAAGCATCAGATTAACAGCAGGATTAATTTCAGTTTGTTGCTGGGAAGGACAGTATAGTTCCCTGTTTTTGTTTTACAACTGGGTGGTTTGGACCAAGACAGCCTAATAGGCCAAAGCATTCTGTGTGATCTGCTTCCAGAGTTTATGTGGAAGTTCTGCCAGGAGTCTGAGCCAGTCTGTTAACATATGGACACAGGCTTCACTACTGCCAGCAACAGCTACCTACATTAAAAAGGTGCAAGTTATCCACGAAAGTGTCATTAGACCCATGTTCCCATTGTGTGTATCCTATTGAAACAGGGGAAAGAGGTGTGGAGCACAGAAATCAAACACACATAGGCTTGCAGTTCTTCCAGAGCCTCTTGATTAAGTAAGCTGAGCTGTAGTACCAGCTGACCTAACTCAGTGTAGTCTTTTGAAGTCAAGATAGTTGGCATCAGGTAGCTGTCCTGACAGAGAATGAAGGCTCTGTTGACCTATGTTGTACTAATATAAAATTTAGATAGGGCACTTCTGGTATAGCTAGTGTGCAGCCAGGGACAGCATGATCACAGTGAGATGGGTTCTAGCTCAAAGATCCTGGATCCTTACCTAGTGGTAAGATTGAAAATCATGGATAGGTCAGAGTAGAAAAAGCATACCGAGCAAACAATACAAGACATATGTTTAAGCCGCTTAACAAGAAGGATAGCATAATCTGAAGTGAATAGTCAGTGGTTAGATTTTAGAGATTTAATCAGAGATGTCATTATTGGTATGGTCATATGATAGCAAATAAGGAGGTCTGCTGGTCAAAGTTATCCCAGCACTAATTTAGGAAACAGTTGATGTAACAGAGTAGGCTTAAGGCAAATGTAATTTGGGGCTACAAAATATAATCTGGTCATAAGGGCTAAACCAGATTTGCTGTCATGTAACATCTTGACCTCTGTTTAGGCCCTTTGATCATTTAAGTGCAGATACATGAAGGTCACCTTGGACAGTTGCAATTACTAGTTGTCTGCTTTCATTTCAATTGTAAACATAATTGATGAAAAACACAGGATGTTACAGGAAATGATGGCATAGATTCATTTCTGTTGTAATGAACAGCAGTAAATTCCACTTACAGGATACTCTAGCCTTTGCTCTTGTTCTTTGGTGCAGTTGTAACAATAGTAAAAGACCTGCTTAAAAATCCAATTACTTCTACTCTATGTTTTCATCTTACAGCAGACTGATGTAAATAGACCAATAGGAATAGGAATAAATATTTAATATCTTTTCTTATAGAGCATGACTTTTCAGTAGAGAACTATATAGAGCTTTTACCCTTATCCTTTGCTGAGTATGTATGGGAACAGTATTCAACCATGGTTTATTTCTGCAATTTAGAACTGAAAATTTCAGGGAATTTTCTGAAGCCAAGGTTCATTGGTCTTTATCATTCCCAGCCCAGGGCCTCTTGAAGGCCAAGCTAGAGTAATTAGTGCTGGTAATGTTATTCAAAGCTGTGGAGTGCTGTCAGTTTGTGACAACAGTTTTGGGCTGTATCTGCATCCTGAGGCTGTTCACATCTGGTCTGTATGGGTTTTGTTAAAAAGATAGCTCTCTAAATATGGACTTGCAAGGATTTTAGTAAAAGGGAAAGTTGATGTCAAAGGAGAAGTGTGTTAAATATTTGAAGGAGATAAACAGGGTTTATCTTGTGTGACAGGAAGTCTATTGTTAAAATAGAAATCCCTTTAGAAGGATTTCTAGTTCTAAATTAAGCCCAGGTTTTAAATTCCTCTGTATTTTATCACAGGGTAATTGTTGCAAACATGATCTTTCAGAGCAGTAGGTCGAAAGTCTTTGCTGAATCTTTACTGACTTCAAATGTTGCTGAATGCACAACATTCCTAATTTTACACAAATAACAGATTTAATTTAGTGAGGAATTTTGCCTAGCTTTTGCCGTTAATTTGAGGACCTCATGCAATCTTTGTTTTTCTAAAAAATACACACTATAGATTAACTCTCAATGTGCAAGCAAAAGTTCTTTCATGTAGCTGTGAAGCCACAACTGCTAATATCTCAGACTTTAAAGGAGGTTTTAAAGGATTTGTCTCTCAAAGAGTAGAGTGTCCTGGTAGATATTCTTGTTCCTCATGAAGTTCATTAAAACCTGCTGTTTGGAAAAATCCCCTAAGCGCCATAGACCTTCTGTCTGACAAAACCAAGGGACCTTATTTTAGTTGACACCTTGTAGGAATGAAATAGGGTGTATTGGGTTTTGACTTGAAGTATAGCATGCTGTAGAATTATTTCACTTTATAAAAGGAACCACAAGCTCTAATGTATCTCTGACATGTGGGGAGACATCTAACTGAAAATTTGCTAGAGTTTGCTTAATAACAGCAATGATACTCAATCCAAACAACATGATTTTACCTCACTGCAGTCTTGGTTTATTTAATTTTTAGTATTTTGTGATGCAAGGTTGTGCTTGCAAATACTGCATAATTGACAAATAAAGGAACTGTAGCAAAAAAACCCCAAAAACTTAAATCTACATGAAAATAATGCAAGTTAGGTGTTTAATATATGCACAGTTGATGACAGAAGTATTTTAAATGTATACCCTGGGAAGCCACTGTATTACCTTCACCTCTACTCCTCCCTAGGTTTTTCAGCTAAAAGGGTCATTTGAGTGTGGGAACGTGCTACAGGCAAACCAGAGTGCTAGCACCATGGTATCCAAACAAATCAAAATTGGCTGTTCACATAAGACACTCTTAATGACTTATCAGCTCTCTGAATAGATCTCCTGAATGTTATTACAGTCCATAGTTATGTAGTATTCACTCATACAAAATCACAGAAAAAATTATATTAGTGCTATATAGATATAACTAGAAATTTATATCTAGTTAAAATCTTTCTAGATATAACTAGAAAGTATATGGATGTTCTTGAAACTATTTTCCAAGGGAAGTTACTTTCTCATCTTTCTTTTCATCCCTGTTGGACAAGTTCATGTTCAATGAATTGTACTCTTAAGAATGAGGACTATCTTGGTAAGTCTTGACTAGAACAAAACCCCCTGCCTTCAGAACTTTGAGGCTGTGTACTCATATGTGCTGTGAACTGAGTTTCAAACATCTTAGGTATCTTTTCTGAAGGAATTATAGAATGATTGAATCAATCTGACACAAAAACCTGAATTGAGTTGAAATTTTGTAGCAGATGGGAAACTCCTTGTTTCCTTTTTCCTTTTTTGTATGTTTGTTTGATTTTTTGTGACGCTTTTTGGTTGGTTGGTTGGTTTTTTTTCTTTTTTTTTCTTTTCATTTTAAAAAGCAGCAACAAATCAGAAACTCTCAAGGTATCAGTGGTTATACTTCCAGAAATACTCTTCCTTTGTGTATGTCATTCTAATCATGTCTTTTCACAGAGAACAGCCACAGTCTAGCCTAGTTGAACTAATTTGTTATATTATATTATTTTTATATTGACCAGTCAAGCATATTCAACAGTATGTGATTTATTATTTCTAAATTGTTCAAGTTGCATTTTTACTATCCTTTAGTACACTCATAAACTTTTACTTATGAGAGAATCCACCTGGTTTTCTATCTTCTAGCAAGCTAATCTGTACACCTGCTGGTCATAGTCAACTACATGTTTGATCCATAGATTAAATTATGGACAAAAGCAGATTTCTGTGTTGATGGGATTCTCTTAGATGCAGAAGAGTTTGACTCACCAAAGTGTCTCCAATTGTGCAGTCTTTTTCACAAGAGAAAGTTGCCACCTCTACAATGCTTTCTAACAATAACAGCTAAACACTGCCAGTCCAGGAAAAAATAAAGTTGAGTTACGTTGTGCTTTGACTTAAAGCAGAACTGTATCGCTTCTGAAAATGTAAGGTCTTTATTCCTCCCAGGCAGTCACACTCAACATAGAGCTTCTGTCATGGGTTAGCACTGGCCAGATGTTAATGCACCCATGAATATATGTTTTTTCTCTAATAACTACTGTGGGATGTGATCAGGAACAGAGCATAGCAGGCTTAAATCTTGAAAACAAAAAAAACCCCAAAACTTTATTACATTACATAAGAACAGAGACAGAAAACTCTTAAACACACACAGAGACAGAAATAAAAACTTCTCAGAACATTTCTTCTCTTCTCTCAGTTTCTACCCCCCACACATTACTCTTCACAGACCAAACCTTTGGGTTTTAAATCAAACAATCACTACTCAAAAAAACCCCAATTTTCAATTCAGCAAGGGAGAGAGGAGTCTCTCCTGCACCACAGACTGCTCCTCAGAAAACACGGGTCTACCCTTTATGTGTTTCCATGTCACCTGTGGCACCGCCTGGAGAAGTCTGCCAGGGTGACACTCTCTTTTTCCTATGTCCAGCGCTCTCACCACTGTCCATGGACTGAAGCTGCATACAGGGCTCTTTTAAGGATACTTGCATGCTGAGCTCTCCCCCTTTTTACCCAGGGGCCGGGGTTCCAGGAGCAGGTCTGCCCTGAGGGCAGAGGGCACCACCTCACCCTCCCCCTCTCTTCTCTGCTCACTCCACTCTTCAAGTGCCAGTCACTGTAGCAAAAGCAGGGGCAGCTGTATCCACCCAAAATGCAGTTTATGTTCAAAAGAGACTTAAATTCAGTCTATGGCTAACATTATGCAAGAATAGTCCAGCTCAGAAAGCTACTCCTCTCATTCTTTGCCCATCGGGTTCCTTCTAATCGTGCTTTATCACTTCGGTCCCAGGCTGCTTCCCTCTCTCCTCCGAAACTACTAGTCATGAGAATCAATGTCTAAGAAAAGTTTTTTTCTGCTAAGCAAGGGTTAACAGTTTCTAGCTCTTGGCATGGCTGCAGGCTCAGGCACTCCCAGGCTGGGCAACTTCTACCTGGCTGGGCACCTTCTCCCGGGGGGGGGGAGGAGGGGTGAGCACACACAGAAGGCACTTCTACAGTTTTCTACCCCTCCATCCTGGGTGGGGCAGCTCAGTTCCAGAGACTTGTCCACTCTCTTCTCCTCCCCCCCCCCGGGGCCCCAGCTTACTTTAGTTCCACCACGTGGTTGTCTTGAGCCCGGCCACGTGGCTTCCCCTTTCCCCGCTCAGCCCAGAGCTGAGCAAGGGAGAGGAGATGTTTCCACTGCAGAAACCAGAACTCAAAAGAGAGCGAACCCACCTGGAGTCCTGCTTTTAACTCTTTGTGTCCTCAGAGTCCTGTCCAAACCTCTGAGTGACTAATCCAGGTGCCAGCAGAAAAGCTGATCACTGATTAGCCTGCCTACATCCCCCTGGAAAAATTGACCTCCCCCCGCAACCACGACAGCTTCCCAGTCTACTTTCAACCGAGCTGTAGTGAAGGTGGTAACTGGCTTTCCTTCCCTGGTTGTCATAATCCTTCCCACATCCATTTTCTTGTGTGTGACTGCCTGCTTGGGCACCATTGGTGAGTGCCCTACATTCCATGTGCATAGAAAAAGCTGAGCCACTCTTCCCACAAGCGGAAGCTCCCGAGAGCTTTGACCACTTCAATATGACAAATTCAAATGAGATTTTTGTCCCTTAAACCTAGTGATTCTTTCTTCAGTCATAAAATGTCCAGTCATTCTACCAGTGCTAGGAATACACTAGCCAGTATTCGCAAATTTTTTTCTTTAGATGCCATTCATTTTTAAGATCAGAATACAAGATAAATTTCAAGTCGTGCAGTTGATTTGCTCAACAGGCATATCACTGTTTTTCCACTTGATGTAACATTTATAACTCACCAAATTTTGAGAACATTTGCAATCTATTTTTTTCTCCTAGTTCGTTCTAACCTCAATATTATTATAGCACTGACAGAAATAGTTCCTAAAACATAAACAATAACAAATAAGGAACAAAAATAACATTAAAAGCAGTGAGTCTTTTTTAAAATGCCATTACCCTAAAGATACCATTTGCCTTATGTCATCTGTTTTCAGTTCTTCAAAACAGGAATACTTAAGTAGTAGTGCTGTGATGCAGAGAATGCAAATAGACTCCCAGATTTATGTAGATAAATAAGGTTTTATGAAGAATCATTATGTCACTGTGGAGTATTTTATGTACTCAAGCACATTGACTCATTCCTGTGTGAAAGAATCTGTACAGTCCTGTGTTTCTTCTTAGCAATATTTTTGAGTTTCAGCATTAAAATTTAAAAGATTATGAAATGTGGTTTCTATTTAATCTTTTTACCAACAAGATTGTTGGTCCACTCTGTAAGTAAAAGAAGGAAGAGAAGTCTAATGCATGTACATTTGGTAATATCCCTGGGGAGTCAGTTGTGTAGGTGTGGTACTAATGGGAAAAATGGCTCTCCAGGGAGCAATGTGCAGAGAGGAACAAAGAGAAAGCTTTTTGCTGGACTTAGGGTTTTGCTGCTAGCTTCTTGGCTGCATGTATCATTGTTCGGAGGAAGTACACCTGCTTTAACGTTTTCTTCAGCTGGAAGCAGACAGGTTTGTTGAGTGCTCTAATTGCTAGTAGGCATGAAAGGATTGCCTAGAAGATTGCTTCCTAGGCTGTCCTTTGATGTTTTGTATGATTTGGAAGTGAAGATTTCTTTTCCTTTATCCATCTTACTAGTAGGTGAGAATAAAAAATTTCCTCTCCGCTTTCATTCCAGAAGGTATCATGGCACATTCAGTCTGATTAGCTGTATCATGGGCCAGAAGACTCCTTTTATCTTTTGAAAGGTGTGTAAAACACAAGCATAGTCATCACAGTCCACATTCATAAAGCACTATTAACTACGTGTTTGGTTCATTTGCAGAGGTCTCTGGGCAGGAGAAATACTCTGCTGTGAACACTAGGTTTGTCATGGCTAGAAATTTTGGATACAATCCTTTTAATACATATTATAAATCTTGGACCACAATTAGAAAAGGTTCTTTGTTTAATTCCAGGTATGTTAATTTATAAACACAATAAATCTAATATAAAATGCAAGTTTTCCTAACTTGTCAGCAAAATTTGAATAGCAGAGAACTGCAGTGAGGCTTGATAGTTTGAATGTCCTCCTTTTACAAATAAATACAAGGTATGACTAATGCCCTATGAAGTCTTGTACTAAATTCAGACTATAACTAAAGCTACAAACAGTATGTTGTGATATATTTTGTTTACAGAAACATGCAAATGAATAGAGTAACTAAAAAACTCTGTAACAGGTTAAATTATAAGGTGTTATTTAATTCTCTTATTAGGAAGTACCTAGCTGAAAAAATTATGGTGTATTACTTTCACCCATATAAACTGTCACTAGCTGCTTTCTCCTGAGAGGGTGAACTGTTGCAAACATACTTGGAAACACCAAAATACTTGACTGTAGGTTGCTTGTCCAAGTAGAGCAACCTTCCTCAACTAGATTTGGTTTACGTCTCCTCTATAATACAGATTTTGTATTCAGATCCATCACTTGCAATGTTCAGGAGTGCATGAAGTGTGTCCCTTTTCAATCAGAGTCTATTTCACTTTCCAATCAAGAGTTAAGAATTTATATTTAAAGATACCTATGTCTGTTATATATGAGTCTGAAATATAGTGCCTGAAATATCTTTTTAAAGGTACGTATTGGTTTAGGCTTTATTTAGGAAATTAAATTGTTGTTCTTTAATCTGTTGTAAAATTTGGGAGAAAACCTTCAAGGTATCTTCTAAAATTTAGAGATTTGTATGTGATTTTTTAAATTATGATTTACTGAATTATGAATTCACTTTCCTTTTTATAAAATTGCATACTCTTTTTCCAAACTATCTGTTTTGCAATTCAGTTTTTTGAATGCTGAAACATGTCAGTCTTGATCTTTATAGCTGCCTTTTGAGCAAACTGCTTACAGTGACAGTGGTCAAGGCCATTAGAGTTCTATGAAGTTTTGTCATGGTCACTGTGAATTACACCAGCTTCCCAAATTTCTCTTCTGAGCACATAATGTGTGTACTTTGTCTTGTGTGGTAAGCAAGGAGTATATTTACATGTTTAACTGTGGCCTCCAATTTTCATTTTGTTGTGACATGATGAAGTATTTTAAAGAGTATGTCTGGAACTTTATTTACTTGGCCAAGAGGTCAGTCTGTTGCTTTTATCTGTGGAACCAAATGTTTGTCAAGTTTCTGTATGAATCATGCAGCATGTTAGGTGCACCAGTGTTTTATTCTAGACATCTTTATTATAAAGTTTGGATGTGCTAAATTTTCCAAAAGCATTTTAAGTCCAAGAAACTTTTTTCCCCACAAAATTTTTAAATTTGGCTTGCATATCTTTGTATATATATAGCTCTGTGTGAGCATGTATCTACCTAAATGAATTTCATTAGTTCTAATGTTTTAGTTAACTAGATAAACATTAATATCTCAGGTGTTTGGAGACAGGGATGCTAGCACACGTACCCTTAGGATGTAAGCACTTCAAGAAAATAAAATCTAGGTGATTGTATTATTCATGTCTCAATGGATGGGAAGAAGGTTGAGTGTTTGGTTCACCTCCTAATTCACCAAACAAAAGAAATGAGTTCTGAGACTCAGGCTGGTAGCCAAGGGAATAAGCAAGTGTTTCTGTTCAAAGCTGAAAGTGGAAGGATTGCAGATCACAGTCATGGATACTGGTGTTTTGTTCACCAGCTGTTCCACATTGTTCACTCCTAGTCAAACCCTACTTAAGGTTGTGACTACCGCCTAAAAAATTCTTAATGATGACCCTTGCAACGCAATACCTGCTTAAGAAAGTGGCCTTCTCCGCATTCATCTCCAAGTCACTGTCCTAAGGGTTATTTGTAAGCCATCTGGAAAGAACGGAATGACTCATTCATTTTGATGTGGCTATAGGTTTTGTGGTTATATACAGAGAAACGTTGTCATATCCCTGCAGGCAATTTTTCAGACTTCAATTTGACAGGGACAAAGTCTTACTGGACTGTCTCCTTAAGTTTATTCTGATTTAGTCTGTTGAAAATAGTCGTAGACTAACCACAAGTTTTGTATTGGGTAGACATGCAATTATGTCTGTCTTTTTTCTTCTTGGTGGGTATTTGTGATATCACTTAAATGTGTCACTCTCAGATGCGTCCTATCTGGTTTTTGTATGAAGTGTTCAGAGCTGCAGCAGAAATTTCACTCCAAAAAAGGAGAAGGAAATTAAATGTGTGAGATAAGAATTATTTCAGTTTGAGAGCTTGGCTTATTTAGACAAAACTCCTGGAAATTCAAAGCTTGTCCTGAGCTGTCATCCATCAATAAACTGTTGTGAAAGAATAATGCTAGTAATCATAAAACCACGGAAGATGTGAGATAGAAGCAGAGTAAGATTCTTAATGATCTAGGATCATAACTGTATTCTAAATGAAATGTGTTTGATTTCCTAAGGAAAGTAATAACAGTGAGGAATAGGAGAAGAAAATGTTTTGTAGGAAGTTTAATTAATGGATGAAATATCTTTCAAAGCTAAAATAGTTCAAATCCCCAAAGGTTTGACTGTTCTCAAAAGCTGAATGTAAGCTGTAGCATATGACATAACGTGTTCTACAGTGTCGCAAATTAATCACGTGTTGATGTTTGTAGAAATATATACGACTTTTAGAAAGAGAACTCATAAAAGAACTCTTTTTTATTACTTCATTGAAATCAGTGAAATACTTAAGTAATTTTTTGGCAGCCATGGGGGCTAGAAGCTAATATACTGATACACTTTATTGTTACTACATATGAGCAGCCAAGTGGCTGCATACCAGATTGCAAGTTTAAATGATGGTTTGCAAAGACATTGTGGTTTTGTTAAGAAACAAAGTACGTTTCATCCCTTATGAAAATATGAAGGAAATAGATTAAGATCAAATATAATGAACTCAGTCACTTTGTGTTTGAAAGTAAGAAATATTCGGAATTGAATCAATATTGCCTTGAATTGGATTATATTTTTCTGCTATGTCAATTGATTTGCAGTTAGGCAAGCTACAGGGGCTGATGTTATTGAATTGTAAAGGAGCTTTAAAAATCCCTTCAAAACAAGGAGATATTTTCAGGAAAGTTTTTAATACCATCAGTAAAACAAATGTAAATAATATTTTAATGTAGTATGCAGTATTTCATTTCTAATGCTCTTCTGTGTATATTTTTTGTTAAGCATAGCACTGTTCAATTCTATAATTAAAGCATATGGGTACGGTTCTAATTGACAGACCGATTAAGAATCTTGAGGTTCAGTTAAGAAGCTCTAGGTTCCACCTTGAAGTGTCACTTTGTAACAGCCTGGAGAAATTGCTAAATTCCTGTGACTAGAGGTGTTGTGAAACAGACTTGTGAGCATGCTAGAGAAAAGTTTAGGATTCAAAGCAGGTTTTAATTTAATGGATACATGCAGTTAGCAAATTTGATTGTATCAGTTTAACTGTCTTTATGAGGGTCCAAACAGAGCAGGAGAGGAGGTAATTATACTAATGGAGAAAAAGAGGAAATTTAATAAATATTCATAAAGTATATAAAATTTGTTTTTGTCATAATCTTTTTTTTTTTTAATCTAGGTCACCTTCCACACTGTTCTTTTCCTGATAGCCTACTTATTTTTTCTATTTTTTTGTCTCACTTTCTAAATAGGACTGGCTCATCACGTCTGTAATCTCCTAACAGAAGCTGTGGCCCTGTACTTGGAGGCAGATGATAAAAAGAGCACCAAGACAGCAAATGTGCTGCTTCTGTCCTTACTTGACATTTTGCAATACATGCTGACATACACAGCAAACATTGTGCGCCAGACTTTGCAGGTATGGGATTTATTCATGGGGTCTTTACTGTCTTAAACAATTTTTTAGGTAACTTCCTATTATCCTTAGTAATGAGACTCCCACTAAACTGATTTTATGGATTTTTTAGTGTGGTGAAAACTCAACTTGTCTTCCAAGTTCCTGTTTGAACCACAGTAAGTCATGGCATTGGTGGGACTTCCTCCTCCAAAAAACACATATCTTCCTTTTTGAAAATGGAGCACAAAAAGTTACAATTCAAAGAAATTTCACATAAACCTCTTAGTAACATTTGAAAGAAAAGCATTCCTCATTTTTTAGATATGATGTAAACCTAGCAAATATTGCTTTTCTTTTTAGATGATCTGCCAAATTTTTAAGTTAGTCAAGTGGAAGAGACTTGTATTTGCACTGCAAACAATAGCATGTACTCTTCATGTTAGGTTTTTATGTTCTTGAGATTATTCACGGAAGAGCAGATTTTTCTGAGGCGAAATACATCTGAAGGACAGAGATTCAAAAGATTGCAGATAGGTTGTAATGTCTTTCGGTCCCCAAAGGCCCTCCTCTGTGGATTGGCTGTTTTTTGTGTTGGTTCTGTGTTTTTTGGTTTGCAGGGTATTGTGGTGGGGGGATTGGTTTTTTGGTTTTCTTAGGGGGTGTTTTTTTAAGTAGGCCTAATGTAAGAAGTTGTTGAAAATTGAGCTATTTTCTTTCTTCTACAATGATTTTCTACATTGAAAGCGGCTGTGTTATCAAGCACATTGGGCTGTGAGGTTTTTGGTTTGGTTTAGCTGTGTGATGGTACAATACCTTGTCTTTTTTAAGTCCTCTATTAGCAGGTTCTGTAATTATATTTTCATCTAAGAATCACTTCATAGATCAAATTTTGTAAGCTAATTGCTTGTTGTCATATTTTTGGCATCACTTCTTGTAATCATAGCTGAATTCTGGACTTAAGCTCCATACAGCACCGTGAGGCAAATTATTCTGGAGGACACATGAGGAGAGAGGATCTTGCACATTAATTGCTAATATTAAATTGATGGTTCTTATTTAGATTTAAAATTAAATCTATTTGTTCAATGCCAAATTCTATCTGGCTTTACTTGAATACAACAGTTCTGGATTGATGCACTGAAACTCCAGCTCCAGTTTTGTTTATCTCTTGTCAAAGTAGTCTGCTTTGCTCTTAAAGGCAAATGAGTAACAAGGAGCAACTGGAAGACTGAGTTTTGAAGCATAGGTCTATTCTGTGCCCATATAATATTAATTTTCCAATGGTGTTACTTGTCTTGGCTTACGTTTCTTGACAATACTCATCACAAGATCCCTGAGATTTCTACATAGTACACATACCCTACTGAATGATGGCCATAACTTACTGACTGCATAGTATTCCACTATTCACGTGTCACTAAATGCATCATAAATGTTATTCTTGGACCTTTTTAATAGAGGTGTTTTGAATAAGATACCATTTAAATCACAACCTGTAAAATAGAATCAAATCTTCTTGTATTACCCATTTCTGAGGCTTTAGTTGTCTTTTACAGATAGTAGTACCTTCACTTGAATCCTTTTTATTTAAATATTGTATGTGTAAAGTGATAACCTTATCCAGCTGCATGGGCAATACATGTCACCACTTTTCCATTGCATTTAAGTACTTCATGCTGGATGGTGCTGATAACTGTATCCAGGTTCAGCAGAAGAGTTCGCTCTTTGTGGTCCAAGTACTTTCAGATTAATTTACATGTCTGGTGTGGAGAAGTTCTGTCATGTGGCACAAACACAACTCTGGCAGTGTTCAAAGCTAGGTGGGATAAGACCATGAGCAACCTGGTCTCGTGGGATGTGTCCCTACCTGGGGGAAGGTGTGAGTGTGACTAGATGATCTTTAAGGTCCATTCTAATACCTTAACATTCTGTAATTATATTACAGAATTCTACAACTTAATGTAGATTTAACAATGTATAATGTCTATCCTTCATATACATATATAATTTCTTTAGTGCTATTGTTTATTCTCTTTCCAAATACACTAATATATAAAAGTTAAGGAAAGTAGTCAAAGATTCCTGACGGAAGGTCTTCTTGTCCATGTACTAACGAGAAAAAGCTGTTCTAAATTTTACTGAAGTGAAGATGGCTTACTTCCTTTTCTTCATTAATATAAACATTCCAATTTTTGTCTTCTCTGCACTTTTTGTCCATCTTGAACTTAAGCATTTCAGGTCATTGTGGTGAGTCTCAGAGAGGGGCATACCAGTGTGACTTATTGCCTGGAGAAACAGTTTTTCAGTTCTCTTTTATTTAGAAATTCTTTCCGGAAGAAAAGCATTACCCTTTCAACTCATAAGTATGAACAGTGGAGTTTGAGCAGTAGTAGCACCTGTCTCAGGGAACTTGCTCCTCTGTTCACTTAACCAAATAAAAACCTCCAAGTATAACATTTGGACAGTGATTTTTAGGATTGAGCTATAAATGAAATACAATACAAATTCTTTTTAAATGTGTTCTTTAGACAAAATGTTTACTTTTTTTCCTCCAGCAGATTGACTGTATAGGGTCATGCTCCAAAGCGGGTGCAAGGTAATGACATTAAATGAAAATGCTGCAAGCTGACCTTTCAGAAGCCCTGGGGCAGGGATTGGTCACAAATAGCACTGCCTAGGATAGTAGTATGTCTTGATGATGGGGGGATGACAGTGATCAGAATTACAAGTAGTAACTGATCTTATTACTTGAAAACTTTATTATTCCTATTTCAGAAATCATTGAAATTATAATATGTTGTGAATATTTCGGGATACAGAGTAAGGCAGACAGGCAAAATTGGACAATATTGCTGAGAATCCTGAATTTTCAGTCACCTTGATTATCTTGGTTTGAGATATCTTTTGCACGTACATTTTATTGCATTTTGCTGAAGAAATGTCATGCAGGTCAGTATATTCAGCCTGTACAGAACGGCACAACAGCACAGGTCCCTTTGCATTGTGCTTATTGTCATAGCTGCTCATTGGGAGCCCAGGAATACTTAACTAGAAAAGAGTGCGTGAGTCTCCTTCAAACTTCCATTCACACTTCGACCTCTTAATGGACCTAATTTGTTCCTCATAACAGAGAAATCACCAGGGTTGCTTTTGATTTTTTTTCTGTCTTGTTAAGGCACAGAAATCTGGTGCAGGAGGGGACACACAGGCTGCCGAAGACCTTCTGCTTATCAATAAACCCCTGACGGACCTGATTAGCCGGCTTATTCAACTGGTGAGAGTTTGCTTGTTTGTAACCTTATGGGATGTTGCTGAAGTTGGAATTCTGCAACTGAATTCAACATATTAGAGCTCTGTTTACTAGTTTTTAATTGTTTATAAGCTCCCACCTAGTACTCTTGTACTTTGCAAGAAGTTACAGGTCACAGTGACTTGCAGGTTACCAGTGCTGTCAGTGTTTGTCCAGAGCATAGAAGTGGCATGAAGGGCAGACTGCAAGTTCTCAGTTTGGATACATATGTATAGCCAACATTTAGTCCTTCAGAGTGTACTAGTCACCACTGCATAGAGAAAGGCGTTCAAAATTTGGAACTAATAATCCTACTTCCTTCAGAAAAGTCAGTAAATGCAAAATTAGTTTGTAGGAATTGATGCATTTTAATATTATTTTCTGGGGTTTGAGCCTTCTGAGTTTTCTCAAGGGTTTTGTTTTCTTTCAATATGATCCTGAGGGATTTAGCAATAGGAGTGGTCCCTCGTGATCTGTGCACATCTTTGAAGTGTGTCTGTTTAAAGGCAGTCCTTTCCAGGGTTTACTAGATGTCACAGCACTGCATTGAAATCTCCAGAGTGCTGCATTGTGGTCCTAATGCATCCCAACCTCTGTCATACAGAGATCTATATTTACTTTGTGTGTAATGGTTTGTATGGAGGAATGCTTCTTGAGCTGGAAAGTGCTTTTAGAGGCTGCATCACCCTTTTAGTCAACATAAAGCCATTAAAATGATATGTGAGAATTTCAGTGTATCATGGTATCCTTTCTGGGTTATTTCACTTTTAGACATTTCAGAGTTGCTGTGTTCCCTTCCAGACCTTTTTTTTTTTTCACTTAAATAGAGGTTTTCAGGTTTTTTGAGATATCAGTACTGTGATCCTTCTACTATCTTTAGCACTGTCTGTCATCTATTTTAGGGAAGTGTATGATTCCTTTTTTATTAATTTTTGGTATTATACTTGGTGCTAAGTCTTCCTTTGATGGATTTATTTAAACCAGCTATTGACAAAGGCTTTTTGGAAATGCTCTCTGAATGACGTAAAACAAAGTGACTGAATTTCAACTTTTTAATATTTCATCTTTATGAAATAAATATGCTTTTACTTTATTCTTTATTGATTTTAAAAATTGCTGTATATGATAAATAGTATGACATGAAGAGTTGCAAATGTTCCTTTAAAATGAAACTAGTCATAAATTTAAATTATATAAACTTTTTGAAGAATAGAAAATTAGAGGCCAAGCTTTAACTCAGCCTATACCACCTGGAAGTCTTTTATAAGTTTTTAATTAAAGGATAGGATAATTGCGTAGTTAGCATGTACTGATTAGATTGTGACTTGGCCTTGTATTTCAGAAGCATGGCTGTAAATAACCAGTAAGTTTTGCTTTGATCTGTACTTGTGCAGATTCTAGTTCATTTAAAATGCTGATTCTAAATCCTCTAATTTTAACATACAGGTAAAAGATAAAGACCACAAGTGCCACTTCTTTAGACAGACAGATACATATATGCATACATACATATTGTTTTATAATGTTTTCAGTTTTGGAAAGATTCTGTGAGTGAGGGATTTTCTCTTGTTTGGGTCTGTGAAAGTTATTTCAGCTAGGTTTGTTAAATTTGATTTTTCAAATATTTTTCGAATTTTTCCCACTTCTGTATTAAGCATTTCCTGTTAAGCTTGGAAGAGTTTGAGCAATGGAATAATTTTAGCATTTAGGAACCACTTGTTTAAAATGGTTTATACTCTATTCTCTTTAAAAAGTAATAGATTCTTTGTGAAGTCTAGAGCATGTCTCAAGATGTATGTGCTGCCTGCCCCTCAGAATGCCTCGGGCCTACCTTAACAGAAATCCTATGAAAGCTGCCAGTGGTTGTTCTCTGTATTCATTGGGCTGTGTGGCTACATAACCCCTTATCACTGTTTTGAGGGATTCAGTTCCTTGTGAACTTTATTTTCTGGAGATAATGGGGATCTTAAATTTTGAACTAATCATTACTTTAAATACTGAGTTAAAATTGTTTTCTCTGCTTTGCTATTTCTGCCCATCTTAGCGTATTTATAGTTTCTTACAGTCACTTACATAGTTTCCTAGTCACATTGTTTCCTAGTGCCTGGTTCCTTAGTCACATTGAGTAATTGTTTTCCCTCATTGAAATGTATGTCCATCAAGTAGATTATTATTCCATGTCTCATTTACTTGTCTTTTTATTTTGCTCCAGTTCTACATGTTTTTCTTTCTCAATAAGCCCTCAAAAATCAATGTGAGTTAAACTTCAAAATGTCAGAAACTTTGAATCAATCTTTCCCTTCTGTAGTTGTGATTTAGTTTGTCATTAAAGGCATAGCAAAGCAAGTTTTGGAAACCTAGATTGCATTTAAATTAAACTTCAGAGATCTAACAATGCAAAAGGAGAAATAATTACAAACTCCGTCCTTCAGGAAACACAGCAAATACGGAAAATTCAGTGTTTAATCACAAAATCATTATGACCATAATTGATCAATAAGAGGAAAAAATTGAGAATTCAGTCTTCTCCTTGGCAGTTTTGTGTTTAAAAGTTAATTACACTTACCTTTGTTGGGTAATGTTTCTTTGCTTAGCATAAATGTAATTTGAATATTATTCTGAAACCTGCAGCAATTGTAGGAGATACAAAGCACCTTCTAATCTTTGATGTACCCATTATACTGAAAAAAAATACTACTTTTGAAATCACTTCAGTGTGGATTTTCACCAAATTTCAGAAACCATGGCAGTACCTATAAAAAGGAATTTTGTTTTCTGTAGCTCCTAGATTCAGGTCCTAGGTATAGATCTTCCAGTCATTTCTGGAGCCTACTAGACTGCCAGGAGAGAATTTTTCTTGACTTCTGAGGAGAGGCTTCCTCATTATAATATTATCTGGAAAATTTGCACTTGATTACTGTGCTCCGTATGTTACTGTTGGAAGTCCAATTAATCATGTCCAAATGTGAAGAGGACAAATATGAAGCCTCAGTGCACATGGATGAATGAGATGGTCTTTTCTAGGTATTTTTTGTCTCTGTATTGCACTGACTCTAAGGCTGTGCCCAGACTTTTTTTTCAGAGTACGTGAAGTTATTTGCTAATGAATAACGAAAATGACTGCAGAAGAATGATGACTGTAGAATTTTATTTCACTTTTCTTTCTCTAGGGATACAGACTCTTCTGTGGTCAGTGGGGAGACATATGTGTATATCCTATATTTGAAGTATTCTCTTACACAGAGCTATCCTAAAAACCAAAAATCTCCAAATAAACACACTAGAGGAAAGAAGAAAATGTTGTTACATGCACAGAATTTCAGAACAGGGTTTTAGTTTCTCAACAATTAGCATAGATTATAATGAAGAGGATATATATATATTTTTCCCTTAGGCAGGAGAATAGCCCTAAGTAAAAATATAATATTTTATTTTTTAATTTAAAACTGTGCATATATACTAATAAGAATATCATAGTAAAGCTAGCAGATTAACAGTGATGTTTTGCTTTTACATTTTGTACAATTTTTGCAAAATTGTCTTCCCTATAGATCCCCATGGTGCTTCCTTTACAGCACGTTCTGTAATCACATTAGTGATCTAATGAATATCTGTCTCTTATCGTAATAAACTCTCTATGTGTATAACCTCATTAATGCACCGAAATAGTGTCCCCTCCGGGTAATCCAGGCAGTTTCATTGTAGCTCTAAAATTAGATGCTGTAACAATTCCAACAGTGTGAAAACTGCCACTTCAGCTCAAATGATCACACGTTTCTTGCAGTGGTTTGCAATTCGTGAATACACTGCAGCTCAGTTTAAAATGATGGCATTTTTGAGAACAGACTGCAGGAATACAGATTTGCAACAACAAGAAACTTCCTGCTCTTTGCCACATTAATTCTAAAATACACAGAGAAGGTTCCATCTAGAAAGGAAAAGAAAATGGAATTTTGTGTTATAAGCTTGTTTACAGGAAGTTATAACATGGCCATAAAAATTAAGCAAAGAGTAATACACTGCTTTCATTGCACAGCAGTCTTGTCATGAGGTATTATTTTAAAATAAGTGAAAAATAGATCTACAGTTTTCAGTTGGAGACTGGCAGAATTTATAACCATAGCTCTTCAGTAATTTATTTTAAGATGCTGGATTATCTTCAAGCTATACACTAGCCAAGAATATTAACAGCTGCAAGGAGAAGTACTGCTAACTTTTCTACCTTGCTGAAGGGCTGAATCCATAATCCCCTCTAAGACTAATCAGGGAAAAGGAAACTTCATGTAATTGTGAAATATTAAGGGGCAGATACTCTTTTAAAATATTAGAATTAGTTTCTTCATGGGTTTCTACTGTTCTGAAAGAACAAAAACTATAAATGCATTTCAAGTAAATGTTCTTCATACCAAATTGAAGTGTTCTGATTAGAAAAATAATCAGAATGCTGTTCCATCTGATTAAAAGATGAACCATCTATATTCATTGTTGAACAACATTATTATGTTTTTCCTGTTCTTATTAAACATGAGATTATTTGAAAGCTGAATTTTGATTCCTGGTTTTCTGTATTTACAGATATTTAGCCTTATAAAACAAAATCAGTGACTGAAAATATAATAATGTTCTTCAGATCCCCTACTCTTTATAACCAGTACTAATACTGACTGGCAGCCAGTGCTAAATTTCAGATTACCAGCTTACAACTTCCGACATCTAAATCACTACTTGTCAGAAGTGAAACGGCAAAATGGGGAGAGTTACAGAGAAAAACGCTGATGTGGACATACTTAAATAGGGACATTGCTGAGAGTTCCTCTTCCACCTTAATTATTGATGACTTAGACTGTAGGCCAATGATTCTCATTCCCTCCAGAGCAAATATGGCCTTTCCTATTCCACGCTTGTTTCTCTCTTCATACAAGACCTGTCCTGCTCTTGTTTTACCCTGAATTTTCCCAAGGTAACTGCAACTTGCTGCCCAAAGACTAGTGAACAGCGAAGCTCGAAGGGACTCTGGGGAAGCAGAGAAGCAGAAGAGCCTGAGGTACAACAGGGGATTGAAAGACTTCATTGGCATTGGTGATTGAGTAATGTGATGTCATCACCGGCAGGTGTTGGGAACTGTGGAGTGATACGTGGAACATAGTCACTAAAGGCCTGTTGAGGAGCAAGACTATATGACGCCAAGACACATTGGATGGAAAGTTTCCTTTCACTAGATTGAAGGGGTTTTCCTTTCTCTTGTTGGGGAACAAAGAACAATAGCAATGATAAAAGGTTGGGCATACCAGGAGGAAAGAATCAAGGCTCAAGCAAGGCTGTTGGCCCAAGCACAGCTCTTCCTCACCTAGGGCAAAGTGTTCCAGTGCCTCACTGACTGGGTGTTCCTGCTACAGTCAGCCTCCCTTCGGAATAATGCTAACCAGCTGGACTTGCTTATTTGCTTCCTTGACACTGATTCTGTTGGAAGAACCACTGAGATTTGTGGTGCTTCATGGACTTCTTCACACAGGTTTGTTGTAGGAGCAGTCCTCTATGGACACTGACACCTTTCTACTGCTCTGATATTTAGTGAATATCTCAGGAAAAAACCTTGCAATCAGTCTCACTTCCAAGTATAGCTGTTATGATACTGACTGAACATGGGATTTTTGTGCCTGTGGAGCCCAGGGAATTAGCCTCCACTGCAATACCCAGGAAAGGATATATCTGACCAAAACTTTCACTGATTTTTCATTTTTTTACCTTTGTTTAGCCAACAAACATTTGAAAATTGAATATAGTTTTTGTACTGTGATTTTCTTCAGGAGGTGGTTGATGTAGCTGCCTACACTGATTTGGTAACAAACTAACTTGGAATGCTGCTTTTAGAAGGTGTGAGAGATACATAAAAGTAACTATCTTTCCTTTCTCTAACAGCATTTTGTTTCAATGAAGGAGGTAAAAGTTGTCTCAAAGCCCCAAGTGAAATTAGCAGATTTTTTTCCAATTTGTTAAGGATTAAAGATATAAATGGAACTATAAAGCTTGTTACTATTTGCAGCTTTTCCTGCTTTTTAGCCTTGCTAATTGCATTGATGATGTTATTAGAGAAGTCTGGATGATGGAAAGGAAATAATCAAATAAGTGGCGTTTAGATTGGAATGAAGAAAAAACATATAGCAAAACTGAGAAAGAAATAGCTGTTGTAGTCCTGTCACTTGCATAGTATTAGGTCAAATAGAATGTGATATGTCTTGGGGCTATATCTTCAGAGATTACATCCCAGTTCAGTCTGTTTTAAACAGCAACTCTATGAAGCTAGTAGAAAACAGGATTGTATTTGCATGCAGATCCCTTGGGAACTGCTGCTTGAATATTTGAGAAAGGTATGTCTGATGATGTGTTCAGATTGCTTTAAAGTAACTGTATGGGTTTTCCTCAAAATGAAAAAAAATGGAATTTCATACTGCAGATTAAATAAGTAATCATTATTTAAACGATTTGGCATTTTACATAAATGGTTGGACAAATTATATAAATGGTTTCCTTTTATTGTCTTTAAGGGTAGTCAGTTTACTGTACTTTAATATGGCTTCTTTGGTGTAAATAATACTTTCGGAATTAAAGAAATGAGTGGGCATGATGAGGTGTTTTTACACTTCTGTAGCTAATTGGTTAAGACTACCACTCACATTTTATTCAGGTCACAGATTACAAGGTGAGGAAAAACTGTTGTAATGATTTAGTCAAGGCTTATACATAGACGGGACTTTCCTAAATTAATTCCTCATTAAAGTAAATGGTTTTGTTATTTTTTTAGAAAAAAATATTTTTGTGATATTTCAATTGCCTTTGATGGAGAATCTGTCTCAGTTCTAAGAAAGTTGTTTCAGCAGTTAATTGTTCTTATCAAGGAGAGAAAGAAAAAAAAAGAAATCAAAGTATTATCTTTCTTCTAATCTGGATTGCTTTGTCTAAAGTTTTGAGCTATCATGTCTTATCAGTCCCTTTTCATGTAAAGGAATTAACCTCTCCTCAGTGTGCTGTTGCCCATGTATGACTGAGAGGATATGATTAAGTCCACTTTAACCCTCCCTCCGATATGCTACAGACACTGAATTCCTTCTGTCCTTGACTATTGCGTTTTCCAATCTGTTGTCCTCTTGCCTGTTCCCAAGAAACCTCTATGATTTTTTTTCACTAGCATTTATGAACTCTCTGTACTGACACTAGGCATTGCATTCCTGTTTTCGTTCCAAAATGTCAGTGTCTAATATAATATCTCTACTTGTTATTTCCAGATTGTACTTTCAGGAAATACATAAATCATTTTGAAAATGGTGTTGTATTATCAGAAGCTCATTTAAAGATGATATCTACTCATGTCCCTAAATCTTTTTTGTAATTTTGCTTCCCAGGAAAGAACTTTCCATCCTATTGCTAGGGCCTACTGCAGTGTCTGATCTTCAAAAGATCAGAATTCAGGAAAATGTTCAAAATCTTCAAAATGTAGCTCCTAATGTGACTACTTAAAATCCATTAAATAACTTGATAGCCTGTGCTCTACCTCAAGAGGCCTGATTTAGTAAAAATTAAATGAAATTTTATGGTGTGCATGATGCAGAAGATTAGACATCGTGGCTGTAATGACACTTTCTTCTATTACTGCTTCTGTTTAAAGTAGAATAAAATCACATAGTTGGGAGCAACATTTCTGGTGTGTTATGATGTCACTCTAGATAGACCACTTGACAGAATCAGACTGCAGGTATTGTTATACTGCTCCTTAAGAGTAGATATATTTTAATTATATTTTCATCACTTTGTTAAGCTCATTTTAGTGGAATTTTGAGTCAATCAACTAGAAATTATTCTTTCCTGTCACAATGTAAATGTTAATACTCTTAAAAAATCCCCAGTGAAACACAACTTTTCTGAAATTGGAATTTGATTTTTGTTTGTTCATTTTTCATTCATTTTTAGCTGCCCAGTGAAGATACTGAAATATTTTTGAGTGCCTCACAGTGCTTATTATTGCTGGTTCAGCTGTATGGAGGGAACAATCAGGAGAGTATGTCTCCAGAAAACATGGGCAGCTTTGCTGAAGTACTGAAGTCCAAGAAAGATCTACGAGAACTTAAGCTTTTGTTGAAAATTGTAAAGAGACTGGTGAGTTGACATCTAACCTTTTTCAAAGTCTGTGTGTTTATTTTATATAACTTGATAATTTTTGAGCTGGTTTTTTTCATTCTTAAAGGGAAAAATATTTAAAAATAATTTTATAAACAGAATATACTAGGTTGAATATCATGTCTTTAAATTTCACTTTTCTGGAGAAGATAGCTTTCTACACTTAAAACCTCTTACAAAAATGATTGTAGGAATTCTCCTATTTCAGTTAACTGTTCAGCTGTTTAAATAACTCATGCTATTTTTATGTTTATTTAGAAATTCAGCTCTATAAGATATTGAAACCATTTTCTGAATGCCTTCTGAAAGAACTAACCTTGTAGCATTAAATATCTGGTCAGACACGCAGTGGTTTATTTCACAGTGAATAAAAGGCTGTTTTATACTTGGAATACTTTTGTGCGTAGGTAGTTGAGTCCTCATTCTCACGGAGCTATGGGGACCACTTGTGCTGGAGTGGCTGTAATGTAGAGAGCCAGGCAGTGGGAATCATGCAGGGGCTTTTTCTAGTGATGTTATTGACACGTAGGAGGTTCACTTCCATCCTGCTCCAACATAGTGGAATGACAGCAGCTTATGTCTTTCAGGTAGCTTAAGGTGGCAATCTTCTGGTATCTGTAGCATTCTCTCAGATAATACTATAGGTTTTAATCTTGAAGTGTGTTAATAAGAAGCTTTGCCTTCATTGTCAACAACCTTGCATTGTTTGAGTACTTCATTCTTTACTCTCCAAAAGCAGGAGCTTTTGGTTAAAAGAGTATAACTGCCCCAGTGTAAGTGGCAGGAGATCCTTCAATTTTGCAAGTGCAGTGCTGACTACTAGAGTATGACCATAATCCATGGCAGCAGGAATTAAAAGAGAGATCTCTCTGAGAGACTGAGAGATCTCTCAGTCTTATAGAGATCTGAGAGATCTTGTCCTCTTTCTCCTGCCTGCTGTACTTAAATCACAGGAAATTAAACACCATACCTTTCTTCCCTGTTTTGCCCAGACCTATCTTGCCCTGAAAGAAGCATGAATATATAAAATTAAAGTTGATAAGATGTTTAAAATTCTAAAGATATTTCCTTTTGATTTTATCTTGCACTTCTGCTTCTCTTTCTGAATAATTGTTGTGATGCATAGAACTGGCTTTTGCTTTTCTCCAAAAGCAATATAAGTAAAAAGGCAACAAAGTGTGAGGGAAGAAAAGAGAAATGAGGCTGCAATATACATATCTAGATTATTTCATTTTAGCATTGCTACAGACCTGTTTATTTCTCTCTGTCTTGAAGGTTCAAAAGTTGACCTAGTGTGCAGGATACTTCAAACGGAAACTTCTATTGACTACTTTAAGAGAACAAATCTATGCTGTCACCTTTTGAACCTTGCAAGTTCCTGTACTTTAAGTTCCAGTTTTCTCCTTTGTATACCTGGTACTTGTTATTTATAACATCAGGCATAGATTTTCTGTAATTACTTTAATGAGATCATACAATTTCTTTTGAAAGCAGGGTTCATAGATAATTTGACAGATTATTTAATAAATCATATGTTATTTCTCTAAACCTTAAAAAGTCCTGTTCAGAGGAGATTATTATCTTGTCAAAATTGTCGTAATCACAAAAGACATTGAAATATAATCATATCTATTTAGGAACGATTCAGCCCACATCAGCTGAATTTTGAAGCCTAGAGCAGTGTTTTTCTTTTTAATATCTGAGCAATATTTTAATAGAGGAATCAGTATATGCACCAATTTTCCTTGTTGCTAATCAGTGCTTATACAGAACACTGTACAACTTTTAAATTTGTGGTTACCTTGATTTTGGTGGTACAAGTATTTCTTATGTAAGACAGGAATATACAAAAAGAGCTCTGTGTGGTTATGCCACAGATGCCTTTATAGCCTGCATTGCTGGAAATATGGAAGGGTATAGCAGTGTGACTACTTACCCTTTATCCAAGTGTTTTACATGACTGCAGTAAGCGAGTGGAGAGAGATATATGGATTTCAGAGTCTTCAGTTTAAAGCATATCAGAGGATTTGTTGATGTACAAGATGACCTTACCTTGATGAAATGGAATCTTATATCTATATATTGTTAGAACTTAATGATCAAACCACTGTGTTTTATTTCCAGTTAGGTAGAAGGTTTCTTGAAAAAAGTTGGAGATTTGAGTTTGTTGTTTTGTTTTGTTCAGATTTTTTAATGATCATTGTCAAATTTGACCAGCAAATCGACTGTAGGGCAATATAAACTTCTTGCAGCACTTTCTTCACTAATTGTTTTCCTAAAATTTTGTTGCATATATTTCTTAAACAGAAATAAAGATGTAGGCCAGACTTTGTACAGACTTAATACTGAAATCGCTATGAGCATAAATTTTTATAAGCTTTATTCTATTATAAAAAGGAATCATTAGGAGAGAAAATATGCTTTGAGCTGACTTCTGTAACTGTGTAAGTAAAGATCTTCTAAAAGCTTTAAAGAGGCCGCATAGACTGTCTTCTTTCTGTTTTCTTTGTGATTGCCTCAGCTTTCAAAGCTTCGGGTTCCATCAAGCACAGATTAACCCTTTTTTTTTACAAGAATCTTCCCTCTCTGCCACTGATACAATGAACAGTTGTATCAAGAAACTGAGTACAATTATTGAATCGAGGAACAAGATTTGGAGGGGTTTTTTTCCTTCAGCCTTTGCACTAACTCCCTTATTCCGATTGCTTCCTCTTGGGTTAGACAATGCTACCATTCAGATATACTTCATAATTTTTAGAAGCATTTTTGTAACTGATGACATTAGAAGAGTGATCTGTCGCATTTTTAGTTCTGGAAATGTCTCCTGCCACTTGTCGTGGAAATCACTGTATCATCATTCCATCTCTTCTGTGAAGATAGTGCATCTTATTATGTGCCCAGTAAATTACCTAGATCAAAATAATTTTTTTATGAAGTAGAAGAAATTTTCATTTGGGAAGCAAGTAGTTGAGATTTGCCTGCTTTACTGAGAAGTTTTTAATTTCTTTTTTTTCCCAGAGGAAAAAAATCTCCCTGCCATCCCAGTTTATCATCTAGTATGTAATGTAAAGACATTTTTTATAGAACAAGCCAATATCTTTCTACTGGACATATAATCTCTCTGGGATTACAGCTCGGTACTCACAAATAAATTATTTCAGCTTTCAGAACAAGAGAACACTTTTTTTTACTTCCATGTAGTAATAAGGAAAAATTCCTCTGAGAAAAATGGGTAAATATTAGGCTTTCTGCAGTCACAGTGAAGAAGAAACTTCTGTTCCGTGATTTTTCCTTTATATACTTGTCAGAAAGGCTATTGAGTTCTACCTAAATCACACCTTTTTCTCCTGATTGTCTTTCTAGAATCTCATTTTCACTTGTGTTTCGTACGTGTCAATAAGTTGTTCAGGTTTTTTGTTAGCAGCTAAGACATTTAGGATGTCATCTGCATGCCATGTACCCCATGGGGATATGTATAAGGATTTCTCAAATCATTTTAGGCTGTCTAGTAAAGACATTAAGGCTAGAATGATAATACATGAACTGTGGCAAAATTCCATAACATTCATTAATTTCATTGTAGGACTATTGAACTCTAATCTGATTTCCCTGCCAATCTGAGCCACAGCAAGGGCATCACTATATACCTGCAGGCAAATTTACTACCCTGTTTCAAATGTACCAGAGCCTGGGGAACTGCTGATCACTGTGTCTAAGATGTCATTCAAATCATGGAGTCCTGAAGTGTTTCTGTCATGTAGATTAGCAATGATACATCCTCAGTTTTATACAAAGATCTGCTGCATTTGCTTCTCTTGAATAGACAGCTCAGTGTTTGTATATAAAAATATATGTGTATATTTTTACTGCAATAGGTCCCACATTAGATCCTTGTTATATTAATCCCTGATCATGCATTATGGAGACATTTAGAGCTTGGAGAGATATACAGTCCAAGTACAAATGTTTGATTTAGAGTAGCAGTTCTGCAATCCCTCAGTAAGTTGAACTTTTTGCTGGAGGTTTACTTCTCAGTAGATTTCTGCTAGTACATCTACAGGGAACTTCCCTCAAAGAAGGTAAAGCAAAATCCCAAGAGTTTCTCAGATAACATCCCTTTTGCAGCTTCAGCTCCAAGGACTCAGCACAAGAATGAGGTGTTTGTGCAGCAATTCCCAGAGTGTCTGCTTTCACTTCGTCTTAAAAGGCTGTGGAAACCTGTCGGCGTATCTCCTGCCGAGGGACCACAGCACTCAAATAATCTCAAATTAGCTGGAGAAAACTTTTTATGCATCTTCCTCCTGATCTGAATCTTTTAAGTGGCCTGTAATTAATTTCATTAGTTGCTAAGATAATCCATAATGTTCCATTGCTCTAAGGAATAATATTATAACAGCTGTTTGTTAGACTGTGAACACAATACTCATTTGTTGATTGCTAGCATGTACATGTATACTAACTATAAACAAACCACCTGAAATTATACATATTTTTTTAATATGGGTGACTCTCACAGGACCAATTTCTGTCCTTCGTTAGTGTTAATCTCTTATTTTCCAGTTGTTACCAAGCCTGTCATCCCTTCTTTGTTGAGCATCGTTTGTTGGCTTTAGTCTATAAGGGTAATGTCCTTAAGACATTACCTTTGTATATACGTTAAAAGAGAGTATTTCATTAGATACAAACAACTTAGGTCCTCCTAAGTAAGAAAAAGCTAATCAGCATTGGGATACAGTATGCAGATCATAAGAGGATATGTTGCTCAAAATCCTTTGAAATAAATACATGTGAAGGAAAATGAACCTTCACCTTTCCCACTGTGTGGTGAAGCTCCTTCTGTTTGCACATTCAGGCAGGGGTTTTTAAATAGTTTTAATGAAATTGGAGAGATGAGAGATGGGGAGGCCTTCAGCCCCCACCTTCTGCCGTGGCTCTTTCAGGCCTTGCCATACCCTGACACAGGAGCAGCAAGCAGGATGGTGAAATTGCCATCTCCAGGGACAAGTGAGACTGTTCTCTCCTCCTGCTCCATTGGGTTTTCATCTAGTTGCAGAGTAAGCTTCTAAGTATGGCTTTTTGAGTTTTGCCTATGGTTTGACTGAAATACAATCTAAAGACACTTTTTAAATTAAAAAATTTCAATGTTACAATGTTCCTGATGAATATGAATGGTCTGCAGAGGTATTTGTGAATTAGATTGCTGGGTCAGGCCATTGTCATTGCTCAGGAGGCAGTGTGTTCAATTTTACAGCAATTTAAGAAAATTTGGTTTAAATTACTCAGAAAATGAATGCAGCTAATCACAACTACTCTAATGCAATTTAAACAAAAAATAAACAATAGAAGGAGTATAATTAATGTAATTTAAATAAATTCATTGTTTGATGGGCATAGTTCTCTTGTGGCACAGCCCTCATGCAGCACTTCATTGTTTACCAGAATAATAATTGAGACAATATTGATTAATTTATCTGAGTAATTTAGATTTTTTTTTGTTGTGTAAGTCTTACTGAAGCTTTGAGCTGTTTGTTCCGTTTGTGATGTCATACGGGCTCTGCCAGATGCTCATGGAAATATTGTACTTCCACCATTAAAACCTGATAGAAGTTGGGTTTTTTTAAGCTTTGTAAAGCATTTTCAATAGCTGGGAAGGAAAACAATTAATCAGTGTGATTTTTGTAAAATCAAAACTTAATAATATTCCAGGGTTTTTTTCATGCATTCTACAAGGAATACCAGGTTCTCAGATATGTATTATTTAATCTATAATTATATCCTTGCTATTAGAGATAACATAGCTTTTCAAAGAACACTTTTTAAAATTCTGCATGAAAATGTTATTTGTATGTCTAGTAGTACTTAGTATATCCAGATGTGAGAGGGATGCTGAAGTTGATTTACATTTGATATCCCATGGCATTCTTTATAGTACTACACATGGTTAATTTTACCTGGCCTAACTAGATTCTGAGTATTGAAATCCCAGACACAGTTTTTCACTGTAAGTCTGATAAGAATTTTCCTGTTTAATCTGAAATTATTAGATACTGTTTCACTTTAGAGGCATGTGCATGTTTCATCTGTGTGCCAGGCTTATGGAGTTTGTGAAGGGCTAAATTCAGGCTCACTTATACTTTGAGAACCTCATGGAGTGTTTTCAGGATGCTGAGTAGTAGGACAGTATGTTAGCAGTGTCCTTGACTTACTCTTTTTTTGACATTTGTATTCTATGCTTTCTGCTGGAGGAGAGAGAAGAATAGTTTGATCTTTAGATTTACACACTTGGTTAGAGCATTGATTGAATTTTAATAGGTCTTTTCCATTTCTGATGGCCTTCCTCTTAATTTACCTTTTCAATTTTTACAGTAACCTTTCGGTTGGCCAGAATTCTTAAGCACAGCATTCTGAAGTTAAATACTGATGGGGTTTATTCCAGTGTTTATCTTTCTGTCTTATTAAATGAAACAGAATGAGTGTCTATGAGTAAGTCCCAGTGACTGATGCAGTCCCTGGAATTCTTATCTTCCTCCATCTTGTCACTTTAGATCCTGTCCAGAAGCTCTGTAGCTGATACCAGGTTGGAGAAAATTTTGGTATTTTTTGACCCGAAACACTAGATGGTGCAGGAATGCTCTGTGCTTTTTAAAATTTTTTTTCCTCACAGAAAAAGCAAATATTTAAATCTTCGTAAGATTGTCCAGGGTTATGGGATCACTTATTTCTGCCTACATCAGAATCCTGTTCTGCTGTGTGAATTTAATATGTTTCTGACTGCATTTGCTGCATCAAATGAGATGTAGAATAATATCAGTTCTGTGGCTGAGAAGGCTGGGATGGTGAGTGGTTGGGCTACTAATTCACTTTAGGTGATATGTTTATATGCTTGTATATCTGTAACTACAAACACAGTGTATTTTCTTTTTTGTATGTGTCTTGGGATACTCTTAACTCAAAGTGTAAAGAAATTTTTATCAACTGTGAGAATCAAAATTTTATTTTAATAGGATCTAGGTGAGAGGGGTTTTTTTTTACTGTTGATTATTGGAGCCTCAAAGCCTGTTGTATCAAAAAATGCTAGGCTTCATGGAACCTGTGCTCAAATCATAGTCCTCAGATAACATTTTGCTTAAGAGAATCTATCAACACCAGTCAAATAGGACTGAATTATTAAAAATCTTCCCTCGGCTTGAATTTTAATACCAAGTTGCACATATTTCCATGTCCTGTAGCATTAATGAGAGCATATGAGCTGTAGGTGCTGCTTTCATTATTATTATAACTGAATTTCATTAGTCTATAGACTGGGACCATATTGTGATTAGCTCAATCCAAGCATAGTAAAAATAATTTCTTGCTCCATAGAACAATCCAGCTTGCTCCCTGTACTCAAAATAGGATCAAGGAGTGGCCTGAAAGTGACTCTCCTTAACAGAAAATATTTTGACTCAAAATGACCATTCTGGGTAAAACAGATCATTGAGCAATGGTCAGTTCTGTTCAAGCAGGTATGAATGTTTGACTAGTTGATTACTAATATAAAAGAATCTTTATTTTATTAAAGTTTTAAATTCTTATGGTCATAGGAGTATTTTAAAATCCTAAGTCTTCACGTGAAGTTGTTACCAGAAGCTAGAAGAGCTTTGGAAGATGTTGGTTGCCAGTGTTGAAGATGAGATACAGTTACATGTAAAATGGTTTGCTGTTACTTTTTGCAAACTTATATTAGAAACCCTTCAAGGAGATCTCCCTTTTCCATTACATCCATTTTCATACTCAATCTTCTTCCTGTCAAGTTTACTAAAGGTGAAATAGTCTGTTACATTTCATTGTGTCAGGAAAATTTTAACTACAGTTTACCAGGATGAAATCTAATATAGGATTTAGATTCCCTACAGAAGAAGAGTGCCCCTTCCTTTGACTTCTAAATCACCTAGTAGTGGACAATCAGAGTAAAAGGTCTTGACATAACCTCTTTGCTAATTCTCATTGCTCCCTTATTTTCCTTGCCAATGTTTCTTTCTATTGAAACACTAAAACTATTGAAAAAAATCTATTGATTTTTAAAATATATTTCAACTTATGCACTTTAACAAGGCATCCAGCAAACATCAGCTGTGTTTCACTTGTCTGTATTGTTGCTCTCTTCATCTTACAAGGCTGGAACATTGCTGAAAAGCTGGTGTTTTCCAAAATCTTACCATGAGCAAATTTGCAAGTCATACAGAGCTTGTTTTTAAAAGCAGTGTGTGGATGTAGATAAATGAGGAATATAGTTGAAGTGCTTTTATTGGAGAGGGACACGATCCTTGGCTATCAGGCTGTGAAGACAGGGGACTCTGAGGCACGTAATTTAGGCATAGGAGGCAAAAAGTCTGACAGGCAATTTCAGATATAGGTTGTCTGTCTCATGAAAATTGTGAGTACAAATATAGCAGTACAACAAAGATATGCTGGTCGTGGTGATGTGACCAAGCAATATGACCATTTAGAGCAAAATGAAGGCACTGTTTAAGAAGTTTGAGATTGTTGGAAAGATCAGAGATGAAAATTGCTTTAAAAGCATCAGACAAACATAACAACAGTGGAAGAAAGCAAAATACTTTTTTTTTTTCTTGGATAGCTCATGTATCTAATGGTTAGTTAACACATTTATTAACAAGTACCTGCTTCTAAGGTTTCCCAACAGATAGCTCATGCTCACAGGCATGGGCAATGATAATGTATCTGCACTTTATGAACGTGGTGCTGCACAATTTCAGATGACTGTGGTCCATGTAAGTGTTTTGAAACAAGGTTATGTTTAAAAATAGCATTTGTATGCATTGAAGTTAGATTTTCAGTACATTTCTACAGTAACTGACCCTCCTCTCCAAGTTCAAAGTGTTTCAGCCAGGGTGCCCAGTGCTGTAATTTCTTTAAACTATTTTAATGTAATGTTTTTACATGAACATGATTATAAATTTATAACAAACATAATTTGTGGTGATGCAGTGTTCTAGGCTGTGAATTACTGTCCTAAATTTCACACAGCAGATGCTTTCTCTGGGATGCAGTGCCTCGTTGATGAGTTCATATGATGCAGCATAAGAATATCTCACTATTTGCATTCCAGCTCTACTCTGCTTATACGGCTCACTTTTTTAGACCACTCGGGGCATTTTAAGAGTGTTGAAGTTGACACACAGTTCTCAGTCATGTCAGAAGTTTATGATTACATAAATTCTTTAATATCAGTAAAAGAGTACTTCTTCCAGAAATGTGTAGTGTTCATTAGTAATGAGTCAACAGATGCTATTTCATGTCATCCAATAGCTCCAATGATGCAAAATAATTTTTTTAAGGAATTACATTGGTGTACTTAATTGCAAGAGAACTGCTGTAGAGTATAACCCCAGTATACATTGGAAAGTCAAAGTGGTATGTTCTGTAGTGCATGTTCTATCTCATGGATGAAGTTCTGATTTATATGCTATAAATCCTTGGAAATTACAATGTATAGAGTTACTGCATATTAAAATCACATCAGAAAAAGGTAATTTAAAGCAAAACCTTTCCTGCCTATGCTGAACAAGACGCACGTATAAAAATCTGCCAGGTATACAGGATGTTATCCATATATATGTGATGTGAGGGAGACATGCTAAACAGTGGAATCTACCAGACTAATAATTTATACCAAAACCCCCATTATTTGCAACTGTGATTTACTATTGTCCTATTTCATTACATAAAAATAGAAGAAAGAGTCAAGGTAGAATACTCTTTGCTGATAATACATTCTGACTGAATGCTTCCTTTGTGGGTTTTCATGCAAGAGGCCAGTGTTTCCAGGGAAGTGCCAGCACAAGGTTCTCTATGTGTCCTCTGGGCAGAGGTTTTCCCTGCAAAGGGCTTGGGGAAATAGAAAGGCAGAATTTCCCAAGGGATCTTGAGCACAGTGCTGCTTGTCCTGAGTCCTGGAGAGGAAAAGCTCTGCAGAGCTTACTAGTAAAGCAGCATTTTGTCAGCTGTAAAATTTTAAATAAGAGCCCTTATTGAATAGCTGTGTGTTGCTTATTCTCATTAGAGCAACAGTGTGCACAAAGCAGGTTAGAGTTAAAATCAATGTCACATTAATCTTTTACAATCGAATAATTCCCATGGAAATGAGTATAATAACACATCCTCATACTGCTACTTTTCCACAAGGTACTTCCAGTATTTAAATACTATCAAAGGTAATTTTTAGCGTATGTGATAAAACAGCATTTGTGCATATAGCATAAAAGGAATTGTGGTTTAGAAAGATCAGAGCCTTCTTGTAATTTTAAGCCATTATTACAGTTTACTATTTGCAATATAAATGGGGGAGTATTCACAAAATAGTATACAGTATTTATTTTCAAAATCCATAACTCTTAGACAGCTAGGAGTAGTTTGTGCAACACATATCAGTCACTTATGTGAGACCTTGACTCTGCTAATACAGCAATATTTCTTTTCGTTTGGTGAGGAAAATTCTTATTGCTGAAAAAGAAATTACAGGTGTCAGTGAAAGACTTAAATAGTATGCTCTCAGAATTGTAGGAGTGGACTGCTGCTCCACTCAAGAGCTCTGATGGCATCAGAGAGATGCTCATGTAATTTATTTATGTAATTGTAGTTTCAAGATGAAATATATATTACATTTCAAAAGTGATGTTATTTAATCATGATTGATTTTATAGTCTCTTCTAGTTTCTATATCACCATTTTATTTGATAGGATCTTTTTCTTGACATGTCATACTGTACATTTTCACCTCTAGTTATATGGTTTGGATTCTTCACTCCATTCCTCAATTCCAGATGCTCCTGGTTTTTTTTCTTGAAACTTACTTTTCTTTTCTTTTCTTTTCTTTTCTTTTCTTTTCTTTTCTTTTCTTTTCTTTTCTTTTCTTTTCTTTTCTTTTCTTTTCTTTTCTTTTCTTTTCTTTTCTTTTCTTTTCTTTTCTTTTCTTTTCTTTTCTTTTCTTTCTTTCCTTTCCTTTCCTTTCCTTTCCTTTCCTTTCCTTTCCTTTCCTTTCCTTTCCTTTCCTTTCCTTTCCTTTCCTTTCCTTTCCTTTCCTTTCCTTTCCTTTCCTTTCCTTTCCTTTTCCTTTCCTTTCCTTTCCTTTCCTTTCCTTTCCTTTCCTTTCCTTTCCTTTCCTTTCCTTTCCTTTCCTTTCCTTTCCTTTCCTTTCCTTTCCTTTCCTTTCCTTTCCTTTCCTTTCCTCCCCTCCCCTCCCCTCCCCTCCCCTCCCCTCCCCTCCCCTCCCCTCCCCTCCCCTCCCCTCCCCTCCCCTCCCCTCCCCTCCCCTCCCCTCCCCTCCCCTCCCCTCCCCTTCCCTTCCCAAACCTTCCCAAACCTTCCCTTCCCAAACCTTCCCTAACCTTCCCTTCCCTTCCCTTCCCTAACCTTCCCTTCCCTTCCCTTCCCTAACCTTCCCTTCCCTTCCCTAACCTTCCCTAACCTTCCCTAACCTTCCCTTCCCTAACCTTCCCTTCCCTAACCTTCCCTTCCCTAACCTTCCCTTCCCTTCCCTAACCTAACCTTCCCTAACCTTCCCTAACCTTCCCTAACCTTCCCTAACCTTCCCTAACCTTCCCTAACCTTCCCTAACCTTCCCTAACCTTCCCTAACCTTCCCTAACCTTCCCTAACCTTCCCTAACCTTCCCTTCCCTAACCTTCCCTAACCTTCCCTAACCTTCCCTAACCTTCCCTAACCTTCCCTAACCTTCCCTAACCTTCCCTAACCTTCCCTAACCTTCCCTTCCCTAACCTTCCCTAACCTTCCCTAACCTTCCCTAACCTTCCCTTCCCTAACCTTCCCAAACCTTCCCAAACCTTCCCAAACCTTCCCTTCCCTTCCCAAACCTTCCCTTCCCAAACCTTCCCTTCCCAAACCTTCCCTTCCCAAACCTTCCCAAACCTTCCCTTCCCAAACCTTCCCAAACCTTCCCTTCCCTTCCCAAACCTTCCCTTCCCAAACCTTCCCTTCCCTTCCCTTCCCAAACCTTCCCTTCCCAAACCTTCCCAAACCTTCCCTTCCCTTCCCAAACCTTCCCTTCCCAAACCTTCCCTTCCCAAACCTTCCCTTCCCAAACCTTCCCTTCCCAAACCTTCCCTTCCCAAACCTTCCCAAACCTTCCCAAACCTTCCCAAACCTTCCCAAACCTTCCCAAACCTTCCCTTCCCAAACCTTCCCTTCCCTTCCCAAACCTTCCCTTCCCTTCCCAAACCTTCCCTTCCCAAACCTTCCCAAACCTTCCCAAACCTTCCCTTCCCAAACCTTCCCAAACCTTCCCTTCCCAAACCTTCCCAAACCTTCCCTTCCCAAACCTTCCCAAACCTTCCCTTCCCAAACCTTCCCAAACCTTCCCTTCCCAAACCTTCCCTTCCCAAACCTTCCCTTCCCAAACCTTCCCTTCCCTTCCCAAACCTTCCCAAACCTTCCCTTCCCTTCTCTTTTTAATGAAGCTGAAAGCAATTGGTGTTGGAGATTGGAGGACCTAAAACGTTAAAATGCCTTCTCTCATCTTACATTTTGACCCCTGAAAATTTCAACAAAATCTTATTTTCCCTCTTGCAGCTTCATACTTCAGTTTTGCATAGCTATTTATGATCTGAAGAGCACATAATTGCATTAGCATACTGTTACGGGCTTTTGTGTGTGCACCTATTAGGCTTATATACTCTTCTGTAATCCTTTTAAATTTTCTCATTAAATTATAATTTATCCTGTTTTTTAGTATTTCCATCTACATAATGGCTAAAAGTTTTAAAAATTGCAAGGATTTAAAATAGCTTAATTTTCCAAATTTAGTTACAGAGATTCCTAAGGAAATTTAATTTCCTGGAAATACTAATTACTTACTCATGAATGTCAGACCTACAAAAGTTTCTCTGATTTGGCTGCCAAAATCATTAGGTATTTTAAGTCCTACTCTTTTCTTTCTCTTATAAAAGGATTGAAAGAAGAGACCAAAGAACTGAGGAACCAGGAATTCCATGGGATATGAACTATTTTGTTTAAAACTTTTAATTATATTAAAGTTCCCTCAGTTGAACATTTCAAGAAGACAAAATATAATGAAGTAGGATGCTGTGATATGAAACTAAGTTATGTGGGAAGCCTGATAGTCTTCCTAAAAAGAAAACTAGAATCAGTCAACTTTTGGGTTGTGAAGCTTGTATGTCTTTTTCCTCACTCCCCTTTTAACAAATTGTTTCAAATGGGAGATGAGCACAGTAACAATGTAATCAAGCTTTTGACACACGAAGTTCAAATGGCTTTGAAATGAGGTGAACCAGATTTGTCTATCCCTACCAGAAAGTAAAAGCAGCCAAACATCAAAAGCAGCCAAGATTGTTTTATTCAACTTTTGCCTAATACCTTGTAGAGTACTTCAAGAACTTAAAAAATTCTGATAGTTCTACTTGAACTTGGATGAGAGAGTGGAATACAAATGTAATCACTCTGACAGTGATTTAGTGACCCTGGAACATCTGGGAGTAAGGCCAGGTGCAGAGAACAGCAGCAGGATGTGGATTGGAATGTGAAAGGAGCAGCACTGACTACTGCTTAACACTTGTATGTGAGAAAGAAAAATAATGATGTCTTGAAACGGGTAGAGGTGAGAAATGTAAAGGAGTGATGAACACGCTCTTAATAAATATCTTGGCAGCACTGCAGTTCTTAATGTGATTCCCTAACAGTATGGAACACATTAGATTTTGAGACTACTGAATATAATGATTTTAGTGTGATAAGAATCTCATGTCCTGCTCTGTACAGCCTGTCCTCTCTGTAGTGCTGCTTTGATCCAGCTCCCCACCCAACCTGCTGGGGTTCAGCTTGCAGCCTTTCTGTTGCAGAAGAAAGGTAGAAAAGAGGTTGGAAGTTGTGGTACTTCTCATGTAGCTTTCTTTTCTCCTCTCTGATGGACAGGGATATATATATCTCCCACTTTGCTGCAAAGAAAATAGATCAGAGCTGGACTTTCATGTTATAATGTCCAAAGTGGGGAGTGCACTTCAGTGAAGCAGTGTGTATTCAGAAGCACTGTAGGGAATGAGAAAGGGCATCAAAACCACCATGAATTATAGTGTCATCATTGGATGAGGTATTCCAGGGATGTTTCTAGCCACAATCACATTAATAGTGAGAATAGCAAGTTACTTGAACCCTGATCCAAAAGACTCAATAATACAATATTTAGTGGTATTGTGCTAATGTTAGGTGGGACACAAATGCTATAGCCCATCAGTTTGTTTCAAGGAAAGCAAAAGCCATGTTTGTGTTTCAAACAGAAAAACAGCCAATGTACATGAAACAGCTGCACAGCTGTTGGCCCCACACTCATAAAGCAGCCGTGGGTGCTGAGGCCTCTGCACCCCCCAGTCTTCCATGAGCCCAACTGTGCTGCAAGGCTGCCATTGCAGACACATTCACCATGCAGTGTGCTCCAGCATCCAGGTTCCTCCGTGCTCCTGCCAGACCCGAGGCCACTCTGGTGGTACTCAAAGTATGTGTGTCTGGTCTAGGGACCACTGCATAATGCAAGCATCACCTTTGTGTCTCAGGCTGTGCTCTTGGTTTTGTCTGGAAACTTAAAACTTGTAACTAGAATCTGATTAAAAAAAAGTGAGTTTGTATCACTTGTTTGGCTCAAAGGGTTCTTTTTAAAAATTTTTCCCTGAACAACTATTCTCTTTTGATGCTGTATCTTACCACTAGTCAGAGCTAAAATAATCTGACAGTAAAAATTCTTTCAGACCAAACAAATATATTTCCTAATGCCAAGTGCAGAACAATGGCCAAGAGAGAAGGGAAACTTGTCCATACTTATGGACATATTCATATTTCCAGATGTAAGAAAGACCAGCCCTTAAATTCAGTGATGGTGCTGGAGTTGCACATTTTAGCTTTCAGTTCACCACTAAAACAAACCTGAAGAAAAATCCAGGGAAACAGGTCATATATTTCTTCCATAATTAATATATTGCTAGATATAATGTTTGAAGTATTGAGGTGCTTTATGAGAGAGTTGTCTCAGCTTTCATATAAAAATAGAAAAATCAAATCAAGAAAAGTATAATATTTTCTGCCACTCAAATGGCTTGCAAAGCCCATTATTTTTGTGTTGTTTTCCTGACACTAGTCTTTTCACTAAAACTATGTGGTTGAAAATAGAGGGATAATTAGCATTAGCCCATTTATGAGAAACTGCTAGTGACAGAAGCTTATTTATTATTGTGTACAATTAAAATATGATGTGAACACATGAGAATTTACATTAAAACAAGATTGCAGCTTGTCAGCAGTTTCCTTTGTTCAGCTGTGTGTTTATTAGGCTACAGCTGCTCACCTACTTTTATATGACTCTATAGTAATAGCAACATGTTCATTATTGGAGATGTCTAAACCAGTTTGATTACACAACATACAAAGCAAAAATATATCTGATACAATCTTTGTTAAAGAATTAGATCTAGAAGTAAGATTATATACCAAGAGGAAAAAAAATGCATTCTTGTTTCATCTCTTTATTGTTTTGGGTTTGTTTGTTTGTTTTAGATTTATTCTTTGCAGTAAGTGTTGTTTATACATAGCACCTAGGGTGATTTATGTTGATTGTTTTGCTGGTTTATTTCAATAACTTCAAGTGCATCTGCAAATAAACAACTTGAAGGCTGTCAGAAAAAAAGCTGACACATTTTTTTCCTGTCATTATATGAAGTGATTTCTGCAGTATAACAGTTGGTATTAGTTTATTATTTAAGTAGTATAATATGATATTTAAGTACTATAACAGTTGGTATTAGTTTATGTATTTCAGGATCTTTGGGATTCGTAGTCCCATTATTGGGAGTTTCAGCATTATGTTCCTTGGTGTAGGTAAACCAGTGGGAGGTCACAGCAAAAGACACTTTTCCAGCTCTTGTAACTGAATGGGTGGTACTTCAGAGCGTACAAAATGGAAAGCAAGTGTTTTGTCTGTCATTAGTACCCTACTAATACACAGCATCTTGAAGGAAAGCAAAGCAAGATACTTATTTCTTTCTGGCCTAGAGGAGATGTGTCAAGCATAGAGGAGCTATTAGCAAGTCCCAATAAGAAGTTTTAAAAGAAAATTCTACAAACCTTTCTACGCTGAAAAGTTTTGTGCTTTTGGGAGCAAAATAGGGTTGTCATGTCTAGGGGCTGACATACCAGCGTTATGAAGTTGTGCTTGGTTCATACTGAACTCGGAATGGTTCATACTGTTCTCCAGTCAGAGAAAATACTGGTCCTATTAATTTCTCAATTTTCTTTTTTGTCGCTATGTGCAAGACCAGCTACTTTATGAACTTTCTGAGAAGGCTGGTATCAACTTGCTCAGCTTTCATGCTTGCTCCACATCTTTTATAGCTCTCAATGTTATTTCTGTCAATGTTATTTTGACCAGAATCTTCTGGAGCAGAAGCAGGATAAATAAAATGAACAAACCAACAAAATTAACACTTCAGGCATATACTTCAAGTTCATGATTGTGAACAGAAAGAACTGTGCTTAAAAATTTTCTTCTGACTTCCCTTATACGAACAAATTTTCTCTCTTCAGCTTGTTACTATCTTTTAGAAGTTTCTTTGCATCCCTACCACCTCGTTGTTACTTTTGCTTTAGATGGAAAAGTAGCAACCTCTTACTTGTTTTGGAAGTGTTCAGATACTGGTAGAGTTATGATAGTAGCCAACCCAGGATGTTCAGCAATTGAGTGCTTCCTGCTGTGCTTCAGAATGCACTGCTTCAATTACTAGTATTTTTGGGGGGGAGTTTCTGAGGAAAGGGCTATATCTTTCCTTTCTGTTACTTCTGCTGTGTTTTCTTTGGAGAAAAGTTTCCCAAGTTCTGTGAAGTCTCACTGCCCTGTATGAACTTCTAAATTCAGTTTAAACGCCAAGCAGCATTTACAACTGTGGTCTAGATTCACTTCTGATTTTAATGTCATATTTCTGCTATTTCTTTTTATCTAAATGTAGTATCATTGACATTGATTTCAATGGATTATGTTCTCATAAATTATTATTTCATTTACATAAAGTAATTGATGGAAGAATGTCTTGATATTCTAATGCAAAAATTATAGTGCTTCTAGTTAATTAATTAGAGGTGTCAATAATTTTCTGGAATTATACCACATCCCACATAATCATCTCCTTACAGTACTCTCCTAATTCTAATCTCAAAACCATTGAGCTGACTATGTGGGCAGACTCTTCTGCATGACACATTAGTGGTTTGTCCTTTGATGGCTTTTTTACTATTGCAGCTTTAGCTCAAATCTGATTATTAATTTTAAAATGTAGTCCAGCTCATACTGATCATTACACACTCCTATGAAGTCCCAGTGTAAAAAAATGACAAATATTTTAATGTTCTTATGTTTGAAAACTGAGGTTTAAAAAACCCATAGTTTTAACATTGTAGAAATCATGCACTTGTTAAAGTTTAATCATAGATTTAAAACTGACTGTGATCTAAAGCAAAGAAGGAAGGAAGAGGAGGGGCAAGATAGAAGACTGATAGAAATATCCCTATACAAGAGCATCTGAGCTTAACCTTGAATAGCAGAATTTCTTGGCAGGGATTTGTACTTTCCCATCTGCATACAGAAATGAGATAGGTATGATACTCTAAAAGTGCACTCACAACCTGCAGTTTTCAAAAAAGAAAATGGATTTAATAGTGTTGTTGAGCCCTGGAAGAATTAGACATAGTTCTTGGAAGCCTGAATTTTAAATACTGTTAATTTAAAAGTGACCTACTATCTTTTACTTCTCAGTTGAATTCATTTTTTTTTCTTTCATGTTTTTATTCTGTCTATCACAGGGATTTTTTTAACTCCTCAAAATGCACTCCTGCTCTTAAATGTAGCTGGTATTAATTGGTGTGCTTCCATTCAAGTGTCACAGAAATGCAGATAAGAGAGCAGGGAGAGAGGAGGGAGTCTCATAGTCTTAATCCTTTTGATTTCTTACTTTTTCAGTCTGGATGAACACTCATATTAAAGCAAAAGTTCAGATGTTATCGTAAAATGTTTTGGCTTATTGAAGATGCAGATAAGTAGACTTTGGTTAAAACTTAGGAACTGGTAACAAAACTCAAAGCCAATGTTAATTTTCTTGCAGCACTTGTGGAAACAGCAGTGAATATTGATAAGATGCAATGCGGGTCAACTTAATCTTTCAATGGCTGTTAATAAAACAGTGTTTCTCTTTACTGAAGCTGATGTCTGTTAGGCTGAATGTTTTCATGCAAGTAAGAAAAGTTTCAAGAAAGGAAATGAATGGGTTTGTATTCATTACAGCTTATATTTTTAGCAATTAATTTTCTTTTTAATTTTGAATGGCACAACACTAGTTGTTGTACTTCAAAAATATTTAAGACAAAATACATTCCCTTTACATACCTAATATAGGTACTTCACCTCAGAGGTTTTCAACCTTGACATAGCCGTAAAGCTGAACACAACTTTTTGGAAAGGAAATATTTAGTGTACATACTTGAATTTGGCAAGTCTGCCCTTCCGACCCTGATTTTTATGTATGTTTGAACCATTGGTTTATTGATCAGAGAGAAGGACTGGGAAGGGAAGGGGATCAAGCCAAATGAAACATCATTAGAGGGAAAAAGTTGTAGCAGAAAAGAGAATGTTTTAATCCTAAATGAAATCTTTTTTTCTTTTTTATATTTGTTTTAAGCACTTGTCCTTTATAAAGTTCAGTCAACTTTTAAACCAAAATTGTTTTTATAAATGGTATACTAAGGCACCTTATAGAAAACAGTGCGGTGCAAATGCCTTTGAGATGTTCAAAGCTCAGTTTTGTTCCATTAGTATTACTTTGATTCTTATATCAAGGAGGCAGCATATTTAATTAATCTGTGCTAAGAATTATATGGATCTGTGTTAATAATTGGATGGATCTTCAATAACTTTCAAACTCCTATTTCTGTCATAAGTGAAATGAAGGCTACTTGTTTCTGTATGACCATTTTTGGCCTTCAACTAGAGGATTCTGTGCAAAATGTATTATTGTGTATATGTGGATATTACTGCAAGTGGAAACTGGAGGAGTTATTTGGTTTCTGATAGGATGAAAAACAATTTCCCCCATGGAAACCAAACAGTGGTTTTCCCATGAAAACCATTCATCTGAAAAAATATCAGAGAACCATCTTTGTAAAATATCTGTTTTTAACTGAGGTAGCCATTTGAAACTACCTGTCTGTTCATTTAGCTATTTCATCCTTTTGTACATCAGTAAAGAAGGTTTCTTCTTGGTTTTTTAACATAAGGTAATGAAGTATTTATTGTAGCCTTAAGCCTCTTCCAGCTCCTGCTTGAGAGCTGACTAATCTGAACAATAGAGGGCGATCCACTGCTCATAGTGCAAGGCGTGGGGCTCAGCTCTCCTCTAGGACCATCAACTTCCACATGATGTTTCTTGGTGAAGTGATGCCTTCAGGCTGTCTGTGGGTCACAGCTGGGCTGGAGTCGCTGCAGATCTTTTTTTTCAGACTGCTGCAACTTGGGTATTTGCTGCATTAAATTCTAGAGGAATTAAGCTGGCCAGAACACTACTGTGTGCACTCCGGGCAGAAAATGCACTTTGTGGCAAATACTACATTGTGTCACCCTTGAGGGAAGAAAAAGGAACTTTTCTGGACTTGGTCAAGACAACTGTAATAGGAATATGTGAGCCAGTTTTAGTGTCTGCACGCAAACACAGGCTGTGAAAACAGTACATTCTTGGGAACAGAGGGGTTGAATTGTGTATATGAGCATACTATTGCTCATTCGACATGCACACACAAGAAAACTCGCCTTCAGTTGGGCAGCTTTTCCTTAGGCTTCCTATTTTTGATACAGAGACTACTAGTAAAATTCCAGATCTGACCACAATCCTAACAAAATATTCCAATCCAGATGCTTAGGTTCCCAATGCCATAGTGTTGTGTTGTCACTGGTGCAGAATGAGGCAGCTTGATTAGTGTATGGAGAGGAGAGAAAATAGTGATTGCCTGCTGATTCACCCTGTTTTGCTTTCGAGTGACAGTTGGAGATTTATTCAAGATTTTGGATTTTTATTTGTAAGATTTCAGATTGGGTAAGTCCCAAACCATCATTGACTTCTAACCCATCTAAGGACCCATTCTTCTTTACTGGAAGCATTTGGTCTTGTCTAGTGAAAACATACTAATCTGGAAGGTTATTTTTGTTCTTGATTACCTTAACCTGCTCAATTTTCCACTCAGAAAAGTGAAACTAATTTGGTTTCTGTTTATCTCACTTCCAAGCTTTTTTTCTTTATCCCTTTGTTTTTCTTTATCCTTTTTTTTGTTGTTGTTGTTGTCCTTTTGGAGCTGTTGTTTTTCAAAAGACACCACAAATTTCAAGCAACAAAATAATTTAATATTTCATACTGAGGCTTCTGTCAATTGTTTTGATAGTGTCAGAATATTTACTATTTTGTTTTTGGTTGTGTTAGCCAAGATGATTGTTGATAGAATCAGAAATAAAATTCCTGATTCTTAGTCCTATAACGTGACCACAGAAAATAATGACCACAGACATTAAAAAGAAATTTAGATCAATTCAGAATTAAGGGGGATGGAGGGGTAAGGCATGTAAAACTGGTGTTAAACTTGTGGATGTAGAGTACTAATCTTCACAGATGCTGTTGGACAGTAAGTGTTCTCCATTCAATTATCGGAAGAATTGGTATGCAAGAAAATGAAACTTAGCAAAACTAAATTTTTGTGTGCTGTCAATAGGGAATTACTAATAATTGAGATCAAGCACACATATTGATCCAAAGTGCCATTATCTCAAGCAAAATTGAAAAATAAACCTGAGAAGATCAGCAAATATTAACAGAGTTCGCCATGTTTTCTTATGTTTATACCATTTTGATATCTTTTTGCAGAAAGGTATGAGTGTTACAGGGAAGAGATTTTAATGCATATTCTGATGGGATGAAGATTTAAAAACTATTCCAGAGAAGGCATTCATCAAATTATGTGCACTACAGAACAATAGTATTGTATCTCTTACAAACAGATTTCATGCTGAGGTACCCTCATCTTAGTCCGACAATTGAGATGCAAACTAGAGATTAATTTGTATTTTGAGAGGTTGTTGCACAAAAATTAGAAACTTGTTCATCTCTCTTTTTTTGGTAGCACAGCTCTTTGGCTTTTTTGTACTATTAACCACTTAATAATCTTCCAAGGCACAGATGCTGCATGAAATAAGCTTTCTTATTTATTTAAGTATTTTTCATGTTCACTGATTAAGAAAGACTGAACTTGTATAAACAGTTAGTAACACAGCAGAGCTGCCACAGCTTGTACAAGCTAAAATGTTCTGCTATATTAGTCAAAAAATTCCAGCAGTGGGGAACTTCTTCATCCTACTGAAGTTAGTAGACTTTGAGCTTACTTACTGCCTTGCCTGATGAGGCCTACAAGTTCAGTGTTTTTCAGATCTACACATTTCCAGATCCACAGATCAACTGCTACTCCATAATAATGAGAGAAAAATCTGGCTGCAAATATATAGGTGCCAGTGGAGTTGGCCATGTTTAGAAGTGTGTTGTGATTTTCCATCTACTTCCCGTTTGTCTTTATCATAGATTTGTAAATTGGAAATATGCAGTAGGTCTGCAACAGTGTTTTAAATATAAAAGGCTTTTAACAGCCATTGCACTACCGTGCTTGAGAAGGCAAATGGGAATTACAGAACCCAAACATTTTGGTCAATATATCTAAATTGCACTCTAATAATGGATTACATTAGTAGAGATGTGTTCAGAAGACCAATCTGAAGATTGACCACACTGACTTGTGAGGCCCCCTGCTATCCCCATGGAGAGACTATAAGCACTTAGAGAGGTGAGAAGGTTGGGACTGAGGCCAGGGAGACCAGTTGGCTGGGATATGCATGGGCTGAATCAAATATTGTCAGTACTTAAGAAGCAATGTTTCTTCATTTGCACAGTGATGTGTTTACAAACAGTGGTTAGTTCCATTTTTATTTAAAGTGAAATATTCTTCTTCTCACCCATGCTCTTAGAAAAACAAAACCTTTTTTTTAGAAGAATTTATTCCTCCTTGTGTCAGTCCCTTCCACCCACGCACCCTGCATATGCACACAGTAATTTAACATGACATTCAGAAAGAAAAAACAAACACCATTTACAATCAAGACATCAACCTATGTTTTACAATTCAGATTATACAAGTTCAGTGCCTGAATTTGCATAGAAAATGTCTGGTTTGCATAATAACTTGAAAACTATTTTCCTTCTCTAATATTTGGTTTTAAACTCCCTTTAGTTGTAGTTCTTTCTGGAAGCTGCCAAAGCATTAATACTTAATTCTGGTATTTTTAAATTCTGGTCAAAATATTTGGTTTGGTAATTTTCCATCCTCTAGGATTGCAGTCAGATCTTTTGCAGGCCTCCAAAAGGTTTTCCCCTGCTCTTGCCCTTTTTTTTAACTGATTATTTAGGCCTTTTCTGGTGGAGGTAATAATGGAGATGGAGAACTAAGTTTGAATCTGAGATTGTGCCAAGTAATTTCTTTAGACCAGAAAGTTAACTTCAGGGATCTTTTTTAGAGGACTTATTTTGTAAGGATTTTTTTCCCCAACCTGTCATAATAGCATTAAGTACGTCCTTTCGTTCAGTCAGCAAAGATTTTGTATGTATGACACACTGTAGGCAAACTATACTCTTCTCAGAAACATGTAATTAAAGATGTCAGGAAATTGTAGGTTAGTGTTTGTAAGAAGTCCGGCACATGGAAGTAACTCTGACAAGCCCTGTTGGTACTTAGAATTTTCTCTCTCTCCATAGATAATGCTTAGCTGTGTAATTACTTCCTTTGGAGGAATAATTTCTTTTCTTTCCTTTCCCTTCAGTATTTTTTCTTAACTTAGTGCTTCAGTGAGCAGTGTTTTTTTAAGCAAGATAACAATACTGTAACTTCAAAAGGGAGATACTTGCATGTTTGTGAGCAATCTAGTCCAAATACAGTACTGCAGGCTTTCCTGCACCAATGCAAGTGTCAGAATGTGAATTAGGGGAGGTAGTGCCTGCATCCTGGTTTTCTTATTACAGAGAAGTGTTATAAAACCAGAACCATTCAGGCTCAAGGATTTTAGTTACTCAGAAGAATGGGATCTATGAGAACTGTCTTCCTTAGGAAAGAGTAGACTAAGAGACCGTACTGATTTATTTTGTGTCCTGAGAAGATAAGAAAGGATGAGCTATCAGGTTATTTGATGAAAGTAAGACTAGTACAGGGAAATGTATTTATTTCTCTGAAAGGAAATGGGGACTAAGGAAACACATATAGGTTTCGTTTCACTTGGAAAATAACTGAAATATTTAACAATTTGTCAGGTGTAGCAATCCATAATGTTACTTGTTATTAGTAGTTAAAAGTAACGGTGAAGTAATGATCCAGATTTATTAAAGCTGAAGTTTAAATTAAGTTTGGAGTGGGGTTCAGATGTAAATACTCAGAATTTCAGCAATTTTTCTTAGGAGAAGTCATATGACAGAACCAGGTCACAAGTTTGTATTTGTAATAGATCAAATTTCATGAACTCCAGTGTTTATCATTGCAGATATTTCTGCAAATTGGATCTGAAGTTTCTGCATAATGTATTTTCTAATAGACTTTTATCAGAACAGATCAGAAAATAGTTATGAGTAACCAAGAGCCGAAGATATCAGGATGTTTGAATAGAAGTAATGGAAAAATGTCCCTCTGTCCCACAATCATAATTCATGTCAGAGCAGGGTATAAAAATCACTACTCTGAGATCTTGTCATGCCACACTTACAAATGTGGCCCTGTAACTGGGTTGGCAGAGTGGTAGTGCAAACCTCCCAAGTACTGATGTGGCATATGCTCAGAAAAAAAACCTGGTTTTGTTGGCAAAGGTAGCAGCTGCCTCAAATTTCTGAGTGACATAAGCCACCTGACAAATGCACTCTTATCTCGGTCTAGCTGTAACATAAAGCATAAGCATCCAAATAACCTTCTCCATTGAAAAACAAGCAAACAGCCAAATCCCAGAAGTCCCACCCAAGAGAGACAAATGTTTTGAGACAGCAGCTAGTGGAAGTTAAAAACAAATCAGCATTTAGAAAGATGCTGGTTTAAAAAGACAAATGATGCTGTATACCTAGCAGAATATTGGTGTGCTGCCATGACTTTGAGGCGACCTATCTGCAGGGTTGGAAGTAAAGGTTTCCTATCCCTCTGACATCTCTAAAAATTATTTTCATATTACAACCAGAATTTCTTCCTCTGCTTAATATAGCTTGCTTTTGAGGCTAATTTGGACTTGCTGTGCTGATTTTGTACTGCAGTGAATGAAGAGCAGTCATGATTAAATCATCAGGCTGGGAGAATGGTAACACACAGTCTGGTGTACAGCAGTATCTCAAATCACTGCATCTATTTTTGCAGTGACTGTTAGACTGAATATTACATGAAATTAAAATTTTGATTAAAAAAGAAACACAGTTTTTAGCTTCTACACAAGTCAACAAGTTTATATAAAGACTTTGAGGGAACAGTTGCTTCAATTATCTGTTAACAAGAGTGGAGAAATGAGAGGTTTTTTAATGCAAGGAGTTTTCATAAACCAGGGTGTGATTTCACAAGATTTCAGCTATCAGAGCAGCTGAAAGGGAGTGGGCTGACTCGTCTCTCTGGCTCTTCTCTTCCTTCCTGCCCCTGCCACACAATTCTGTCTTTGCCTTGCATCAGCCTCTGTGCTCATGGACCAGAAGATGTGCCTGTTCCACTTGCTGACCTGGCAAAGAACAGCTGCCACCCTAGGTAGCTTTCTGCCACTTTAGCAAGCTGATTTAATTTAATGTGAAATTGGGTGACTACTAGAACCCATCTCTTTTTGTAATAGCAAAGTCATAATTTGTGTCAAGCGATTTAGTAAAGCTATGCCCTGAGGGTTAGGTTTCACAGGATGCCCGAGCTGTTTCTGCAGCTTGCTGCTGTCAAGAAGAATACCCCAGGTACACGTTTCCTACTGATTTCCCTGTGTTTAGTGCTGCCCCCTTTTTTGGCTGGCTCAGCTCAGTCAACTGGCAGGAAATGAACCCAGCAAAAGTGTGAACAGCTTCATGTCAGTTCAGCGAACTGAACGGGGAGGTATCAGACAAGTGCCAGAGCCAGCATGGCTGTGGACTGCCACTGGGTAGACTCAGCGGGGAAGAGGAGAGGAGGGAAACCTCTTTCAGCAGCAGAAGAATGCAAGGTTGGCTCAGCTGGCTTGTGAAACCACACAGTAACACAACCGTTTTCTCATTTTGAAGATGCACTCTGGTATGGAATTCATTTTGAAGATTAAAAAAATTTCTGTCATTCAAAGATACTAAGAAAACATGCATTTTCCCCCCACAATTAGATGGTCCCAAATCAAAGGTGAAGGAGAATAAATAGAACTGAGGTTTGGAGGTGTTGGGAGCCACAGACTATCTACACTGTATGCCGAGTAAAGGAATTTTTGTTTGTTAAATTTTCTATTCAGTTATTCAGTCTAACACTTTTGCAAGGAATGCTGAGTTTCCCTGTGTTTCTTCCTTGAAATGGAAGGGGGGGGGGGGGGGAAGGGGGGGTTTCTGTAGCCATTAACACCCTAATTAACACCTTATTCTTCTTTCAAATGGGTTGGTAGGAGAGTTGATGGAACTGTAGCAGCTGGAGGCAAAACTTTCTTGGCATGAAAAAGGCGGGGGGGGGTGGGGAGGGGAGGAGGAATCTTAAAAAAGGAGCTTGGTTTATATCCTGAAAAGAGAAAGTATAAGATATTGAAATAGGGCAATGAATAAAAATCAGTATTGAAATACCAGCGGCTGTATCACCGCTGCTGTCACTCGGCGTGTGTGTGTTGGAGGCAGTACTGCTGCACTGCAGGCTGGAAGGAGGTTTGCCAGCAGAGCTCACTGGGGGAGCCTCCGCCTCAGCTCCACGGCAGAGAGCCGCCCGAAGTCCGTACTCAAATGAAAATACTGGGGCAAGGCAACTTTTTGTAGGATAACTGTGTCTATGGGAAAGCTGTTGCCAGCATTGTTAATGATACAGTTTCACGATAGCTTTAAGCCAGCCTGTGTGTGGGCTGGCGTCAAAAAGGGAGGTCCCAGCCATGTGTTTCTGCCGCCTCTCTGGTGCCAGTGTGAGCGTGAGTGGTAAACTGTAAAACTAACCTAGGGAAAAAAGCATGGGAGGGGTTGGCCAGATCGCATCCCTGATTTCTCACCATCTGATTGCACAAATGCCAGCGCTGGCACTGGGGAGCCTGGCTGGGGGGCGGAGGAGAGAGAGGCCCTTCAGCTGCAGCTCCGGCTCGGGCTATTCTACAGTCTGCGGCGGGGAGTGGGGATTTTATTATTCTTATTCTAAATGAGTCATACCATTGTAGCACATCTCAGGATAGAGATTCTGTCCGGGAGGCATTCGGTGCTGAGGCGGCTGGCCCGGCGCTGGCTCCATGTAGGTCACTGAGGAGTGCGGTCTCTCGTTCCCAGCATATCACTGCAGCTACTGCCAGCAGGAACGCAGCGTTTCTTAATTAATTTTGCTCCGCGTAATACAGCACACACCTAAGCCTCTGACGGAGCACAACCATAGTTTCCAGTTTAACAATGTATCAAGGTGTGTCATTAATATACAGTTACATATGCTAAGTCCTGTCTTACGTAAGCAATAACACACAACAAGGCGTGTTTTAGTCAGCCGGTGTGCATACATCTTGGATGTACTGGAGCAGCAGTGTTGCTGAGGCTATAACACACCCAGGGTGTGGGTGTATTAGCTGACTAATCCACATTTTGTAGTGTTACTGTGCTTATTAAATACATTGAAGGGAAAAATTTAAAAGTAAATTAGAATCTGAATTATGAAGAATCAACACACTATGTAACTGGAAGTGAGCAAAAAACATCTCAAAGAAGTAACCAAAACTGGAGGGCTACTTCTTCCTTTGAAACTTCCCTTTTTGTGTGTCTTCCTCACAGGTAGCCAGGGGTTGTGGTTGATTCAACTGTGGAAACAGCTGGTCCATGTTTACTGAGCCATTACTCGCTCAGATGCTGCCATTAATCTTGGTGAAGTTGTCCTGGTTGAACCTGCAACCTACATTTAAGGGGAAAAGGGTTTTTTGTATATGCTATCTAATATCCATTTTTCTTAGGTAGGTTTATCTTAGGTATAATTTTTCTTCTATCTTAGGAAAGAAACATTTTTGCCTTCATATTTGGACCCTGAAATTTCAGAATGATCAATTAATTTTAAATTGAATTAGTAGTTACTTGCATCATGTGCAGGTGATTTTGCTAGGAGCTAGATCAGGTCTTAATGGTCAACCATTTTAAGTTCATTGAAGGAGAGGTATAAGCTGTGAGTGACACAGATGCACAGATGTCACAGAAAATGACACAATTCTGCTGGGGTTAGTGCTCTCAGCTTCTTGGGAGTCTGCACTTTTATCTCAGATGTTTCTGCACTGTATTTTTCAGTATGCTTATAGCCAGCATTCAGTTTCCATCTCTGCAATGATTCCTTCTCTGAGCAAGAACAAACCTGTTACTGGCTATTTTTAAGAGTACTGGGTTTGTTGGGTTTTCAGTCCTTTTACAGTTTAAGGATTGTAGTTCTTAAAACTAATGTTGATGATCTTATACAAACACCTGCTTTCCTTCAACTCTAAAACTAGGGAAATTTTTTTGGCTCAAAGAACTCCTATTGCACATTCACTGTTGGCCTCATGCTAAAATGATTGCTATCTGTTAGCCATCCAGTTTGCAGTGTATCAAGGATTCTGGGTTATATTAATTCCACTATTAATATTGTCTTAGAAATTAAATAACCTAAATAGTAACCTTCCATTCCCCCAAAATAACTCTAAAAGTTGTTCCAAAACTTTATTTGCTTATTTATTAAAACAAATTGCTGATGAAACCTTAAAACATATTATTATATAGAATTTGTCCCTCCTTTGACTAGAGAAAACTAAGAATTATGCTGCTAATGTCAAAGCTGATGTCCAGGACAGTCAGGAATATACTTTTTCAGTAAAAGTACCTGGGTGCAATCAGATATTGTGTCTTGTGTCTTAACAATATGCCTCTGCACAAAAACAAAGGAATTTTCACCCTCACACAAAGCACAATGTTTAATTGCCCTTAGTTTACCTATACAGTTGACAATTCAAATATGTTCTTAGTCTAAATACTGTGCTGTTTTGATACAGTTAGCCCAACGTTTTGCTTCCTCTCTCAATAGCTGGTTGGTTCAGTTTGGTTTTTTCCCTCCATACCTTGGGCCCTGTCTGAGTTCTACAGAACTTGACAGACTTACACTTGGCCTTGCATGCTTTGGCCTAGTTCTTAATTCTTGTAAGCCTGACCTTTGACCCCTGTTCAGAGCTAAAATAAATAAGTGACTGTTATATCTGAATTGTGGCATCATTTGATTGGAAAAAAACATTGAGATAATCAAGTCCATTAGCCCAAAACCACCAGTTCCACCAGTAAGCCATGACCCTAAGCACCTGCCCAGTTTCTGCTTCTACTAATGCAGTATTTAGCTGGTTTGGTTGCACAATTTTTTTTTTTTTTTGCTTTCCCAGTTACCTTAAGTATGATAATAGGTAAGCTGTTTTCTCACTGTGAATGTGATGCTTTAGAAAATGTCACTATTTACAACAGGAGGTTGTAATAAGTAAAGGTGTTTGGTGTCTTAGAAGTCTTCCTGGAAAACACAGTTAAAGAAAATTTTATCTTTCAGAATGTTCTCTTTTATGATCTGTTATCCTTAGTTAAGAGTCCTTAACAGGACCAAAAATAAAAACTTAACATCCGATGAATGAATAAGTTCCCTAAGCAATTTGATAGCAATGTTAGAAGCAATCCATTGTGGTAAAGTCACAAAAACTGTATTCCAGTGACAAAAGGTGGAGAGTTATCTTAATTATTTATCTTCAGTCATGGCAAAATTATTGTAAGCAGATATAAAAGAGAAGTAGTTAGCATCTACTTCTGCAGCTTTAGAACTGGAAAATAAATTACAGCCTATGTTAAGTGGAACTCATTTAAATATGGTGCAGAATGCCATTATCTGTGTGGTATGGCACTATGGTTCAAAATCAAAATTTATTTAAAAGAGATTATTAAATTTCCCCCTAAGAATTGTAGTTCAGCTCCTTCATTTATCTTGGTAAACTGGAAACTTGGTGTTAGGAGGATGAATGAATGACTAATAAAATCACTTGCTGTCATTAGGATAATTTACATAGTACAGAACAAGCCACTGACATGGGTATATTTTTCCTACCCAGTGTAGGTGTGAATCGTCAACCGAAGTTATTACATGTCTTAATCAGTTCTCCTGTATGTGATAGCAGTATTAATGGATATGATTTCAGAGAAAAAAAACCATTTGTATTGACTTGATGAGATCCCTGTGGATTTAATTTTATTTCTAAAAGTATGTAAATCTCCTACAGAATGTTTCTGTATTAATTCCACCTTATTCCACAGCCTTAAGAGTTATATCCCAATAACTGTAATAACTACTTTTTGTTTGGAGTTACTTTGATGAGCCAGCTGTTAACAATATGAGTAACTTGATCCAAAGGAAAATAATTTCATTAGAGAAACTTGTGAAGACCAAACCTCATATGTCTCACTTTTGCTTGGACAGATAGGTGAGGGATAGCCTGTCGTGGTGTGCATCAGTGACAGGCTCTTCTGCTCCTTAGTCCCAGCTAAGGTGAAACTGCAACGCAGAAACTCCTAACTCTCTGCAGCATTAGATCAGCAAATCAAATCAGCTCATCACGGAAAGTTGAAATGAGGAGGTGTGAGTGGGTTTGAGACTGTATCTGTATAATATGTTTGCATTAGATATGTTTGATCACATATAGTTGGGGATTTATTCTGAGAAAATGTAGAATCTGTATTTTTTTGTGTTCTGTTGTATTACTACAAGTATTCCATAACTGATTCAATGTTGCTTGAGAGTATGAAACAGTGTACCTGGGCAATATTCCCATCATAGTCTTGCAAAGTATGTTAATTTTCATTTATCTGAATTTCCTACAAGGAAAGTAAAGTTAGAAGTCCAGGAGAACCACTGTTCAACTGGAGTAGAAAAAGGGGAACACTTCTGGGTGTGTCCTTTGGGTCTGCTCAGTGCAGCTGAGTAATCTGAATGGTAGCAGGCAGGAGGTGCTTTACAGCCTTTGTGTACCGCTATTGAAACTGTGGTAGCAACAGACATATTTCAACTTCTGTCATCAGTCTTATTCTAGTTTGATTTCTGAAAGAGTAGGGAGAGGGGAAGACAAACAGCTGTGCTGGGAAGTCTTTATGGCAGGACAATGCTTAGGAGGAACATTGTGGTGATGCTAGTGAGACAGAGCATGCTTCAAAGCCTGTTAGCCAAAAGACAGTGAAATAATAATTTTTGCTTTTGTCTTGGGATATAGGGATTAATATGGCATGTGTGGTTGCTTATTATTGGAGTTTTCTGACTTTTTCTGTTGTATAAGTCACCTGTAACTTTAGGGTGTTTCATCTGTGATTTTTCATAATAGGTGTTGTCCTCAGGTTGAAACTTTCATAAGCTATTCTTCATAAAATTTTCAGTTTTCTGGAAGATTACAAAGAGGTATTATGTTGTTATTATTATCTGGTTTTAGTTTTAAAAATTCTGGTGGCTTTTGTTTAACTCTGCTTTTCTGAGAGCTTACTGCCTGTGGCAAGAATTTGGCTTCTGTTTTGCCACAGTGGGTTTGCCATCCCTTGAAATCTTTCCCTATTTGAAACGTTTTTAAAAGCTTGAAAGTCTTAAAAAAAGTGGCAGCTTCTTACATGCTCATTAAAGATTTCTTCCATATTAGAAACAAGTATTTGGAAATTCTGTTCTCCCTGAGTACGCTAAAGCTTCTTGCAGTAAGCAGCTGGTTGTATGGTCCCCCAACAGCTGCTACTTCCATTTAAACACTGCAGGCATTATCCCAGTCTGAGCCTGAGCCTGCACCTTATCTTCCCCACTCCTCAGTGTAGTGAGATTGTAAGTACACCATACCTAAAAATAAGTGTGTTCCAGTACAGGGCAAGGGAGTGAAGCAAGAGCCTGCACTTCATGATTCTTGCTTTGGGCTAAAGTGAAACAGAGCTACAGAACTGACAGTAGAACTTCACATTTCCCAATATATTCTGGGTCACAAGAGCCAATGGTCTGGAAAATGTAAATTTAATGCCTGAGCTAATGTTTTCATGTCTGTTGATTTATTGTGATCTAATGTTTGAATTCCCACTGGTTGGTCTTCTTCATGGTCTCATGGAATCAAAGCAACAACTGGAGCAAAGTCTGTGTTTTAGCTCTTTAAAATGCGTGCTTCATTTCTTACATGTGTATTTTCTGTTCTCAATTTAAAAGTCTGTAGCTGAAAACTTGCTTAATGTTTTAATTAGTCTTAAAAACTGATTTCCTATTGAAAGGCTATAAAAATGGTATCTGATCTTTCAGTTATTCCAGATGGGATGCTGTGGTTGTATGCATTACTGTTAAGCATAGCTTGTGTTTGTTTAGTGCTCGAGTTTGACAGATATTCAGGAGCTGAGGCAACAGCTTGGGCAACCTTGGGCAGTTGAAAAAAATTTTGCGAAAGTGAGGGCAGCTGAGCAGTTTGGCAGGGTTGAACCAGTTTTCTCATTTGAAGAGAAGTAGAATGTTTCAAGTTTATGGCATGTGAGTTAATTGTAAGGCCTTCTGAATGTTGATGTTAAAAGTGTTTTATTTGTTTGGGGGTTTTTGAGGGGGGTTTGGATTTGGTTTGGGGATTTTCTTCCAAATCTCTAACTCATGAAAATAATTTTCAGCCTTTTCAGATACTATAAAATGGTAATATCTATATCTATCACTATAAAATCCACCAGTGAATTTGGCATGTGATTTACATTTATGCATAGCTTTCCTAGAAAGGAAAAACATTTATTGATTTGAGCACATACTAGGTGCCTTAGGTAATCCCTCTGTGATTTTGCAATTCTGAAACACTGGTTAAATATGAACATAATTTTTAATTAGGTTTCCCCTATGCTGAACTTGCTGCAGCCTGGCCTGTTCTCCATTACTTTGCTGGTCAGAAGTTGTTGACCTTTAGATTATGCTGCAAAATCCATCTGTTGCTGCAGGCTTCTGTAAAGAGAGATGTAAAGAAATATTATCTCCTGTCAGTCAGCCGTGTAAACAAGCTTGAACACAGGCACCGGCTCAGTTTCCAAGATCTGAGTTCATTCAGAATAAGGAGGGAGAAGAGAAGCTGTGAACCAGTGCTCCCTATTCACTGGAGAATCCTTTCTCAGCTGTTGTGCCCTACTAAAATGCCACTGTCCTATTTTCAAATCCCCCTGCTCTCCATGGGAGAAGCTGCTCTGTGGATAACCCTAACTATTAATTAAATCCTCTCCTGTGATCTAGGAAGACAAAGGCCATAACCTCCATTTGCTTATCTCTCTGTGCCCTCCCCAGTTGCCAGTTTCCAGCTTGTTCTTATGGCAGTTTCACCCGGGAGTCTTCCTTGTTAGCAATCTGATATTTGCACTTTTTGTTATGTACCCATCAGCTGTCTATTTCCATACCCTAACCACTCTTTGACATTTCCCCTAATTTAGTGTTTTCTTTACCACAGCCTTTAAGACTGTCTAGAGAACTTATCCTCATTTGTCCCCCAATGTTGGTTGATGATGTACTTAACAAGTCTTTGGTTAACTGATAAACTACAAGTTAGTGGCCCTAATGTGTTTTAAATATGGTCATTCCAATAACTTTTACTCATATAAATGTGACTGATGTGTCTGAAATTTCTGAGTCAAAATGAGACTGACAAATAGTTCTCTAATTACAATGCATGAGGTTCTTGCTCCTTCACTTGCATTACATTAATTGTCAATACCTTTTAATTATGCAAATTTTCCTCCGCTAATCTGGTAAGCACATTGTACTCAAGACTATTTTGGTTATGTTCTCAGATGTGTTTGCAACATTTTAACTTCCTATATTTTATTATTCTCTCAACTCTAGACCTGTGGTTTCTGATTCTCGTTGAAAAGCTATCATACCCTACTTCTACTACACTGGCATGTCCTATGCCAGTAATACTCTTTAACCTGTTGTCTTTATTAGAAGTTTTTATTTCATTTAGAAGATGAAGAAAGATTCTGCTTTGCCTGGCTCTGAGCATCCATTCAGAGGACTCCCACAGTATATACCCATGAAAAAATTATTTTCTTCTCATAGTTTTGTGTATCTTTGTCCTTTCCACTGCCTTATTATCCTTTCAAAAAGTGCTTTGTGCTTCCTAGTGGTACTCATATTAAACAAGTGCAAATACCTATAATTTGTTCTCAGAGTCAAAAGCTAGATATGCTGTTCTGGTATATTTGTGTCCTTGTCATATATATGCTACAAATACATGGGAACATGCTCTTGAAAAACTTGCCTGATTTCTACTTCCCTGAGCAAATCCGGAAATGGCACCATACAAGAAACATCACTCTGAGTGTCAGTTTTGAGGAGAGTCTCTCTGGTGTATGAAATTTTTGGATGGAAATGTGATAAAGGATGGACACAATTAGAAGGTGTCTCGTCTCCACGAGCTTTATCCAGCAAACCTTTCAAGGGAAATTATAAGAATTAATTTCAAGCTGATGAAATAGCCTTCCTTCATATGAGGTGTCCATCAGAAGACTTCCTGTTGTCTGCAATCTCCTGTCTTAGAATGTTTATGTCTGTAAATATTGAGATGATAAAAAAAAGCTTGTTGGAAATGCATGGTGGTAGTTTAGATTATTTGTTTTGTTGTTCTACCAAGTTGATTAGTATGTGTTATTTAGCAAAGTCAGTCATCCAGGTTATATTCTGAGGTGTGTACTTCTCAAAATCTTGTCTCATAAGAGACAAAGATGCTACTCTTCTTGTTTAGGGGTAGTTCTCCTTAATAGCTTAAATGTTCACTAAATGAACATATATCATCTGCAAGGGAGGTAGTAATTCATCACTATTTACAAAGATTTTGAGAAATTACTGTAAATTTGCATAAGAGTTCAATTTCTAGACTGACACATGAAGTATTCTTCTGAAGAAGAGGGAGAGTCTTGGACTTACACCACAAAGATCACTTATCAGACTTCTGATTTTTGCCTGTCACAGTTTGATCAGCTCAATCTGGTTTTTCAGTACATAGAATTGTCTAAAAAAATTTAAGGTATTACAAAAAGACATTTTAGAACAATTTGACTAATTGAGTAGTAACAGGTCAGCCAGTCCCAGTGGTAATTGTCCAAGAAATTGTTGAGCCTGTAGTTCTGATATGCAGCCTATCAGGTCAACCATTATCTAAACTAACATTTTTTAAAGGGCTCCAAGGATTATTCTGGCAATTAACTCTCACTTCTGTAAGGCTGAACTCTTAGGCCTGATAATAGGGAAGGGATGGGTAAAAAGAAAGATAAATACAGCGGATTATGTAAGAGTCAATATAATGTCTGTGGAAGGAAATCATATTTATCCAGTTCCTCCAAGTGAGTCAATAGTGTGTGAAGAATTGTAACCCATCTGACATAGTGAAGTGGGAGTTTGAAAAGGCATTTCTAAGGCTTCTCAGCAGAACTTCCAAAGCAGCTGTGAGAAGCCATGAGGTGGAGAAATTCTTCTTATAAATTAGTAGCAGCTTAAATGGTAGAAAATTATAAATGGCTAGTATTGTACCATAAATGTAGATTATTTTTATAAGCCCAGCAGGATCTTTGCTCTGCAAAGCAGTCATAAATTACCTGGAAAAGGAGATGTGGAATGATATGACAAAGATTTTTTTATGATACAGAATTATTCAAAACTAAGGCTGATGATGAAGAGTTGCAGACAATCAAAATATTGCTTGAATGGGTGACAATTTGGCAATGATAAATACTGAATAATGTATATAGAGAAAATCCTCCTAACTCTTATACAGGCCTTGAGGCTTGCTGTAGATTGATTCAGGAAAAATGTCCATGAAGCCAGAAATGAGTAAGGAGCTCCCCTGTGGCTGGTCAGGCCCTTTTGTGGTCTGCTATGTGGTGTAATGGGCACAAGCTCCTAAATTTGGCTAAGATCAGCCTTCAGTCATTATTACAATAGCCAGTCAGGTGAGATAGGGTTTGTAGAGGCTTTTTGGAAGTCTGGACTTGATAGGAAGGAAATATCTTTTCTTCATAGTGCAGGTGCTGGGATGTAGAGGTGTGCCAGTCCTTGTGCTGTAGCTGCAGGAAAAGGGCCAGTTGGTGGAGGGCTCTGGCATGTTGTCATCCAGTGCCTAAAGTTATTGTCCAGGAGCCTGAAGGCACTTGCCTTATCCATCCTTGAGTGATAGGAGAGTGTAAAGTCTGGGTCCAGAAAGACCACTGGGCTGAGGCACATTGATCACACATCCAACTTTTTGGGAGGAGATTGGAGCATGTGTGTGCATCTGCTTCTTGAAAAAGTAAAAGAGTACCAGGAAGCTTGTTAGCAGCTTCCTGGCAGAGAATTACATCCCTCTAACAGATCCACAGGAAATGCAAGAAGAAAGGGCTCTCTATGAACACCTTTTCTTTCTGGATCCTGATCATTCTGGCTCTTGCCAAGTCTTGTATTGACCACAAATGGTGACTGGGAACAGTTGGAGGTGTAAGAGAAGGTTTAGGCAGGGAAGATAACACCAAGTGCTGGTGTTGTTTCAGCATATAGGTGAAGACCTAATTCACCTAATTAGGTGAATTCCTAATTGAGGAAGGAAAGGGAATCTTTCCTTCCTCATATGACAGAAATCAGACCCAAGACCTTGATTTTATGGAAAGATGGTAGCCAAGTACTTTTATCTTTAGAATGGATTTTTTTTTCTGGCATCTTCTAAGGTGGTCTGTTCCTTCTCACCAACTGTATTCAGAGGACCATATCCAGGGCCTTCTCAAGGAGTTAAGTATGCTGATGGTGGTGGTTGTTACCTTCTTATATCACTGTCTCTACACATAGGTGATGAGCGCAGCAGTGACCTCCTCTAATGATGTGAAGGGGCCTGCCCCTGTCATGAATTAAGTTAGCTGATTTCGTTCCCTAGGACAAATTTCCAGTGCCTGCTCATGGGTGTCTGTGGAAGGATGGCTGGGAAAACTGGGTGTGGAATGATCAGGATACATAAGGCAGTGCACAAGGGGAAGAAAATAGGAGAGGATTAGCAGGAGAGGAAGTGGTATCTTCTCTCAAGATGTCCCCCTTTATCCCTGCTGAGGAATGTTTGTTGTGTTTGGTAGCTTTGGCCAGCTGTAAGTATACCTGCTGTAAGCAGCACCGTAGAACCTACTGGAGCTTTTTGATGGTACTATGGAGGGAAACATCAATGGATAGTCAGCAACTTCCCCTTGTGCATGTGGGTGATGAGGGAAGTTCTTGCAGGGAGAAGGGGCTTGGATTGTACGGGGAAAAAGGCAATTTTGGCAAGGAAGGAAAGAGGGAAGAATGAGAGGGAAGTATGAGTGGAACAGGTTCTGGTCATGTGCCCAACCCAGTGATTCATACACAGGTAAGATCAGTCCATCTGCCTGTGTGGGCTGTGGGCTTGGTTTGCACGGTAGCCATTTGAGACTGATAGTCCTGTCATGTACCAAGAGCAAAAAACTTGAGGCCTAGGAGGTGGATTCTCAATCTGATCCAGCAGCCAGCACAGAGAAAAAGTAATATGTCATACAGCTGATCTGTCACAAATCCCATTAGTAAACCAAGAATCACAGTAATGAGAGATGCAAATAGTTCATAGGCTAAAGTGTGTTCACACAAACAAAGTGTCTGTAGAACAGCTATGACTAGTTAGTTAATTAAAATGATAGATTTACTGTAATTTATGAGTGAAACTAATTCTAAATTCACTGAGTACGTAAATGATTGGAAATGATTAATTGGCTTTTATTAAATGAGAGGGAGGACTAGAGAGTGCTATATTCTGAGCAACTGACATGTGATAATGACTGCTCCTGCAGAAAAGCATACTAGAAAGCCATCTGAGTCACTCATTAACATCTGCCACTGCCCTTTCTGTAAATTATAACTCATTAAAGCCCAATATAGCTACTCTGGAACTTAAATAATAATTTTTACCTTACTAAATGTTCTATTTGATTTTACTGTAGTAGTCTTAGAGGCTGAAACTTATTTTGAGCCGGTTGGAGAAGGTAAACCTGGTCCAGAAAGCCACAGCCTATTTTATATTACTATATTGAGGGATAAAAATTAATTTAAAGTGTTTCATTGTCAATTCACTTGGTTTCACTGCAAAGAGTGATGATTTTCCTGGCAGTTCAACATGTAATTTCTAAGAATAGAGTGAGAACATCACCTCATTTTTTACAGATCATCAGATGTCCACCAGTTGAGGGAACTTTGTGTTGGGTTGAATTTAAATCAGCAGTTTAGATGTGAAAGACTCACTATCTCATTAGCAATCCCTTGATCCACCCAGTTCCCCTGGGTGCTGTTTTAGAATGATAATCCCAATCATTCTTCAAATCTTCAGAAGCAATCAGTTTTAAGTGAACTCTCAGAAGATAAGACTTCCTGCTAGTTAGTTTTACCAAAAAAACCCCTCCAGAACACCCTAAACCAAAAAAAGCAACACAGGTGAGCTAGGTGCTTTGATCAGACAGGTATTCTTTTTAAGTCATATTTAGTCAGTTTAGATTTTGTTTCTACATGTCTTATATGATGCTAGGGAGTAATCCAAATATAGTATTAAAAAAGGGGTAAAGAGCTTCAAAATGAACCTCTTAGCCAATTTCGATTTGCTTGAGTCCTTGAAATAAAGCAATTAATCTATTCTTTAATGTACAAAATTATTTTTATCTTGGCATAAAGGCAATTTCCAGGTACCTTAAACTTACCAAAAAAAAGGAGCACAGACTTGGTTGGATCAACTATCCTTCAAAATCTCCTTTAAAATTCAAAAAATCCTCTGACAAAGCACTGAGACTTTCTTTAAAAGTCTCATTGACACTATCTCACTTACGATAGTAGTTTCCTTAATAGACTGCCACTGATGTTACTTGTTCTCTCTGTTACTGGTCAGGGCCTTTGTGGGTCTTCCCTGAAAGCTGGATTTGCTGGTGTCAACAGGAATTGAGTTTATTCCTTTTCCAGGAACAGTAATGAGATCATCACATCAGCTTTGTGTTGTGATGTGATTAAGTTTGTAGCATGAGTCAGTTCCCTTGTCCTGGAGGACAAAGTTGTAAGACTGGTGGTTATAGGGGCAAAAGGCAGGATCTTGTGGCAGACATCCAGGTGCTCAATCTGCATCTGAAGTCATGTTTTTTAAAAGAATACAGTGTAAGAGTATGTAATTACTCCTTGTTTAACAAGAATCTCTCTGCCTGCATTTCTGTAACTGTTAATATTTAAATTATTAACCTAATCAGGTTAAGTGTAAGGGCTGCAACATCTAATTTTAAGGCACACCTTGTTAATAATAATTGTGCCAGGGCAAATGCAAAACACTGGTGTAATTAGGTGCACATCAGCAGAAATGTGTGAGGAATTTTCACTTGAAACCTCTAAAAGAAAACAAATTGCTTTATGAAGTTAAAAATGCTTTATTTGTAACCTGTGCATATTTATTATGAATGCCTTCATGTGATAATAGTGCTTTATGATTTTTTACCATAGTCAAAGTGAAAATGAGAGGGAAAAATACCCAGTTTACAGCCTTATTAGATGATAGCTGAAAGTTGGGTTGCGGGTAGGTGGTTTTTACACAGTTCGATAGGGCTGTCTCTTCAGCTGAAGCCATGACTGCAGAAGTGACGGTGCTGTAAGCCAGGTGTGAAACTCACTGCCCAGTCTGCATGGGCAAAGTTTGTCAGAACCCTTGCATTCTATAGGGTTGCCTTTGGTTAGTGCTATCCATTCCTTCAGCACTACATTCACCCACAAGATAAAAGCAAAAATGTATAAAATAAGAAAATGCTTGTTCCTCTGCTCATACTGAAATACAACATATTTTGAGATAACAAAAGCTTTCTCCCTGAAAGACTTAATCATGTAATTCAAGATTGAAGTTTAACTTGTCTCAGCAAGCATTTAATGGCAAAATAAACACAGCATCACAAAGCTGGTTAACATTCAGCCACAGCTGCTGGCCTCGTATTTATTAATTTTTTTCCCTAGGACTTGCTCTGCACTTTTAGAGAAAAGTCACTTCCCTAATTTTTTCTCAGTAGACATTGACTTCTAGGCTGTTTGTTCAAGATAAGCATCAAAATGAGAATGCAAAGGTCAGTCCCTGCTGTATTAGACAGTTACAAAGAGAATCAGTCAGTTTGTCTTCCAGAGAATGTCCTCGAATCAAAATTAAATTACTTTCTATAGGATAAGGATTTTCTTTGGAAATTCAGCAGATTTTGTGTTTTCAGGACTGACATTGCCTTTGCTATGTACTTTGCTGAAAGTTTTCCTCTCATCGTTCTACCCCTTTACCTACACCTTTTAATGACAAAATTTGTGAGCTCAGGTTTAAGGCTCTGAGATGGTGGCAGCAGTGGAGTTTGCCCTGCATGGTCCACCCCTGCCTCTGCTGCCCTGTCCTGCCTCTTTGCTGTCCCTATTCCACAGACCTGGAAACCTGTCTCAGGTCAGCATTTGTGCAGTCACACCTTCATTGGCTGTTCCAGCTAAATTGGGAACCAGAGCAAGTGAGATTATTCTCCCCTTCCTGCTTTGGTGACAGGAACCACTGGGAAAAAAAATGGAGCAGACAGTTGGAACAGGGAGTTTTCAATTTTGTTGGTGTTTTGTTTTTTTTTTTACTGTAGCAACTAAACCCAGCAAAACCCCTTTGGACAACATAACTGATGACATAATTAATCACAATTAAAATATGTTTTATAAAAATAAGGATGCATTAAAAAATTAACCATCATGGTGCCATCAAGGCAAAGGAGTTGCAGAAGCTGTGGCTTGCCCAGTTGGAAATTAATGCTACCTTTGCTGAGATAACACAGCCACCTGTATGGGCTTCCCCCATCTTTTACAGCTCGGACTAAAATAGATCACTGTAAATCACCAACAGAGGTGGTTCAAGCCAGCCCACTTAACACTGCCACGTAGTGAGTGCATTTATACAGAGGTTTCACATTCTAGCTAAGTAGTTGGTAATCTCTTGAACTGCTTTAGCTGAAGTGCTTGTGATTGTTTGACTCTTTACTTAATTGCATTATTTTAATTTAGCTAAAATTTCTTTTAACTACACAGTGAAGGAGATAAGCTGGAGTATCTGTGGTAACAGTGCCAGACAGAGCTCTCTGTGTGGAGAAGATAAACAATATAAACAGATATTTTATAGCTTCTACACTCATTTCTGGACACTGTGGTATATTTGTCCTTGCCTCATCCCACTTTGGCAATCACAGCTGGCCATTTGCATTGGGACAAATTTGTCCTTGCCATGGCCTGCACAGACAGCCAGTCTTATTCCCCTCATTCCATCTTCTGTCAAGTATTATGCAGAATTGTCATGCATCACCCTTCTTCTTATACTGCCAGGGATGAGTTACCAGCAACTTGAGTTTTATCCTTAAATAAAATGAGTGTTGGTCTTCCCTGACTTCCGTAATTAACAGTAAAGCATTATGTTGCCATTCATGCCACTAGTTAGAGACATCATGTTGGACTCACCCTTTGTATCTTTTTCTTCTATTGTTCATAGAAGACTGCTAGGTTAAAGATTATGATCCTAACATAAGAGCACTTCATGCATATGTGGAAATGGCAGTTGATAAGAAAAGATGAAGGTGACTGCACAACACTGTGTTGAAAGAAAAGGGTGACTTCTCTTTGTAAGTTTCTGCTCGAAATCATTTAACCTTGTCTTTAAGACCATTTATTTTTGCACTCACAGCAAAGAAACTCCACAGTGTTTATATTCATCTGTATTTTGAAATATAATTATAAAGGACAACAGGATGGTATTATGTTGGAGATATCTTCAAGAATTTCTCTTACACACAGGAGCTAAAACTCAACAAATTGAGAAAAGCTTAAGAAAGCTCCTTCAGGAACCTTTTCCTGCCAGTCCTTGGTGAAACTGATAGCCAATGTGAGTTGAGACAGAGAAGAAAATTGATGTGAGCTCATCAAATCAGCTCTTCCTTGATGTCACTAAAACAGCAGGGCTCATAAACAATGAAGTGTGTAGAGTCCAAACACAACTTAATGGACAGGCAAGTGTTGACAGAACCCAAAACCCGAGTGTACTGACGACTTGTGGTTATCTGCACTGTGAGGTGCAGTGAGGGAGGATGACCTCTGAAGTAGCTGTGAATGCTTACTCACAACTTGCCTACTGAACCACTCATTCTGTGTTAAGTATTATTATGTTTATTTGGAATAAGTAGTGTAAGTCTGTAAGTATATGTGTGTCTGTTTTAAGTGCACATTTGGACTGGTATTTTGGTTGATGGTTTTCACAACTGACATTTTTCAGTCAATCTGCAACAGCTGCTCTTTAATGACACTGATGGGGATGGGAAAATCAAAAGTTGGGATCTGTTCTTAATTTTGGAGAGCATCAAGAATGGGAAGTCTTTATTCCAGTGGCTGGCATATTGCAGACTCAAGTTCCTGGGGGAAACTACTGATCTGTTTGGAATATGTTTGCTTTCTGAGATCCTCCCCAGCGATTATCACCGTGCTGGTATTTGGGTATTGGGAGCCCAGTGTGGTTATGAATAGGTACAGGGGCTGTCTAAAAAGCAATACTGCCATGGTCAGCAATGAGAAATAGGCTCTTTCACACAGGCAGCTGTTTGGTTTTGGGTCGTGTAGTGAAACTGGCAGTTCTGAAACCTGCAACCTGCTTATTCAATTCCTAATTCAAGGCCAGTGTAATTTCCAATGACTATCACTGTTGTTTTCGTTATGGAGTCCTAATTCATTGTTTCTGTGGGCACAAAAGTATTGCTGGACTCATTTGGTGTTTCAGCGCACTGTAATTTTACATAGTGCAATACTGTTGAGATTGCCAAGCTGTGTCATCTGTTGGGCTCATCACTATTACTTCCTTTTGACCTCCTCTGTGTAATTACACATGGATGACTGATTTGCTGCTGTAAAGGTACATGAAGGCAACTGGACTTGTTAAATGAAAAACAGACTAAAATGGTTCTCTCCGAGGTCAGTGAGAACCAATGAGGTGGCTGTTTGCTCTCTGCCAGGCAGCCAGAGCCATCTGTCACATGACAATAAGCAAGCATCGATTTCAGAAGTCTATTTGTTTTTATGACAGTTTTTACAATTTTATGGAAATTGAACCATTATATAAAGCATAATTTTCCTCAGAAATTGGTGTTTTATAGACTTATATCCCTGTTCAGTCATTTACATTCCTAGTTGCATTTTACATGAAGTATGAATACACTGATCCTTTTTTCCCCCAATAACAAAACTCTTCAGAGCATTTTTCTGGATTTTGGCAGGAGGAGGGCTGGTTTTGTTTTTCTCCTGTATATGCAAGACTATCCATGTTTGGTGCTTAAGGAAAACCTCAAGGTGTCTGAGTTTTATGTGTCCCTGGAAATCAGTCTGTAGGAGCTACAAAGGAACTAATGTTTGGTGCTTTAATATTTAGCTCAAAATTGTAGTTCGGAACGATTTTTCTAACAAGACTTTGCTACTCTTTTTATTCCTTACAAATGAGTCTTTCATGATCTGTGTTAATTCTTAATTTAACTCATCATATTCCTACTTTTCTTGGAATATCAAATCTAACTCATCAAGCGGAGTTGTAGAGAGGTGTAATTTTAGAGTTATGTGTTCAAGTCCGGATTATGACAAACATGAGCATGAGCCATCTAATTTAGCTTCATCCTCCATGGAAATTGATCAGTGCTATGCACAGGTTCTGCTCAGGGACAGTTACGGATTTTGCATACTAGATCAGACTTGAACTGCACAGACAACTCGGACAGCTCTGTTCACATCACTCTGCCTTCCTCAAGGCATAGTAGTCTTTTATCTTGATGCATTTTAAAGCAGGACAAGGAACTATGTCAGGTGGTAGGTATCATTTTTTGGAAGCTGTATGCATTAAACTTTGAATTCCTCAGTTAACTGAGATTTCTTGGCTGTTCCTAGGGGTTTGCCTAGTTCACCTGAGCATTGCTGCATGGCTGTTCAAGGATTTGTGTCCTTAGACATAACAGCATTTATTAAATTGGTAATTGCTTGGTTGCTTGCACACTTCTCCTGTATGATAAATGCCATTTAAAGGTCAGCACTTTCCAATATGTTCTGAGTGTCACTGACTCTCCTAATAACAAGATGAGTTATCTGTGGTAATGATTTTTAGTCTTATACGTGTGTAAATGCTTGAAATTATTTGAATTGTCGAAGCATGTGTAGTGGGCTGACCTGGGTTGGATGCCAGGTGCCCACCATGCTGCTTTATCACTCTCCAGCTGGACAGAGGAGAGAAACTAAAATGGAAAACCAGTCATGGTTTGAGATAAGGCAATTCACTAAAGCAAAAAGGTTTGCATGCACACGAATATGTGAGTGAAAGAGCTTGATTTAGCTGTACTGGATGAACATGAAAAGAGCATGTACATGAAAGTAAAGAAGATCATCCCTAACCCTTGGAGCACATCAGTGAAAGTTTGATATAACTCCAAAAAAACCTTTGCAGTTAGACTATTTTGTGGTTTTACAGGGAGACATAAGGGTTGACAGATGTTAAAATGCAAGGATCTTATTCACAGACTGAATTATGAGGCAGACAGAATTATGAAAGACAGTGTCACTGAAAAAAGAGTTATGGAAATCAACATTCAAGAAGTATTGGGAGTTACTTGTCAGAAGCTCTTTTAGGAGAAAATCTGATTAGAGAAAGACTATGAAGGATATTTGAATGTAAGAAATTCAGAGAATGATGAACTTGAGGGGAAATCTAGATGTGCAGTGAATCTGTGTGTTGTTCTAGTGTTTGTTCATAACTACTTTTAGTTTGCTTTGCTCCACAACAACCAGGAGCCTCTATAACAGCTCATAAAGGAACATAAATGTAGGATCTGAACTTTGGTAATAAAAAAAATCCTTTCAGTGGATTTCCCTGTTTCTTTTATGAGGAGGGAGATATAAGAGACTACCAGGGTGAGGTGTACCTGGGAGGTGGTGGTCTCACCAGTTCCAAGCAAGATGAGGACAGGAAGCTGTGGGAAGAGGGATCAGGGGCTTGCAAGTTTTGTGTAAACTTAGGATGTGGCCCCATTTGGCTAAAGCTGATGTTTGAGGCTGGCTGTGATCATTGTTTGGACAGAGTGAAACTGGTCTGAAGTAGTACCTCAGGGAGTCGTTGGCATGTAGGTGACAGATGAACCTGTGTTTGCAGATGAGATCACCAGCAACAGGATGGCAAGTGCTTATTTCCAGTGTCATATAGATGTTGGGTTGGCCTCTGAGCATGCATAACTTGTCAACACTGCAGCCCTATGTGGAAGTCTCCTGTAGCACCATTGAGCCATGTTTTGCCAAACAGAACTGCAGTTTACTTTTGCTAATAAAGCTGTTGTGGTCAGCTGGTTGCATAATGGATGTAAAGAGGTTGCCCTATCCAGTCCTGTTAAGTCAAATATTTTAAACTCGCTCATTAAAGAGGGTGGAAACCGCAATAATGGATATTTTCTGGATTATAGAGACATTTCTGAAAGCGAGCTGAGAACGCTACTTGCAATAAAACCAAACTTTAAAAATCAAACGAGACAGAGAGTACCTTCTGTTCAATAATTACCCTGCAGTTTTACAAATCTTCTCTTATGTTCAGACAATGCCCCTTAGAATCGGGAATTTTACAATTTTACAACAATCACAGAGTGTGCCTCTGTGTGCAAAATGTATATGCCGAAGGGCAGAGAATAGCCTCAGAGTGAAAAGGTGTCAAGAAACATCCAAAATCAATTAACGATTATCTATCATGCGGGAGACATTCCTTGTCTGTCTGTGAATAGTCCTCGAGCCAGTGTGGCGCTCAGGCTGCCGGGAAACTGGGACGGTTCCAAGTTACCCGTAGGAATGGCTTTGAACTTAGAATAAACCTCCACACACATATACAAATAAGAAAACAAAACACCTCGAATGAAATCTTGGCCTTATCAGAATCAAAAGGTGTTTGTTGACTTAAGTGAAACAAGAATTTTATCCATAAAGAGATAAAAAAAGGTTCTTGAACTCTGAAATCAGAGCTAAGCTGTGTAATGTACTGTGGGGTTGGGTTTTTTTTGGTCACAGATACCTGCTTGTTTTCACATGTATTTGCAGGATCTGAAGGCCACAAAGTCTTTGTAATTGTGTGTCTGCAATCCCTGACTCCAATGTGCTTGCCAAAGCACACCTGGAACACCCATGCTTTTGTAAGTCTCATTTCTTGTTTTTATGGTCCAGCAGCATTGCTCAGGCCTGTTCAAATGACTTGGCAATTAGTAACATAAATATAACTTGTCCAACTTGATTTGTTCTTCCCACACACACATTCTGTGTTTCTCTCCAGCTGAACTATGTGTAGGGAGAAGAGCAGCAGGGAAGCAATGCCGTGAAGGTTTTTAACCTTTTAGAATGAGCTGTCCTACACTATGGAGAGCAAAAATAGCTTGTGGCCATCCTAGTGAGTATACAATGTCCCTGTAAGCACACTGCCCTTGGATGTTCCTCTGCTACAGCAGCACAGGCTGGCAAGAGTTAGCATTAATTTTCATTAAACAACCTGTAAATTGGCTGCACCTTAGTGCTTTAGAGGGTCCTATTCTGCAGACCTGCTGAGAACACATGTAACTAATGCCAGATTAAACACCTCACAAAAGACCACTGTATATATCTGGGATTTTTGTTCTAGTTTTAGTTGTTTTGCTTTTGTATTTTAGAAAATTGCTGCCACATATGTAAAATTGCCCTAATAGCTAGAGTGCTTCCCTGGTAAATGGGAGTTTGTGTTTAACTTCTCCTACCTGGAGAGCCATGCTGCTGATTGCCTCCCTGCCAAGTTCTCATGTTCACTCTCTGTGTGGGAACCATCCAAACCTCCCTGCCTCTCCCCATCCGTTAGAAACCCTGATGCAGCAACAAAAGGTGATCCTCACTTGCCTAGGGAAGGGGAGGGGACTACAGGAATGCCCAGGAGCTCATAGCCTGCTGAGGGGGCACTGAGAAAAGGCACCGTGGTCTGTGCCATCTGGACCGTGAGCTTTCACTGGCTGTGTTAATAACCTGAGCTCCAGAGAGGAGAGTGAATTTGGGTAACTTCATTCCCAGCAGGAGGTTTCCATGCCCTTTGGCAGCAGCACTCCCCATGAACTGTACAGGTAGCTGGGTCCCTGCTTGGGATTCCTCTTTAGGGGCTGATAATTAAATGTCATCATCACAACCTCTACTTTACAGGCTCCAAATGCTTTATTGAGTCTGGCACTTCAGTACACAGAGGTAGGGTCACATTATTTTGTGAGAGTGTGCAAGCCTAGAGAAGCAAGAGATTCACCTGATCTGTCATGGGAAATGATGAGTGCATTCATTTTAATTCCTCTGGGCACTGCCAGCTTAGTGTATATGTTTGGAGAGCAATATATAATTAAATAAATGCTTGTATTTAGTAAGTCCACAGCCAATGAATCAGTTAGTTTTAGTTCACCTGTGTGAGCCCCTGGTTGCAATATTTGCTTGTTATTGTGCTTCTCTGCTGAGAAGGAATGGCTGCATATTTCTGGCCATGTCATTGTGAGTTGTGACTGACAAACCAAGTGACATGATTTATTTGATTACTGCAGTGCTTGTGAATAGTTTGGCATTGACAGCCTGGGAGGAAGAGTACCATTAAATGCCCTGGGATAGGCATAAGATGGGTCACAACACTAGAAATTTTTCCCCTCCAGCCCAGGCATTGTGCCTCATTTGTGAAGTTACTATCCCATTGACTTGTTTGCTGGGCTGTCACATCAGCTATAGCAATGTTTTTAACACCACTATATTTCTTGACATTTGTTCCTTAAAAAATGGGAATAAGGTCACGCTAAGCAGCTGTGAATAGCCATCAACTTTCAGTCACCACCAGCCTGGATGACATTTGAAACAGTAGCTTTGGTTGGGAATGAAAGGCTCTGTGTCCTACTGACAGTGCCTTCAGACAGTCAAAGATGGAAGTAGGAATGAGAAGTCTGAGATGCATATTTAAAATTGCAGGAACAGCATTTATTATGAAGACATTATTTGAAAGAGTGTCTAGAGGGCAATAGGAGTGTTCTCTTTAATGTTTTTTAGTCTGGAGACTTAATTTTTAGTACTATATTTCGTGTCTTACCTAGGGTTCCAGTTAGTCCATAGAAAAAAATGTATTGCTGATTGTTTTTACTGCAGTATTAGCTGAAGGTACAAGTTCCATTCACAGAAAAGCTTCCAACATGGGAAAAGTGATACTTTATTCACAACATGCGTCAATATTCAGGTGATGCTGACATTGCACCTATGAGTATCTGGTAGTTCTGATAAATCAACCCACAGCAGCTTCTGTCTTACCCATGTGACTGCTCTCAGCCTGTGCCAGTAAAGCTGAGCAAGAACTGAGAGCCTGTAATTAGCTTAATTATATTAAATTTTGATGAAAATGTAAGGAAGCATTGCTTTATGAGGTTAAAATATGTGTGTTTGGGAAAGAGAAAGAAATAGTTTGTGAGAAAGAGGTACTTTTTAAGGTGTCTTGCTCGTATCTGTGTATACAGGCAAGGTAGTAGCTTGTGGAAAAGCATCTGTTGAGCATGCAAATGGTGAACATCCCCAGCAGTTGTTTATTTGAGAAGATAATACTTGAAGCTGAATATGCTTCCAACACCTTTCTTCAACCAAGAAGAAGTTTCAAATAAAAAGCTCCTATTTTTGCCTTATTTTCCAGTTTACTTCACAGATATCAAGTTTATGGTTTACTTGAAAACTCAGCAAAGAATTTCTTTCTCTTGAAAAGGGTGAGAGAGTAGTTTATTGCCTAGGTCATTTCTCTCCATTGTAAATTACAAAATGTAACTTACAATTAATCAGAGAAAGCAGTTCAGCATTATGAAACCAATCTTGACGAAAGTAATTTCCCCTTAAGTGTCTGTGCATTCTTAAAATTTGAATTTCAAAAATTCCTAAGAATGAGGAACTCCTCCGTTAATTAGTGAAGTAGATATTCCAATATTGGAAATGTTTTATATTATAATTTTTCCTGCACTCATCTTTAGCAGCACCATAATATCTGAATAGTTTTCTTGAATTTTTTGGAAATACTGGTCATTACATATCAGCCATGGTATTCCTTTATGGCTCACCCTTGTTTAACAGGATTGAGAAGAAGAGAGCTGCTGGATGGCTGTGGGCTTAATAAAGAAAAGTAATTTTGAAATTCTTGTTCAATTGCAGTGAGTGTACAACTAAACTGAGATTTAATTACATTTTTAATTAAAGGAATAACTATTGATTATGTCATTGAATCTGTGTTGCAGCCAGCCCTAACAAACAGCAATTATTACAAGAGATCATTAAACTAGTGTTTAAAATTCCAAATGAATGAGAACTAGAACTGGTGTGGATAAAAGGCAGCAATGGTGGATAGGAGGAAAAGAAAACAAAGTGAAAAATACATTAATTTCTCAAATGTTGGCGAATGGTGGTTTTATGTCCTGTCATAATTTATTATAATCTACAGAACAACAGGAAGATGAAACTGGAACATATTCTAAATAAGAAACATGAGTAAAGTTTCATCTTGAAAGTGAACAGTGATTCGGATAATATTTCTCACAAGCACCTGTGAAGCTTGTCATTGCAAGAGACCCTCAAATTTCTCAGGGAGCAATCAGATCTACTCAGGCTGAGATAAAGTGCAAATAAGAGCCAGTAGTCAGGGCATGGGAGTGCTGACAAAAACCATAGGCAGCTGTGGCTGAGCTGCTGGCAGCTCACCCTGTATTCAACCTGCAGTTTTCCTGCTAGCACGGAGCTGGTCCCCTCCCAGGCTCTTGGAGTGGGTGCCTAGTGGTGGATAGGAGGCATTTTTCTGGACACTGGTGATGAAGAGCTGGTGGGAAGCCCCAGCTGCCCACGTAAATCTGTGCAACCCTGTTTGGTCTGGGTGAGATCTCTGTGGGCATAGGTGGCACTGCTGACAGGACAGGTTGGTTCTTCACCAAGACCCCTTGGCTTGGATGAAGCTGGTATTTGGCACTCTCAAGAAAATGTGTTCTAAATTTGGGTTATACTTAATTTAAATGGAGTGGAAGCAGCTCATGCTGATCCTTTCCCTCCTCATGCTACCACTTCTGCTGAAAGGCTCTTACTGAAGCATTTTGTTAGCCCAGGGAGCAGCCCCTGTGGATGGATACCATGGGAGCACATTGCTTGTGGCTGAAAGCTGCTCTGCACAGTGGAGTCTAGCAGGGACATGGTGAGATGATCTCGTGGGTCTTTCTCTTTCAGTCTTCTACAATTTCTGTGGATATAAAGCCATTTTAATCCTTTCTATTCAAATGCATTGTATGCACAGAAATGTGTTCTTAATAGTGGCACAAGGCATGCTGCAGCATGGGCAGGCTTAGAGTCAGACCCCGTGACTCAGTTGGACTAAGTTATTGTTTGAAATAGATCATTTTGGAATTAAACTTTTCCCTTTGTACCAGATTTTATAGTTGAGCATATTTTGAATGTTCTCTGTATGATGCCATTGGCTATTTTTTGAAGAGACTGTGAGGGTTATACAAATGTCAGCACCCAAAAGTTAGGATGTAGTAGAATGAGAGATATCTGTGACCTTTATTTGACCTGGTAGTTTTATGGAGCAAGATTCAGTCCTAGTGACCTTCCTTCCCTGTGATCTCTTGGCTTTTATAAAGTATGCAGGATGAACAAGGGGCATGAATGTGGAAAGTGCAAGGAATGTGGCAGTGGCTGGTGAGCTGCAGGAGTTGCAGGCTGGTGGAGGCATGACCACTCTTGAGGAACAGAAAGCAATGTCTTGTGGTGAAAGTACTTTTCTCCCTGTATTGCTCCTATTACACATGGTGGTGGTGTTCTCACATTCAGAACCCAGATTACAAAACATTTTCTGTGTCTAGCAGGTAACAAATAAAGAAGACTGGATTTCTGAAATATAAACTGAGAGAATCAGATATAAACCTCAACAGAGTAAAAAGGTTTAACCTTCCATAATCAGGATTTACCAATGATTTGTGCTTAGGTAATGGCATCACTGGGTTTTTTCCAGCACACAGGATATGTTTTGGTTTACTTCAGACAGGTCCCTGTTCCCTGTAAGAGCTAAACTACAGGATGTTACAATTATAGATGTAGTGGCACTGTTGTTGCAGAATCACCGCTGATAAATTATGGTGGGATGGCAGCTGTAAATACAGCTTCTGTTGTGATTTAAGAGGGAGATGTGAAGGCGTGTTGCCCAGATGTTTGATCAATGGTAAACAGGGCCAGCCACAGCACGCTAAAACTTACAAGTCCTTGCCAGATTTTGGGATTAGAAGTCATCGTTTCAAGCATTAACTCCTCCAGTATCAAAATAATCAGCTGGTCCAGTCCTCCCCTTTTCCTTTCTCTTCAGCCAAGATTTATTTACCTTTGCAAGCAGGAACTGACACGCAAACCAGGTTTTTTAGTAATTTTTTTGAGCTACAAGAGCTTTTCAGCAAGCTGCCAAGTATTCAGTGTCTGTTCAAGCATGAGTCTTCATGTCGTGTTCCCCGTGACCTTCCTGTTCACCTGCTTAACCATCAGGAAATGTGTGGATGTCTGGAGTTGTGTAGTTGTACTACTTAAGGCTGGAGAAACAATAAACTAGTCATTGCAGATTCATGTAATGAACCACAACAGCAGCAAAATCAGCTATAATCATGATTCATTTGACACTACAGGGCAAATAGCTTTGGTCACTCAGCGCTCTGCTCTGTAGGTGACAGTCCTGTGCAGGTAACACTCCTAATGTCTGATGAGGGCCAAGAAAAATGTCCATATGCAGTTAACCAACTTTGCAGTGATTTTAACCTGGTTTCTCTCAGAGAAACCCTACACATCCTGATCTGAAGGCTAGTAGAAGCTTGGTTACTTTTTCCCTGAAATGAGAAATGAAAATAACTGTCTCCCCAAGATATCCCTGGGATTCTGACTAAATGTGGCTTGTATTTGCACTGATACTAAGGGTGAAATCAGGACTGGCAGACTGTGATATGTGAATTTGCACACATACAGGGACTCAGAATGTGGGTGAATATTGTTAAATAAGCCAAGACATTTTAAATGGTCTCTGCCTAAAATTCAGTAAAAGGGACTTTCTCATGGTCTCTTCACTGTCACATTTCATTTAATTGTAATAAATGCTGTGACTTGTTTCCTTCTCTCTAATCCCACAAAAATGACAGAAGAATCTTTTGCTGAGCCTTTGGTAAAGGTTCTTTTTGTTCCAGATAACTTCAAACAAGAAGCACTTGGAGAGCCTGAAGAATGATGGTGATTCTCTTATCCAGGCTCTAGAGAGCCTAACCCAAACCAGCAGGTGAGTTCCCTCAGGCTTTCAGGAATTTCCAGGGCTGACAGCGCTCACCTCCTCTTTTGTCTGCAATGGTCTTCTGTAATTCTGTGCAGTAAGAGCTTCTCAGGTTTCTGTCCCTGGCCCCCCTCCCTGCACTGCTTTCCTCCAAAGTCCTTTCTGTCAGAGCCTGCGACAGCTTTGATCTCCAGCTGCTGCACAGTCCAGCTCTGTGTGTGTGTTGATTCTGTGGATAACTTTATTTTTTTTAATTTATTATTTTATTCCAAACCTTGCTCCCTCTGTCAGGGGTTCTTGGCAGAGTGGGCTGCGTGCACAATGCAACATCTGTGCCTCGTGTTAAGGTAGCTGTGGTTGATGCACTTGCAAACTGATTCCTTTCAAATGTTCGCCTGAAGAACAGAACTGCTTTTGTTTAAGAATACCTGTGGCTTCTGCAGGAGGCACGAGACTAAGGGGAATGCCATGGCCTCCTCTGCAAGAATAGAGGTGCTAGTCCCAACAAACTGGCCAAAGCTTAGCTCATCTCCAATAGACTTTCCCTTATCTAATCCCCCTTGGACATATGAATGAATGAATGGCTGTTCTCTGCCTCTCAAAACAAATTTTATGCTTCTGCTGTGGGCTGTTGGGCTTCGTTTCACTCCTGGTTGAACTAAAATTCATAGAGAAATTGTAGTTCTTAGGTCAGTTTTTGAAACACTAAGATAATCTTTACAGTGCTCTTTGTCCTCCCAAATGCAGGCTTTTGGGAAAACTGGGTCCTCAACGTTATAGCAGAATATTATGTGTTGGAAGGAAGGAGGGGTGTGGGCAGATGCAGAGAGGAAGGGTTGGGATGTGGTGAGTTCAAGGAGATGAACACCAGGGACTAACCAAACCTGTTGAGAGGAGTCAGCATCCCTCTTGCACACTCAGCTGCTGACTCACAGGGTTTTGTATGACACATTAAATGACCTCACTAAAATAAAATGTTAGCTCTTCCCAAGGGAGACACAGGCCCCACCACTGAAAATGAGAGTGGGAGAGAACAGGGTTTTCCTCTGTTAGAAACAACTTTCACTCTGTTTTTAGCATTTCAGCTACACCAGATGTAGAGGTACACTAGATGCACCAGACAGCCCAGTTGTTGTCTATGAGTTCTGCTTTTCTGGCTTCCTCGGTAGTCTGTTGCAGTCTGTACATTTCTGTATGCAGAATAACACATGCTACTGAGCCCAAATAAAGAGCACTCACTCTAATTTAACACAAAATGCTCAGTAGATCAAATTCCAGCTGCCATTGAGGACTCTGCTGATACATTAAGGTGAGCCAGGTTCCTCTGCTGTGCTGAGCTTCTGCACTCTAACAGCAACAAGGGAGCCCCTGAGAGCTCATGGATTTCATTTCCCCTCCTCTCCTTCTTTAGGGAACACATGTCCCTATCCATTTGCCTCCAGAGGAGAGTGAGAGGGATTCAGTCTGGTTCTTGGGCTGTAAAAGACTCAGACATGCATAAATTGACAACAGGCAGGCAGAGAAAGCCTAGAGTTAGGAAGCTTTATCAGACTTAGCTGAATGGACATTTGTTTATGGAAGGTGTAGATATTCTGTCTTCTCCTCAGATTTCCTTATGAGGCATTTTTCCCAAAATATTCCTTGTGACCTGCTAAACTTGGTCTCCTCACTTGTGCTTTGAACCTGGTTAAGGAGCCTCTCTGTATCCCCTGCAGAACTGGAAGTGTTTTAAAGGCAGCTACAGCCGAGGTCCTGGATCCAAGACATCCTTAGGATAGTGTCAACGCCCTGGCCCTTCAACCCTCATATTACCATGGTTTGAGTTGCTTGAGGAATGTTCTTGCTTTCTCATTTCTTACAGACAGGTTTCCAACCTCTCCCTCTTTGTGTCAGAAGGGGGATTCCAGCCAAGAGAAGGGCACTGGTTGGATTAAAAGCTGCTTTCAGTGCTCCCCTGCCGCCACGGAGCAGTCATGGATTGCCAAACTCTCGGTGGTGGCTTCCTGAGCTACTTGGAACAGGCAGTTTTTAGAATGACGTGAAACATACATTTTGCTTACTAACTACCTGGAATCAAATCCATGCTTTAAATGTGGGATCATGGACATTTTTTCAGTGAAGGTGGTTGCTAAGATGAATTTGTTTTAGATAACTGAATTTTCAGATTTAAACTGCTGCTTATGAAGACATTGGCTTATGTAGTGGGAACTGATAATTTGGATTTTCTGGTTAGCTCTGTATTCCCAAAATGTATCTGCCAGAGTACCAGCAGATATTGTCATTAGCAGCAATCAAGGAAGTTGCAGATTGATCTGCTGATGTCCTTTCTAAGCTATAGATGAGGAATGGGAGTTCATTAAAAAATTAAAAAGTCTTCATTCTGTGGACTAGGAGTAAATTAGAGCCTCCGTTCCAATGCTAGAAAAAAACTCCCAAGTTTCCAGAAGAAAAAAATAGGCAAGATGTATGTAATAAAACCTTAGGTCAGGAAGCAAAGAGCCCCAGTGCAGCGCTGTGGTTGAAGGGCAGTCACTCCTCCTTGCAGGAGGTGGGCAACACCTGGAGTGGAAGTGCCTGCCTGGGCAGAGCAGTGCTGCAGGCAGAGGGCTCTGTGGGTGTGTGTGAAAATGCATCCTTCTGTCCAGCTGGAAGTGTGCATGTCAGGAGTCACAGGGTGTGCAATAAATTCTACTTTTTTGTTTTTACAGAGGAGGTTGAGTGAGGCAGCAGTTAGTGGGGGCTTGAACTGAAATTCATTTCTACTCAAGATTTGCTACAAGGCAGAATCACTGGTTACATGTTACTACTTGGAATTTTCCAGCATAGATAAAGGCAAATGTGGAATTTGAACAAAACATTTTTTTTCTCCTGAGGATGTCTAATAAATGTTACTGTTTTTAATTCCTAGCTCTCACGCTGACATTGCTGTTGCTTCCTTGGCATTTGAAATTCTGAGAACGGTGGGACATGAAAATATCAAGACTCCCAAGTGAACCGCTTCTGACCAGCCTTCTGAAACGTGCAGGTTGTGTACCCTGCTCAGCACCCCGGTCCTGCAGGAACACCTTAGAGGAGCTGATGTAATTCCTTTAGCAATCTGGGCTATGCAGAATTTGGGCTGGCTCAGGAAGGGAGGGAAGCTGGTTCAGGGGTGGGGAGGGGGTGGTGGTTTGGTTTTTAAACCCCTGTAAGGATGAATTCTTGGCTACTACTTTGCCTTGCTGGCATTACATGATGCAGCTCGAGTATTTGATAGTTTGAAAGTGTAAGTCAAATAAATAGTAGAGTTACTTCACAATATAAAGTGTTTCACTATTTCAAGCTGCTAGAAATGCTCATTTATCTTTTGGACCAGGTGACTGCCAAGGCTGTTCATCTTAAGGGGTCACCTCATGCTTGTGGCTGGCACTAGAAAATACCTTTTTATCAAGACAGACAATATTGTTCACCTCAAGCAACCAGAAGCAGCCGTGGTGATCACACAGAGGCTGTGTGTGTGGCATTTAAGGATGATAGATGTTACCCAGGTTTCTGCTCAGCAGCCCTTTGTGTGCCTCTCTGCCTAGCACTGCACAGCCTGAGCTACACGGCTGGAGTGTCGTGCTCTGCTGCCAATGCTCCTGGCTGCAGTGCTTGGAGAACAGGTGTGATGATGACCCTGGCGGTTTGACAAACCCCCAGTAAAAGTTGGTACCCTAGAAAATGTCCTCTAGAGCCTGCACATCCCAGAGTGTGTGAGGAGTTAAATTCTTCTCCACATGGGCTGTGGCTGATGTCTGTCTGTCTGTCTGTCAGTGCACCCACCAAGCAAGCACAGGTGCCTGTGAGAGCTGCTGCTACACCCCTGCTCTCAAAGCCCTGTTACCCAGAGTACGTGGATGCAAGCCAACAGCCCCAGGTAAATGGATTTCACCTTGTGTGTCTTACAGGAATTGTTTTCTTACATTACTTCAAATACTGCTGTTCATAGCTGAGCAGCTGGAGTTACTAGAGACAGGGAAGAGTTTAGTGCTGGCTATTATTTGGTGTAGCGTTTTACAGTAAGTCGAGTAGCCAAGCGTGGCTGAGAGGAGCACAGCTGAATTCCTTGTGCAAGCCCTCTCCCTCTGCACTGGAAGGCGAAGCAGGCTGCTGTGGCTCCCTTCAGCTCTCAGTATCTTGAGTGAGGCGCCTCCGCAGCCAGGGCCCGCTCTGATCTCCTGCTAGCAAACTGCAGCCTGCAGTGGCAGTGCCTGGGAGTGCTGCTCCCACAGAGCTGGTGACAGCTGCACGGCCCACAGGTGCAGCCTGTGGCTGAGCCGGCAGCCTCAGAACCTGTGTCCCCTTGCAGTCACAAAAGTCTCGTTGTGCAGTGCAGCTAAACACTGAGGACACCTGAAAAGGGCTTTGAACCAGCTGAGAGCTTGTGGGCAAAGGATCTTTCATTGACCCTTGGTGCTGTGGCACCTCTGAGGTGAACTGAGGCGAGGCTGTCTGCCTTTTGTGAAGCCCACAGAGACGTGGGGCTGGCAGGCCTGGCACAGTGGAGCTGCCTCACATCTGGCTAGGCCTGCCCCATATGCTGAGGAACCTGGCACAGCAAAGCAGGGGCAGACTGGTGCCTCAGAGGACTGCAGCAGGAAACCCCCAGGCTATGACGAGTAACTGTGCCAGAGTGGGATCAAAGAGGTAAATTATTCTTGGCTCCCTCCACTGAAGCGGTTGTGCAAGTCCAGGACTATTTCTTAACACACAAATATACTTTGTGATCTGAAATAATTTGACACAGAATGAATTAAAAGTTTACTTTAATTTTGAACCATTTTATAACTGCGTTTTTCTCATGAAGCATCTGTATCACAGCAGGCTACAATAACTTTGGGATAAAAGGCAACTGGTAAACTGTCCAATACAAGGTTCCAAATAAACAGTTCTTACTGGCCCCTACCCAGACATATCCCAGATAAAGTTTTTGATCAAAAACATGAAATAGATCCACCTGCTTATTTTAAGCATATTAAAAAGGAAACTAATTGGACCATTTCTATTTGTCTAGTTTTTTATACAAAAAGGCTACACAATGTTACACTTTATTCAGAATACAGTTAGAGCGATTATGAATTAGTGTTCTACACCTTTACTCAATCCTTAAAAATTAGAAACTGCTGTAGCATGTTCACTATAACTTAATACTACGAGAGACTTAAAAAAAACCTAACGACAATTACTGCAAAAAGAAAGGCTACTTCCAAAGCAAGCAAGGTCAGTACCATTACAGAGATTTAAAAAAAATAATAAATTTTTAACAAGCAAGGCTAGGGTTTGATAAATTCCATCTTGCAATTCATTCTTGTGCATTCTTCGTTTCTTGAATCACTCCCAAAATCCATTTGTATTATTACTCCTCGACCAAAAAGGACCAGAACAAAAAGTTTACTTCAATTGTTCCCATAGGAAACTCAGCTTGGTTAGTGTGTCAGGCACTTTCTGAGATACTAGCCCACCCCTCGAGCCCTCTCAGCAACTCTACAGGCCAATCAATGCAAGTTCACTCAGATGATACAGCTGCAAAGAGAAAAAACACAGGTGTCAGGGCTCCCGAGTTGCAAAGGGCTGTTGTAACACGTAAAGACTGCATGAAGCCGGTGCACAAGACATTACAGTTAATTACTTCCACACTTCACAGCAGAAGTCAGTTCAGAGTGTGCTCATTGCGTGTTTCCAGAGCATTTATTCATTATTCTGGCACACTGGGACCCAATTGAGCCAATCCCTCCCTGCCAACCAAGTCCTCGGTCCAGTCAGCTGTTTTTCTTTTTTTGTTCGTTTTTAAATTCAAGGTTGGAGCTTCTTACCTAAAGGATGATTTACAGGTCAGTATCGAACCAGGCCAACTGATTACTGTCACCTGGAGGCAGCCCATCCATAAGGTCCTGGGCATGGCCAAGATCTGGCAGACCATCAACTGGGTAGTCAGCACCAGGGTGGTGGCCACCCATTTCATGTTCCATCATAGGGTCCATACCCAAGGCATCCTGACCGTATCCGCCAGAGTGGAAAGAACGGTAGCTAGGATCTAAGAAAGTTAAAGGTGGCAGAGGGAAAAAAAGCATAATGTTAACAGATGTTAGATGCATCAGAAGCTGCAAGTATCAGTGTGTGAGGAGATCGTGTAGCCATCTAATTGTTTTCTAGTTCAGCCAAGTTCAACACAATCTGGTGCCTGCTCTTAACGACTATTCCATTGTTCGGAAAAGCCTTCCAGTAGGATTCTGCAGACAAAGCACACCGCAGTCAGAAGCACGAGCGGATTCCAGCCAAGCCATTAGTCTGCACAATTCAACAGTGCTAAAATTCAACAATACTGCAGCAAAACCAGGCTCCAAGACTGTGGACTTGCTTCTGAAAGACTAGTCAAAAATAGCTCAGAATCCTTAGGGATAGGCAGCTTGCGTTCAAATCTATAGACGCAGACTAACGCATTCAATACCAGCTTTGTTGTTTTAAAGAAAAACTGCACTATTGGAATTGTCAAGTCCATTTGTAAGGAATGGAAAAGATTTCTGGAAACAACGGCTCAGCAGGAGGTGTTCCCACAGGACTCACACAAGAGACACTGGTTTCATGACCATGTTCATACGGCGCCCATTTCAGCGCTGCCAGGGGTGTTGCAGAAACTGGTTATTTGAACTGGCACTTCCCCATCTGCCTGTCAGTTTGCAATACCTTGCTGAAGAGTAAATTCACTCTTCACTCATTTGCAGTTCTCCTTTAAAACCTATGACTTGACTTCATCCAATTGAAAGCTTAGTCAAGGGGAACGGAAGACACCTACCGTCTGGGCGGTATCCAAGAGGCTCTCCCTGGGCACCGATATCCAGTCCGAGATCCGCTGTCTATGTGTACACAAAGAATTACAAAACACTTTTAACATCAAGTCTTTCGCCCAGCACCAGCAATTCTGAGTTTAAAAAGTTGTGAAGCTTGCCCCAAACCCCTTTGAACAACTCCTCTGCAGTGAGCACTGCAGCACTGCTGTCAACATGAAATGCCTTTTTCGCTAACTATCTGCGTCCCGCTTGTAATCGCCACGTTTAGGAATCCACAGATCACTGGAAGGAGGGGTCTGTCTGGGAGTGAAAAAGGTGTGGTAGGTCTAGGAACACTCCTCAGGTACTGCTGTCCAGGTCCTGCAAGTCAGATATTCCAAAGCCTGCAACGGAGCTTTTAAAAGTTCTGAAGGAACCTCTCCCATTTGTTCAATTACACAAGTAATTGCCTGACTGCAGAGCAATTCCCTAACTCCAGTCTCAAAGAGATATTCCATTTTAGCTTTTTTCCCCATGCATTCTTGTAGATACAGATTTTAGGAAAACTGAGGAGTAAGCCCTGAAATAGTACAAATTAAAGGCTACTGCCCCGTATGTAGTAGATTCAGACAAGACAAGCTAGGCTCCTGAATCTTAAGAATTTGTGGGAAGACAAAGAATGAATGAAGCATTCCCTGCATCCCATGCACACAGATGGACTTCAGTTTCAATTTACTGTGTAGTCCATTAAAAACTAAAAAAAGCCACGTCTGATAATGAGCCTGGAAACGTATTGAAGTCTGAAATCTCGGCTCTCAGGACAAGTTGCATTCTCAGGCCAAGATTACTAATCCTGCATTGCTGGCTTAATGGAAGCCTCACAGGATATGTTTTATATTTATGCTTCCCTCATATCACTCATGTTTCTATTTTTGCATCCAGAGTTCATTAGGTTTTGACAAGCAATACAGAAAAGTACAAAGTTCTTGTATACAGCTTTGCACACTAGCAAGCATAATGAGCATTACACACTTCAGCAGCAGCAGCAGAGAACAGACTCTTCCTGTCTGCCAGGGAAAAAGCAGCTTGAAGGCTGCTTACCACAGATTCACTGCACCTGAACACCGAGAGACAGAGTAAAGAAAGTACAGCCACCACACAGCAGTGTATAGCTGGGCCAGTATCACTGATGGAAGGAGGAGAACACAGAAGTGAGCTCTCCCCAGGGAATTGTAACACAGATCACAGAACTCACCTCGTTCCAAGCCATTGGCTCGGTCCGGAACAGGGAGCTTGTCAACTCAACTGAAAGTCGCTTCTTATAGTCCTGTGGTTTGTCCTCAGACATTCTGAACAGCACTGCAGCTGCGTAGGTTGCTGCCGAAAGGAAGAGTGATTTTAGTAGAGGTCAAGACTTCTATCAGCTCTTCTAACACAAGTGTAAAACCAGCCTTAAGTTCACTTACCAACACCCTCATTCCTAGAATGAAGCAGTTCTGTTAAAGGAGCAGTTGCACCTTCAGCTTCGATTGCTTCAGCTGCCTCCTTGTCTTGAGCCAGTTCACAAAGTACACCAGCAGCTACTCTCTGGATATTCTCGATGGGAGAGTACAACAACTGCAACCAAAACACGAGGGTTCTTTAGCTCTTCCACTTGAAACGAGCTCTTCAGCACACTCTGACTTAGCAGTTCTACACAGGAAGTACAAGAGCTATTTTACTTCTTTTCCTAATATGTACTACAGTGCTGTCTTGAGCTCTTACTTACCTGCACAAATAGTGGAATGGTATTTAGACCCCTGATTACGATTCGATTGTGAACATCACGTGCAAGAATGTGCAGGGCTCCAGTGCAGCCCTCAACAATTTCTTCCATACGCACACCCTCCTAGTTAGGGAGAGAAAAGGCATTTTTGAATTTGAGATCTTGTATGCTCTCTCAAGTGACTGTCAAAAAGCCAATCAGCAGTTTCAACTAATAAACCAAACTTGTCCCCTGCATTTGGACCCCTTCCCCTAAGTGCTGGCCTTCAAGCTTAACATCGCTGCTGTGAGTCAACCCAGTTTACCCACCCAAATTCAGTACATGAAGCATCCCAGTGGGATGCCTCAGTGGCTCTTATTATGAACTTCCCCTCTGGCAACACCATCTCTTTTTTATAACCTGGATTAGCCTGGCAGTTACTAAGGTGGAAACAGCAGTTACCAGTAACAAAGAGGTCCCTTCCTGCCTCTGCCTGAATTACGTACACTCCTGTACCAGTAGATGCTGCTTCCATTTGCTGTGCTAAGCAATGCCCCCCTTTGTTAATGTGTTTACCAGATAAAAATAATCAAATTGAGACTGATCTTGTCACACGGACCTGGAACCCAAAGAGGTCACAAGCACAGAGCCTGCACAACCTTCTCAGTACGTTTACAGCTCTAAGCACCCTTGCAAATATGCAATAAGCTGTGATAGCATTCTTAAACCCATTCTTCTGAGGAGGAGGGACTGCTGGTTTTTTGGTAGACAATTACTTGCCTTGCCAGAGTAGGCAGTAGCACAATTTATGTGAGCTCTAACATTCAGAACTAAATGCTTAAGAGGTTATTAAAATAAAACCCAAGGTTTTGGCATTATGATTTAAGAAAAATCTCAGGTCTTCCAAGACATAGTGAATAACGTGAACTAGAGCAAATAAGACAACAGTCCTTTAGCCCAAGCACTGCAGGGCTGAGGTGCACTGACAAACAAGGAGCTGGAGAGAACTTTGAGAGGTGCAGTGTCAGGGGAGGGCACTCACCACGAACTGCTGTTGTGTCCCGCCCATGGAGGTGCGTCGCTGGGTATCCTGGTGTGCTCTAACCAGCAACTGCACTAGCCTGGGAATAGCACCTTGTTCACGCAGCGGGGCGTGGTTTGCAGGACACAGAGCCAGGTTGCGGATCAAGCCGACAGTAGCCTGCAGGTAAGGAACAGGTGGGGTATGAAACAGCAGGAGGGGTGTGCTTGCTGTTAGTGACTTCTTTTTTAATCAGTTGGTCTCAAATGTTTAAATCTCTAAGAGAAAACACTAAGTTGCTCAACTGAAGCAACTTCTCCATCAGACAAATTGTATCCCCAAAGCTTTGGAAAGAAAGTATTTTCCCCTTTTAAAGTTACATTTTAAAAAGCCACAGTTTTCAGTTTCAGCTCTGGTGGCTTTTCACCATTATTTACCTTGATCAAAGGCCAGTGTGAGGGTGGGTGCAACAGCTTTACCACCACTGGGAGTCCATAATGGAGACGAACAGCGTTTTGAGCCATCTCTGCCTCTTGGTGTCTGCTGGTGAGGTGACGGAGCGCACAAATCGCAGGCTCCGTGATGTCTTCCCTGTCCCCAGCTCGGAGAACTGTGCGCACGAGAGCCTCGATGCCACCAACCTGGCACACCATCATCTTGTTCTTGTAATTGTTGCAGGTAAGGTTAGAAAGGATGCCAGCGGCACAAGTCACAACATTGATATCATCTGATCCTAAAAGCTGAACTAGAGTTCCTAGAAGGCCTTCCATGCCCTCCTGCAGAAAAAGAGGGAAGAAAAAGTTAAGTCTTCTTTTCCCCTACATTGACTTTTGCTCTTGATCCCTTAGACAAGCCCTTTACCTGCTTTGTTGCAGCATCTGACAGATTTCTCAGAGTCCAGAGACAGTTCTGGACAAGACGCTGGCTTGGATCTGTGAGGTGGAGCCCCAAAGCTTGCATCCCACCTGGAAGATGATACAGATTTGACATTGTTACTCAGATTTGACACCATACTCTGATGCTCACCTTGTGAGCAGTCAGGTCCTTCTCTTCCTTGACATCTGAATGCAAAAATCTCACAAGGTTTTGGATCCTTCTTGTCGTTAATATCACAATATGGCTGGGCCCTAGCCCTTTTTCACATAGGAAAATAACAACCCCCTGAAATTCCCTGTGTGACACTGGGCCTTTTAAACATGTGATTATTCTCAGGGATGCATCCTGACAACACTCAGGCACTAACATCACCCAGTTAACAACACAGTGGAGTTACTAAAAACAGCCACCCTTTTATACTTCTGTATACTAAAGGGCTCCAAACCTGGTTATGGACTTAACAATCACTGTTCATTTTTTGATTCTGGCAGTTTCTGTTCTTGGTGGAATGAACTGATCCCAAAGCACTATGTAGATTTTCAAGTTAGTGTGAGTACAATGTACTTACCAGCCTCAACAATAGCAGGTTTGTTGCTGGAGCACACTGACAACACCTTCAGCACCCTACTTGTGGTCCACAATAATTTCTCATAAGTATAGGTCCTCATTATGTTTACTAATGCCTGGGGCCCACCACTTGCCAGAATAATCAGCTGAAAGACAGCAAAAATAATATTTGTCTGTCACTTCCTACACATGTCAGCAGGTAGTAAATGTTGTTGGCTTACAACCGTCATGGTTACAGTTCCCAAAAAAAACATTCCCATCTGCTTATGTGGACTCTTAAGTTTTACAGTCTCACTATAAGCACAGCAGCATTTGTGCAAGAGAATTCCTGTATCCCTCCCCTCTTGCAAGGTTAGGAGTGACTGGCAAAAGCCAGTGGCTGAAGATTCATAGTCAGGAGGTCAGTGCACAAAAACTGTCAGGCCATTCATCACAAGCTTGCTCATTTTAACTACTTCAGCACCAGAGGGACCTACCTTACTTTCTTGATTGCCATATGCTAAAATCTGAAGGCAGTCTGTTGTGATGGCCAAGAATTTGACGTTTGTCTTGTTGAGCAAGGCCACCATTTTCTGCAGCCCACCAGCGAGACGGACAGCCATCTTGGCTCCTTCCTGATGTAACAGGAGATTGTGAAGAGTTGTAATGGCGTAGAACAGCACAGAGTCCACTGGGGACCTACAGAAGGGAAAATCTTCATGAGCACCTGCTCCTAGCAGACCCAGCTGCAAAACACAAGTACTGCCTCAGCAGTGCACATACCCCAGCATTTTAACCAGAGCAGGGATGCCTCCTGATTTGAAGATTGCCAACAAGCCCTCCCGGTGATGTGAGAGGTTGTGTAGTGTCCCTGCGGTACACCGGGCTGTCTCCACGTCGTTTGTGTTCTGCATGGTACGCACAATGGCAGAAACCATCTGAGGAGATCGCATAATGGCGTGGCGAGACGCCTCCTTTTTGGACAGCTGATGAACCATAACTGCAGCCTTGTTCACCACCACCTAACACAGATGTTTGAATAAAGCTTTTAGCTTAAGGTCATTGAAGGTGCCCCAAAAGCAAGCTTTACCCAGGCAAAGAAAATATTTACCTGGTCCTCATCATTCAACAGTTTGGTCAGTTCTGGGATTGCACGAGTTGCAAGTTCAGCATCATCTTGGTAGTTTATCAAATTAACAACAGCATGTTTTAACATCTGGGATGGCTCAGCCAAGCGTTGCACATTAGTTGGATGAGCTGCATCAAACTGTGTGGATGGGATTTGCATTCCTTCATCCAGGGTTTCAGGGAACATGGCTGCACGCACCCTCTGAGCTCTAGTCATTGCATACTGGCCATCAATATCTGAAAACAAAGCAAGTCATAATAACCTCAAACTAGGAATAAAAAGCTCATCATCCAGATTGGCAGTAATTGAGCAGTTAGGTTTCTGTATTGTTAAACTGCGTGTCCAAGCAAACCGGTGTAATGGAGGAGGCCTTACCCGCAACTTGCTCCTGGGTGAAGGACTGAGAGAATCCCTGCTCCCACTCGTACAGCACTTGTGTTGTGTCCACATCTTCTTCTTCAGGATTTCCCTTGCCACTCAAGGAGGGAGCAGTTGTTGTGGCACCAGAATGGATACCAGAGTCCAGATATGATTGCTGCTGCCAATGACTGACTGCTGCTTTTCTGTCTGGCTCCATTGCCATATCCAGCTCCATCAAGTCAGCTGTAAGAAATCATTGGTGAACAATAAAGTTTAGTTCAATTACTCCAGCATGTATTAATGCTACAAGAGATAACAGAGATTTGAAATTAAAATAAGCTGTTATAAACAACTTCCTCAACCCAGCACTGCAAGTGAGCAGCAACTTTAAACTGAGGCTTTATGTTGAACCAATGCAGATGTAAACCTGAGGATCAGGCAGAACAATCATTGCTATTGTGGCTGTCCTGACCTCACAACAAACTTGTCTGAAGGTTTGATTTCCAGTGTAAAGTAATAATTACTGTAATAGAGTGGATGTTATTCAATCCAAGTGACTTTGAAAAGTTAAAAAGAGAGGGATAAGGAGTCTTCTATATTCTAGTAACAGAAACTGTAATGCATTATGTACCTTGAGTTGCCATGTTCCTTGTTATGCTCCCAAAACTATTTCTTGCACCCTTTCAGAGATCCTAAAAAAGAGCAAGGTTAGAACTTATTAAACACTAATCAGAGCTAGTAAGACAGGATTTCACATTAGAACACTGGAACTGCAAACTAAAACTGGGCACATCTTGTCATTTCATTACTACATTGAGTATACCGAAATGCTAATTAGCAAAGCCCCATGGACAGATATGCAAAAGAACACCGTGTATCACCCAGACTTCCTCTGTCAGGTTATGTGTAAGATATTCTCCTAGAGCTGCAAGAGAAAAAGAATTGAAGACTGACCATGACAGAGCTATTTTTTACCTCTCTATCTTTGCATAAGATGAAGTCCAGACATTAAATTCCAGAGTCTGAAAATGCCACAAAGACAATAGCTATATGTCAGACTTCCTCATTTCCCTCAAAGATAAACTGCTTAGAAGATACTAGAAAAACTGTCTGATACAGGGCTACAGCATGAATTCTCCTGGGGAAAGCTGAAATGACCATGTAAGGCAAGCTGCACAAAGACTACCTGAAGAGTTATAACTGCACCTCCTCCTTTTTTCCCTTCCTGTGCCATAAGAATAAAGATTCTTCCTAAAAAAACCCTCTTCCTTTAAGTTAAAAGTAAAAATTGAACCAGCCTTATTAAAAATAAAGAAAAAAGCTGTCCTTCAGTTGCACACACATTGAGTCACCAAACTTGCTTTTATTTTTTGCACAGAAAGCCAAGACAGCTGGGGGCAGGGAGGCTGAAATATGATCAAATGCCTTATCTAAATTTTCAGTATGCCCCCCCATTCAATATCACCAAGCAGTTTGGAAGTATTTGTACCATAAATCTGTACCTGTCTCTTCACTAACCCAGGAAGAGAGATTCAAGGCTACAGCTCCACAACAGGTCACTTTTATTTCACTTGCTTCCCTTTCCCCTAGTCCCACACTGTTTCCAGCACGGACACAGAGCTGGTGACAGCCTATTCTGGGAGCCAGCCAAGCAGAAACATTTGTAGTGGTAGCTTGTGCAGGGAGTAAAACCATCTCCTGCAGCAATCAGCTTTCACTGTGCTGTTAGGTGTTAGAGCTGTGCCAATCCTGCACAACGAGGTAAAGGCAATACACTGATCCCTGAAAGGACAGGTCTGCAGTGCTGTGGCAGGAGAACAAAGTCCGCCTGATGCTGGATTCGTGTAAAGACAGATTTCCCAGTTTAAGAGTTTCCTTCAGGAACACCTTTCTGAAAATCACAATTAAACAGAGGGCAGGCCTACAGTTCCAGAAGTCTCACGGGATAGGTGGGACAAATTTGTATTTCACTGGTTCTGAGCCAGCTGCAAGATACTCCAGCAGCCCCTGAGCAATCTTGTTCCTTGGCTGTACAAATGCCCAGTGCTGTTTGTCCTGACTCTGCACTCCCACAACTTTTGGCAGCAACCCTTTGCTGGCTCTTTTAAAATGGACAGTAGATCTGCATCTGCAGCAGATAAACAGCATTATGCTGATATAAGACATTACATAACATAAAATAGACATCCTGCTGTGCAGCGGAAACTCTAAACTGGTCCTTCTCCACAGCCTGGAAGAGACTGGCCAACTCAGAGTCTGCTTCTGACAATGGGCATGGAGGATGTGCTGAAAATACAGACACTTTTTCCAGTCCCTTCCCTATGGATTCTTTCAACATGCTGTTAGGAGTTTGAGAGAAGTAGTGGCAAGGGGAAAGAAGAACTTCAGTCATCCTGTCAGTTCATCATTGATTAAAAAATTCTAATGAGTAGCTAAGGTGAGGAAGTGCCTATACAAAAGCTTGATAGCTCTTTGCACACTTGTTAATGAGTTCCATTAACACCTTCCAAACAGAAAGAAGGGAATAGCAGTAACAATAAAATGTGTATCTTTGCTCCCTGTAGTCCTTACTCTTAAGTCAGATGTGACACTTCCAATAAAAAATTTGGCATGTTCTAGCTGCTATATCAAATTTTCAAGATGCTTAGCACAAAAAAGATTTATTTCTACCATAAACTTTCCCATCTCCTCCCATCAGGACTATGCTAAAAAAAGGATGACCAAACTGGTTTTGAAGTTGGCTGGTTTATACTACCACTATGTTAAGAGCAGTGACTATGCTTTGAGACATTTACTACCACCTGAGATTTCCATATGCAGTAAGGGGCTTGGGAAGAATATTTATCATTTTCTTCACTGTTGAATTCTGCACCAGTGAAGGCAACTGGCTTATGGCACTTGCACTCTGAAACTGCTGTTTCAATTTCAGCAGCCTGAAAAGATGAGAAGAACAGCTCTACCATTAGGTAAAATCCAACAGATCAGAGCAGCACTGAACAGCAGCACTGTTCCAAAACAACACTGACAAACATCTACAAAATAGCAATGAAGAATACTAACTGTTCAGAAATGCCTTACCAGTCAGACATTCAGTCTTTGGAATGCTGACCCTTGATCAGCCTGCTAGCTGCATCTACGAGTTCCAACATCTGGATCTGCATTTCATGCACCTGTAGCCCCCCAGCAATCCCTGGTAGCTTTTTTTCATTGTTTAGATGGGGAATTGGGTTTAATCCTAAAAGTTCAAACGAACTGCCAAACAAAAGTAGCCAGGGTTTGGTTTTAGGTTTTCCACACTTAAACAGAAATTCTCTCATTTTTACATTCTTTTCTAATTTTACAAAGGGGTAGACTGAGTCCAGGCAAGCTCCTGCCTTTGTTTTCCTGTCTGTGACTCTCAAGGTTAACCAACACACTTACAAAGGGGGCAACACCACCAGGCTAGGTACAAACATTTGTGCTGCTAATTGTCTTGACAAACTGGATCAGTACAAGGACAGCCAAACATATCTCAACCATCAGGAAGAGACAGAAGGCCTCAGAATACTTTACAAACAAACTTCAGTATAGCTGCAAGCTTCTGCAAGCTTTGCAATTTTTGAAGGCTAGCAGGCACTCAGAAATGGGAATTGTGATAAATACTATGTTATACAGTTCACATGAATGTACTGCTAGGAGCTTTGGGACTTGACTCTTCCTAAAAAGCTCCTCCTGCTGCCCATGAGACTATCCACTTGCTTAGCAAGCATGATCAGCTTTGGGTTTAAATGAAGGCTGGGGTTTTTTAAACTACGAATTAAACAACTCCTGTGAAGAGCAATTCAAGATCTTACACTAGGCTGTATTACAAGGCATCTGTAAACTTAGAAGGCACGAGCTAATAATTTCAAATTACTACAGAAGACAACTCAATTTTCTTGATTTTTAAAAGGAATGAAAGAAGTATTAGGTATTATTTCTGATCATGTGTTTTTATTAGATATTAATTTCTGATCCTGGAGAATAGTTAGGCATATGCCAAGAAAGTCAACAAGCTTACAGCAGTTCTGAAATTTGAACAATTCTCTTCTTAAGATCAATTCACATTACACCTGAGTGATCAGATAAGTAGTTCCCTTCCCACCCCCACTTTTATAAAGCAAGTCAAAGTCTGCAAATCTGCCTAAATCCTTTGTTTGAGAGAAGTACGTTACTAAAACTTGCACGAGAACTCCAGACTGATGCATCCACACACCCGAACTGCTGCACACAAACTTCCCTCCTGACCACGTCATCCTGTTCTTTGTCTCACCTGGGACAGACCAAGCAACCGCCTCTTTCAACTATCCCCCAGTTCTGAGTGACACAGCTGCTCACACAGAACACACAGATCATCTTCTGACAGCCACAGCAGTTAAAAATGAGTATCATCCAGACACCAGGAAAGAGAATTACAAGTACTGAAAAGGTTCTTTTCCAAGTGCTCTGAAGTCATTGCAACCATTCCCAAGGTGTTACTGAAAGCAACCTTTGTGTCTGATTTTCTAACTGGTCTTAGCTGCTTGCCAATGATGTTACCTGTGTATCTGCTTTACAAAACCCCATAGCCAAAATATACAGGTAACAGCAGTTCCACAGTGAGTAACACCAGAGGCACTCATTCCTGTGACCCAAGTCCTTACACTTCAGTTCTTAATGTAGCAGAAGCTTCCTAATTAACCTTAGTTTTCAAGTTGGGCATTTGAAGAATACATCCAATTAAGGAATTAAAAAACAAATCACAACAAAACAATCCTTTTTGATCTTCCCCTGGAAGTTGTTAGCCTGTTTTCTAGAAAACAAAATGTGGGGGAGGAGGAATCATCCAAGTAAGACAATACTGACAGTGGAAACATCAGGAAAAACCTTGCACAGTACAGAGGCACTTTAGGCAGGAGTGGCTGAGCCATCTCTAAGCAATTTTTGGTCTAACCTAAGCCCCAGATACAAACTGGCCTACTTCCACTGATCTTAGTTTTATGAAGACATGATTCAAACTGTTGTAAATTTCTAATTAGTCCTTATCCAAAGGTGGATAACGTTCTCTCTTCCCATATCCACCTGCAGGTCATCCCTAAAGAAAACAGAATTTTTATGTGGCTTTATTGAGCTTAGGTAAAAGTACCTTTGTAGGTAATTTTGGAGGTCCTTCACGCACCAGATGCTTCTGTGAGATTGGTAAGAAGTCCTGGAAGGACAGTTTTGGTGGTGTGCATTTTAAGGTATGTTAGAAGCTTGTGGCAGGAATGACAACTGGGGTTAACAACTTTTTGTGAAAAATGAGCAGAAGAGACTTTATTTGAAAATAGGTACAGAATGTGCGTGAATTTCACTCTGACATTTACATTTTTAAAAGATTTATTTTTCTTGTACAAAGATACCAGAGAGGATTACAAACAGTTTTCCTGAAATACATTTTCACATGCAGTAAGCAAATACTGAAGAGCATTCCCATATTCTGTCTCGAACAGCAGCATTTGCAGTCCTCAGTTACCTTGTCCCCTCTAAAAGAAACCACCACATACAGGGAGTGTCGATTATTTTGAAGTTAGTTATATGTAAGTATTAGAAGGCCTTGACTACTGGGAAATTAGTCACCCACAAATATTGACTTCTGCACACCACTGCTTTAAGGACTTGAATGGACAAAAGCCACTACAAAACGCACTGCAAAGTGGCTCTTGAATAATAGTAATGGTAAATTACCACATTAAACAAAGCAATGCACCACTTGGGTATTTTTAGAGACAGAAAAATTAAGGTTTACCTTTTTATCAGTGCTAGGAACTGGAGTATAAAACAATGTATTTTATATTAATGACACACTTCCTTCTGCTTTTAACAGGGTGATTTTTAATACTATGTAAAAATGTCTTCAGGTGACTTATGACAAGACACCTTAACCTGGTGGAAGAAACTTAGACAGTATGTCATATCAAAAGGAAACAAGTCAAACCATACAATCTTTTTCCTCTAAAAGGGGAAAAAACTACAGGCTTTCACAGCTTTAAAACTTTCCTACTTTTTTTTTTTTTTTGATTTACATGGTAGAAACATTCATCTATAACCTTTACCACTACTTCAGAAGCCATGGCAAGAGATGAAGCAGAATTACTGTATTTAAGTGTTGCACCAAGATGTAGCAACTTAAACTATTTAAGAAGTCCCACTGAAAACTAAGAGCTACCAGGAATCTTGACCTGAATGCCACAGCAGGTGCCCACACTGAAATCCATCTTACTGATCCTGGACTGCAACTGAAAAAACTCATAAATGAGCTTTACCTTGTGGCAAAATTGCTCTGATTGTTTCTCCAAGCAACATTTGTTAGTTAGCATCATCCCCTCCAACCACTACTTCTTCACTAAGCTTTTCTTGCTTAGTGAAGTATTTCTCTTCTCTCCAGTGATAAACTCGGGATCCTCTGTAATCCATCCAGGTCAAATTTATCCAAGCAGGAATACTTCAGACAACAAATTCTAGTGATGCCTGCAGAAAGTTAGAAGATGCCTTGCAAATAGCAATACATTCTACCTTAGATTTAGCTAATCAGATCATAATAAATTTGACTCTGAACCCAGAATATGCCAGTGTTAAAATGGTATTTAAATGCTCTTATTATTAAGACTGAAAGGCTAAGGTTTGTTTTTCCTAACAAACTTCAGGAAATTAAGAAATCTGAATATCTGCTTTACTGACCTCAATGGTTAAAAGGTTCTAGTTTTCCAAGCCTTCAACATGCTTAAAACATGCTGGAAGAGGCAACAAACTAGCTCAGATAATCCAGAGATTTAAAATGGGAGAGGGGTGCAGAACCAGCAACGCTCACTGCAAGTCACCTCTATTTCAGCCACTCTTCTTCAGTGCTTCATTTCCAATTCATTATTTCCTTTTTCCTTCAGGCATCCCAGATCGCTATTACATCAATTGTTCTGGCTTCCCAGCCTCAGAAATTATCTAGAAATTCCTTTCTGTAACAAAGGCAGAAAACCTCCACCCACTAGCTTTTGTAAGGGCTTTTTTTTTAATAAGAGTTCACTTCATGCCACACACAAAGTAACATGTCGCTTCTCTATTTTCAGTTATGTCAGCAATCTAAGACCAAGAGTACTGAACAGAGTTTCTATTCACATGCCCATTGGCTAATGCAAACAACATGCAAGTATTTCTTTCTTGCTAGACTTTTTCAAGTTGATTAGAATGCTTGATGGAAGGGAAATGCAGGCAGCCTGGTAGCCTTGACTAGACTTAAACACTGGGTTAGCTGTATTTAAGAAGAGAACATATTCCTCAAAAAATGTCTAGTGAAGACAAGACTTAGGTTTTATAAGTTCCAAAATACTCAAGGCTTGTTTTGGAGTCAATACAGTCTTAAGCAAATGTGACAGAGGAGAGAAAGGGGTCACAAGAACTTTTCAACAGCTGTAAAGTTCCAGTCTGCCACACTTCACCTCAGGAGCACTACAGAGTGTCCTCATACAACAGGACACTCACCTGTTTCACCTTTCCCCTCCTCCTAAAAGAGAAAGCAGGCTAGTAAAGAATCATACCTCCTACCCAGCTTGCAATGGTTAACAACTCCTGAGTTTAAAGTGCACCCAAGACTGCAACACAAGTGTAGCAAGAGCCACATTTCATTTTGCTCACCTAAAGTACAGAAAGCCACCCAGAATGCGGGTGGTGTTAATCAGTCCCTGAAGATCAGCTTTGCAGGGACTGACAGTTCAGGTAACAAAAGCTATCAGAAGTGGAGGTTGGAGATTTCACTGGCAATTGGGTCCCTTCCAGCTTCAGCCCAGTCCCTGTTGCTCTCTGAGCAACTAACAGCATGAAGGCACTGGCAGCTTGTGCAAATCATCAGGGTCTGCACAGGTACTAAGGTTTAAGTACTCTTTTAAAAACCAGCCATTAGAATTTCCAATAAAGCAAGAGCTAGTAGTAGTCTGAGAACCACTGTCAGCCAACAACTACCTCAGATAACTAATGTACAAAATGATGAGAACCTGGAAGAGAATTCAGAACAAGCATATTAGGAAAGTTACTTAAACAGAAATAAAAGTTCATCCTGGCGCCGATCTGCAGTATCTTTCTAGAAAACAAACGCTGAAATAGTACAACCTGCTAGGAAGCCTCCCCAGACACGAAGCTGCCAATATCACATAAAAGTTCTCTTTTTGGAAGAAAGGAGATGCACAGCACTTCACTCTTTAGGACAGACATTCTAGAGAAACTTTGGTAAAATTACAGACTGATGGGAAACACATATGTATAAATGGACTTGGTGGCAGTTACCTACCACCATGATTTCTTATCAGCAGCCCCCTACATAATTTTGCTTGATGCTGGCCAGAGGCACATGGCTGGGCATCCTATGCAATGTAAAGAAAGCACCTTTTTACAGTCACACACTCTTACACTTAAAATCATACTGCAGGAGGTGAAATTTCACAGCAGTGAATCTTGTAACTTCAGAAATTTAAGTGTTAGGATTCACAGCACAGTTATTTTGCCCTTTACCTAAAGAACATTCATGAGTTACAAGAGGTCTGTCAACCCAATCCTTTACATTCAAAATCATGGGCAACTATACCAGCAGCTTCTAACAGGATCTGCAAACAAAACACTGTGTCCTAGGTATTTATTTGTTCTTTCTAGAAACTTCTGGTTGTTTCTAAGAGCTATAAGCAGCAGCTGTGTTCAGGTTGACAAATCATCAGGTCATGTTTGAAAGTAGGGATTTAAGAGAGCTTTTATCAGCAAGTATACCACTAGCAAAAACTTTCACTTCTTCATTACTTGGAAAAATAGACCTCAAGCATCTAAGTATCCTCCTGACTGTCCAAGATGGGAGCTGATGGTAATCTTAAATGTTACAATGTGAAAACTGCTTCAAATACAGCTCTGGTGTTACACTCCAACTTGAGTGTAACTTTCTCACATAACGCACATATCAATCCTCTGAAAGCAGTTTGTAGCTCAGTATTAGAGGACTGGTACAACACTTTCAAGTTTATGAACTCGCATTAAGTCATAACAAAATTATCAACCCAATTACTCTCATGTCTTAATTATTTTGACCAACTAAGCACCAGCACCACAAACAAGTAACCTCAAAACAGTTACCAAGTCACTTCTGTTCAGCAATGGATTTGAGATCTTTGGGTCACTGGCACACATTTCCCACCAGGGCTTTGTGCAGCATTCACTAACTTTGAGTATCCTCATGGCTGGTCAAAACACTGAGAGCAGTTTTATTATCACAGCTTAGAGAACTCCTGCCTTTTATCTGCAGGACACAGATACCTACATTATGTGTACTCCCATCCTAGATAGGGATGAGCCAGCGTTTCTAGCCAAGGTTTAGTCTGCCAGCAGGACTCTTGTAATAAATATGCAGAGGTTTACAGCTTTTGGTCCATGTGCCTGTACTTATCACTGAGTAAAACGACTGTAGGAGAGAGGTGGCAGTAGACAGGATCCAAATTCATTCTTTAGTCTTACCTAGTCACATGCAAAAAAAAGTCGCTATTGTGACCATTTAGAGGCAATCTATGATAATTCAGACAAATACTAAACCACATTTCATCTAACATTCACAGGAACAAAAACCACTGCCAGGCCTCATGTTTCCCTGCCCACACGGTTTTGTGTATCAAAAAGAATGGTTCTGCAGTCATTTAACACAATTGTGTGCATCAGTAACAACAGACACTGTTACAGAAATACCTTTCCAGCCTGTTTGTGCATAACTTGAAACACTCATTTCCACACCAATACAGGAACAACTCAGCAAACCATCTCTCTTCCCAATGACGAAGTATTTACCCATAATCCAGTTTCTTCTTAGACTGCAACCCCCGAGTCAGCCCTAAACTTGGATGGATTAAACATTAATCCCCACGGTTTAAGAAACCAGAGTGATTAGTCATAATTACACTGACAAAACACTTATGAATCTGAAAGTGGCTGTCTTTGCTTGTCTGCCTATTTACAATAAGGTACACCAACTCTCCAAAAAGGACTGTTTAAACAACAAACATGCTAATGAAGTCTGACACTAAAAGATGTTTCTTCAACTCACTCTTAATTAAGACAAACTAACAAGGCAGCTGCACTTAGCAGCACCTTTAGGATGTTAAGATTCCTGGCCACTGGAGGGCACCTGAATTGTTGCCAGGACAATACAGAACTACTTGCTACAGTTGCTGCAGAGTTGGCAAACTTCTCCAATTTATACAAGTCTATTTAGTGCAGTAAGTCAGCCCAGAAATGCTGGTTCTAGCAAATACACGTACAGTGCACACAGTGCATTTGCCAACTCCAGCAAAATCCAGCTCCCTCATACTGTTTTTTAAATGCAGCAGCATAGAATACGACATTAACTCTTTCACCCTTCTACAACAGTCCTCAAGCAAGGCTCCAGAGTTAATTTAGTATTAAGTAACAGAGCAAGCACTTCACGCTGCAATACCAATCCAGCCAATGTACATTGTTTCCTAAAATCAACTTGGAACCTGAGCAAAAAGTTCTGCTGTAAAGTAACATTTGCACCCATACTTTCCCAGGAAGGAAAGCACAGGATGAATCTGCTTTAACATCAGAGTTAACAGACTCATGAGGTCAGGCTGAGCTACAGGTATGTTTCACCTGCTCACCTCATCTACTTGGTGTTCCACACAGACAGAAATGCCAGAATTAGACCCCCATTAGTTCTCTCCCATGAACTTGAAGTTACCTGTCAGTGAAAAAAGAAAAGCACAAAACCCCCAAAACTGAAACAACTTTTCTGGCTCAGGCTGCACAGGCTACACAGTGCCAGCACAGTTTAACACATTACCCTCCTGGGCTAAGGCCTGATCATAGACTACAGCAAGTTTTACCTTGGAATCAAGTGCCAGAAATGGATATTAAAAGTCAACCGCTGTCAGGCTGCCTTATGTTGGCAAACCAATTCAAAATAGGTGCTTAACTAGAAAATCAGAAATATTGCCCTGCCAGGAAAGTAATTTTATCTAGACACAAGAAGAGTCACACACAATACTTACTGCCAAGGAGTTTGCCATTTCTGTGTTTCCACACAGTCAGCCACCAAGGCACTGGGCTCAGAGCTTGCAAGTGCACGTTCTGAGGACCCAGGAGCTGCCTGCAGTTTCTCACAGGTTTTATCAGGCTTTGTGAAGTATGATGTTCAAGATAAGTAAGGGCAGTCCTGATTTTCCTGCCACGGTATGCAGGCTACCACAGCCACAGAACAAGTTTTGCTGCAGGCAACTGCATGATCACCACAACCCCTGCATTACCAGTTTAACTGTGAATTAACGTAGGTGATTTTGATTACTGCTGTATTTGCACACTAGTCTGCCCACTAGACAATACTCTACAGAAACATCCTTATCCAGGAGTTTCACGCCACACATTCAGACCCCAGTTTCCGAGACAGAAGCCCCCAACAGCTGTATTTCCTGCTCCATTCTTTCCACTTCCCTTCCTACCCCTGAAAACACTGCAAAATCAGAACACCACTAGTACTGACCTCTTGTCTTAACATCCCCAAAACCTCAACTTTAACTCTCCAGAACACAGTATTTCAGGATGCTAATTCAGATGTAGAGTTATGATAGATAGACACGTCTCAGAAAAAAATCCTTATGTCTGAAGGGCAACGAGGTTTCACAGCCAAGGCTTAGTAAGCCAGTTACTGACACACCACAGTCAGAGCAAAATGCTGGTGTCCAGAGTAGACATACACCATGCAAAGAGCCCAGTCTATTTATAGCTTGGGCAAGAAAAAGGAAGCTTGGGCTGATAAGGCTGTAACACAGCATCTGAAGAACTGATTTTTCCAGTCAAGGTTTACTTTGTATTAAATCCTTGCTCCTAGAAGCTATCACGCATGGCACTGTCCTTTCCATCATAGTGTTTTTACTTATTTCTCCCCTAGACCTTGTGAAATGATCAGCCATACAGACCAAAGTGAACATCTCCCCGGATATCAGTTTACTCCTAAACAGAAAATATCTGAACTAACAAATGAGCAAATACAACATTTCTTTAGAACTCCAGAACAGTGAGACACTCAGTATGTTTTGTACTGACCAGCTGAATTTAGAGAGCCTCAAACTCTTGCCTGAACACCTAAGCAGCCTCATTTGCAACAGTACCAGCCATCAGACAAACGACACAGCAGTCACATACCTGCAGCTGTCAGCACCTTTTTATCAAAAGTGCAAGATCAACATTAGGCTCCTGGGCTGTTAGGTACTGAAATTCACATTATAACTTGGGTCAACGCACACCAGTAAGTTTTGTCGCTTAAGCTTTTTTTTTTTTTTTTTTTGGAGCCTTGCAGTAGTATATTTTTGTCATTCAGAAGCAAAATCCTAACTGTGAAGTTGCTGTCTGGTGTGTCTGAACTTAGGATCAAGAAAACCCCGACACTCTTTCAGCTAGTTTTCTCAGTCTTCGCCTTTACTGTAGTCTCGGCACATAAAGATCCTGTTTTACTAAAACCCTTCCTTGATTTCCGTCTGTCGACCTCAGCATACCAGCCCAGCCTCTTTCCATTCACCACTTGCATACTTTGGGGGATGGGAGGACCACAGATGTCTGGAATATACAGAGTGTCAGAACAATGGCTGCTCCATGAGAAAGAGATCAAGAAGTAGCTGATTACAAAGATCAACACTGCTATTCCTAAAGTCACAAGTAAGTTGCCCGTGGTAGCTTCACATAGTCTGTCCTTTCTTTCCAGAAAGGCTAATCTTCAGAGAACGTTTTTGGGAAGAGATACAAAAAGAAACTGCCAAACGTCCTACATGGAGTTTTAACTAGAGAAGAACTCAAGGTTTTGCTAAATTTAAGAAAACTTGCTGCTCTAGGAGCAGCTAATCATGCGCATGGAGATGAACTAAGCTCAGTAAAAACAAACAACAAAACAACACATCTGGAGGCCCCGTTCCCAGAGAAGTGCGTGCCCAGGATAGTTCTGGGAGTGCCCGCAAGTTGATCCCCACAGGAACGCGTTACTTCGGGAAGCTGGAGCCGCCGTGGTCGCCCCAGCCGGCCGCGGGAAGCAGCGGGCGAGCCCCCACACCGCCCGCAGCCCCAGCCATTCCCCGCAACACCCTGCTAAGGCGGCTGTTAAAAAACTTAATTTGATTGCTCCCAGCTCCGGGAAAGCTTCATTTCGTTGACACCCAAAAGCAGCAGCGTAACCTCTCCGCCAAATATGCAATGCCACTAAGACCGAAACCCCACAAGGCAACAGATTAGTTATCTCCCGCTGACTGCAGTGACCGTGATTAATTATATTCGGTACAAATAAACCCGTACCCTGCTCTCTTTCCCCTTCTATCGCCAGAGGGGATCTGCAACCCACCGGCGATTTAGTACTCCCCTAAAAAGGCGGGGGAAAACCTATAAAATAATAATAAAATAGGGTCATTAAAGTGCTCCGAGCTCTGCTGCAAACAAGAGCAGAGCCGGGCGCAGGGACTCGCCTTCTCCCGCAGACCAGAGCAGCCACCCCCTCGCCCCAGGACGAGCTTCCCAAGAGACACCTCGGGAGCCGCAGCTGCCGCTCCTGCAGCCACGCAGCTGTCCGAAGCTCCCAAAAACAAGAGCCCCCTCTCTCTTCCTTTCCTGCCCCCCCACCTCTCTCCCACCCCCGCTCCCCCCCTCCCCCAGCCCCGTCCTTCCCGCCGGGCACACCCTGGACCCCCTCACGACCGCGGGGGGGCCCGGCCCGGGTTTGTCCCAAGTTCCCGCCGGAGAAAGCGGCACTAACGTTGGAAGGCGAGCGCAGGGTCCCCCCGGGCTCCGGCGGCGGCTGCTGCTGCCCGGGCGACCTCGGTCCGGTCCGTCTTTCCTTCCTTGTCCCCTGCCTCCGCCGCCTCCTCGTCCTCGCTCACGGCGGTACCCCCGCCGGTGGCTCCCTGGTGGCGACCGTACGGGGCGGCGGTGTTTGTGTCCCCCGAGCGCCGCCGCCGCCGCTGCTCCCAGCGCCGAACCGAGCGAGAGGCTTAAAATGGCGTCGCGCACAAGGAGGTTCTTATAGCAGCGCCGGGCCCGGCTGTGTATCCTGCCGCCGCGGCCGGGCCCCGCGCGCGGCATTCCATAGGCGCCCGGCGCTCAGGGCAGGCAGAGGGAGGAGGAGAAATAGTGCCCGGCTCCCAGGGCGGAGGGAGACAGGGAGCGGGGAAGCGGCGCGAGATGGGGGAAGGCCGGACCGGGTTGGGCAGGGGAGGGCTGGGCTGGGCTGGCCGGGCCAGGGGGAGCGCGGCGGAGACGCCTTATGCCGGAGGTGGGAAAGAAGGATCCGAGTTCCCGGCTTGGGAACGAAGTTGCTGCTGCCCTGAGGGGTGTCGAGGCGGCGAGGGAGGGGATGCGACTGAGGGGATCAGCCAGGGGTCCCGCTTTGGGAAGGGAAGTGGCGGGGGGAGGGCAAAAGGCGATTGTGACTCTCTCCTACTCCCTTCCCCCTCCCCGTTTAATTTGGAGTTTCGTTGCCTGGGTTTTTTTTTACATTCATTCATTTATTTATTTATTTTAATGCACGGCACCAACTATAGCGAAACTCCGTCTTCCCAAACGCCCGCGTCGCCAAGCCCGGGAGGCGCTCGGGCTGCTCTGGGAGATGGGCCCTGGCGGGGCGACGGGGCCGGCCCGGGGCGCATCCCGGGGCCCGGGGCAGCCCGAGAAGGCGGCGGCGGGCCCCGCTCACGTCGGCGGAAACGCGCTCCCGCTCTGCCCTTGTAAATATTTGTCAGGAAACAGTTGCCAAAGAAAGTATCTCGTTATGCAATTTTTTTTTTTTTTTTTTTTTTTTTTTTTTTTTTAAATGGGAGAAGCGAACTTCCCTCCACGGCTCCCCCCCAACACCTCCTCCTCCCCGCCCGCCCCTCGCTTCTTTAGCGAGTCGTAAAAAGCAGGAAAATACGAATTGCACAAGGTTTTTTCGCAGCGTGTGAAGGCACGTCCGTGGCGGCCTCTTCTCGGCGTGCTCGGGCTTGCACCGCTGAATGTTTTGCAGACTTTTTGCGTGCACCGTCTTGCACTGGCAAAGTCTGTGTTTAACATACCGGGAGGGAAAAATACATTCACACCTCCCTCCACATGAAACAAGGACCGTATACACCAACGTGGCTATAGAAAACATCCGTTGCCAGCGAAAGCTGGATGTTTTTCTGTTCCCCCCGCAGTATAAATTTGCTTTGGCACGAGCTGATGTGGGAGATTGAATTCTTGTTTTCCTTCTTGCAGCCCCCTGTCCCCCACCAGCCTCCGGTTTCTGCAGCTCTTGCAGCGGGGACACACGCAGTTCACAGACGGGCTACCTTTATGCCTGGGTTGTTTTTTTTTTTCCGCTGATGTTCCTGTTTTACACAGGCTCTAAGTTTCTACTTAGGAAGTTGCACTTAAAGGTTTGGTTTTTCCCCGTTGATTTAATCAGTCACATGTAGTGTTAGACTAAAGGAACTTCTTTCAGAGGTGCTGCTTGATTTTCTCATAAGCTGCTTTCTTTTGAATTTGGAGCTTCTTAAAACGGGGGATTTCTCCTGGACTGGGGGTTTGTTGGGAGAATAATGTAAAGCTTGCTGCCTACAAGAGACAAGGTGGAACTGGCAGTGGGTGACAGGGGGCCACAATCCAGTGGGGAAAGTGCAGGAGAGAGATTCCAAGGCTGGTTTAGCTGTCACTACTCATATGACATTGGAAAGGCAATGGTGATTAAAAAAAAATTCCTATTTTCCTCCCCACTACCCCTGCCACAGCAGGGAATAGCAATCATCCACCCACCAGCCTCCCTCTGCTGTGGGCAACCTGTGGTGCCCACCAGTAAGGAAGAGAAATGCCACCTGGACAACCCTGAAGCTGGAGAATCGAGAAATGCAACTTTCCTTGTCAGGCAGTTTTCTCTTAAGACAGTTGCCCATTTTGACAATATTGGTCAAAAGAAGTGTAAGAATGACAGCAGCTGTTGGCATAAGCTGGCAAAAAAATTCTGCCAGATCAGGCCAGTGGAGTGTGAGTGTTCATCGCCTTCCTGGGGAGTTATTTGGTGTAGCTATGAGCAGAAGGACCTTGTTCTTGACACCAGAAATTTGATTTCAATTTAAGACAAGAGCCAAAGAAAGTATTCCTGAAGATTGTCTTGAACAGTAAAAAAAGAGAAAGGGGTGTGGAGGGGAGAGTTAATTTCTTTGTCCACCTTCCTTTCTCAGCTACCTTCTTCTACAACCTTGAGAAAATCTGCTCTGCCTTGGTTTCACCCTCTGTAAAATGGGAATAGTAATACTGACAAACCCCTCCTTTTAGATCCCTGGATCAAAGGTACTATATAAGTTCAAAGTGCTGTTTCTATAGGGCATTATTGCCAAATTCACTATAAGCAATTCCATTGGGTACTTGATAACAACAGTAGAATCAGTCAAACGCCCTTGATGCATTGCATGGTTCCAGATACCTTTCAGAGCCTCTTTGTGTGCCATCCCACCCCCTGAGGTCTGCAGGGATGGGGCTTTTGGAGCCTGGATTTTGCAGGAGCAGGAGGGGTACAGTCCATGTCTTTGCTTCTGGCCCCTGAACTGTGGACCGCTTTTCTTTTTGACCTGACGAGGACAACTGGAACTAGACCTTTTAAAAACAGGTTTAAAACATACAACTTATATATATATAATTTCGTAAGGCCTTTAGTACCTAATGATTAACTCTTGTTGATTTTTGGATGCTTTACTTCTGCATGGGTTGTTGTAATTTTAATCTCTATTTGTTTTACTGCAAAGTGGTTAGGATACTTTTGCATCTAGACACATTGCTTATAGAAATCTGGTTCATATCAGCTTTGCAATTTTTAGCTATTAGGTAGCTAAACATTTTCTAAAACTGTACCTTAAAAAAATCCCCAAACCCCTACTCCAGGAAAACAAGTATCTTAATGCTGAATTGCAATTATGATTAACTTGTCGGTGTTCTTTCAATTATAAAAATGCTTCTAAAATACATTTTATGTTCCTAATTTTTCTAAAATACAGTGTGTCAAGCTCCACTATTAAAGAAGAGTAAATGTTATATGGGATATTGCAGTGCGGGGCTTCATCAGTAAATTCATGATCAGTCCAGTTATTCCTCCTGTTCTACTTTTTTTTCCTTTCCTCCCCAAGAAGCACTGAGTGTGTCTATGCAGCTTCAAAAGTTTCCTCTGCACTCTTTTATACTTTAATAAGTTTGTTTTGGTGGCAGTTTACTAGAAGAATATGCTGCAGACATATTTTTTTTCTCCTAACATGTCCATTGTGTATCCTTGCAGTAAGAAATCCTCAGTGCAAAGGAGAGCTTCATGGTTGAATTTTAAAAGATAATGATTTAAATCTTTTTGTTAACTCTTTTTTTTTCAATTCTTAGCACTGCTTTTGGAAAGTCAACTTTTAGTACGGTTAAAAAGTAGGAAGCCCATTAACTAAAAATAAGAAACAGTTAAATGTAAACTTATGGTCACCTTTCCTTCTGAAATCCTGGTGTTTAACTATGTTTGTAAGGAACACAGTAACAAATGAGTAGCCATAGTATTAATATGAGGACAAAGCAAAATTACCAATTACAGAAATATCTAGGGCTCTCGGCCTGAATCTTTGATTTCCCATATGGATCTTAAAAATGTATGCATAATTGGCTTCTAACTGTGCATGCTCTAGGAACATATTCAAGAATCAACTACAGAAATTTTTTTTCAGACACTGACTAAATATATATTCACTTGTCAGCAAAAAGATACATAATTCTGATCCTCTTAACCAGAAAAAAAAAAAGAAAAGGAGTCTTCTTCCAGCAAAGTGAGGTTATTGTGTACTAAAAAGTCACCTAGTCTCACTTCCGTGCAGGAGCGAAGGGGAAAAGAGGGGGATGCTTGTGGTATTTAAGCACTCTTTGAGACACAGGACTAATCAATGTAAGTTCTGCCTCATACTTGAGACCTACATTTTATTAATACACATTAAGGTCTTTACTCTGCTAAAGTAAATAGGTATGCCATTCAGTCTCGGTTTCAGTGGAAAAAAATTGTTCTTTATGGACAAAGAAAAATAAAATTATTCAAAATGAAAATAATGGTGAGATTTTACTTTTCTCCAAAATTATGCAAAAAAAAAAAAAAAAAAAAGAAAAAAACAAAAGGAAAAAAAAAAGTGTATGTGTATCCGGATGATTTTCAAGGAAAGAAAAATCCTACAAAATAATAATAAATTAGTACAGAAGATAATGATCAAAAATCTTGTTAACGAGTTCAAATGACATAAATTGGAGTAGTCTAAAAATGTTGCTGCAAGTGTCAGAAATAGAATTGTCACTGGCCATCAATTTGATTTCTTTAAAAAAAGTTTTTCTTTCCCTTCGTGTTAATTTTGGAGAAATGCAATATGCCTTACTGCTTCCTTCTTTAATTCAGTACACAAGAATTTCTACAACATTTTATTTATCAGGTATATTTCAGAAACTAAGATTAAAGTCTCCAGCTGATTTAGTGGCTGAGACATTACTCATCAGAATATCTGATTACTGGCATATTTAAGCAATGGAACAGACTAAACATGAAGCATCGCATCTCCCAATATGTATATTTTAATTACTACTAGCCAAACAAATATCAAGATGGTCTTATATTCAAAATTTAATGCATGATCATGTGAGCAAAAATCCACAACACTGATCAAAACATTGTCATCATCGCATCTATGGCAGCACCTAAGTTTTCCTTTACAATTTCTGTGTGCCTGTCTCTTAATGGTTATGGGTCTCACACTCCTCATTTAAAACAACTGCGATGGTTGTGTTGAGGCACCGTGGCAGAAAAGATGTCCAAAAACACAGGAAAAACAATACCAGCTGCAGAGGTGTGACACCGACCTCCTCCTTCCCTAATCAAACTCTGTCCACATGAAACCCCTGGTTTCCGAGAGTTGTAACCCTTTAATTGTCAATGCTCTAAATATATAGCTAGACTAATATAGGAAGCTGTCTTTAAGAAGGTAGCTGATCTATAATTTTGCCTTTTTTTTTCAATAGCTTTAGGCCAGATTTCCTTATTCCGAGTAATTGGCTCTGATATATAATCTTAAAACATAAAGATAGTAAATCATTAAGACATGATTTTTCTGTTCAGACCACTCTTTCTTAATTACCGTGCAGTCTGAAAATATGAGACTATCAGAGTTGTAGTTTCATTTGAACAAGGCTGTGCATGGATTAGGGCTTCAGAATTTCCTTATGCCACAGAAAAATTCCCTCTCCCTTTCTAGCTGTAAAGCCCCGAGCAGCTGTAAACACCTCATGCTTTCTAGAGGCTTGGCTCCCCTAATGCAGCCTGGTCATCTAACGAATCCACTGGTCAAATGAATTTCAGTGACCGGCAGTCAAACCTTCCTTAAAGCCTGCAGCATGGAGGTGGTGGCAGTTGTGGCCATTGTGCAGTTTTGGCGAGGAAGCGCTGCTTTTCTGAGCACCTCGGTTCTCGGTTTCTCAGCCGTGTGAGATATGGGTGACACCATACTCCAGGCGTATTTACGGACACCGTTGGAGAAAGGGTAGGAGCGATGGAGACAACAGCTAGAAACTCCAACGCCACAGCGCGATTACAGTATGTTTTCCTTTCCTTGCTCTTTCAATTCACAGTAAATTTCATTCCAGCTCTTAGAAATCATCATTCTTTCCCCCTTTTTTATTTCAAAATGGTTGCATATTTTTCATTCACGAAAAGGTTAAAGGCGTTTCCCCATCGCAGGAGGGATTATCTTACCAGAGGATTCTGGGACTGCAGATGTATACTGCGGCAAATTCCTAAATTCATCGGCAAAAAAAAAATCATTTCCAGACCCCAGCTGCTAAAAATAATAGAATTATAGTAAATCATTGATAAGATTAAAACATAAAGCCATTTTTACGTTCCAAAGTGCTCTAAAACATGAGTCTTTTCTCTTAATTCATTTCTTAAATAATGCAAATTTTAAAGTAGCTTTTCTATCCCAAGCACGCAGCGCCATGAAATCGATAATTTTTGATCTTTTGGTTAGTAGGCAACATGGTGAGCTATTGCAGTGACTGCAGGCAGCAGACATGTTCTTGTCAGCTAAAAATTTTCATATTGTTTTTGAGTCCATGGAGATTTGCGGATGGGATACAGCCAGTTATAGCTTCAGCTTGCACTTTGCTGGGGGGACGTAAACCAGCATTGTTTTAGATGCGTGTATAGATATAGATATATGTTTTAAAAACAAGAAGCATTACTGGATTTTAAACAAAAAATTATGTAAAAAGAATGGCTGGTGTGATTATAATCGCATCATGCAGGGTCCACGGTTTCCATTTAGTGAAATTTCGCAGAGGGCAACTTCTTAAGAACATCCCTGCTGTGCAGAGTGAAAAGCATGAACAAACCAAAGACAGAATTCATCTGTGTTTATATTTTACAGACAATGAAAAACCTACTCTTTGTATGCCTTTTTTTCCACCTTATTATTTCACGAAAACTGCAGCATTTTCCCCGCCCCCACCCGAACACTCACCACCCCAGCACTGCGGTGTTCGGTCTTTCTTTCTTTCTTTCTTTTTTTCCATCTCTTCTTCTTTTTTGCTTTCACAAATTCTGCACGCGCCATCTTTGTCTATTGTTACTCTTTTCTAATTTCTCTTGCCCATTCTCTTTCAAATCAGTTAATAAACAGAAGGCTAAATGCCCGGTCAATGCTTATATGTTATATTCTCCCCATCTTTTTTCTTTCTGAGAAATAAAATTTAAAAAAACCCAAACCAACACCCCACACCCCAAAATTTCTCTATTACCATAACCTGTTGTATACAGTGGTGATAAAAAACATTATTAACATAATAGCAACAGCTGCAGCCTAAATAGAAGCTATGAGATAATAAATGTGCTACAACAAATTAATTTGCTGCAGGTGCTTGTGCTCTGAACTGCGTAACCCAAGCCATTTCAAGTCTGAATACAATTATTATTCCCCCCACATGCTAAAACAAAGTGCAGAGCAAAATGTCCTGTTATTATAAATATCTTGTCCTGTACCCCGAACATTTTTACCATCAGAAAAGAGTGGAAGAAAGGGTTTTAAAACCTTAGTAGAAAGCTGTGGCATTTAAAAATATTTAACTAGGCTTCAAGTCATGTCCAGGCTTGAAGAGATAATGTCTGTTTAGACATTAATTTGCACCTATTGTCTCTTGACCAGAGCTCCATAGGTAAGGACGCAGTGAGGTATTACATACGTGCAATTGGCAAGGCAGGGGCTGTAAACATCTCATTAGTAACAGATGCATATTTGTGTGTGTTGGCTCTTACATTTACTTCATTGCAGAGGAAAAAAACAATCTCTTTGCAATTTGGCTTGTATAATGAGCAGTGAACTAAGCAGGGATTTTTACTGTTTGTTTTTTTTTTTCTTCTGGTAAATGTAGTGTTTATGAAAACCAGTTACTAGATACCTTAGAGGCATGTACCAGTAGCGTCTTGCAGCATTCTTCGGACTACGAAGATGCAAAGTTAGATGAAGCCAAGTGGTCTCTTTTCATTTGGGCTCTATGTTGTAAAAAAAAAAAAAAAAAAAAAAAAAAAAAAAAAAAAAAAAAAAAAAAAAAAAAAAAATCCACGTGCTTTTTTTTTTTTTTTTTTTTTTTTTTTTTTTTTTTTTTTTTTTTTACTGTTCACAGATCTAATTGTCTGAAACTGGGTGAAAAGACAAAATTAGGGGCTCAGCTGTGCTGACTTTACTAGCTTTTTTCATAGCCGCAGCACACCCGCCACCGCTTTTTTTTTTCTGTTTTCTTTGCAAATGTAATTAGAGAACTTGTGTGTTTTAAAAGATTGATTATTCTCACAGAGTAACCTTGAAACGTTCTTGCTACGATGCTGAAAAAAAGTATCGTCCGTATCCGAAGCGAACTACCCAGCACGAAGCCTCTCCCGGGCCGCCTGTGCCCTGCGCCCCGGCGCGGCCCTGAGGGCACTGTGGCTGGGGAGCTGCCGAAGCGCCCGTGCCCAGGCAGGGCAGCGCTGCCCGGCAGGGAGGTGCGGATGCAGAGATGCACTGAAACCCCGCAGCGGTGATGAGGAGCGCCTGCTCGCATGAGGCGGCCTGGGGAGGTCAATGGGATTACTCATGAGCAAGTGTGACGTTACACAGCTCATCGCTAGGCTAGAATATGCATGTCTCAAATCCCTTTTGCCCAATGAAGAAAACGTATAATCAGTTAAGCAAAGACGTATACACCATGCTAGTGAAAATGGCTCTGGTTTTGAGGCTGCTTCTTGGAGCTTCTTCGTGTCTACTCCAGAGATCTGATTTTTAAGTTATTAGTTGGGCTCAGCTTCCATCTATGTCCATAACAATTTTCTCAGAGTAACAACTGGGATATGAATTCCTAAAATTGAGGCATTCATCTCCATAATAGTTCATGCTAATGTGTCTCCCAGTGAGTAAATAGTAGAGCATTTCTGCATATGAAGCACAGGGTGAAAATGCGCTCTTGCAAACTTCCTTGCAGGTATTTCCACAGCCCAGTCAGTGTCTCCTTTCTCCTAGGTAAAGTTGGTGCCACAAATGAGTGGTGCTTTAGGCTCTTTCCCTCAGATTCTTGGTATTTTGCTTTTAAGAGTAAGGGTGCTATTCATGTTCTTAAAGGATGTCCGTATTTTGCTGGTAAGTGATTTCAGTGGGGGAATTGGATCAGTATTTCAAAACTTGTGCATCCACCTAACTGCTTTGTGCTGCTGGCAGTACCCAAGCACTGCTTGGCTGAGGTTATCAGGACTGCATGACACAGGGCGGGAAAATACAAATCAAAACTGGAGATCTGAACCAGGACTGAGGGACAGGTTTTCAGTTTATTTAGGCAGCTAGTGGAATACTCCTTACCCTACCTCACTCTCGCTGGCAGGTGTTTTTGGAGATTTGCTGTCTGTCAAGTAAAATGCCTTGCTTGGCATTCAGCAGGAAAACTCAGAAACTATGGCTGACCTAGGCCTACCCAGCAGAAATGCAAGTGTTGGAGACTTTGCACAACAAAACACTACACAGTGGAAATCACGGCTGGCTTCATTAAGAAAGCACATGCAACGTGATGAATTAAATGGAGGGGGAAAGAATGTACAATAAGCTGTTTATTTTCCATCATAAACCACTCCTCCCTCAGCAAAGAACAAAAATGAAAAGGAGAAATGGCAGGTAGTTAAGTGTAGGGCAACCTGCACAATGCAGGTAGTGTGACTGTCAACTCTGTATATTATGGATGTTGAGTGTGAGCCTAATCCTTGCTGATGCTGAGCACCCAATCAAGAGAGCATTTGTCGAGAGTTAAGGGATGTCAGCAGGAGAATCCTTATTAAAAACTAACAAACAAACAAGCCCCAAACTGAGCAATTGCATTAGAGCTTTATTATATCTGGTAATATCTGCCCTCCTGCATAATTATAAATGAATTTTTTAAATTTACTTTCTCTAAGTTTCTACAACCTGTGCTTATGCAGGTTCCATTTATGCAATTGTATTCTCTAACACTAGAAATGTGAACATGAATGCATGAGTCTGAAGCCCTTTGCTGGACTATACTCATCTCTAGATTCACATATTCACTTTTTGGGTTTGTACAATAATCTTTTGTTATTGTTTTGTGTCAATATTTGCTACTGAGCTGGCTCTGCCTTTTTTCTTCCACCCACCTTTCTCGCCGTGCACTGCCAGAGAAGTGTGATTTGAATGAAGCCATTCCCAGAGATATTGCAATTTACAGCAGCATCACTGGCTATAATTTGTCAGGCAACAACCATGGGGTTGGAGGGGAGACAGCTTGTGGAGGTGCTGCTCTGTGTGCCATGGGGTCCCTGCAGCCCATCCTGAGCCAGTCCAGAGAGGGCTGGGCCACATCTCAGGCCACGGGTGCTGTATGGAGGATTTTGAGCTTGGACATGGCTTTACAATTTCTGAGCTCTTCTTTCGCCCTTCTGCAGGGCTGGACAAGTCAGGCTCTGTTTCTTTGCATCAGATCTCCTCTAGTGTAGACGGGTGACTTGGAAAGTATCTTTGGGTGAAGCTTTTAGCTCTGGACACCAAAACCTCTAGAGAAGGAGTGGGGGAAGGGCTCTGCCAACTTTCCCAACAGATTTATTTATCCCTGGTGCATGTGAAATCCTGTGGGACAGAGACAAAGGTTCTATGGTTTCTGTGAAGCCCTAGGTCTAAAGGCTGGGTTAGTAGCTATTTTCTCCTCACAAACTTCATCATCTTCCCAGTCTTGCTGTTTGCCATTGCCTTTCTCAACCATCAAGGTCTTGCTCCCATTTAGAAGCCACACAATTTCTCAATTTTTTTTTTTTGAAGTGGTTAATACCACTGCACAGTGGAGCCATTCTGCCACATAAACAACATGGTGAGGCTTCCTGATGTGGTGCTTGCTACTAAGACACTCGAATATGGCTGAGCTTGTGCTGTGGAAAGAAGAAGGAGCTGGTCAGGAGGTCTGTTGTGGGAGAGATGCAGTGTGAACGGGAAAAACCCAGCAGGGGGAGGGGGGACATCGCCTGCCGGTACATCTCCTTTGAAGATCTCCGTAACTCCAGGGAGGATCAGGTTGCCAGCAAATTCTCTCCTACAGAAACATCCTGCCCCTAGGAAAAGGAAAGCGGAGCACAAATCACCAAGGGCCTTTTGTAGTCAACCCCTCAGCTTCTGAGTCTCTCATCCTGCCACTGTCACCAAGGAAGGTCCTTTAACAGGGCAATTGTCCCTTTTAAGGCTCTGCTGTAGCTGGAATGAGGGGCAGGAGCACATTCCCCATTTATGTAACTCACTAACGTGCTAGTTGCATTTAGGATCCAAAGGATTTTTTGCTGGTGCTGAAAATAGCCAGCACCCGACGATTTTTTGCTTTCGAACCCATTTGTTTCGAACAAATTGGCACACCATGTGACTAGCAAATTTCACCCATGTGTTGTTTTGTAAGCTCTTGGGTTGCAAAATTCAGTAAGTGACTGTACAAATTTTATGGTCAAGGACAGGAGTGGGTATGATGTTCTAAACAGGTCAAAACAGGTGAAAAAGAGTAAAAATAATGGGGCTTTGGCATGAATTTTCAAAATAATGGAGGCTTGAGAAAGAAAAAAGAAGAGAAGTTTTTGGCATGGGCACAGATAAATATGAGTTTCACGTTTTTGAAAAGTACAGATGATCTGAATCTATTTATTATTTGAAATTCATATCTGGTCCTGTGCAAGAAGTGTAAAAACTGGTACTGACTTTTAGAAATGTCCCTCAAGACCTTTATACACCTACATTCTGTTGCTTTCCCTTTCATCCTCTTGTCAGTCAATACTTAACCCTTTTGGATTCTGACCTTTTGGTAGTGCAAGGGCTTGGTATGGAGCTGATCTGATAGTTAAAAGGATATTCTTGCATATTTTCACAAATCAAAGCACCACACTTGATTTAATGTGATTTGGAGTTATATTATTACAAATACACAGGAGCTTGCTCACTGAGGCACTAAGTCTCTCAAAATCTTCCCGTATTTGCCTCACAAACCCCTATTTATTTGAAAATTCATCCCATCTTTTTTTTTATTCTTTTTTGAACATTGAGTCAGCTGTTTAAAAAGCACTCTGTATCAAATCGGCAAATATATAAGTTTCCATGTGATTTGCACACTCATTATGTCCCTCTAAACAGACCAAACAGATTACAAGGCTCATGAGTAAGATAATGTAATTATATGATATAATTTTTAAAAACTGTCTAATCCAAATGGTAGTAAATGTGTAAAATAACAATTAAACAAAAATATTTAACCATCTCTTCACATCTAAAACATTTCTTAGTACGTACCTGTTTCAGGCCCATAGTCCTATCCTTGACTGTTGCCTAGTTTCAGAAGAATAAGGAAATTGTTACAGAAAAGGTGACAATAATACATCTTGTTGAAACTGAGAGACAAAATGAAGCAGCTGTGCATCAGAGAGAAAATCTGAACCAAGAGACTGATAATGAGTGTGGCAAGTATTTTTTCTTGCTTATGGGTGGAAAAGCCAGTGAAGTCTCTGTTTGAAGACAAAGCACATAGTAATGTGATCATAAAAAATCTCCTAATGGGGGCTATGTGATGTTCTGTAAATGTATTCCTTTCAATACATCCACACACAGTCTTTCAAGGTTGCCTGAAACGGTACAGGGGATATGATAGCATCGGCATAGCTGGATGTGCACAGAGCTGATACTCCTGTTTTGTTATTATTGCTATTTTTTGTGCTGTTATTATTTAATGTATTTATTGCAGCAGCTTCTGAGAAGCTGAGATAAAAAACATCTCCCCATTTTTGCAAGGCAGTGTGCAGACATTGCCAAGGCACTGTCTGTGCTCCAAAAAGCCTGCAATTGATGGAGACGAGTGACATTCAGAGGGTGGGGAGACCAGTACCATAATTACGGGTGGGGCTGGTAGTATTACCTGTTATTAAGGGCTTGCCTGACACTTCCCATTTTAAAACCTGTTTTTGGTGGTTTGTAACTGCTTAGTAAACTTTAACCATTTGTCTTTCACTAGACTTCCGACCTTGGCTGCCAGTGCAGCTCAGTCATTATTAACAGACTGATTTATCTCATTTAGGTTTGGGGGATGGCAGGCTTGGGGCTGACAGAGGAAGCAGCAGCTTAAAAAAAAAAAAAAAAAAAAAGCAAAAAAATTTTGTCATTGTGCCTGTCACTGTTTACCTGAAATAAGGACTCAAATATTATAATGTCACTGTTTCCTTGTATTTCCCCAGCTGTCTGTCTGCAACCTTGTCTGAGCTCTTGGCTTAGATTTGTCTTTCTGTTCTGCACATGTACAGTGCCTTACTCAGCTGAATGCTGGTCCATGACTGGTACACCTATAAGCAACAGAAGGCCCAAAAATACTTTGGTTTAGCACAGAACAAATGCCATTGGGAGGCAGAGAAATATTCCCTGTACAGAAATCCTTCATGGTCTCTTCCTTACTGTTTGTGACTCTCGAATTACTTACTTTTCCCCTCATACTTACAGTGCTGGAAATATTTAATATTCAAATATGAGTGGCTTTTCTTGTCAATAACAGCTCCTTTTAGTAAATGTTTTTCTAAAAATAAGGAGGCTTTTTTAGGCTCTGTTTAAACAGAGACATGGTGCCGTTGAGGGATCAAGCTGAGCAAAAGCTTATTCCTTCTATCTGTGTTTTTGGAATCAGCACAGAGGGGAAGGGAACGAGCCACTGAGTTCATATTTCCACTGGAAGTGCAAAACAGAGGGCCAAGATTCATTAAGATTGTTATACTAAGTCAATATGACCTTTCTCTTTGTATTTTGCTTCCTTCAATTGACTTGAAGTTGGACTAAGCAGCAAACACTGTCTTCAGGACTTGTGAATTTTTTCAGCAAAGGTCAATATTTTCAACTGTGAGGGGATCATTGTTTCAATAGTGATTTTTGTGTTACTTATAAAGCCTCACAGGATATTTAATTCGCCTCCTTTATAACCACTATTTTTCACCCCCTTTTAACTAAATAGTTGACAAAATCTGACATGATTTGATCATTTAGAAAAAATGCAAAAATTACTGGATTTTTGTTACATCAAGTTTTCAACATTGTGCTTTCCATACCTGAAGCCAAATCTTGCAAACTTTCAGGTTCTGTTTCAGGTTCTTTTGCTTCACTTTTAAATTTAATTATGAGCAATTTTGTCCCCCTATGAGCATCCCTGACATTTGCAGGAATTGTCCCTACATTTAACCAAATCAATAATGCAAAAGTTTGGAGGCTGAATGTTTGAAGCTGCTCCTATTGGGATTAAAGATGTTTTCCTAAATGCAGACCTGTGTTCTCTCCTTGTAACCTGGTTAAGGACCATGTAATCTATGGCACACTTTTAGAGTGTAATCATACGGAAAAGTCCTCCACCAAAAAAAGCAACCAAACAACACTAGGGCTCAACAAGCCACAAATGTGCTTTGAAATCGGAGTGTGGGCAGACCCAGGAGCAGGCAGTGCAGCATGCAGAGGGCAAGTTTCTCTTAATTTTAAAAGACAAACAAACAAAACCCAGAAGAAACCTCTACACCCTCTAACAAATCTGATTTTACTTAAGAACTTCATATGGCTGTGACTTGTGATTAATTTATTCTTTCCTTGTTGGGTAGCCTCTGTTAGCTTCCAGTGATGCAGGAAAACACAGCTCTTCTACCTCAGCCTTTTAAAGGCAACCCCACCCTTGCTCACATCTGCCAGCTGAAAAGGCAAAATCGACTGATTTTCATTTTTTTGAACCATATTTTTCACCTGTGCACATGCACAAAACTCCTGCAGAGGTCAATGGGAATATGTTATGCCGAGATTGAGAAGACAATACACCCTGGCATGCTGGTATTTCTTCTAGGATTAGGTGGAGAGGTGGTCTTGGCTGATACCATGCCAGGCTCATGCCAGCAACCCTAAGTGCATAGAATCATAGAATTGTTTAGGTTGGAAAAGATGGTAATAAACCTATTTCTATGTAAAAGAGCTTACTGCTAATAATTTCTGTCAGTTTCTAACCACTGGTGTGTAGTTTTTTTAAAAACAGGTGTTTACAAGAAGTTGTTCGTTTTGGTTAGGTTTTTACTTCAGTGTTTTAATGCTAATGCTAATGGTCATCAGGTCCATCTGACTCATCCAGGCCAGAAACCAACTTACGCCCTTTTCTAATGATAAAAGTTAACATGAAAGATAAAATAAAGCATATTTTCCTGAACAGCTGATTTTTTTTCCTCCTAGCTGGAATTAATGTGCAAACATTTCACAGACACAAAATCTGCAAAGAGCTGGGCTGAAACCATTTGGGCTCCAATTGTGTGCTGCTGGGAGGAGGCACTCAAATGGTGAGTGAACCTCCTAGGAGTCACAAGTAAAATTCTTTAGAAACCACCAGCCCTAAAGTGATGATCTAACCATCCAATGCATCAAGGCACATTTGAGGGGATGTATTTTGCCCAAGTATCTCCCTTGAGTCCTTCCATTGAGATACAGTAACTACAGGTGTGGTGGAAGGTCCTGTAAATGTCCCTGGGAGCATTAGACAATCTCAGACAACCTCTGAGTGCTGCAGCACTTTTTTTCTTTTAAGAATAAGAAGGAAAATAAGGAAAAATAAATGAGTTGCTGGTAACATATATCTGTATCACAAAGGAGGCATCCAAGTTGGTTCAGACCATCAGAGGGCCCTGAGGGCTAAATTGTTCATAAAACCCAAAACTCACCAGGAGCTGGTCTTTCCTCCATGGCAAGGCTGAGTGGGATGGAAGGACCTGAATTTCTTGCTCCTCCTTTGTGTGGCTAGACAGGCCTTCACCAGCAATTGCATTTCTTTCATGATCTTGAAACCCACACTAACATTTTAAAATAACAAGCAATAACTGTGTAAGCTTCCAAGCTTTCCAAAAGCCTATTTATAGCCTCATATACTCATATATGGACAACTAAATTCCTATTTATGCTGACATCCCCAGCTGATTTTATTAAGTGAGCCTCTGTTGGATCTCCAGCCCCAAATGGCATTTCCCATTCTAGAGGGGCCCTCAGATAGTTGCATGTTTGCACTTTTGCTGTCATCCAAAAAATATTTGCAAAATACATATCTTTGTTCAAGTGGGAAGTGCCAGATTTAATCCTGGTTTGTATGAAGGAAGAAAGCTGTCTTGATTTCTTCATTCAGGCCTGCCTAAAATCCTTATCATGCCCAGTAATGTAGTATCTCATGGGAGCTGAATTCCTGTGTCACCTCAGCTAGCATAGCCTATGACTGTCTTGTGAAACATCCACTTGGAAAGAAAGTCAACAGAAACATCTCTGGTGCTCCTGCAGGGGTGCCCCCTCTAAAACAAGTTTTCTGGAATGGAGGAAGAGAAAGGAAAAATCAGAGAAGGCTTCATCAAATTGTGGATTAGGAAGCCAAAGATATTGCTGTGCTTAGCACATCTGATGCTATTCTGAAAGGTATCTAATATCAAATTAAAAATTTGCTAGGGCCAGGGAACCCAGCAAAACCTTTGTGAGATTCTGCTAGTAATCAAACATCAGCACTTCTAAAGTCTAGTCTGAACTGGCCCAGTTTCCACTTGCAGCTTCTGGGTGCTGTTACACCTCCATCTTCTGTACCACACAGCCCAGTAGGAAGTTCTGTTCTTACAGGCTGATCAAATCCAACCCTTTATTTTCCGGGAGATGAAATGTCGGCCTTTCACTACAGAAGGCAAATTTTCTGCAGTTGCTCTGCTTTACAGCTTATTGACACCCTTCTAGCCCACAGACACCAGGATGGGATGAGCTGGCTGCATGTGGACTGTGCCTGAAGTCCTTACAAGGTGATGTGGTGGGCTAAAGCTGTTGGGCTTGTTGACCAGACTCACATATCCACATGGCAGCCTCTGGGACACCACAGCATGGAAGGCCGGTGCTCCTCACTGGGAACCCATATTCTAGCAGACCTTAAGTGCCCTTGGGCATCCCAGGAGACAACCTCTGTATCCCAAAGCTCTCTCACCCATGTGCTAAAGCCTTGGTCTTTTGTCCATTACAGCTCCTCAGGGACTGGGTACTCGGTGTGATCAGGCCGTCTTTGCTTTCCAGGACAGAGTCATATTCTATAATGACCTACTGCAGTCACAGCTGCTTTGCATCTTTGCATTGGGTTGGATTAGAAAATCTGCAGTTTGCTTACTAATAGCTCCACCCTCATCAGTGACCTCTCTTCTTTCTTCACCCCCAGCCTTTGTGTCATCTGCCAAATTTCTCAGCAAAGATTCTATTGTTTTTTCTGGATCACTGATAAAAATGCAAAGTAAATCAGCTGTTTTTGTTGGCAGAAAGGGCCCATGGGATTGTCTCTTGCAACTTGTGGGTTCTTGAAAAATGGGTTTCTTATTATTTCCCCCAAAGGTAAACTGCCTAGGAAATTACTCCTATCAGTATCCCACTGGTATTCCAGGGCACAGCTCTACTGCACAAGGAGAAGAGATTTAGGCATATTGAATTCACTGTTACTACTTTGACAAATAGTGTAATCCCTCAGAGCTAGTTCCTGCATAATCACTTCTGCATGTTTTTTACTGACCTCAGAAACAGAACTAGAGATAAGAATAGTTGAGAAGATGGAAGACAGCTTCCCAGACCCTTCTTTGCTCTGGGCTGAAACAGACTGCCTGGAAACTGTTAAAAGGTGTGCTCCAGCTTCCAGAGTTTTCTTCAGTTTTGAAGTGACAAGGACACCCTTTTAAGGGTTTGGGTTAAAAGAGGGATGTGTTTTGAAGGTATGCAAAAGAAAGAAAATGTGTTTTTATTTTGTGTAACAGTCCGAACAGGTATCTCTGTGTGTGTTTTAATCATGGTACAGACAGAACTGCCTCCGTGATGCTTTCATGCAGCAATTTCTATTCAGAGGGAGTCAGTCAGGGCTGCAACCCCAAACAGATGGAATAAGTTTAACGATCAACTGAAATGGGAGGCAACATTATCTGGTTTAAGACATTTTAATGCCTTATCTTCAAGAGCTTCAATTAAGGTGGCGATGATTCCATGTTGCCTGCTCCTTTCGATTAAGCATTTTGCAGAACTGTGTTCATGTTGTGATTACACATCTGTGAGTATCTGTGACTTTTGCTGCCCAGCAGGTTCTCAAGAAGCATATGTCTTAGAGTATCCAAGTGCCATCAAACCAAAGTTTATAGAACTAATTAGTCTTTATTTCCCTGAGTCCTCTCCTCTCACTCCTTTCAAATATAAGATTTTCATTTGTCTGGATTTCTGAATTCTCAGAAACAGCAAAGTCAAATAGATGAGATTTGCATTTTCTTCTAAAGGTGAGGGTTGCCTGAGAGATCCTAGTGAAATTTTAGCTAATGAAATAGTGATAATGTCAAATGCATTTCATGTCTGTCTTTGAGAGGAACATAATGGAGTTGATTGAAGGCTCTGCAGATGGTAAAGGCCGTTCATGTGTTAGCAATATGGATTCTGTGTGATGTTGTGTCTTCAGACTTACTGTAGTAAAAGCATTTGTAACATTTTCAAGGGTTACAGCATGAAGAAATCTGAGCAATTGCATTTACCAGAGTCTGTCAAGAAGTTATCTGAAAAACAAGAACTGGGTTTTCAGATCAGATTGATTTATTTATTAGCAGAGCACATTATATGTCCATATTATATATAGGGCACACACTTAGACCTTTTCTGCTAAAAATGAGATCCAGACACAAAATATATTTTATTTTTCATGCTCCAACAAGTGTCCACCAGCATGCAATTTTAAGACTTTGAGAGAGGAATGAAAGCTGAATAACATGTTTAACTTGATTTCAGTTTTTCAAATGTCCATATGTGCTTCCACCCAGTACTTTCTGGGTCTGTTTCAATACCTAAGTGCTGGCAGACATGAAAAAACAGTTGGGATATCTTGTGCTCCCCATAAAAATCCCCACAACATGATGCTGATTCACACTCTTCAGAGACCACCCAGTATCTCCAGGGCTGTCATATACTACAGCTGTTATTTTGTGCAACATACATGCAAGTGCGTTAAGACTGAGTAAAACTGAACTGAAACTGTTGAAGACCACGCACAAGAACACATTGTATTGTTTTGTTTATTAGCTGAAAGAGATCTCGGCCTGAAGAAACATTAAAAATTTTCCAATGGTTTGCCGATGATTAGTGCCTGACTGAGGTTCTACAATAATTTAATTCATTATAAGCAATGTCATTTTATCAGTAGCATGCCACATGTATTGCCTGCACATTTTCTTAAAGTCTAATTAACCTTCAATATCGTATGGGTTAGTTAGTGTTGAACGCTTGAGTGTTGGGGTTGTTTTAGCTTGTGTTTTCTTTTAACACCGACCTTTTCAAATTCCCTCCTAGATAATGGGATATGACTTTTAAATGGAAGATATAGCTTTCAAAATGATTCAACATAATAAGAGATAAAACAACTGAGGAACTGAAAAAGCAAATAGTGCCTCTGACTTAAAAGGAAAACAACTATCAGTGCCCCTAGCGATTGTTTAATTTGGAGACATTTGAAAAAGACAGGTCTTAAGAGGGAAAAAAACCCCTTAAACTGAACATCACGGCTTCAGAGTTGTGAATTTCATCTGGCATGAATTAAGGAGGGTGCAGATAAACAGTGTCTGACATAAAGCTTCACAGCATGGAGTTAACCCACCAGCAAATTTCAGCAGCAGGAACGAGCTTAGGCTGGACCAACATTCTGTGTGGCAGCTTTGGTCCCACATTACCAATCTGAATAGGATGAATTGTCTTGTACTGGGAGAAGAATGCTTCTGATTGCAAAAGAAAGCTGGGGTGTGCCCTGCTCTGAGTTGCTGTGCTCTGGCCACATCAGCTCCTAGGTTAAAACAAATTGCAAAGACCCACAGCTCCTGTGGCATAGTCTCAGCTCTACCCCAAGCTGTTGCACTTTCAAAAAGGTCTGGAGGATGCAGACTGAGGTGGTGATGGACGTTTATCCTTCTCTGGAGTCACTACTGGGATCTGAAAGCAAAGTCTCCTTCTAGGTTAGAGTAGGGTGGGGAGATCACTTAATAAAGAGAGCAGCCTTCAGTGTGTGCCAGAAATGGGTATGATCTCTGCATTGTTTTGACAACTCTCCAGATTTTATCTACAGTATCAAGAGCTGTTTGCTTACTTCTGCTCTTCCCCCTCCCACCCTCCCCACCTCTTTTTTTTGAAGAAAGAAGCCTGGATCTTCTGGTACTAGAAATACCTGGAAACTATTTCCTCAGCATACTCCAAAGGCTCAGATAACAGAAGACAAATATAAGAAACACAAGTTTATTTGTTTGGAGGTTTTAATCTTATGCATTTAAAGCAAATTTCCTGATCATTTGAAAACTCAGTCATGATCTGTGAAGGCTCAGGGTTGCCAATGCTATTAGCATACCTGCTGAAGAGTTTCAGCTGATAAAGTTGTGAGTGGTGTGCTCTCTGGTGTGCTCTCTCAAGGGAAAGTCAGGCTCGGGAGATGAGGTTTGACTTCATTTACTCCATGTGACCTTAGACTGCTGCTTAAAACAGTCTGCTCTTTGTTTCTCCAGCTGTCAAATGAAGATAATGATTCTTACCCATTCTTAGGACAGCACTTTGAAATTTATAAATGAAAATATTATTTATATTCAAGAGGTTCCCAGACAAGGAAAATGAATTATTTCCATAAATGCAATATATTTCTTCCTTGCATCATTCCAGTCTGGAATGTCATGTTTCTGGCATGTTTCTGGCACTCACACACACGGAGGACTGTGTGAGAGACAAGTGCTTATAATGATTTTATACATATACAGTCCCTCTCTGTAGCAGGCCTTCATATGTAATTTTCTGTATATACCTGTATATATGTGTGTGTATGTGTGTGTGTGTAATGGACATACAGAACATAACTTGAAGTGAATGTGAACCATTTCATGTTCATGGAGCAGACTGCCTTTGTAGCGCTCAGACAGCAAAACTGGTAAATATATTGTGTGATTTTAAAAGGCTGAAAACTTCATCAGTCTGTTGCCTAGCAAAATATATACATTAAAAATATTACTAGCTAAAAAGATGATGTAATGTTTGTCACAGGAGGATGACAATGCACATACCTAATATAATATTAAGCTAAGGTCCACTCTGCATAATTTTGGTTTCTAAATAGTGATGAAAAATCCCAGTGGGCCTCTCTGAAAGGATGATCAGCTGTCCGGGGAGCTCCAGGGAAAAGCTCTTTCTTTTTCAAGATCAGACCATGGCACTGAGCAAGAGCCTCTGTGAGAGTCTAATATCCAAGATAACAAGAGATCTGTTGCCACCTGCAACATGGCAGCTGTAGCCCCTTCCCCAGCCAATGGACCAGAGTGGAAACTCACCTCTGCCTTGTGCTTAGGTCAGCTCTGCTGTTGGGTAGGGGCTGGACAAGAGGAATGGGAGAAGTGTGAGGGAAAATTGCTGCTAAATACACCAGATGGGGAGCCAAAGCAATTCACTTCCCCCGTCAGTAATTTACAACGAAGTCTGCACAGTGTGGAGAACCAGTTGCTTGAAATCGATAGAGATTTAATGATCTATGAAGGTAAAACAAACCATTCTGCCAAAAAGCAGAAGGTGCTAACAAAGCTCTCCGAGTGCTGCAGGAGAGAGGGCTTTCTGGGGAGGTGATGAGCATGCTGCAGTGGGTGCACCGGGGCTGGCAGGAGCCCTCTTTGACCAACACCTGCAGTCACTGCCGAGTGTCTGCAGTGTCAGAGGGTGGCAGGTCTGTCTGCCAGAGGATCTGAACTTTTTTCCTGACTGAAATGGTGATGATCCACCTCCTGATGGAAGTCCCGGGCCTGGATAAGGAGGAAGATACTACATGAAGAGGGTGTGGCAGGGAAACTCTCTGAAGGCAGCAGTTCCAGGCAGGCTTTAGCAGACTTAAACCCTGCACAAAACTGATTTAAACATCATTTTTATCAGATCGAAATAGTCTCCCCAACACTACAATTGGAGACTGCAGCTTAGGAATTCTGACTGATTTGTTGTTTACACTATGCAATGTTTCACTGCTCCAGCCAGGCAGAAGTGAGACTGTAAGATATTTAGCACTGGACTCATTATGAGGCCCTGAGGTGTACTTCAGGAATTATCTGGGCTTTGGCCAAATACTACATTAGACAGTGGGGCATATTTATTACTAAGTGTCTTGTAAAACCCTATCTCTTGTAAAGGTTTCTGAGTCGGTGCAAGTAGAAAGAAACAGACCCACTAAGCCATCCAGTCCATCTCCTGTCCAGAGCAGGATTGCTCTCTTGAGTGCAATCACTTGCGCTCTGCAAGCATAGTTTTAAATGTATCGAGAGATGCACCATTTAATTTGTGAGAGTAATCAATACCCTAAAAGACCTGTCAATAAATTTTCATTATTTTTTTTTCATTTTTGTCATTACAAATATCATCCTGTTGCAAGTTATGCCCACTGGTGTTGCTAACCCTTCTGACATACACAGATGTCTATTGGAGCTCCCCCCGTTTGTTGCTTAGCCAATACTTACACCTTTAGGGCCAGACTTTTACACACTTGCCCATAATATTTTGCTTTGTAAGTAGGCCTGTTAAAATGTAGGGGAAAAGGATGGAATAAAAATTAAAGTGCTACTCCATGGGAATAAAAGGTGCCCCAATCCACCCCTAAACTATTTTAATCTTTCCATAAAGTCAGCCCAGACAATCCCTTAGACACTATTGTTGCTCTCCACTGAACCTGCCCTTTTAGATGCTAATAAGGTACCCAGGAGTGAATTTAGTATTCCTAGTGTGGTCACACCAAAGCCATATGGAGTGGAATCTTTTCTTCCCTTTTCTAGGAGGTGATGTCTTTGAATTTGCAGCCAAAAATTTCCCTTTCTGTTTTTTTGCTCAGTCACATTTAATACACTCTCTACTATCACCCTCAGGCTTCTTTCAGCATCACTTTCCTCATTTTCCCTTCTGAGGAATAACTGAGTTTTGGATTATTTTCCCTAGATGTCTACACTCAAATTTCTTTAAGCTGAGAGTCCTTCTGTTATTTTCTTCCCATAGGTCATATCATATGTCATCAGCTATTAAGTACAATTCTAAATGTAGATTATAAGTTACGGATTTCATTTCCACTGATTTTCAAGGGGGAGGAAGGAATTTTAAATTACCAGCATGTCTGAATTTAAATTCCACCTTTCTCATCATCAGCGGGAATAATGGCAATTTTATTCATTACAGCTTAATGTATAATATGTTATTTCAGATCAAATATTTTCGCAAATATACAGCTGAGAAATTGAAAATCTTCTCCTTAGTAATCCAGAAAGTAAATACTTTGAACTTTTATTCATAGCCAAATGAGAATTAGAAGATGGCATGTTTAGGGTGTACAATAATTAAGTCTCAAGGAAAACAAGTATGGGAGTACTCTGTAAGATGAGTGTAAGATTGACTGGAAGAAAGCTGTAATTTAGTAGTTACAATTCATTCTCAACTCAGAATGCTATATTTGGCTGTGTTATATGTAAATGATTTTAAACTAAATTTGCCACTGTGTAAACTGAAAAATTAATCCAATTGAACTATACATTCTCTAATGGATGAAGCGATTTTTTCCTGTTCTTGAAAAAGTTAAAATAATGTACAAAGATGTTGTCAGTTACAAAAGTGCTGCAGAAAAAGAAAGTGTCTGTTACACATGGAAAAACTCTCCACTCAGTTGTACCTAGAGGGAAAATTCATTAAAGTTGTCCTTGTGAAGTTGAACAGTTTGTTGCTTTGCCTGGAACTAGTGAAACACAAATAATCCACGTTTCAACCCTGTTTTAGAAGGCGGAGGAGTTACTGGCATCAAAATTTCCTCTACTTCGGATTAATTAATCAGATTGGATTGCATTTTCTAATGTAATCAAACTGATACGTGTCCCTAGTCCCTATGCAAAGACATTACATGAAGATGGAAGGGTGTAAATTCACTTGAAAGAGGCGACAGAATTAACTGTGTATCAGCAGGCAAACCACACCGTGATTGTTTATAATCTCTGCGTGCACATCGCTCGGTAGGGAGCATTTCCCCGCATTAAGAATCAAGTATGTGTGTGTGGCAGGGAAAAAAAGCTAAAAAAGCTATGGGATATTTGAAATGGTTAATTGATGTCAGTTCTGCTTGAGCATTTTGTGAAATAAACATTTATACTTTAGAGGACGGTACTGTTAATTGCTTGACATTCCTATGCAAAAATAACAAAAATAAATCCAGAATTTACAAGGAAATCGCACAGTTACACTTAGATCATGCTAGACCTTGGTAAATTTTTGGTGCAAACTTTTTTGCCACAATGTGTGGGTTTGTGTGAAAAGATTTTAAACTGCAAGTCTTCGTGGGTCTTTTCCTTCTACAGAAAGCAAAACTGATACAATATCTGAATGCTTCCAGAAGCAGCTCTTCAAAAAGTTGATTCAAGTCCAAATGTTCTTCTATAGCCATAGTGAATGGACAGAATTGGGCATAAATTTTCTCAAAACAGTTCTGTGTAACTTCATCAGCTGTCACAGGGGATCTCCAGAGAGTGACTCTGTGACATGAAGACCCATCTCTTTCTTCTTCAGCTATTGCTAAAATTGGTAGTCCCCAGACAGACAGAGAGATTTGGTTGTAAGAGATTTCACTGTTCCAGATAAATCTACTTTCTGTTTTGATCCAGCTCATCTCACACCCCCATCTGTACAAAAGTTTAAGACAAAACATGTAAGATTTTCTCAGACTTAGTTTTCTTTGTCTGAAGAGTCTTCAGCATTTCATGGGTTATCCCTGTATCCTCAGCCAAGTGCTCTGCTGGGGTCTGCTCTACTGTGACAATGTTCTGTTTGGGAGGACTGGTGTGACCTTGGCAAAACCAAATCCATTTAAATTGAAACTCAAATCCATTCCAGGCCCAAGTGGTATGGTAAGGGGAGAGTTGTTTGAGATGTGCTGAAAAGCGTTGACCATCAACAGGTATTTTATTCTAAGATTCCCATCAAAAGTTCTTCTCCTTTCTCAGGTCTTTCTGTTGAGGAGGCCTTGCACAGATGTCTGGGTGAAGAGTTAAACCAGACTCAGTTTCAAAAGTGAATTTAGTTTTGTTTTTCTGTAAGCACAGCCAGAGTCTGAGATAACGATACTGCTCCAAAAATTGCGGTTCCTGACTTAATTAGCTCACATGGCTTGAAATGTCTAACTCTGACCATTACAGAAAGCCTGATAACAAAGGGTAATGATACAGCACAAACAGTTTCAATTAACACAAGCTGTGCAGGAACAGAATCACTAGGATGCTGTGTCTCATTTTTAAGGAAATTCTCCCAGAGATGGGAGGTACTAGAGTCTGTCCTTTAATTTGCCCTGGTTTGTCTGACTCTTCCTCTTTTACATGCTAACTTCCATCCTTTTCCAGGAATATAGAAAATTTTGCATATTCAAAACATTTGGAAAAGTATCCAAACCTTTTGATATTTATTCAGACCAGATCTAACACAAAAGTTTCCAAGCAGTGATGAACCTAGTAACCAATACAGCTAAGTAATAATGAACAAGAATAATTAAAAAATATATTACAAGAGTAAACCTTTAATAATAAAACTCCAAACTCAAGCTGTGAAAATGGAAAGAACATTTAAAATCCAAATGTGGGTTCCATAATAAGAATCCTCTATGCCACTCTCTAGTAATGGCTCCACAAAGTATGGCAGCATCCAAAACTCTGCAGAACTTTGTCTGAGTTTGTATTCTCTAAAGCAATTGGGAGAAGTCTCCTTGAAGGGCAAGCCTTGGGCTTGGAAACATTAAAGTGAGTGCTACTGTGGACATCGTGGATGGGTTAGTGTGGGAGAAATGCCTGATGGGAACTGGCACATCTGGAATGGAGGGATTTGGAGTAAAACAGCAGCAGTGGGTGGGACCTTGGGATAGCAGCCTCTGGGTGCAGTCTCCACTGCTGGTGTAAGTTTGGCCGTGCTTCAGCAGCTGGTGCTGTGGCTGGTAGCAGAGCTCTACTGGCAGCCCACGGGTGCTTGTTCCACTGGTGTGGGCTGGGTACCCAGCTGGGAGGAATGGGAGGTTATTTTCTGGGTGCTGCAGTAGGGCCCTCAATCCCATTTGCATTTATTTATCTGAGTGGTAGCAGCTGGGAGTGCAGCACTGAACTCTTCCATTAGCTTTTTACATGTATTTGTTCCCCTGCATAAGAAGGGGGCTTTGTCATCAATTACCCCTCTGGGACAGGAGTAGTAGTGGGTAGCCTGTACCCACCCCTCAGCCACACCAGGCTGTGCCTCATTGTCTATTCAGTTTAAGCCACCAAGCAGGGAGGTGCCTTCATGCTAAGGTGCCAGACTGTGCAGTGGCTAAATTACCATTACCTGAGCTGAGGCTCAGACACCAGCTCTCTCCTGTCAGCTTTGTTGACAGGAGATGGTAGCCTGGCAGATGGGTGGTAACAAACAGCTGGGAGGTAATAACAACATTTACTCAAAGAATAAGAACCCTATTTTATTTAAGGTTACTCTCTGCCAGAGTCTATAGAACGCCATGAGGCAGTGAATCTTGAGTTGGTTTCAGACATGATCTGGGGAAGAGCAGCTTGAACAGTCCATACTGAAAGATCTTTGGGGTGTAACATCTTTCTTGCATGAGGCCACTTAACATGCCAAGGGCACTGAATCTCATCAACTGCATTCTCAGTTTTCTATCCTGGGGTCATGAGTTACTCAAAATGTCAGCTGGCAAAAAGGAATACCAAGATTTAGTTCATCTGTTAAAACAAATTAGTGAAAGGCTTTTTGATCTACCAAAATTTTTAGAGTTGTGTATAAGACCTGTTAGACGAGTACAGCTCTCTGGCCACTTTCCCTGTCAATACCTTGACCTTGAAAAATGCAATAGTGCAAAGGGTGTTAAACACATGCTCAGATTTCAAGACAGTCCAAGGGAGCTAAGAAAATGCTTAAATGTTGCTGCAAATACATGGTCTGTCATCATTCTACAGCCTCAGCTTTATTCACACAGTGTGATGGGAGGCAGATTGATTTTGTCCTTCTGCTGCGTTCATGAGAAAAGGCTTAATTTTGGAAAGAGGGTGGCAGCAGTATGAATGGAGTCCTGGGGTTACCCCGAGACAGGTACAAACAAATTGAATGCCTTGACAATAATTCCTGTGACAATCGATTGCCCTCCAGAGTGGAAGACTTTGTCTGGAATCTGCCAGTAACAGAAAATTCCTATACATGCATATATGTATATATAGCACAGCCATGAGCCACAGAATTTGTAGCCTGATGTTTGGAAAGGTTGGGATGTTCAGCCCAGAGACTTTGGACTTACCCTTTGGCATATCAGTGGAGCCTATTGCTTGATGTTGTGTCAGTCCTGTGTGACCATCTCCTGAGTTTAGGCCCAGTGAATACATAGGGATAGACCATAAACTTAACAGGGACAGGATGAGGCTTTCTGCTCATGGAGAAGAAGACAAGCTATTTTATATCCACTGGCATAGCTCTCATGAAACCTTAGGAATCCCTTTTGGAACAATGAGAGATAAAGAAAAAATTCACATAAGCAACTTGTTTTAGAGAGGCCTTCTTTCCTAACTATACCAGCCACTGCCTCCTTCAGCACCAGTGCCATGGTAGTGCCACCAGAGGAGAAGTTTCTGTGCAAGTTTAGTGCTGCCTGCACTTTTCCAGCAAGCAAAGTGGTTTTTTTCTGGCCACATGATAAATAAAAATAGGAGGCATACCAGGTGAAGATGTGTGTATCTCCAGAAAGATTACTTGTAAACCTGCAACAGATCTTCATCTTGACTATCCTCTGTAAATTTAAGTACGTAAGTACTGAAGTACTGAGATATTCTATTTTCCCCAGTAACACATGCCAGTTAAAATGATTCAATGTGTTTGTCTTCCTTTAACCAGCTGCAAACTTCAAGAAGAAAACAATTGATATTCCTCTAGATGCAAAATCACTTCAAGTAATTTAGTGGCTAAATACTGATATGTGTTTATTAGATTAGAAACCTATTTCTTGCCCTTTTTTTTACCATAATATCTACAGGTATCCAAAATCTTCCTTGACATTTCTCCACTTTATGCAACCAGCTGAATCAGGCAGGGCTGAAGTTACCCTGTGCACATTTCTATTAGGTTGGTAAAAGTGCCCTAAGCAATCACTTTTTTTTTTTTTCTGGCTCGTGTTTTATTCCCTTCCTGAGCTGACCCTATGGAGACGTCTGTTTAAGTGAACCTGAGCCAATGAAGCACCAGGCCACAGACTGAAAACCTTGGTTTAATTGAGTCATCATGCTAAGCACAGGGGAAGCCTGGTGACACTGGCAGATGCTGTGCAGTGGTTTGGAGGGTGGGTGGCTTCACCAGCTCCAGACAGCTCAGCCCAGCTGAGCTCCCTGACCCCAAGGTTCAGAGCCACCCCGGATGCCAGCAATAGGATGCAGAGGTTCTGCTGAGCCAGAGGCATCCAGGCATCTGCCCAGTGGAGCCGATACATCCACAGCCCTGTGACTGCTCAGAGGCAACAGCTGTGTGCCTATGAAGCAGAAATTTTCCAAGAAGGAGTAGTACCCCCTCCCTGAAACTGAGTGTTTGGGACAGGGGCAGTAGATTCACATTAAATGGGAGTGTGTGTCACCCAAATGCAGAGGCTTGGCAGATCTCCAGGGGCAGAGCCTCACAAGTTACAAGCCAAATTCTGCCAGAGCCCTGGGGGAGCTCTTTTTGAGAAAACAGTGAACAATCAGGCCCAAATCCCAGGAAGACTGTCATCCCCTCTGGAGGCAAACCAAAGAAAATGTTCACACCAGCTCTTCTGCATAAAAACACGGTTTTGGTGTTATTCTACTGCCTGTGTAGTCAGCTGCCTGACTGGAAAAGTTGATGAAGAAGGAGCTCTGCATCTTTGCTTTCTCATGTAAGTTTTGTTTCCAGAGTTGTGGTGATAATGGGAACATCTTCCTGCGGAAAATCCCTGCGGAAACCAAGGGCCATATAGGCAGAAATTAAGCACAGCTGTGCCTAGTAAACAGTGCTTAATAAGGCTCCATGAAGTGGGATATTTTCATAAACGATGCTGCAGTCATGTATGGGATTCATTTAGAGAACAAGATGCAGGCTGCATGTGGCTGCCCAGCACTCGCTGTTGACATGGTAGATTTTGTGATCTCCTGCACACTCCTGATATTTTTCTTTTCCTTGCCTTAGGCTTCTCTCATTTGTTCACTACGTATGCAAACATAGCCTCCTAGACCAAAGTGCTGTCTCTCCTGGTTACTGGCAGTTTTGCCAATGACTTTCATGGGACTGAGATTTAATAATAGCTGCGTGAAATATTTTCATGCCTGGTGTATAAAATAATTTCATACTCTGTAGACTCTCTTGCTTTGATATATTGGAAAATGAGCAACATTTACCGTCTCTGACAATTAAGAGTGCCACATTTTCTAGGTATGGTCTGGAGTGAGCATGCAGGCTATAATTAAAAAAACTCCATGATGCACTGATCACCAAAGAGGCATTTGCTTATTCTGCCTACAGTGCAAGTTTGCCATTACAATATAGGTCTATCTATAATTACATTAATATAAATAAAGCTGGAGTGTCTGTGCTTTACCCAGCTGAGGGATACACTTGAGTTTTAGCACAGCCAGAGGGACGAATCTAATTTGTTTAACAGATCAGTCAGATTGCAGCTGGCCTTGTGAAACAAAGGTGATAACCAGAGAGGCCAAAAAGAACCAGCCACCTACGGACTCGGATCAAATGGGACCTTCTACGTGGGGCCCTGCAGAGCACTGATGACACCCGCACTTCAAAGGCAACCCACAGAAGAAAAGTGAGCCTGTGACCTTTGGTTCTTCACAACAAACAAAGAAGATCAAGAGGTGGCTGTTGGGATTTCTTAATTCCATTTGATATTATACCAGGAATGTGCAAGCCGTTAGGCCCTGCGCTGCTTGGAGTTTATCTGTTTTGTCTAGAAGCCCTCCTGAAGGAGTCATTCTGGATCTAGAGTTTCTCAGCTGCTCAGAGGAGCTCGGTGTGTATGGGAAGGGCTGCCTTGGTGGGCCACACACATTCAGCAGCAGTGCAGCTCTGGACCTGTGCACGAGTGAAACAAGCTGGGCCAGTAAAGGCCAGCCCTGCTGGCATGCCTGCCCTGGAGCATCAGGCATGGACGGAGGCTGGCTCTCCAACCAGTTTCACGTCCCTGATGGACACTGCTGAGTCAGTGCAGCTCTGCTGGGTGGACCTGGCCAAAGTAATTTCACCGTTCTCCTGGAGGGCATTTGAGTTACACAGCTAATGACAAAACCAAAAAAGCAGCAAATATAAACACTCTGATTAAGAAATCCCTACGTTTGCTGAGCTTACCTACATGTGTCTCTGTGACATTATAATACTGCCAGTTCTCTGGTGTTCACTGAGCATTTTGGGGAGCAGAAGTGATAAGACTCAAGCTTCTAACGCAAGTATAAGTGAAAAGAAATCTATAAATATGTCTGAACTCAAAAATTACAAACTATAAATGGAAAAATAGGCAAAACCCTACTGCAATTTTTCTCCTCTGGCATCTTCAACAATACCAGGGGATTACAGCTTTACCACATGCTGGGAACATCCACACTGTGGGCACCAATCCAGATCCCAACTGTACATCAGTTTTGTTCTGACCTAGGTGGGGTGCCAGTTTTGCCTGTCTGCAGGAGAGGCTGTATTTCTATTTGCAGTGCCATCATCTTTGCTCACCCACTGCTCACGCTCCTCGTCTTCCATTTTTCCTTCAGCTTTGTAACTATTGCAGCACCCCAGCCCTAGGCAGGAGTTGGTCCTGGAGAACTCACTCCATTAGCAATAAAGCAGTGAGGAAAAGCAAAAGGAATAAGGATATTCACAGCCTGAGTCAACACATCCTGCTTGCTTACTGTCCATTGCACGAACCATTGCTGAAGGATGATGCAGGGGCAGGACTGAGTGCTCAGCAAGGACAGGCAGGCAGGACTGCTGAGGATACAACCCAGCAAAGAAATCCAGAGGAAGCTGCAGCCTCAGCTCTCTCAGAGAGGGGCATATAAGGGCACACAGTCACCCCAACTAGGAGCTCTGCTCGTTTCCACATGAGCAGCCAGTTTTGGGGTCAGTTTTTTCATAGTTTTCCCTATGGCAATAGTAGCAAATGCATCCTGAGTGCCAAGGAGCTGCAGCATTAGTTGCTGTCTCTTTCTTGATGAAAATACTAATGTGTGACCTGCATGCTACGGAGGAACTGGCAATTTTAGATCATTACTGGGGAAAAACATGGCAAAGATTAGCTTGTCTCACCGTAGTGCTGGTGTCTTCTGCAGCAGAGAAGGAAGAAAAGGCGTGATACCACACTGAATCCACTTTTGTCTTAGCAGGGTACTGGCTGCATCTGTTTGAGAGGCTTGTATTGTATCACTGTTCTTTGTTATCAGGTTTCCCATGGTGGTCACTGTTACATATCTTACATTGTTTGAGCTAATTAAGCCAGGGAATCGGGGAAAGCACATTTCCGGCAGGGATTTATTGCCAAAAGATATTTCAGCTGAAGGGGGAAGAAAGGAAATCTCCCTTTATGTCCAGCATTCCTGAGCTGTTTCATAATATTCAGCATTCAGCCTCGTGGAAATAAACTGACAATAATGTTGAGAACTTTGAACTTGGGCAGTTTTCCTCTGTTTCGTTGAATTTAAAAGAACCGTAAAGAAAACTAGGGATCTCTGTAGCCACAAAAATAAAAATACTCGATTCGCCTTGGCTGGAAACATGTTTGTTAATAATTTACAGACAAATGACTGCTTGCTCTCCAGGTACTTTGTGCCAAAAAATACAGTATTATTTGCACCTGCTTTTATACTTCTTTGCTAGAGAAGTGCAAGTGGCAGCGTTTCACATCTTCACTGGTATCCATCTGTAGCGTGCCAGCAAAAGCAGAGGGACCTGGTCCCCTCCTGCCTGCACCCAGCACAGAAAGGGTGCTCAGAGCACCTGGGAGTAGGAGGGCTGAGCCCTGCCTACATGCCTGGCATGACTGAAACACCTTTTACAGCACCTTTACAGCTGCCCAGCAAGGGCTGCCCGTGGGGCAGAGCCTGGTCTGCAGCGTGGTTGTTGGCCCAGGAGAAAGGGGAAGCTCTGCTCTTACGTATGGGATGTGGTACACAGGTTCATTGCTAGGAAATCCTGTGTGTGAAAAAAGCCCTGCTTTTCTTCCAGATGGTATGAATAATCACTGTCAGTGGGACTGGTGATGATGACAGTTCGTTCATTTTCACCAGTAGGTCTGAAAGGCTTTGCTGAAAGAAGTGAGGATGATGATCCTCTGCCTGCCAAGGTACACCAACAGCAACCAGGGATCACTACGGATTGTTAAAGGCATACAGTGTTTTGGATGAGAAGGTCCTGTTTTCAGTTTTGTGCAACTTTTGTTAAGCTTTCACTGTTCAGCATGTCTTCTGAAGCATGGTTTGTTGGCTGTTTTGTTTGGTTGGTTTGGTTCTGGTTTTTTATTTGTTTTGTTGTTGTTGGGGTTGGTTTGTTTGTTTCAGTGGTTTTTTTTGAGTTTTTCTTATATTGGTAGTTTCAGCTGAAACATTTCAGCTCTCCCAAACATAATGAAAGAAAGAGATTTTCACCCATGGGAAAAGAAAATCTGGCACCTTTATCTTTAGAAAATATTGACAGTAGCCTTCATTTGAAGATGAAAGTCTGGTACCATTATATTGTCAGTGAAAGAAAATTTACTTAAATTTACTAAAATCTGACTTCTAGCACTTGCTAGTTTGCACATGCTTACCACAGAGGAAAGTATTTTAGTCAAACTCCCCTGATATTTGGCCTGCAATGAGCAGGTTAGAATGTGACCTGTCATTGCAGCCAGTTAATCCTTTAGGTCAAGTGAGAAGAGTCCTGAATAGAAGAGATTCCAACTACTGATGGCACATATAGGTGTCAGTGAAGCTGAAGATAACACTGCAGTCTTTCCTAAATTTGTTTAAACAGGAAATGACATGCCAAAATTGTTAAAATGATTGTGTTGCTGTTAAAAAATCAGACACTCAAAGTCAAATAGGAAGAATTTCACAATTAAGGTTTTCTTCATAATCCCACACCAATCCCTTTGAGAAGATTTTATTATTACGATCCATTTTTAATTAAATGATGATGTTAATTTTTTTCCCTAAGTCCCCATGCTCATGTAGTGCAGAGGGTGTCTGTGCTGTTAAAATTAATGAAGACTGTATTGTAAAGAAAGTCCTTGGCTGTAGGGTCCTCACCCCAAGCACTCCTGCAGCTGGGAAACAAAAACGTGCAGCCCATGAGGCGGCAGGTTACAAGAAGGGAGAGGATTACATGGTGTCTTAGGAGGTTGACTGTGGGATGGCACATTTGCTCTTGCCTCTGCATCTGGATGTGGTGCTAAGTCACTTAAAGCAGGTTTTTCACTGGGGGATGTTAATGGGAAGGCTGTCACTTCCAGGGTGCCTACTTTTGCTCTTCCCAGGCACGCAGCGCTGGGAGAGAGGATCCTCACCAGCAGGGCAGACCTTGGTGCTCAGTTTTCCTGTGTTTTTTCCTGAAAGCAAACGAGCAGGACCAAAGTGCAGGGCACGTCGATACCAAGCTTGCATTCAGATAAGTGCGACACGTGTAACACGCTTTGGTGGGGAGAAACCTGCTCTGGTGCATGCAATAAACCTTGGGAGGGAAGGAGGTGGGGAAAAGGTGATGTGGAGCTTGCTGCAAAGTTTCCTTCCACTGTTGCACTGGTACACTGAACACACAGATAGGTCCTTCGATTGACCTGCTGAGCTCATAGAAAATAGAAGGAAAAGCCCTCTGAGAATGCCCCTGCAGGTCAGAAGGACTATGAGTGCTCTGTAAGCAACACAAAGTCTGAAATCAAGCCTCTGAAAAAGCATCTCTGAGCTGATCATCTTCTCTTACCTCTTTTCCACTGTGAGGAAAGACAAAGCAAGAGGAAGGGGATGGAGGGAAAGAACACAGAATATTTCCTTTGTTCTGCAGAAGCTCAGGTGCTGAACTTGTTGCAAATTTTCTTATGTGCAAAAAGGAGCACCAAATGCTTTCAGGTGTTTCTCCCTGTGATCTCCAGTCCCCAGTCCTGTTATATTGGAGTCCACTGAGATTCCAGTGACAGGTGCTGGACACTTGAAGAATGAGCAACAAAGGCAGTAATGTTGCTTTCTCTCAGCAGCACGAGGATGAGCAAGAAAATAGGGTCTTTATTGACTCTCATTGTGGCCACCTGAGTGCCCAGAGCAGAGCAATCTCCTGGGCTGAGAGCAGACAAGGAGCAGCAGCAGCAGCACAGCATTTTCCTGAGGCCATGGATTGAGACGGAGCTGCTGCAGCCTTAACAGACACTGCAACAGCCATGGCAAACGTGACCTGCCCTATTATTGAATTGTGTGGTGCTGTTTTGCTTTTCCTTTAATATTGGTAATTATGCAATTTCTAGACAACTTCCCTGTCATAACCAGGGCAGCAATGCTGACAAAACAAGCTTTAAATAAGCACTTGTCAAAGTAACAGCTATTTTTGCTTGCCCTATTTAGCACCGTGTTTAAGGTCTACAGTGGAAATCTCAGACAATTTTAAATACATGGTGCAGTTACTTTATCACTGCATCACAATATTCAAAATCCCTAAGGACTGGAGAACAAAAGTGTTTTGACAGCACCTTTTGGTGGTTCCTGCCTTCACAGGAAGGTCAAAGCTTTTGCAGGACCTTCTTGAGAGCCAGGAAGCACAGAAAAAGCTTAGGGTACATGAGCCCTTCTTTCAGGCTCTAAGGATTATTGGGGAGAGAAGATTCAATACCCTGATTTTTCCCATCTCTGAGACCTCTGGAAGGTTCTCTAGAGGAAAAGAAAGAGCAAAAGCAACACTGCAAGTCTTCACAGTCCCGCTGTTCCTCAGGTAAGGAGGAAAGAGGGAGTACTCTCAAAGCCTCTTTCTCTTAATTAAGAAAACATAAGAAATCCTTCTTCCTTGCCTTCATGAGCACTCCCTGAGGCAATAGACTCTGGGCTCCTCAGGCCCTGGGCTGCCTTGTTTGCCCCATGCTGGAGCAGAGGGCAGAGGTACAACCTGAGCACACGGCCAGTGGTTTCTTACACGAGGTGCTGTGAAGGGGCATCTGCGAGGCCCTTCCAGCCATGCAGCAGAGCAGGGATGTGCACAACCCGAAATACTTGGAAGCTCACTCTTCAGGTAGGGAAAAGGAGGTTAGACAGGCAGTGACACAAGTGTGACCATCAGGGAGGAGTGCTTCCTTTAGGAAATAAAGTCACCAGCCAAGCACAGAAGGATTGCATAGTATCACACGGGAGCAATTGCATACTGGTTTATTTAGGCTGTTCTCTGGTTTCTGCCTCTCTGTCTCTATACTGTGGACTTCCTAGCCTGTGTGTTCCTGGGAAGTTTGTGGTACATTTCCAGAGAGCATCTGGAGCTCTGCTGGGACAGCTGTCTCACACAGTTACTTTTAAAATGCTTTATTTTAGAGAAGGAAAAGTGTCTAGAAAGATCTTTGCTGCACTTGTGATGGGGACAAAAGGAGCTAAAATGTTTGGGGGTCCTGTGTTTTGAGCAACACCCTTGCTTTCCTCTCGTTCTCATCTCTACCAGCGGATGCCAGAGAGACAGCCAAAGCAAACATAACACATGGGAAACGGTCTATAAACCCAAAACAAAAGAGATTTTCTTTTATCAGATGTTTCCTGTTGTCAAAAAAAAAAAAAATTATTCTATAACTGTGTGTTTATTAGTGCACTATGCATAGAAACAAGGTAAAATATTTAACTTTTTGAGCAGAATTTAATTTGTTAAAATAATCCTGGTATTAAAATAATATCTTCTATCCCCATTGCATTCCCTCTCTTCTCTGGTGCAGGGAGGAAAAGAAAAATAGTAGCTGAGCCGGTTAGGCAAAAAAACCGCTTTAAATTATCGCAGTCTAATGGCCCCTGCCTTTTTCCAGGGCGCCCGTTGTGCTGTGCCGCTGGAAGCACGCAGAGAGGCGGGTGCGGGCTGACCCCGCGCTCCCAGGAACCCCGGGCTGCTCTTCCGTGGCTCTGTCTCCTGACTCCTAAACGAGCTCCTGCAGCACCGGTCACCCACGGCTCCGGAGGGTGAGCTAAGAAGCCGAAAATAGCCTCTTTTCTGATAATGCTGGGCTCCGCTCGTAAAGGCGGCATTCCGGCATCCCAGATAAGATGCACACACAGCCTCCTTTTGGTTACCTTTCCCCGCCTGGCAGAGGGGCTCACGCCGCGCTTTCCTTTCTCCAGCGGGGGCCGCTGGAAGCGCCGCGCCAGGAGATGCTCGTGGTGGGGTCTGGGGAGGCCGGGCTGGGCTGCCTTGCTCGGAGCAGCCCTGCAGGAGTGACCGGGGCTGTGTTACGGAACGCTTCGGAGTTACGAGGGGCGGGCAGCCCCCAGGGCAGGCAGGGGTGCTCCCAAGCCCTGGGGTACAGCCACGGGAAACGCCTCCCGCTGCCTCCCCTGCGGACGCAGACTTCGTGGCATCTGTGAGAGACAGGGAGAGAGCTTCGAGAAAAGGGAATAGTCCCCTAAAAAGTGTGGGAATGATGGGCTCGATGGGCTGGTAATCCCTGGCCTAGGGAGGCAGACGTGATCTCTGAGACGTGATAACCATGCTATCTGACAAGCATTACGATGCATTCAGCTTGGCTGAGCTGCTGGCCGCAGACACATCACCAGCAGGCACTTGGAGCACTCGTAGGGATGCATTTCCTAAGCAGAGCAGTGCTCCCCTGTGGCACCTGTATTTGTATTTATATGAAACCACTGACATTTGTGCACGGATGCCCCATCAAACAACAGGGCAGCAGTGCTGCTCTGAGCCCCAGCTGGTTCGTTTCTGAGTGAGAAATACAGAGGGTGATTATGCCAGCTTGTAATAATTATATTCCAGAGCAGGGGAAAGAGTGGCCAGCCAGGATTAGATAATGTCTTCCTTCAATAATCAGTTCACTCCTGTACCCTGGGATTAAGTTCTCTGCCTCCAGAAATGGTGCTAATTAGGAGAGACTCGGAAAAGTGGAATTTCCTGCTACTCTGGGCAGCACCTCCTCTTACCACTAGAATTTCTGCACTTCACCTGGCCTCCTGAAAGCAGGCACAAGCACAGCCTGTCCCCTCCATTGTACCTTTCTGGGAGAAAGAAGCCTGGAAGTGGTGCTGGAGTGATCTCTGGGGAGTCCTGCTGCGTGTGTGTGGAACACATCTCACCTGTGCTGCTTTGGTGTTCAGCTCTCCAGGCCAGTGGCACCACCGTGCAGTTGAAGTGCTGCAGAATATTCCAGACAGGATGAAAGTGCTCTAATGTATGCTGACGCCTGGATTTTAGCCAAGGAGTTTAGCATATGTTTGCAAATATGATTTCAAATTCTACTGTAAATAAGGCATAGATATGAGCTGATAACCATGTCCTAGGATAAAATATGACTAGAAACACTGGTTGCTTTAATATTTGATAATCATGTAGTCTGGTAAGTGTGAATTTGGACATAGCCAATTGCCTAAAATATTACCAGCAGTCATATCTTGATCAGACACTTACTTTTGGAGTATTTATACATAGTAAGCTATTTTCGTGGAGCAGTGTCCTCTTGGTTGTGAAAACCATGCACCCAAATCAGATTTTCAGAATGTGTTATCCTTTGATTCCCATCAGAATAGCCCATGCTGAACAGTCTGCCGGAACTCATGTTGTGCAAGATTCTTCCCTGCCTCATGGGATGGTCCATCCAAGAGTTTTTCCCTGAAATTTTAGCAGAGGTGTGCTGGGTCAATGAACACCAGTGTGATGCTGATGTGTTTCATGAGGGTAGGGGCAGGGCCATGGCACAGCTGGTGTGCTCATGGGGGTTGAACTAACCATATGTGTGCCTACAGTGTCACTAAGTAAGCAGGCCTAGAGAAAATAAAAACCATTTTGCTTCTTGTGAGTTTGTTCTGTGTGTTTTTGGCTCAGAGAGGCTTCTATTTCTTTCTGCTTGTATCAGCCTATGAGCACAAATAAGAGATAAAAGTCTGAACGCTCTGTTAGGTCTGAGCATGCAATACCTGTCAGACGTGCATCTTGGATGTTGTTTCTTTTGCTTTTTATTGATTTTCATTTCTTTCTCGTAGGATTTCTTTGGAAATGGAATATTCTCAAATCCTGTGTGGGCTGTTCTCGGGAGGGAAGGGTTTTTCAGATGCTGCCTCCAGTGGGAACAGGTGGAGAAAGACTCAACCTTTCCCTTCTACCTCCTTGCAACAGTGTTGATCTGGCCAGCAATGGAAATGGAAATTCCCACACCTTCAAAAAAATGACCATGATTTTTTCAAACCAAAAGCTGAGTTTCCTGTGGCTTACATGGGCCCCACCAACCTGCAAACTTGTGATCTCAGTGCTTCTCACCAGCAGTATATGCAGGAAAGCTCTTTGTGGTTACTGTGCTTCAGTGACCAAGGAGAAGAGGTGTTTTCACTACATCAGCTAAATAGAAGTTTTTCTGCTCCTTTACTAACTCAGATCTGAAACTTTTTTCTTCTCCCTCTTGTGCCTGAAATCCTGTTGTCTTATCACAAGTGAGAAGGGAGCCCCTTGTAAAGCAGTTACAGACTTTGTAAATATTATCTTAAGGTTTTTTTCCCCAGGAGGCATGTCTTCAAATGCATGGGCCTGTGTAAACCTCTGAGGGAGCAGAAGGCTGAAGGTGGGACTGAGTCTTGACTTGAGATATTAGACACTTATTTCTCATACTTATCACTTCACAGTTCAGAGAGGAAATGCTAAGTAAAATCTGATTTTTTAATAAGGGAATGTCTAGACTCTATTCTTTCTAGTCTTGAGTCAAATAATATTTTATCAGCTGCTTGCTCTTGGCAGTAAAGTTCTCCCCTGAAACAACATATTTCTAGCTGTGCAACCTCTTAAAAAACAGTGGGCCACAAGTTATCACGCTAGCCCAGGTGTTACAGCTTTAACCAGGGATCCTTTCAATAGAATGAGAATGTGCCAGGATTTGTGGTTCCCCCAAGGAGCAAGACATCAGGATAATGATCTGCTCAGGACTGCCCAGACTGGGATGGAGAGCTCGGGAGACTTCTGAAAATGGAAAACAAGAGCTAGAATCTTTCTCCATCCCACTTCAGCCATTTTTTTGTTGTTGTTTCAAAGGCAGTATTCTATCCTTTCTTGACTGGGGGTTTAGTGTCTGGTTTGAAACAGTTATTATTATTATTCACATGATGCACTTTATTTTACATTTAAGACTGTGTAGCAATAGTGATTGAGAATTCATGTCTTCCAGGCATGGGGTAAATGAGTGCAAACAAAACATCTCACCACTGCTGTTCAAAGATGTGGACTTTTATTTGTTTTCACAAGGGTAAGAGTGTCAAGTTATTTTTTTAGAGTGTCTTTCTTGAGAGGTTAAAATGTTTGCAAAATTCAGGGCTAAGATCAGCCCTAACACTGCAGTGAACTGGCAGATCAGCTGCCACAAAACCCTTTTACTTAGCCAAAGTATATGTGCTACTGGCAGCATGTGAAGGATTGGTCTCTAGACTCCATTCTGAGCAAGGTCAGCCTGACAAATGAACAGATTCTACTTGTGTGTTAAATACTAATCAGAAAGAAGAGAAATAAATATTACAGCCCATCTCAGGCACGATATGCAAAATTTGATACACTAGCCAAAACCCTGAGGTCTCAATTCCTGAGCCATATTGGAGAGCTAATTGAGAAGCCTTGCAAGTTTGTCATAGTTCCCTTCTGCCAGGCTGGCAATGTGGCACATGTGGCATAAGGCAGAGCAACCTGAAGACCTGGAGCTGAAGCTCCCTGGTACCGAGGTGTGCAGCCAGAGGGTCCCTCCCCTGCAGCACTGCTCTGCTGTGCCCCCCAAACACCCACGGCACGGAGCACATCCACAGGGAAAGGCAGCCCCGGGCTCTGCTTCCTGCCCCCGTCCTCACCACACACCGGCACTCCGGCAGACACCGTCATCGGCACCTCTTCCTCCCTTCTGGGCTGCGGCCGCTGGGAGGAAGCAAGGCAGGAACTGTGGCTCTCTCCCAGAAAATATTTTCCTTAGGTTTCCTTCCTTTGTGCAGTGGGATCTTTCCAGTCTAATGAAGCGCCACAAAATGTGGCTGTTGAAAGCATTGAGGGGGGAAACAAAAAAAGGATGGTGTGTTAGCTCTTGGACCAAAAATAAGTACTTTGTGATAGCTGCCCAGATTCCTCCAAGGGGCAAATATATGTTTCACTGAAAAATCTTGTCTTTGCCTCCATTGTATTTACTGACCAGTCAAAAATTTCATGGATTTTAAACATGGACACTTGGCAAGAGGAAAGGTCGGCTCACTTAGTGCTTTCTGCAAGCCACCTTGATTTCTTGATGACATCAGAAGAGGATGGTTATAGGTGGAAGCTTCTTTAAGCATACAGAAGATAGGACTGGAGGGGAGAATCCTTTTCTTTCCAGCAATTGGTGATTTTTGCCAGAGGATGTATTGCTTGTGTCTCAGTCCCATGCTGTGGCATTTTATTTTTAGTTTGGATGTTGGCTATTTGCAATCATGACTGCAGTCTCTTGGAGCACTGCTTCGGGTGACATTCATCTGGGGAATGTTGAAACATTGGGGAAAGAATTGTGAGCACCAGCTGCAAGACATTTTTCACCCCAAAGAATACAGAAAAAAACCAGCACAACTTTGAACCATGAGAGTTCAGCTGAGGATAGGAGCCAACCCTTTCATCAAGCTAGCACAAATCCCACAAGCAGACAGATCTGTGCAGCGTGGTGATTTCTGAGTAGGGTTAGTCTTGATCTGCTGTCTCAACAGTGGACTGGGATCAGCTCCCAGCTCCTGACAACACGCCAGGTGTGTCTGCCCTGCCAAACTGCCCTCTGCAGCTGGAGCAGCACCATGGCCTCGCAAAGCCATGGTGGCTCTCCTGGTCTAGTGGCCTAGACTCGGCACAGATGGGAGCTGCCACAAGTTCCCAAGGAGCAGTAGTGAAGCTTCAGCTATGCCCAAAATTTTCTTTGTTCTGTTTCCATCCATGTGGACCCTGATGGCAGGGAAGAGAGCTGATCTGAGCTGTTCAGGAGTTTCCTCATATCAGGAGTATCCCCTCCTTGCAAATTGGATGCTAATTCTCTGCTGAGTCACAAGTATCCTGCCATGACTCAATATTATCAGGGCATGCTCCATGTTGGGATTGAGAGGTGCCACAAATATCCACTTATTTGAACTTAGCACTGGTGAATAGCTTATCCAGTTGGTGAATCTTGTCCAGTTCTGTCTTCAGGGTGAGATCATGTCTGAACAGTTTTTGTTGGCATGCAAGGGCTGCTGCTGACCTGCCTGTGAGCTGTGGAGGGCACAGACTGGATACTGAGTGACAGGAACAGGATGTGTTCAGGTTCACCCTTGAAAAATATGTGTTAGTGTGGATACCACAGAGACTAGAAAAAGACATTGCCAAGGCTTTCCTGGCTCTTGCATTATCATTACTTCCTCTTTACTTGGCTACCATTCAAAGCATATCCACCAAAGCTTTGCTGTTGCTGCTCCGGTTAAAGCCAAATAACGGAGGACCAAGCTATCCAACTGACCCACCACATCCCCCTGTTCTGCTGGGAGAGCTGAGACCTGCAGAGCAGGATCTAGGGCCACACGCCCTGTGAAAAGGAAATCGGATGGAACCTGAGATGGCCGCAGTCCTCCCAGCATATGTAGGGGTCTACAAGTCAAGCTGGTGTTAAAAGATGAGTGTAGCTTAAAGGCTTTTGTTTCTTCTTTTCTTCACAGTTCCAGGATGTGTACAGCTAGCTAGTTAGTCAGCTATCCATCCAGCCATCCTAGGCTGTTATTTTTCACAAAGACCCAGACATCTGTATTTACACAAATATGTACATACCTCTGTCAATGTTTTTTGTAATCTAGCATTTATAGGATGCAAGACACCTCCCAAAGCTAAATTCGGCACACTAACCATCTATACATTCAGAAACATTCATGGTGCACATTAGGATATGCAGCAAGGCTTTTGCTGTTGACAGCTACGTTCAGTCCGCATTAACCTGATCACACTGCCTTGCACGTGCCCATGGGCGTCTGTGCTGCACACCCTTTGCTCTGAACTGCTGGAGGGTTCTTTTCCTCCCTTGATATCAGCTGCAGGAGAACCTGGTGCACTGGGGTGAGTGGGGGAGTTGTGGGCAAAGGCACTGAAGCTTTCTGACGCTCAGGCAAGCTCGTCCCTGGCTCCCCTAAAGCAATCAGGTCCCAGCTTGGGCTAAAGCACAGCCGTGCAAGCAAGCACAGGTTCAAAGTGCAAATAAATACATGCTCCAGGGCTCCCTGTAGGGATGGAAGGTGAGCAAAAACAAAGGTAGAGACACGGTAAACATACCCAGCCTGTCTGGAAGGAAGAACAGGTTTGCATAGGATGGGGAGCTGGGAAGAACATATGGTGCTTTCTGAACTCTGGCGAGTTGTCTGATGCTTCTTACAGACAGAAAGCACGTATTTAATTGAGGTGGGAGGGATGTTTACATAGTCAATTCTTGTTAGGTGTTTTGCCTTGGACATAGCCTAATTTAGTCATCTCCAAGGCTTTCACCAAGGTATTGGAGGAGAACTGTGTTAACACCAGTGAATGAGAAGCCACCCCTCTCACATCAAATCTCGATTCTTCCTCTGAATCTTGTGTGTTGTCTATATGTGTACACTTCCCCCCCTCACCCCCTGCCTCTAATGTGCATATCTCCGGTCTCCTAACAGCAGGCACATGGCATCAAAAGGATTGTGAACAAACTGGGACGAGTGATGCTGTTGTTGTGGGTAAACCAAATCTTCCATGAGGTGAAGATGAGTATTTTCAGTTTTCCCAGATGTACAGTCATTCAAAAAAGCACAAAAGAAGAGCACTGATATGAAATGAACGAGTTTTTCTATAGAGACAGATGGGTCTTGTTATACAATTCCCTTTCAAATGGAGGCTCCAGTGTGAGGACATTTTGGGACCCCAGGTCCTTTGACAGGGAAAGAGAGAGTTCCTGATCAGACCAGCAAGGACTCCCTGTTGCATTCAAATGTTGACTGTGGAAAAGCAAAGTGACTGAAGTTTTGTTTTGCCTGACTGAGCTTTACAGTGCCAGTTATTGTTTTGAAAAGTGAAGAGATACCTACTACATCTCCTGGGAAAGTGAGCAGCAGCTTGCTTTGGAAGAGACTGCTATTATGGGGAAGTTCTCAGCTTAGCTCTCTATTTTTGGTTTTATGTATTCACGTCTGCATGAATTTCCCCTGCAATAAGAGCTTTGTGATTAAATGACTAGAATAAATGGTTTCGGAGCACCTGGGAATAGGCAAAAATGTAATTATTCACTTATTGATAGATAGTAAGGTAGGTATTGATTTATACAGGATATTAAGTGCTCTGGAGCAGAGGAATGAAATATTATTAGTATTTTAAAAGAGGAAAATATTGCCACCCTGTTTTCTACTTTTAAGCACCTGTGGGGAGAATACTACCTTGCTAATGTGCGACTGTTTGAATGCTTTGAATTATTTAGGGATTTTCAGTATAGGCTGATGCAAGTGTAAAAGCCAGTCTGTGATAAGTTAAACTTGTTAAAAAACCAACATCTTCTTCCTTATGGTTCTTTATTGTTAGTCACCTGTGGTTCTTGCCTAAAGGAAATACAGCCAAGCAGAGAGTTCAATTAAGAAATCTATCTGTCTGCCTGCCCATACATCTGTTTGTCTCTTTCTCTTCCAATCCATGGATGATATTACAATTGCTAGAAATTCCATTTTTATAATCTTTATTTCAAACTAGGCTCTGATAAGCGTTGCATTTCAGGCGAAACATGTCATTATCCCAGTTACAGTGGAGCACTACCTTTATAAAGGGAAGGACGAGAAAATTCACTTAATACGTGAGTGAGTTCCTGTGGAGCAGAAGCAATGAAGCCCAGGAAGGGACTCATCCGTGTGGGTTTCTGATGCCTAATAACAGCCAAGCTCTTGTAGGCAGTCCTGCAGAGGATAAGCGAAGAGGGGCTCTCTTCTCTACTTAGTCCTTTATTTTCACAAAACCCACAGGGATGAGATATTTCTGAAAACTCACCTCTCTGTCAATGTGCCTGAAAACAAAAAGCTTCAAGAGTTACCAGGTAAAGCTCATGGATAGGCACATGGGTTACTTGAGCCTAACTTGTGAAGGAAAGCACCCTAAAAGTGAATCCATAATCTTTGAACCCTGTGTGCAACAGCAACTGTAGCACACCCTAGAGGAGAAGGAGGAAGAGGGCTGCCACGGCATGTGCTTGCCCCATCCCATTCCCAAAGTGCAACAGCCCATTTCCTGGTGTGTGCAAAGGTGCCTCTGGCCTCCCCAAGGACATCCTGTGACCCACAGGAGAGCCAAACTCATGGATCTCCAGCCCATCTTCCCCTCATTACACTGCCCCTTTTGCTCATTCAGTGGCCTCACTAACCCCTTCCTCATCCTCCTCCAGGTGTTCCCCTCCAGAATGCTGCCAGTAATTCCCAAATGAATGGTAATTCCTTCTGGCAGAGGTTTTCCCCCTTTAGTTACTATTTTAAGAGTTTCCGCATTTTCCCCAGATCTTCCATGGAGCAGCAATGGTTCACCACAGAGCGTGCTTTGCTGGCAACCTTTTGCTATGTTTTATCTTATTTGTGGCTGCAAAACAAAATACTCCTCATACTTGTGTCCTCTGGTGATGAGTATGTTTCAAATGCATTACTGACATAGTAGGATTTGTAAAGGGACACTTTTCTCTCCTCGTGGCATATTAGCATTGACAGATAGGGGTTGTCACTGCCCACCAGCATGAGCATGCCGGAGCTCGCCTCCTGCACAGCATTAGTGGTCAGTAAGGCCTTCTTTTCATCTCTTCTAGCTTTCTCTTCAGACTTCCAATTAAAGTTGCTCAGACCTGTTTTGTTTTGTGTTTTGTTTTGTTGGGTTTTTTTCAGAAGATGGGATATCAAATACATGCAGGTCTCAAAAACTCAAAATGTTTTCCTCTTATAGGCAATATTCACTATTTCTCAAGGGAGAAAGAAAATGTAGGGGCCAGAGCCAAGATGAAGCAAGTGCCTCCCAGTTTGAAATAAGAACATATGCACAGCATAAATAACAGTTTCAAGGCCTGATCTGTGCTTCTATTCCCACCACTGCTGTCACATCAGTGCTGACATATCTGAGGACAAATTCTGCTGCTCAGGTTGAAGATTAGTGTATTTTCATTTAGCCCAGCCCTCCCAACCATCAGGCTCACGGCCCAAGTTTTTCTGTGGCAGCCCAGATGTTAGTAACCAATGTGGACCATACAAATGCCAGACAAAACAAAACAAAACAAATGAATATCCTTTGTTTTGAGACCATCAGCTACACCTCTCTGCCCTTGAACTGAAGTAGGAGAGCCATGACTGTAAGTCATGTCCCAGCCATCCTAAGGTTAACTAGCTTAAGTAAATGGGAAGCATTCAGCCTTTGCACTGTTTTAAATAAATCTGCCTAACCCCATACCCCTTGGGACTATCTGCTGAGAAATCTCCTTCACATCCCATGTGTGAAATGATGGGGTCGTTCTATCTGAGCAATAATGTCCAGCTGCAGTGAGCTGAGAGAAGCAAAGCCTCGCAGCACTTTAAGCCACCTCCCACAGGTATGTGGTTTAAATTGGGATATAGTGGCTGCTGGAGATCTCTCTCTCTTTGTTGAGGGAGCTTAGGTGGTTTCTTCAAGCCTCTGTTTCTTTGGCTAAAAATTGCATCACACAACCAGGAAGCCATACCAAGTGTCACACAGGAATTCAGGCCCTAAATATTGAACAATCAAATACTCAATAGAATATGACGCCGAGCAGCTCATGAAGAAAACATGAACCCTCGGATATTCATCAAAACTCTGAAATTGGCAACTACAAACCAAGGAATTCAAGGCAATCTTGAGTCAATCATAGATCAGTTGTAACTGAGTTATAGGGCTAAGCAAGGCAGAAATTTCCTTGCCCGTTCAAGCTCCTATATACAGCCTTAAAGTTTTTGCCGCAACTGATTCAGAAACAGCCATAAACACCATCAGTTTCCCCAGTGTGTTAGCATAAATTAGGATGTATTAACCTAGATGACTCCTAAAATTTGTCAGAATAAGATTTCTCCACATTTTATCTCAGAACCTAATGCGTATACACCTAGAATTTTGGCAAAAATTGAAAAGCAATTGCAGTGAAATACTCTTTCTAGGAATAAAGAACGAAATAATTTTGGAATTCCATTCAAAATGCTCTTGGTGCTGCTTACCCATTCAGAAGTAGTTTTCTGTAAATACTTCCATGGAAGTACTTTTATTTCAAAACTCAAAGTACTATGTGATTTTTCTTCCAAATTAGTTCAGGTAAATATAAAAATATTTTGAGTCACAGTGTAATATTTGATAATATCTGATATGTAGTCTGTCTTCCTGGAAACATGAATAACTTCTGCATCTACACTGTATACTCTCTGCACCTTTCTGTGCAAACTTCTCCATCTTGACCTTCCTTTGCATTTGCAAGTCAGCAATATTGATACTTTCCAGTTTTTCTTTTCCCTTGCTTTAAAGATATGTAAACAGAAGAGCAATCAGCAGCTCCCTTAAGTATAGTATAGCTCCATCTCTGATCCAAGTTCATTAACAAAAAAATGATTGGTGATTATGTCAGATGAGTGCCTGACAAAACCTTGTATGTGCTGCTTTTGAATGTAATTTAAGAATACATTTCTCACATCTTGATTCTCAAAGTTGCAAATAAAATTCACTTACTCCCCTTCCCAAAAATGTCTAGAAAATATTTTCTTTACATAGACTTTTCCATTTTTTCCCTCTATCTTACATTCCTGTAACCTAAATACTCTCCAGAAAGACATTATGTCTAAGGTCAACTAGGCAGGAAAATGAAACCCTGAGAACAGCCACAGAAGCTGCCTTTATACTCACCACTTCTTCCAGCAGCAATGGTTAAGTTTAGCAGCAATCTATTGTTAAAGAGACCAGGCCACTTCAGTCTAGAGAGAGATGTTTGGGGCCAAGGTGGACTACAGCAGCATGCTGCTGTAAAGGCACAAATGCCTGGAGAAGGTATAAACAGAAGGATAATTTACTATTCTTGGCAGTGCAAATGGGATACCCAGTGAATTAATCAAGGAGTGATTTTAAAACAAATTGAAAGAAATCACTAGCAGAGCCTTACCCTGGGAACTCATTGCCACAGGATATTTAGATGGCAAAAGTAGAAACGGGTTTGGAAGTTTATTGCATAAATTTGAGACGGTAAGATTGATTAAACATGATAAACAGAAATGCAACTATTTATGTCAGAGAGAAGATGAACAAAGAATGAGTATTTACTATTTCCCAGTATTTTATTTGGTGTGCAATAGCTCAAGGTGGGTTTGTTTTTGGGTGACCAGGCAGCAAATTCCTAACAAACACACATAATTAAACCATGAAGCTGATTGCTAGAGGATGCCATGACGGCCAAAATCAAAATGCAATCAAAAAGCAATTGGACAGATTGAGATCAGAAAAGACTCTTGAGGAATGTTAAATACAGCAATACAAAGACATCCTTCAGTTCAGCTTGTCAGAAGCTGGAAGCCTATGGCAGAGGAAGGATGAATCTGAATTTGCCCTTTTCTTGCACATTTCCTGAAGCATCTGCTCTCACTGGCTGCCAGAGGCAGCTTTCTGGGTGATTTGGTCTGACCCCTCTGGATGTTTTGCAGGTTTGTATCCAAATGATCAGTAGCGGAGTGGCACTTGGATCATGCTCAAAACAAAAGTGATGCCGAAAGGCATGGGGAAAGCAGAGGTAGTTTACAATCCTCCCCCAGCCACGGCTTGTTTGCAGGCTCAGAGGGATGACAGCACATCCCTGAGTGAGTGCTATAAACCTAATGGACCTGGTCGCAAAATGCCACAGAAATCTGAGTTTACCTGGTTTTGTTTGCTTGTTTGCTTGTTTACTTTTTAACCAAAAGTTTTGGCTGCACGAATTACACAAATGTGGAGGGTGTTGTTACAGCTGGGTGAAGACTTTGTGAGAAAGACAGTCTAGAGGCATCTTTCATTTAACACAGCTGTAAGAGGCATTAAGCCTGTCTCACCTCCCCCTCTCCAGCTCCCTGCAAAAGGCAGCCCGGATGTTTTTTAGGGATTTGTCTGCTCTGCACAGCAGTGCCTCGGCCGAGTGTTGTTTCAGGGGTGTGGTGAACATGCTTGTTGCTGCAGGGAAAGAGAAACTAAAGGTGTAGAGGGAATAACAGAGCTCAAAAAAAAAAAAAAAGCAGAAGAAAGTTTGAACAGAGACTGATGGTTTTGGCAGAATATTGGCGTCAGTTTTGGGTGGAGGTTGTGACAAAAAGAGGTTGAGAAAATTTTTTTTGCTGTTATTTTGGCTCCTCCTCTGCTTAAAGAAGCAAGGTTTTGTACAGCCTTTCAAATAAACACAACTGCAGCAGAGATAACTGATTGTATCACCCATGTTTCCTCCTAGCTGGAATAAAGCTAGAAGAGTTTGAATTTTCATTAACCACTCAGCCTAGAGGGGTAATAAGTCATTTTACAGAAACCAGACAGACAGGCACGATGGCCTGATTCTGTTTGCAGTGTGATGCAGAATGTTTCCACCGATCATGAAGAGGTTTGACTTCTTGTTTTTGTGGTGCCTGAGAGTGGAGAAAGAGAGACATTTGGGATGGCACCAAACTGCACCAAAAAAATACTCCCTGGGTTGGAAACGAGCTCTGTGAAACAGCAACCATGCATTTTTCAAGAGGACCCTCACGAGGCAAATCAGCCTCAAGTCATTTTTAAAGTGTGGCAGGCAAAGTCTTAATTCATGTTATTTTAGGAGCTCTTCTGTCCCCAGATCACCCAGTTTCTGTGCTCCTGAGTCTGCAGAACAGCTGTGCAGGTTCTGGCTGGTAATAGTGGATGAGAGTGGGGATGAGACTGGTTACCCAGCACAGCAAAGCAAATCTGCATGTGTCCGAGAGCATCTCAGAGACATTATAGAAGGGGTGAATAAAAGAGGTAACCCTGAAAAGGAGCAGTTCAGGAGCTCTGACATGGGAGTAATTTTATTCTTGCAAGCAGAAAAAGGAAAAAAATTCCTACCCGGTTTTGTAGCTGAAACAGAGTAACTGACTCTCCCTACTTATTGGCTTTTCTTTTTTTTCCCCCTTCTAGTACGTAATGTGAAAGCATGTTAGACCCAGAGCTCAGACGTGGGAGTCTGCGAGAGAATGGCAGCTCCAAGATGGTAAGTGGAGGTGACAAGTTCCCAGTAATATTAAACATTAACACTGAATATTTTGTTGGTATTTAACTCCGTGATGTTTCATGTCACTGAGCAGAATCAGAACATCCCCTCTCACCCCCACTATTTTGTTCCTTACTCCACTGCTCTGCACATTCAGAAGGCAGCAATGTGAGATGCCAGCTCCTTCAGGGTTGAAATGGCTTTATATAAACTAACAAAGAGGGTGAGTTTATGAAGTGGAGTCAGGATCTAATTCTGAACTCAGCTGAGACTGACTTGAAGGTGGGGAGTACTTTGTGTACGAGGTGGGCATGCTTATGTGTGTGTATATATATGTATGAAGCTGAACACGGGAGAAATCCTGCTCATTTAGAAATCGGATGGTGGCAAGCAACTGAGAGGAAGAGCTGGAATCTTAAAGAGATCTTTTAAAATGTTTATGTATATTTGGTTGCAGCTTGAAATGTCTCTTTGTACCTCAGGGAGGTTCCTGAACTTCCCACGCTGGGGACCAGCTGGCCCAGAGGGGCAAATTTGTTTCTGCTGCATGACAGGAGGAGTTTATCAGGGAAGCAGCTGCCCCAAAGCACCCACTGCTCTCTATCTCTGCAATCGGAGTGAAGGCAGGGTCCACATCTGTTCCTCACATCCGTCTGGCTACCCCTTGCATTCACCAGCCCACAGTGGGGGTCCTGGCACACAGCAGCCGCCAAACCTGCCGTGGCTTCCAGGAGCTGCTTACCTTGCAATTCGGATTGACCGATTCACTTTGGGCATACTCCTTACAGCAGTGGAATTGCTGCCCTGACTGGGAGCCAGCTTAGCCCGCTGAGAGAAGTGTTTTCTGTCAGCAGCCGTGGCAAGGGTGCAAAGTGTGGTGCGAGGGTGTGGTGGGAGGGCTGGGACCGTGGTACGGGAGCACATCCTGCTTTCTGTCCTGTGTGCCCTCTCCTGCTGCGATCATCCCTGCTGCACAGGGCAGGGAGGAGCCAGGAGAGGAAACGTGCCCCTCATGTAGCAGAAACGTAAACAAGGGTGTATTTACCAACAGTGCTGTATCCAAAAGACCAAGCTGTGCTATTTCTCCAGGAGAGGTGTCCTGGAGGACCAGCTCTGCTGCTGCTGGGGACTGCTGTGCTTCTGCTGAGCTCAGTTGCTGTTGCCTGATAACATCTAAAGAGCTGGTTGGTTGTCGTGTTGAAAGAGAGAGACAGATGCAAATACACACACCCCAACAGATCTCTACAAATAGACCCCCAAACAACAAGTGGAACTCTGGGATGGCTTGGGAGGAATGGCACTGCTTGCTCACCCAAATGCTCCTGAAGGCCCCTTCCTCATCCATTCCCTGATACTGACAGATGTTAACCTATCTTCTGCTCACTAATATTTTTCCTCCAGAATCTGCCGTCTGCTGATCCCAAGTCTTTATATGAGGTGCAAGGTGCCCATATTGGTGGCCTGAGCCCAGCCTTTTGGGGTCAGGAACATGAGAGCCATGAACCAGAGCAAGCTTCAGTTTGATGTATGAGGCTGGTTTCTGTTGCAATACAGGTAAAAAGGAATGCACCATAGTTTACACCAACCTTCAAGTGAACCCTTTTCTGAATGCCCACCTCAAAAGGTCAGCTCATGTCCACCTCATAGGATTCTGTGCTGCAGTGTGTTTCTCCAGAACTTTGTGTGCACTGCCTTTAAGCAAGGGCAGAGTGAAAGACCCCCACGGGTTGGGGCTGTATAAGAGGAATGCTCTCGCTGTCCCTGAGGCAAATGGAGAGAGGGCAGGGAGAGGCAGGGGGAAGGGAACCTGCTGGCACATTGTGCTGTACAAGATGTGTGTATTCATTGTAAACAAAGAACGGCAGGACCTGAACTTCTGTTGCCTCTACACTGTCAGTCGTGAAGCTCTTAAGCTTGGTAGACATATCCTGCCACCCCAGGTGAGTGTTGCTGCAATGAGGATGCAGCCTGCAGCAAAACATATCCTCTCCAGCTTGCCTTCTGTGGTCTCTAATTCACCTTTCAATTTACACTGTAAATCAAGATTAACCCCATTAAGGCAATGGGCACATACTAGCATAAAAGCTGTGTAAGTGGAAGGTGAGTTGGATCCAGTGGTGTTACAAGGATGTTATCTGATTATTTACTATGCTGTTAAGTAACAAGTGCTATCCATGGCAATACCAAACAACAATGGGGTGCTGGTGAGGTGCACAGCAATTTACTGTTATTATTGGTACGTTCTACATTTTAGGAGAACAATTCAGGGTTTTTTTAAGTAACCAGGTTTGTGCTCTCTCTTGAAGACAAAAGATCATTGTCATCCCATTCTGCTTCACACAGATTTTGTTTTCTAGTTCCTTTTGGGGGATAAGAGCTCTGTTCTGAGGGTCAGCAAACCTCCTGAGAACTACCAGCACAAAACCACTTAGGCCTTGAGAGAGTGCTGAGAAGTGGTGATGCCAGTTGATTGCCTGTGTCACACTGAGGACAACAGATACCTCTCCTGGCATATTTTTGTTGCGGAGCAACAGTCGGATTCTGTGGTGGCCATGGCCTGATTGAAAAGATAGCAAAGATGCAAGGACACAATAAATAGGGATTTACAGCCCAGGTTTCCTTCTTCTTCACACTTACCGGCACCTCTGTGTCCTGCTATGCTTGCAGCAGCACATGTTTATTCACTGGTGGGCAGGGGAGAGGATGTCCCAGTCAATGAGGAGCAGAACCAGCTCCCTCTAAAGTTCTTGTGGGGGTGACTCCCACGGTGTGGCAACAGGACAGCTGTGAAGGGCTTAGCCACCACCCTCATTGCCTGCAGGGTAAAAGTGCAGGCAGGGATAGTGGATCTGGTCCTGAAAACGGGAGAGTTGGGACTCAGAATTCTGCTCAGGGAACACAGCTGTAAATAAACAGCAGTGGTTAACCCAGCAGTGGTTTGTGTGCCCATTAGCGCATGCTAAAAGTGCTCACAGTCACCAGCACAGGGTTGAATCACTCAAATGCTTTTAAAATGAAACCCCTTCTAAAACCATACCCTCTATTTGCTTTTTAACCTAGCAGTTTAGAGGGAAACCTCTCAAATATCAGTACTGGCCCCCTGGAGACGTCAACCACATTCGTGCTGGGCATTCCCTTCCCAGACACTCCTGCTGCTGCTGAGCTGGAGAGAGGAACTGGTTTTGGTTAAAAATTAATCCAGATAACCACAGTGATTAGTGTCCAGTTGCATCAGCACCCTGCATGGAAGGACTGATGCCAGCTGCTCCAGTGCCTGGAGCAGAGCTGTGCTGCTCCTTGTCTATTGTTCCCTAGGTGCCTGCATCTTGCAAGTGAAATGTTTTCCTCTGGAGACCGACTCTCAAAGAAAACATTAGGTCAAATTCATGCAGTTTTTCTGTTTCTTCACTGCCTTCATGCACGTTTGTCTATAGAGAGGCTCGTTGTGGCAGTGTTTATCCTCTGAAAACAAGAGGGAAGAAGTGATGGCACAGGCCACTGTGTTGCCACTCATGCTCTTTCTCCTCAGACTCAGTGCATGAAGCTAACTGGGTCATTTGCTTTTGGTAGCAAGGTTGTTTTTCTTCCCCCTCAAGTAAAACTGGCTTTTATGTAAATAATTTTTGGACCAGCTGCACTGAACTAATTATCTGGGTCATTCAAATTTCTGCTTCTGGAAGTAATTATGGCCTTTGGGAGTATACTGTATAATACCGATTTATGATTGGAGACTGAGAGTCTTCCTTATCTGCATGAATACTATAAAGCAAAGTTAGCAAATCTTCCCGACGTCCTCGGGGCCGCAGAGCGCTCCTCACACACGCACAGAGCTCCCTTTCGGTCTAATAAGCATCTCCCTGCTCCCCTCCCTGCACACGCACGCACCGAGGCCTCTCGGGCTGGGCATAATCAGCAGGCTCTGCTCTGCCATTTGGGACGGCGCTCCAGCATCCTCGCTCCTTTCTTCCGCCTGAAGCTTTATACCCCATTACCTCCTAACTGGGGCATCAGAGAAAAACAAGGAGGAAACTTTACAGAGAGGGCAGGGATAATGGGAAGGGATGAGTAATTGGGAAGAGTGGGTTTGCTCACATCCGCTGAGGGAGGGATGAGTTTACACAAAGGCACAGGTGTCCTAGATTTTGTTTGCTCTGAGACTGCAGGTCTGGGAGCTCCTTACCTGTGCAGGAGGGCTGTCCTGCACTGCTGGCAGAAGGGGCACTTCAGCAGGACGAGGAGGGTGAGAGGAGGTAGCAGCTCAGGCCACATCTCATCTTGAAGGGGCTCAGGGCCAGAGGGGAGAGAGCAGCCTGGAGCAGCTTGGCAGTGCTGCATAACGAGGAGCACAGTGCTGCTGTACAGCCACTGCTGATTTCTCCATCCCACAGCCAACTCCCACGCTGAGGAAAGCTCATTTAGCTCTGATCCTCGGGCTCCCACTAAGAACAGGGACCAAAGGGCCAAAAGCTCAGAGCTAAAATAAAGCCAGGCCAGGAGAGGACATTAGACTAAAGATACAGTCAAAATCAATTCACAGATTGGGCAGAAAGTGAGTAAATGTCATCAGCTTCATTTTTAAAAAAAATTTAATTGTATGATTAATACAAAACATGTAGTACATATCCATACAAAACCAGTAGTAATGTAGCATATTTGTATATCACTACACATGAAGGTAAAAATGAGCAGACTGAGAGTATCTCAAGGTTTTTGAGCTCATCTTCAGTTTATACCTGCATCTCTCAGCAGCCATTGCCTTGACACATTCTAACTATCCTTTATTCTTTAATTTTTTTAAAACTATTTTTTCTTGCTAACTATATCCAATGGAAACAAACCAAGAGGCAGTGAAAAGTACCAAACTGCTGTTATCCCAGTGCTCAACTTTTTTTTGTGTTGCAGCCTGCTGTAGCATGTGTTCAACTTCATTCTCTTGGTGGAAGCATCTGCCCACTCTCCTGTGCTCCTTCTGAGCCCAGAGCCACAGGGTCCTGGGTCCACGGATAAGTGCTCTCAGACATTTCTACAGTAAATGCTATTAATTATAACAGCAAGCAATAATGCTTCACAACTCAGAAAAATCGCTGTGGTTAGCTGTCCCATTTGCATGCCACAAATACTAAAAAAGAACAAATGAAAATCCGATGTAAGATGATCAGAAATGGATGACATTTCTAAACTTGAATTTTCCTTTTCTAGCAGGCCATGATTAGACAGGATGAAAAATTTAGATTTCTCAGTTACAAAGTTACAGGTTGTACTTACTGACTGAGATGTCCGAAACTGGTCTTGCAAAAGTAACCACATTTAAAAAATCTGACATCTGACTACTTGGGAAGCAGCTTTTATATTTTCTCATTCAAAACTATTTTTTTTTTTTTTTAGAATCTTCCCCTTAAGTGCTTCTAAGTAAGTTTTGATAATGTTTTAAACAAAAATGAAACCGCAGTGTCAATCAAGTAAGAAAAAACCCCATATGATCCAAACTGAATATAGGTGTTATTTTGACTCACCAGAAAGTGTTGATTTTTTTTTCCTTTTCAGCATGACTGAAACCAACTCCTCCCTGGCTTTCTCCTGATTTTTTGGGATTGGCAGTAAGCCAAAACCTCATTTGCCTAGCTGTAGAAGGCATCGTTAGTCATCAGCATGGTTAGATGGGGAATAGCTGGAAAGTTAGGTGCTCCAGAGATCAGTATTAGACCTGATCTTATTTAACATTCTCACTAATGATCTGAGATCATATGCGTACTCTATATTATTTGTATTCATTGACAGCACTCAGATTCAGAGGGGTTGTGAACCCCAGTGGGGAGAATGGGAGATTGAATAAATGGACAGAAGATTAATATCCTTTCAAATTGATCCAATTAAGAATGTTCATTTCAAAAAATGCTTGTTAATAGAGCTGAAGAAAATAGCCCCAAATGCAGATGTTAGCTAAAAAACCCACTCAGCAATGGTGCTCAAAAAATATTGGATACTGAGTGGCCACAGACTGGAAAGGAACCTGGAGTGCAATGTAATTGCAAAGTACATCTCACCTATTTGGGCTGAACAATTAACTACGAATTATTTCAAAAACTAGACAGAATCACGGGTAAAAGGTCCATCAAAGGCTTTCATATTCAAAGTTCCTGACATGAGCACCAGGTCAGGAGGTGTCTACAGACTGCCAGATGCAATCAGGAAAGGCTCTTATTTTTTTATGTGCTTTCTATGTGCTTCTTCAAGTCATGTGGTGCTGGCCATTGGAAAACTCTCATAAGGCCCTTCTGGTTTAGTCCAATAGGACTGCCTTTATTTCCCTATGAACATCCCCGTTTCCTGCAGGGATGAAGTAATCTGTGGCCAGTAGAAGAACAACTGCAAAAGAAAATTTTTAACAGTGGGAGCAGCCAGGGCTGGAGGAAGAAACCCTGTCATTACATGTTCAGACCATTTCTGGAATCCTGTAAAAATGCAAGTGATATTTTTTGGCTGCAGTACAGGAAAAGCAACTTCTACTATAGCAAGTAACCTTCCAAATGGGTTTAGTGGGTCTTCTCCATATTTAACCTCTCCTGTAGTTGTCTTCTACCTTTGATCTTGCTCAAAATCAATGAGCTCACCTAATCAATGAAGAACAGTGCATATAGATTGAAGGCAGCCCTATGCGATTCTTTGAAGCTCCCAAATGTCAACTGAAACATCGTGAAAACTTTTCTGAGAGTATTTATTGGCTCATCATTTATAATGAGACTGGTACAGAGAGTCAAACACGCAGATCATAATGTCTGCAAACAGACAGGTTTGGAGCACTTATGTAAGTCCTGTGGTAGGGCTTGAGTCAATATTTCTTATGGATACATAATTGATATCTGAGAACAAGGATCAATTTTCCAGTGAGCATGGGAGGAGCGCTAGCTCACCTTTTCATAGTTTTCATGCCTCCAGGATCACTTCAGCTTTAAACAATAATCTGATGAGGGCTTTCTCCTCACTTCTATTTTTTAATTCTTAGTTACTTCCAAATATCCTCTTCTTTCTTTTTCTGTCATTTAAACCAAACCAAAACCTCTTCATCTCAAGTTAATCGCCCTAATTTTTCCCCTGAGCTGCGTGCTCACAGGCTGTGAGCTGATGCCACAGAATAGCCTGTGTGCCTCTGATGGTCACCCCTCCATCTCCTTCCCAGGAGCTAATGGCAATGCCACTGTGAGCACTGCCTGACAGGAAATTCCATAAGACATGTCCCTAAACCAGTGCCAATGTCCCCACTCAGTGGCAGGGCAGACACACCCTGGGTGACAGGCTGCAGGTTGTGTGGTGGCAGCAGGCACTGCTCCCTCCCAGTGGGACCAGGGTGTGCTGGGACAGTCTAGGCATACCTGGGACAGGTAAACAGAAACAAAGAAGAAAATTATCCACCGGAGAGATGAAAACATGCTCTTAACCCAAATTATCACACTGTTTTGCACTTGCCTGTTTTGTGTGGAGATGTGGTTTTCTTTTGTGGCTGGGTCTAACCCATGCCAGCACTACTGGGATGCCCTTATGGTGCCAAGCCCCATTGCAGGTTAGTAGGATTCAAGCCAATGTTACTACAGATATGATGCAAACCTCAAGTGTGGGGCACAAGGAAAAGAGGGCACATCACTTAAAGAAGTTTGATGAGAACAGAGAGGTTCTTACAGGCTACAACCTGCATCACTGCTGAGACTGGGCAGAAAGCACCTGGTTTATACATCACTGACTTCCTCACACCAGCCTGTCTTCCTGCATTTGGCCCTTTCCATAAATCTACAAGTAAGCCATGCTCTAGAAAATGCAAGCAGCCCTCTCTGAATAGAAAGCTTGTGCTACAGCCAAATTCAGCAGAAGGAAGAGTGCATGAGGGTCTGGGCTGACATGCAGTATGAGACTGTTTGGACAGTAATGTCTGCAACCCTGCCGCCTGTGCCTGCCCTTCTGCCAGGATAACTGCCCTGACACAGTTAACACCAGTCCCACTGTTGCTCTCACTCTCAGCTCCACAAACTCATCCTCCTCAGGAGTTTGTTCCTACAAGCTAGGGCTGAACCTGGGTGGCTGTGATGCAGGCACAGGGGCTGATGTGCAGGTGCTGATGTGGGGCTGGTACCTCCCTGCAGAGGGCTGGGGACAGCCAAGGGCTGAGACATCCCACAGCCCTGAATCAGGATCTGCTGAAGCCTGGGCACCAGAGTCCTGAAGTGATTTCAGGGAAATCATTCTGTCTCTTTTCACTGCAGACTCTGCACTGTGCAGAAGTTCAGCTCCTAACAGTGGGAAGTGTGACAAAAATCTGCAAGGATAGAAAGGAGAGTTTTGTTTCCCCATGTATTGCATCTACCACTCTGGCTTCTGCTCTGCAATAACACTGGGGACAGTTTCCAAATTGCAGGAGATCCTGAGACTGCTTGGAACTAGCAGTAGGTCTTTATCATCACTAACCTTTCATAAATCTTCAGCCTAAAATAAACGGTGTGGCAGTCCTGAATGTCAGGAATCAGGAGCTATAGCAGTTTTGTTCACAGAAGCTGTGTATGTGCATTTGGGAATGCAATTGGCAACCTCCCTCTATTATTTGTTCTGGCTGCACATTGTTTATACTTTTCTTCCTGTTTTTGAAAGCAGAAATTATTGTCTCAGTAGCTAGATAAAATATTTCTCTTACAAAAGAAAGCACTGGTTGAAGAGAAGCACTTTAATACTTTTATTTTATTTCTTTCTTTCAGTAAAGGAGAATAAGAGAGATTTCTGGGACCTTTCACATTAATATTTAATGAACTACCTGAGAAAAGGTTTCAACAACAAATGGCTGAAAATGGGAGATAATGTGGTGTGATGCACTAAATGCACTCCGGGAGTGAGTTGGCTCATGCTGTCTCTTCCACCCAACCATTACAAACCAGGTAGGGCCAGCTCCTAAAAGCCAGTCTCTGCAGCCAGTACGAGGCATTATTGAAACCACCCACAAAACAAAACAATTGTCTCAGTCATTTGCCCTCCAGAATTGGAGTAAATTTGGTGACAAGGCTAAATCCTTATGGATTGAGCTACAATTAGTCCTGGGAGTGAGCACACTGAGGCTGGTGAGACTCCCAGCATAAGTGAGGGCTGGCCACAGGAGCAGTTCCAGGGGGAATGTGCACTCTTGGGACCCTCACTGCTGCACAGGCACCCTTTTCTTCAGAATGCATAGCAGAGCATTTGGAGCAAACTGAAAGCCAGGGCAAGGAGGTGGTGTGAGTTATAAAAGTAATTCTCTGGATCCATTATTAAATCAGAAACATAGCAGAGTTAAAAGATAACGAGGCTATAAAGAGTGAAAATACAGAGGACTATGTTGATCAATCTGCACTTGTTTTTATTGTAAGACCCTGTTGCATCCTGTGAGGGCTGACAGGGGCAGATGGAAATTATCCAGCTCTTAAAGCTGCCAAGGAAGCAGCTGAGGGAAGTCACCTATCAGGTTAATTTTCTTATTTTCTGAAATATTTCACTCTTCTACTATGACTTTGTCTTATGCACCTAACTAAAGACTTACCCAGGTTACATTCCTTATGCCCAGACTTCTCCTGAGGACACAGCTTATCCTCATCATTTCTGCCCATAGTACTGACACTGGCAGTAGGCAGTGTGGCTGCTATTGGCTGCTATCACAACGTTGTCACATATCGTCTATCGTGACATACCGACCCCTTCTCAGGAAAGCTGAGGTGCCCAGATTACCGTATGCTCACTGAGATATGCACACAGCAGCTGGCATCAGAATGGCAGCTGAATGCCACCAATACTGACAATATTTTGTTGCTACTGCTGTTAATTAGAAGCCTGAAGCATTTAAAGGCAGTCTGAAAGCAAACAGTGTAGGTTTGCACCAAATCACAAGTGTAACTCATCAGTGTAATAAGCCAAGAGACAAACATTTGTAGGGCAAAGTTCTGCTGCACATAATCCTCCTCTGGTTTCCTGATGTCAGAGGGGAAGGGCACGGACAGTCCCATCTGTAGCTTGTGCCCAGATGGCAGGCATGGCAGCTCACCCACCAGAGCCATTAACTGAGGCTCTTCCACCCGCCGTGCCAGGGGAGCCGCTCTGGCCACAGGAGCAGCCAAGCTCCATCAGCATCCTCAGCAGATGTGAGCTCCTGTCACCTCAGTGAAGCCAAAGGATGAGGCAGTTTTGCATGAGATGAGAATCCACCTTCCTCCACCTTCCAATTTATTGCAACGATTTTGGATAATAACAAAGGAAAATTCCCATAGTCAGAGGGGAAATATTTTCTTCTCCATCTCTTCCACTGCCAGTGGGCATTAGCAGCTCTCTGGCCAGACAAAAAGGCAGTAATTTAAACAAAAAATACCTGTGATATTGATATGCTTTTTCAGTTTGCAGACTCTGTTCTCCAGTGCTGACAGAGGAACTCTAGATTGTGTGTTGACAGAACCAAGGACCACCTGCACTGAATTTTGTCAGTAATGTCCTGGTGCTCCCTGCAGAGGAGGAGCTCTGGGGAGGTGGCTCAGCTTGCAGGGGGACTGTACACCAGATGTCTTCTCTCACCCTTTTCATCAGGTGCTCCAGCTGCACAAAAATGTTGGGTGAGGAGCACCTACAGTCCCCAAAAAGATTGATGCATCTCTATAGACCAAGAGAGAGGAAAAATTTGACATCTCTCCCCTCCTGAGAGGCCGGAGGTGGAAGGCAGCAGTCGCTGTAGATATCAGGTGAATTATGATTTCAAAGGAAGTTCATGGGAAGGTCACAGGGCAAAATCAAAGATTATGTCCACCACAGAGAGAGATGAAGAGAAGCCAGCATTTCTTTCCTCAGCTTTGTCCCTTTGTCCTTCTTCACAAATGCAGGAACTATTTTGTCTTTTTTTTTTTTTTTTTTTTCTTCCTGGTTGTTGTTACAGTAAATCCTTGAGACCAAAACTTTGGAAAAAACCCACTCTGACTCTTGGGAAATTTCCATGACAATCATTTCTTCAGCCTCCTTGTGCTGTTGGCCATGGTATGAGGTGCCATCCACCCTGGTGGCAGTAGTGTGGCCCTCCCCTTGTCCATGTCAGTTCTGATTGCAGAGCCACATAAAGAAAACCTGAAGACCAGCAGCTTCCATGAAAATATTCCCACTGACTTCAAAGGACTTTGGATCCAGCTGCACATAGTGGTCAAACATCAGACATACTGGAGCAACCAAAGCAACCCTTGAACACAGCTGCAACTGCAGCACACATAAAAGACAATAGAGACACATGGCTAATGAATCTGAACTCAGACTGCACCCCAAAACACCCTCGTGGGTGCAGATGTTGTACCTTCAGAGACACACATGCACAGAAACATACACACATGTATGCATGACTTGGTGCATTTAAAACAGTTTATTATGTACATCACGAGATTCATATTACCAAAATAGGGGTGTAAGGCAGCTGGTGTACCTCGGGAAGGATCTTCATGATGACGTTTCCATAGTGGCACTGCTCAGAGAAGCTGGTGCAGTGACAGCCTGGTGCAGAGGCAGTGGGGAGCGTCGCAGCGAGTTGGCGACTCCAAGGCAGATCCTGCCCCTGTGCCAGTGGCACAGAAGGCCATGGAGTCACACCACTATGTGCCAGCTGCTGCTGGAGGCTCTGCTGTCCAGGCAAGGGACTGCTTTGGGGCCCTTACCTCTGGGAATTGGCTGCAACTCAGCTTAGAGGATATATTCCATGCAGGGAAGCTCCTTACTTTGTGACAGTGAAGGGCATTGCATCCTAAAAATGATGCAAGCCCCCCTGCAAAAAACAAAAAGTACACATTCATCAGCTACACACACATCTGTGATTCTGAAGGGTTTAAAAGGGAGAATTATAGTGAACTGAACTGGGAGGTATGTTAATTCTGAGTCTATTATGGCAGTAGCTCCATAGCAGGTTTTATACTGAGAAATTTGGCTTAACATTCTGAAGCACCAAAATAAAATAGACTTTTTTTTTACCAATCTATTTGTTTTCAGGATAGAAAGTTCTCTGAGTTTTCAGGGGACTATCAGAGGGCACCTCGGTCACTGGGAAGCAGAAAAAGAAACAAATATTAAATACTAGCCACTTTTTCTCACTCTGATGTAAAACCATGGTGTACTCAAAGCACTTGCCTGGGAGATAGTCGTGCTCCAGGAAACTTTATGCAGAGCTGTTCTGCTTGGGGGAAAATATGAGATTGAGGTTTAGGTCTGCATCCATAGGGAATGAGATACCATCATTACATTATTGTATATTCTGGGATTTATGAAAGAGGGAAAAAGACAGTAAGCATGGTGGTTAAAGACTAGGGCTTGTTAAATGTTTTAAGGAGTATATTTTCATGGTGGTGTGCTGTTCCTAGTGTGCAAGTGCTACCAGACACCACCACTAATGTTGCAAAGCAGTTTCTCTTCCCCTGTTTTGTTGTCAAAGGTAAGGATGGATGGTTTCATCCATCTTTCTCATCATTTGAAGCTGAAATCTTCCATCCTGTGTCTACCAAGTTTGGCTGCTTTTGTTTGTTTTTAAGTATTGTTAAAATTACTTCAGCTTTCACATTTGACGTAGGATGGCTGAAGAGAGCATTGTTCTTACTGGCTGGCAATAGCTCCTCATGAGAGTGACTTGTGTCTTGGGAAATAGGGAGTGATGACAGATATCTCCAGTAATGTGCTTAAACTGCAGTACAGAAAATTGGTTCTCTTCAAATACATCAGCAGATAGAGGGTCTCAAAGAATTAACTTGGGGAAAAGGGACTTTTAGTATGATTTTTGAACCAGATTATTTTCCTACTCCATTTTCCTAGGTGAGGTGGCAAATATCAATCCAGCCATGAAGTCCAGACCAGAAGTCAGACAACTCTTCCCAGCTGCTACCACTTGCTTTGCGAATCTGGCAAAGTCAATTAACTTTCCTGCTAATTTTTTGTCTGTAAAAATGCGATGCTTTTAAAAGTGAGTGACTGAGCCAAAGTCCAGGCACATTCCTGGAAGGACAGGTTTCAAGAGCAGGCTTAGAAGTCTCATGGGTGTGGTGAGACATGATTCAATAGAATTTGTAAAGATCTCTGAGGTTCTCAAATGTAGGATGATCTGAGCATGTAAAGAATTTCAGTGACAACTTCTAATGAATACATACCTATTAATTCTACCCCCTCCCCTCCCTTTTTCGTGTCAAAGTAGCAATAAGAATGAGATTTAAAGTATTTATTGAGTGGTTGAGAAAGGCAACCTTTGACTCTGTGCCTTAGAGCAGTGCCTGGGGCAGGCAGTAATTGTGCAGAAAGGCACTGATAGCATGTCTTCTTATTGCTTAAGAAAAGTGCTTTTCCAGTTTGCTTTGTTCACTGTGTTACTGTAGCAGATTCAAGATTCACAGCTATAAATACAGTGAGCCATATATAAATACACATACATACACAGAGACTGTGACTCAGACACATTACCAGCACACTACAGCCCAAGACAGTACAGTCAAAAAAATAAGGAAAATATGAGAGTTCATAATTTTTAATAAATAGAGCCTGATCCCGAAATCACTTTTACAGGGCTTGTTCATATGAGTATTCAAACCTACTGAGAATAGAGTGGCTCATAAGCACAGAAATTTGCACCAGACCTGTAAATTGAATTGTATATTCAGCAGGGTTTGGAGTTGCATATCACATTGATTTTTCAATAAGATAAGAATAGGAACTGAGATTGTAGAAATTGTATTCAGATTTTCAGACCTGAAAAGTTTTGTTATTTATTTATTGACAGGAATTTCCCAGTGTGCAGTGATTGCTTTTGTACGACAAACCCACTCAATATGTCTACAGCCCTTCAGCTGAGATTGACAAAAATTTGGTAGTTTTTTGCACTTTGAAGAATTCCAGAGAATTTGGAAATCCTCACTGAATTGACCAAAGAAACATGGGTTTCTGTCTCATCCATCATGACATGGAACAGGCTAGTGGATGCACTTCAAGTCCTTTTGAATCTGCACATGGGGTTGTATGTAATTTTTCCTTTTCCTGACTTGCTCTAGGTTAATTTCTGTAGTTAGGGACTCGATGTACACATTTGTGATTATAAATCTATATACATCATAATCTCCCAGTATATAATTAAAACCCAGAGTATAAACTAAATGTTTTTTACCCCTGTGTCTGACAATAAATGTGAGAATAGCAACAGGAGACGGACATTAAGAGCTATAAATACCTTCAAAATAAACCAATTTAACAATATAAATGCATTTCTGTAGCCATGCTCCCAATCTTGCAGCTAAAGTCTCCCACGAAAGAGAGTGAGCCACATCCACCTTTTGACAAAGATTCTAAAAGGCAAGCAGGTTTTACAACTTTTTGTTACAATACTCCAAACATTACTGTGATGTTAATTTCAGAATAAGCAAACAAAGTTGCTGGTCTGGCCGCTCAAAAGGCTATTTAGGAGAAGCAGAGCTTACTATATAACAAACAACAGGGGTAAAGCCAATCAACAACACTTATCTGCTGCCCACTTTGAGAGCCCTCAGATATGTGTTGTCAACTGAAGTTACAAATAGATGTTTCTGAGGAAAAAAAATCTGGCTTTTAAGCGCAGCAAACAGGCACAAATTCTGTTCTCAGTGGATAAGGAATGGCTCCATTAACTATACATAGCATCAAGACATTAAGGTCAATAGATATTTTTCCTAGTTTTCCTTAGTGAGGTGTATTGCAAAATTTGGCTTCACTTTTCTGTTTTCCAAGTTGTGTCTGAATCTTTCATTAACCACAGCAAAAGTGTATCTTCATTGCTTGTACAGATCTGTTTGCAGTACAACTCTGAAAGAGCAAGAGAGCTAGGTGGTAAATATCAGCTCTCTTTTCTGAGGTGAGGTAGACACAAAACATGCAGTGTGGTGAAGAGCCACTCACCAAAGGATCATTTTGCCAAAGAGCAAGGAAAATAAGAAAATCCATAAAATTGGATGACCACTGTCTCAGGGATGTCAAAATAGAATATATGGGGGTTTTTTTTCAATATGTTTGGTGACCACATGAAGGCTTCTGACTGGCCTTTCAAGCAGCATGGCCATGGAACCATGGTGTGCCTAGGCTGAATATATTGATCACCAGTGCATGGTGATCATAACAGCACTGCTGTATCCTCTCTGACTGATCATGTTATTACCCTGGCTCACAGACCATAAATGCAGAGTCTGTGAGGGCCAAATTGTAGCATTCAGGCTGTGCTGACTGCCTGGAATTACTTGCTTTTTCTGGAGACCTCAGAGAACTTTGGGCTGAGTACAGCCAATCCTTCATTTCCCAGCTCTTTGCTCCCCATGAGAAGAACAACCTAAGAATTTGGCATGATAGACCATTGCCTATTTCTAATTTATGAGCAGATTTATGAGCCATAGGCTAAGGATGCTCTCATGGGTGAAAGCCATCATTCAACAGTGTCTTTTCAATGAGAACAAAAATCAGACCTTCATTGGTTTTGAAGTGAAATTCTAGAACCTGCTACATCGCTGAAGAATTGAATAATATATCAATAGTATAAGTCTGGGTGATACTGAAATAAGTGATACTCTCTGGCTTCATAGATATATTAGAGGAGGTGAATCTTTTCCTATTTCTTCCCACTTTTCTCTGTCTTGACAAATGCATGGCAAGAGAGAATCCATGTTGCTTAGCAACTCCTTAGGATGCAGAAGGAAATCAGTCAATACAATTCTGAATTAAAGCTGCAATGACCCACAGAAAAATTTTCTAGAGAAAAACAAGAATAGCTAAATATCTTCCATCTTTATCCTGAAGTCACAATAGCTCATGAGTCAAACTCTTTAAAATCAAGAACGATGGAGAACGATATGTCTTTCTGAGGGGGGAGAAGGGGACATTGCTGGGATCTGAAGAGAAGGAACTCATTTTGAATTCTAGCAATGCTGGTTTTTTTAGTTAAGACTGAGAGTGGATTTTTCCATTTTGACACACAAAGCATTTGTGAGCCAGTCATGATTTCACTCATGGGAGACTCTGGATTAATTCCTCCACTTGTTTGAGTTGTCATTGATTACATTGATATTACATCAATCAACTGAAGTGGCACCAAAACAAAGACAAGATTATTACTTGTCTTATTACACATAAGGGTATGCATCAAGCTGTCAGCAGAGCAGTTGCACCAAGCCTTCAACAGCTGAGCTAAAGCATGGCCCTCTTAGCCTACGAGTGAGCATACGAGTCTCAGAGTCCTGGTTCTGGTACTGGATGGCTGACTGAGCCTTTTCACAGTGTGTTTGTTCACCAAACACCACTGGCAATCCTGCAAAAATCAACAAGGTGATCAGGGTTTGGGAGCATTCCCATCAATGCCAACAGGTTTCTGAGTATTCAAAGCCAGTAATAACTGTGACTTCCTGGAAGTATAAGAAAGATAAATTTAGCTCCTTTACTCATAATAGTATTTCTATAGTCATTTATTTGTTTTTATTATTTGACCAGAACTCATCTGAATTTTCAGTAATGCAGGATTTGGTTGAACTGGTCAAATAACAGGGGAAGAAAGTAAGTGCATGAAGAAACAGTTGCTGTTTTCATACAACAAATTGCAAAGCACAGGCTGACTTAGCAGCCACTCTTTGGAAATTGCAGCATGCAAGGAAAAGTAAGAGAAACCAGTCTCATCATCACTTTTCAGACCAGCTATTGCTTTCTGTCCACCAAAAGAAACAGACCAGGAGAGAGCTTTCTCTCTCCTTTTTCTCTTTGGGACATTATTAGGATTATTAAGTTCACTGCTACTACAGTAATGCTTGTGTCTCTAGTTGCATTACAATACATTAATATCTCTTCTAGTTTCCTGTGCATTTCTGAGACAGTCCCAATGTTAAGGTTGCTTTAAGCATCCTCATTGGCTTCATGGAATGCTGAGGCTCGATTAGCAGTGATTGTCACAGGAGCACCCAGCATGGCAATTGTATTGAATGTCCCATGGCCACATTACATTTGTCCTCTTTATTCACACTGTTCTTTCTAGTGACACTTCTTGTGTTAGCTGTGAAGATCACACTTTGCTATATATGACAATCAGGCACAGGCCATACATGGTGTTAAACGGATTTAAACTGCATTATGGTACATCTGTCATGTTTATATCACATGTAGAATTGTGATATACAGAGAGGTTACTTCTGTTCTATGTGCAAGCTATTCAGCTGTAGTTATTCAGCCATGGATAATATAGAAATATGTTATGATGTTAATAGAAATACTGTGTGATCTAACTTAAGAGAAATATTTTCTCCATATTATCCATCAATATTAAAACAGTTCTGTAAGAGAACTGAGATATTTCAGTCTGTTTCCATATTTACATATGTTTCCAGTCCTGTAAATATAAGAAGGTGCCTTTCCCATTGGTTCTTGAGACAGATTCACAAGGGAGATAGTCCCCTGCAATATCATAAATTTTCCCTGATCTGAAGGAGGATAGATGCCTTTGGTGAGTCATTTCACGGTGTTGGGAAGGGAAGTTTGGGGGTGATTCTCACAACATGGAAACTGGCAGGGGACCCAGGGCCAAACAAACATGAGAGAGTTTCAGAGAGTTGCCTCTAATACACTGAAAATGTGTGGTGTAATCATACCCTGGAAAGCATAAGAGCCACCCTGTAATCCAGCCTTCCCTTTACGTGAAGAAAACAGACTCAGGTTCTCCAGGGATGTTGACTCACCTGCTTCCCTGGACAGCCTGTTCCAGTGCTTGGCAACCCAGGAAGTTACAGTCTCATTCCCATGGCATCCACATGCTAACCTACACACACACACACGTACACACACCTCTCCACAGCAGGGCCAGGGTGTCCATGAAGATTTTTATTCCCAGTCAGATAGGTGTTCTGCCACACAGGCTGGTGTGGGCACTCTGCTCACTCTGGGATTTGCCAAGGCATGGAAAGGGGAGGAGTTTCCTCTCTTGAAACTACTTCACTTCACCTTCAAGCCTGCGTGGAGTTAAGCTGAGGGGGACACTGGCAGCTGGGGGGACATCATGCTAGAATCTCTGTCTGTGCTTCCTCAACTTTCCCTTCACAATTAGGGCAGGAGGCATCAGGAAAGAGAGATCGAAGGCTGCTAATCAGCCAGTGGGCTAGGATGGTTTTCCTTTCTTGGAGCTGAAATGAATGATGCTTATTCTTCTACTTAATTTGAAGGGGCCACATCTGGAAGTGTTTTACACAGCCTCAGCCTCTATGGTGATTTGCCTGGGTAAGCACCTCAAGATTTAGCCAATAGAGAATATGCCCTGCATAGCTCATTAAGAACCTAATTGCTCCCCTCTGGGTCAAATTCAAATGGCTATTACAATCAAAGTATTTATTTGCAGCAAAAAGTGCTAAAGAGGTTGTAAGATATATAGGTAATATGTTCTGGGAAAATAGCACAGTGGTAACAGTGCAAGAAAGAGCCTGAGCTGGTTTAGATGCATCCTAATCCCCTCCTGCTATTAGATGCTGGGATTTCTGCACCTGGGAAGAGGGAACATGAAGGGTGTCAGCCAGAGGGATGATGAAAATATCTCACAGTCAAGTGACAAGAAGCCCGTGGCACATCAAATGGCAGAGAAGGACTATGCAGATAACAGCTGGCTGACAGGGGAACCGTTTCTCTGATTGGAGGCTGTCTCCAAGGAACATGGACTGACTCTTTGCTTACTGACCTTGAAAATGGAAATAATTTCAGAGGCAGCTTTTCCCCATTTGCAAAAGTTTAAGCACATTTGTTTCTGTCAAATGAATTTGAATACGTGCTGCTGTGACATCACAGGGAAAGGATCATTCCTCATTTATCAGCATGTCTGTTTTGGTATAAATGATAGAGCTCCTTAAAAAAATTGTTTTTAATGTGTGACTTTCCCTTGTGTAAAATACGTTGAAAGGGGCTGAGGATGGAGCTGAGATTGTGAGAAACCAGGGGAGGGAGCATCCTCTGGGCTGATGATGTCTCATACCCAATGGCTGAGGATGTGCTGGGAGCCGGGAGGGAAGGATGCATTTCACAAGAAAAAGATTCGATTGCAGGAGAATATGAGGACATCCTTGCTTGGCACTCTGCCTGCTCATGTAAACAGACATGTTTCAAACACAAGTAACTATCTCCCTACACGGCCATCTTCAGCCTTCCCTCCCCCTCACTAACAAATCTTATGGAAGCAAACTCTTTCCAGAACGAATCACTGGTTTCCTGAACAGTGAACTTTTCTGTTGCAAAGTCAACAGAGTCCTGCAGGAATTCTTGGAAAATCTCCAGAGATGTGCAGAAAGAAGCCAGTAATTTGTTGTCTACCATGACATGCTTTCAGACACCCAGAGAGGATACTGGGAGCGGAGGACGCTCTGCATGTCAGCAAGTCAGAGCTCCACTGCAGATTTTCTCAACATCATAGAGCTGGGTCATTTTAATTTACTGGCTTACTCTTTATACTCTCATTTTAGTGCTAGTTACCACTGCTAAGGAAGGCAAGGTGATTGAAACCTCCAGTTTGGTTTATTAAGCTGAGCTGCTCTCCTCCACTGATGAGAGGTCACCTTGCAGGTACTATAGGGTAGGAATGGGCACATAATGCTGACTAGCTGCTGGCTCGGCAAGTTTACACTCTAATTTCCCCCATGGTCATTTTCCTGGTTGCTGTATCAAGCAGGATTTGCAGATCCACCAGCAAGGTCCTGATGCTGGACCAGCTGCAATGCAGAGGCTGAAACAGCTTTAGTCAATTTTGTTCTGAAGTCTTAGAGAAGCTGGGCATGGGACACAAACTCAGTGTGGGGAACTGGCTCAGTTTCTTGATAAATGTCTCCACTGCAGTTGCTGGTCATGAAAAACCTCTAAACCTAGCTTCTGTTACCTTCAGAAAAATAAATTTAGTGGTATAGGTAAGCTAGATTTTACTTATGCATTTCCAGGTCTAACTCCCTCTTTTTTTTTTTTTTTTTTTTTCCTCATGGTGTTACCTGCTCCATTTTCGCTGCACAGCATTGAAACCAGAATAATACCCCCAGTCTGGGGTATCCAAATCCCAATCTCTCCTCTAGAGAGGTTTACTTTTGCTATAAGACACCTGAGGGTGAAAGGTACCATGCGCTGGGGTCAACCTCTAGCACTGGGGAAATAAGGGAAGAAGAGCTTTGGGATAGCTGCTGCAAGCAGGAAGCACCTACAAATCAGGTCCCCTTCTGAGGCTCCCAGGGCAGCAGAGAGAAGGAAAGAAGGTGCAGCTTAGCTACAGCAGCCACACCTGAGCACCAGGAACACTGCAGAAGGAAAGGCTCAGCCAGTGCTGGGACATGATGGATTGGCTGCTTCATGCGTTAGCGCAGAGTGGCCTCCCTGAGGCCAGCCGCTGCCTCCTCCACACAGCCCTGGGGTCTCTTCTCCACCCTGCCCTGGCAGGCTGCCAGCAAACAAGGTGGGGGGAGAAGTGGGGTGAGGAACACACCACTGTGGGGAAGGAGATGTATAAATAGTGCCTGCTTGGAAGGCCAGGTGTGTCCGTCCAACTCGAGCCAAACATAACAGGAGGCAGCAAGGAGTGCGTCTTCCTCTCCAGACCTGGTTCCTGAAATTCATTTCCTCTTATGTGTTTCTGTTACTACAGTTGGGTGGATAGGGAGGGAGGAAGGAAGAAAAGAAAGCAAAAATCTTTGGTTTATTCTTGGATCTCACACTCCTGAGTCTTTATTTATTTACTTCGTACCTGCTCACTTGTGCATTTCTTGTCTTGTGCATGTGTTCTTGCTGAGCCACTTTAAGCCCTTGTTTCTGCTGGATGGGGAGTTTTGCTCTACTGTCTCCCACTCCACTTTCTCACTCTGTCTATCCCTGCTGCCAAGTGCATGAGTTCCTGTCACCCCCATCACTGGACCTTTCACCAGACTCAATCAGCTCACCTTGGCAGAATCCTCCTTTCTGTGGGTTAACAAACCAAATTGGTGCAGAGCTATTTCAGCTATTTCAGTCAAAGCAGAGAGAGAGAAAGAAAGAGAGTAGATGCTTGCAGCAAGAAGAGGGTGAAACCATTGAAGGACAAAGAGTTTCGCTGTTTTGATTTTGCTATATTGGTTCCCACTCTCGTGCATAACTTACCCAGCTGATATCTTGGCACATTGTTGTTTTCCAGGCTCTCAGGAGACACATCAATTTCAAACACCACCCCTTCAGCCTGGAACAAAGCTTCAGCTCCCATGTACTTCAAGCTTTCTACTCCAAAGCTGGCCTCAGAGTGAACTCCCTGAAAGAGTGTATTTGGCCGGTGACAAGGTCATGTTTATGGTCATTCTTTCTGTCAACTCTTATAAGAGTTTGGGAGGCTGCTATGATGAGCCCCTTGGAAAACAAGGATGTGGCAACAGCAGGTTCCCCTTGTTATCCTGGAGGCAGACCCGGATGTGGCAGGTGCTCTCTCAAGCTGTCTGATGCTTCGTATAAAGCCAGTGCTTGTATCTGCTCACTCCTGGGAAAAACACTGATGGCATCAGAGACCCTGGAGGCTAAACAGCCTGGCAGGAAACATTGTTTTGCTTACAGTGCTCAGCAGCCAATTTCTGGCAAGGCTGGAGCAGGTGTTCACTTGCTGCTGTTCACCCATGGATATGGGACACATGCAGCCGTGAGCACTAGGGACAGGACAGGCGGGATGGAGGATATTGTTGCCAACAGGACAGAGGGGCCAAGCCTTTGTCCTTGTGGCAGTGGGTTTGCTGACCAGTGTGTGCATCCCACACACAACCACCTTTGTGGCCACAGCCCTGGTGCCTGGCTCCCCTTGGGGTGGCCCCACATCTCCCCACTGAGGCTGGGCACCGTCTCCTCCATACCATGCTCCTCTTGCCACTGGGCAACGGGGCTTGTTCATGCTGTTCAAAACCCTGCCTCCCCACCAGTCGAAGGCACTTTGACAGCCTTGCTGCCACTTGGTTTGCTCTCCTTTCTCTCCTCTCTCTTTCCTCCAACTTTCTGAAATAGGAACGTTATTTGAAAAACAGAAGGTGCAGGAGGAGGCCCCGCGGCTCTGCGAGCGCCATGTCAGGCAAAATAAAAACTCCTGAGGAGGTGCTTCCGAGAGACTTTGAAAGAAACTGGAGCACACATGTTCCTCTTCTCCCTCTGTTTTTGTCACGTCTCTGTAACACAGTGGACATTTTCCTGTCTGCTCGGCAGGGCTGACAGCGTGTTGTCAGGACAGGGCTGTGTCCTAAATAGAAACTCTGCAGGTTCGGAAAGTTCCCTTCCTCTAATTGGAACCGGCTAGCGGAGGTGAAGAAAAGCTGCAAAATTGTTTTAAGCTATGAGCAATTATAACAGCCCTTACAGTGCCAGTGACACTAAGAGGATTTGTACTGGATTATACCTAACGTTAACATGATCTAATGCCACATGAATATCACAGCCTGCAGCAGGCCCAGCTCTCGGCGTTGGGTTCCTTGTTCTTCAAAGTCTGCCAGGGTTTGTGGGAGGAGGGGAACAAAGCCACGCTGGCAGAATTTTGGTGCAATGTCATATGTCATTTAAACATCACAAATAGGCAGTGATAAAATTAAAGTGGATGGCAAAATGAGGTTTTTTAAGTCGAGAGAAGTATAGAGTTGCCTACAATGTAATATAACCTTAACCAGCCAGCCTCCTACCATTTGGCATTTGCTCTGCTGGGAGAGGGACCACAGAGGTCTTGCAATAGGGTGACATAAGGGTGCTGCAGTGGCCTCAGTGTCTGGATCCATGGGGTGACCAAACTGTGAATCCTTCTCCTATCTCCAGGCTGCATCACATTGTCTGAGGCAGCTTTAAAACATGTTTCAAAAGAATCCTTCCCTTTATAAAGGTATGGAGAGACTTCCACTGCTTCCACTGCAGTGCTTGGTGCTAGTGGAAGAAAGAAACTAATTGGGGTATGCCCTCATATGCAGAGATTTCAGTGAGATGAAGCCGTGGTGGAGCAGCCTGGTAGGGCTGTATGCAGCTGGTCTACAGAGCAGGCTGGGAGGAAGGGACAGCACGGGAACTGAGTCTGGGACCTGCTCTGCTACTGACTTAATATAGGGCTTGCAGGGAGTTGTTTAATCTCACTGTAGATCAGTTACTCAACCAGCAGAATTAAAGCAATATCATTTTGCTCTGTGGGAAGGGATGAAGAGAAACCCGTACCAGTGTGAGGCACTCAAGCCCTAGAGCAGTTGGGGAGGACAAAGACGGAAGCCAGGTAGAAGAAAAGGAAGTCGTTGAATGAAAGGAGACACATGCTGACCTTGAAGGTTTTCTTGATCATCTTGGATTTTGCTAGTGAAATCAGCAGAGCCAACAAAAGTTCTCAAACTTCGGGTATGGCTGAAGGTCACACAGCACAGATTGTTCTTGGGAACTACCTAAGATTTGCCTTGGAGCAGCAAGGGAGCACCTGATCAAATGGCTGCAAAACTTTTCCTCAGCCTAGACTTAATACATGGTATAGGGAATTAATAGGGGTGAAAATGCCTTTATATCCAAAATGGGAAGCCTCTCCCTGCTGGTGCTAGTGAGCTCTGCAGTGCTGAGCTCTGCAGCAGAGGTGAGGAATGAGGCCAAGACATCTGAATTATGCTGCTGTATATACTGCCTTTGAATTTGGCCCTGACTGTAGGCTAGGTCAGCCACGCTTCGAACTAGAGACACAATTTGGCTGATGAATGGAAGAATTTCTTATCAAGCCTTTCGGAGACTTTATACCACTAATATATTGTATTTATTTTGTGGTGACATGTCAAAAATAAGTATAGCTATGCAACATTGAACTGCAATCCGTCCCCCTGAAATCCTCTCAGGGACTGGGCTGGACCCCAAAGTAGCATATGACAAACACCAAGCTAATGACACATAGGAATGTGGCCTCATTGTTTGTTCCTTCCCAGTCCTACTCACTACAAACTCCATGCATTGCATCAACCCCTGTTAAGCACTCTTCCAAAGACTTAGCCAAAATATCAAAAAACTATGAGCTGAAACAAGCACCCACAGGAAGATGAACTTAATTTAAAAAGTAATGTGTAACAGACAGGCAGAAACATCATTAAATTTGGAGATTTCAACCTTTGAACCCTCCATGGTTAAATATAACAATGCATTTTTTAAATAGGAACAGATATGTCCCCCGATGGAGTGATTCCAGGATGATACCAGCAAATATTATGGGGGACAATATAGGATCGTGAGAACAAGAAATATTTTAAGGTTATGTTACATTGTAGGCAATTCTACACTTCTGCACAACTCTAAAAAGCAAACAAACAAATAGAAACTACCATCTCTGAAATATCTGGGCCAAAGGAACACAAAATTAACACTGTTTTTCAAAAGTCGTGTGGGAATTGCTGGTTAGGTGCTTCATGTTTTCATTCTGTTCCGTCAGTAGCTTCCCAGCCAGGTTTTCTTTTCTGCAATGCAACCAGAAGCCACTCAGGAAGCAGGAAAAGGAGCATTATGGTGAGGAGACAAAGAACAGAGGGGAGTAATGGGGTGGAGGAAAACCTTGGGAGATGAAATGCGTTGGAAGATGTGCCACCAGCTCCTCGGTGGAGGGATGAATTTGACCGGCTGTGAAGTTTCTCAGAACTAGTGCTAATATCCTGCTCTTGCAGTACTTAGGCAGCAATTATCACCTATAAAACAGGTGATAATGTAGATTTTCACATTCAGAGGGCCAGCTGCTAAGCTGGTAGAAATGGATGGACTCTGGGCTCCACTAGAACTACAGTGGTTCATGCCAGATGAAACTACTCCCCAGAATTTTTAAGACACGAATTAATCTTAAAATCAAAATAAAGAGAAGAAAGAGTGCACATTGATCCCTCCACTTGAACAGGAAATTTAAATTTGGAGATCTCTGAAGCTCCAGCTGATGAATTATTGAGCTGTGAGAGGCCAGGAGCATGTAACATCACACACTGGCCTTTTTATGATATCCACAAAATAATTTTTTCTGGAAAGAAACAAATGGAAAATTATGGTGACCTGGCAGAATATAGCAGCTAGTTTTCTACCTGTGCCCTTCCATCTTGGCAGGATACTGTTTTCCTTCATTCTATAAAATATTCAGATTGGTATGATACTGCTTTTTAAAATTGGGCTCTAAAGGTAAGATCTTTTAATGTCTGAGAGGGAAAAAAATATACCAATTTGGACTTTTAAAATGTCAAGGGTTTTTTGGGTTTTAGTCGGTTTTGTTTGTTTGTTTGTTTGGGGGTTTTTTGGTGTGTTTTTGGGGTTTTTTTTGAGGGGGGGGTTGGGGTATTTTCTGTTTTTTGATTTTCTGGTTTTGGTTTTGGTTTGGTTTGGGGTGCAGGTACACAGAGCTGCCAGGTCAAAGAGCTACCTTCCTGTAACCGTAGTACAGCATATATTTCCCCAGTAACACACCAGCTGTTAGCTGAACCTTATAGCAAGGAATCAATAAAGTCAAGGCAATTTCCTTAACATGCCATCTGTAAGAGATTATGGAAGGGAGGTGGGAAAAGGGCTTTCCTTAGTGGCTAGTGCTTGACTAAAGTTCAAATGAGGCAATATATAGTAAAATAAATCCAATCTGTATTTCTCTTCTTTCAATTTTAGAGGGGACTAAATGAAATGGAACTGTGTTGATTCTATCCGGTTCAATATATCTTCGCTTTCTAATGACCAAGGTCATTTTTACCTTCATGAAAAAGAAGCCTAGTATAAAATACTCACCCAGACTGAGCAAACACAATATTCACACTTTTTCAAAAGCCAGGTAGATGAGTGATATATTGTGTAATTCATTTCATGGCACACTGCTGAATGTTTTTTTATAGATAGTGTTTAACCTTGCCAATTTTGCTCTGAGATAATCACTCCTTTGAGGATAAAATCTCACATTTAACATTAGAAGAAAAAAGAACCCCCCACGTGCCAAAATCTGCAGTATACAACAAATAACGGGGAAGTTACTTAGCCAGAGAGATAACGATTACAGCAGCCTTCACTGCTGACTCTGTGATTAGCCAGTGGTTGTTATAATATTAATCAGAAATACAGTGATAACTGCTTAGACTAGGTTTTGATACAGCCAGTGAGCAATGACAAAATGCTTAGACATCTTACAATAATATATGCCTGCCCTGACTATTGGAAGTGGCAAACAGATTTGTAAAAATCCCCTGTATTTAGCACTGCAGCTATTCTCAGAGTGTGGGACCTTTGTTTGTGTTTCTCTGGAGCTTATGATCAGGAATATTAATAGTGCCAGCGCCTCAAGGAAAGGATGCAGACCCTGGAAGACACCTCTGAAATCCCCAAGGGAGGGGCATGAATGGCAAAAGTCTGCAGGGTCAATGCAGTGTCTATTTGCTCTGTGAGCCCTGATGCTGCCCTGGAGACCGCTTTTGAGAGAGGAACAGTGCAGAAGGTCAATGCAAAGTGAAATTTTACCTGAAGGGAGGAAAATATATGTATAAGCCCAGATTTGTCCTATTGTGCTGTAGGCATGTAGCTGAGGTAGCTAAGTTTGGAGTGCTGTCAGCCCTTGGTTCCCATTATAGACAAGGCAGGCACATCCCGAGGGCACCTCAGCCCACCTGTGATGTGAATCACCCTCAGGAGAGCCTGTGCTTCACCCCAGCTCCTGCAAACCAAGTGCTGTGAGAGGAATCCTGGCCCTGACATGAGAGGATGGGACAAACCGGCTTTGGTTGAAAACCTCCAGCCGTGAAAGAACCAAACAAACATAAATCAAAGGTTCATCTCAGTTACTTAAACGAGGGATTCCAGTAACTTTTAAAGATATTTCACTCCTGCTCCACCCTTCTCTTTCAGGCACATGCTTGGGGCCATTGCTGAAAGCACTGTTCATTAGGTAAGACCCTGTCCTTACAGCATTTCCAAGTCAAACACGAGCCAGCAGTACTGGGGTTCTTGGAGGAGCTTCAACCTTCCTCTGAGGCTCCTCTGAAGGTTCTTCTGAACCTTCTCTTGAGGTTTTCACCCCAGATTTTGCAGGCCACAAAAGGTATTGGAAAACATTCAGTCAGAACCAAATTCGGGAATCTTGATCTAAACACTCAAAGAAGCATTTTAACACACTTGTTCAGATGAGGTTTTTCCCTACTGTGATTGTCAGTTTGGGCCAGAGGTGACCAGATGCAATGTGGTGTACAAAAGTATTGCAATCCTTAAAACTGGCTTCAAATAATTAGGGACATAATGTGCAGCAGAAGGCTTTGGAGAACTTTATGCATGGGGACAAATTGCCCTGAAATGACAGAAGCAATATTCAGAAATTAATGTGGAGACTCTGCATTTCATTTTGTATTCATTTTTGCTTCCCTCTTATTGACACACCATATCAAATTCATCCAGAAGTAGAAACAGATTTTCAAAAATACATTGCAAATTAAAGTCCCCAAAAGACAAGACTTGTCTAAAAATATCACTTGAAATCATCCATAAGGTCTCTGTCAAAATTTCTTTGTATATAGAAGATTTATTTTCTTTTAGGAAATTTGTCTTTGCCATTTTATTTTCATCTGTTTGACACAGGCTTTATTGCACAAAAAGATTTTAACAGAACTTCATTTTGCCGCTACATAAATAGGAATTGTAGGCTATTTTTCTTAAGTCTAGCAACCCTAACAGCAAAGACAGGAGTTCCTCTGGAACTACTCATATAGAGCAAATAATTAGACCTTGATCTGATGAAGGCTCTTAATGACATGCTTATTTTTAACTCCGTGAGTGCTGTCATTGAATTAAAAGGGATTGTTTGGATGTTTGAGTGAGTATTTAAGTACATTGCTGTTCAGAGTGTCTTAATCCTTAAACTTGTCATTGATTTCATCACAGGGTGATGTCCAGAGGGTGAGGAAAGCAGGACTGCAACTACGGCTTGTTGAAATCACAGAAAGCTATTTTTTGCCCCTTGGACCCTCCTCAGAGCCACGGTGGCTGTGGTTTGGATTTGTTTTGGTGGGTTTGGGTTTTTAACAGATTTTTTTTTCCCCTTCTAATTGAGATCAATTGCATTTTGAGAGTAATCTTCCATTCCATGGAAATACTACCTCGGTCATGTGAAATGGAGAATACTCATCCTACCCCCTATAAAATGCCTGGAAAACACAACCAGGGAGCGATGAGCAAATAAACTGCCAAGCCCTGCAATTCTTCACTCATGTGCCTAATCTCAAAATGAGGCTTAATTAGACCAACAACACACTCCTCATGGAGCAAAGATTACTTATCAGCTTAATTTGATACTTTCAGAGACAGCTGACATATGGTTTCCTCCTCTCCCCCCTGCCTGTTCCTGCACTCGAGTTTAAATGGGAGTGAAGTAGTGCATAGGACTTCTGCTCTCCCTCTCTGCTGAACTGGGTTTCATCTCATGTGGGAAAGAATTGGTGCTCTCAGGCTCCAGGACCTGAGCTCACCAAGAGGAGGCTGCTTTTCCTCAGAGCAGACCCATATGCCTTTTCCTTCCTAACAGATGTATTACCAGAAAAACAGATTGGTGAGATGGAGCTTGTTCCTTAAAGGTGAGCTGAAAAGCCTTTCTGCCGTGTGTAAAACACAAAGTCTGCTTCTTTGAACCACACAGACTTTGTAGGGTGCATATTCAATGCAGCTGTGCCATGATCATCCTTGGATATGTGATAAGCCATATGAGAAAGAGATTTATGGGCACAATTTTTCAGAGCCACAGCAGCTCAGAATTATCGAGTTCCCCCAATGAGAGCAATGTGAGAGGCCACCTTAAGTCTGATGCAATTTAAACTACTCCATAGATCATGCTGGACATCCTCTAATATGTATCACCACAGGCTTACTGAACCTGATAGATGTTAGCTGGGGAAGAGGATGAGGTATACCCCATAATATATAAGTCTATTATCTTCCACTGCACCATGTCCCCAGCTGGTGCAGATCAGTGAAACTCTGGTGTCTTTAATGGGTTTTGCAACAGCTTTTACCATTTGAAGCTCTGGGCAATCCTGCTTCTTGAGGTAGCTCAGAAGTTTTAGTTTTTTGTTTTTAACAACACCTGTGAGGTTTAATTCTCTGCTCTGCCTGTGGCACTGCAAGTTCCTGTGACCCAAACTCCACTTCCTCTGTGGGATCAGGTCTACATCCCTACCTTGTCCTCAGGCATGAACTGGGAAACCCTCATCAAATCAGTGCCAAATCCTCAAAATCAGGATATATGAGAGTCTACAACACAACTTTTCCACTCAGTAACGGGCACTACACCAGAAGTGTACCCCAAATGTGTGGCTGTGGTACCAATCCCAAATAGGTCTTATCATACATGTCAGAGGGAGGTTTTCCCTATTTTTCCTAACACAGTTTTGAACTAATTCAGGTGATGTGGGTAAAACACCAGTACCAAAACCAAACCCAACATGGACACCAAATAGGGTGCATGCTGTTGCTCCTTCCACAGCACTTGCCTTCTGCTCCTTCTCTTTCTGAGAGCTTAGGTTTCACATGTGATGAGAGCCTTGTAAAAATGTCAGAGTCCTCATTGGAAAAGCATTTTTCAGTCTTTGGCTTACATGAGATGCAATTTGCCAGGATCAGATCCAGATGCAACTGAACACCAAGAGAGTGTATAAGTAAATATTTTTTTATAAGCTGTATAAGTAAATATTTTTTTGCAATACACCCATGATTGATCGTCATTTCCATTTGTGTATTTATGACTGTGACAGTTACACAGCTTGCACAAGAAGATGCATTTTAAATGATGTTTACATTTGTTCCAGCAATCATAGTTATATATAGCTACATATTTAAAAGTCCTAAATAAACAGGTCACAGCTCATTTAAAAAGTAAAATAAATGAAAATATAAACTAGAATCAAATAATCTGAAGACTTAGCCCTTAACAAATAATTGGCATGTTTTGTATGTCTGATAAGTACGTATATATTTTAAAGGTATTTTGTGTACTGAGCACAGGCATGTAAAACAAATAGAAATATATCTGTATCTACTGAGCAGAAAAATATTAAGTGCAACATATAAGGTGCATGCACACCTGTCCATACATACATGTGCAAGCACAGACATGCAAGTCCATCCATGTCCACACATTCAGTACCATAATACTTCTGAATCCTTGCACCTGGAAGGTCTGTGTTGTAATAATACTCGGGAGCTTGAAACAACAGAGCTGCCATGCTGTTGCATGCCAGGGGAGCTGCTAGCACCGCAAGTCCTGTCAGAAAAGGAGCTGCAAGAGCAGCAGGGAAAACCATGGGCTCTGCTGAGGGTGAGGGGCTGGAGGAAGCCTTTTGATGTATGCTGCCGTTCACCACAGGATGCATGGGAAGTGCTGAGGGGTGACACCCTGCGACACCGTGGCTGCTGGGCAAACATCAGACTCACATGCAGAGTCAAAATTTCCTCAGTTTGATAGTATGGCTTGTGCATGTGCTTAAAATGCAGATCCCAGGTGGGACAAACAGCTTGCACGCTACATTTGGCACCACAAGGCTCCCAAGGGAGCAAAAGGACAGAGGGTGCTCAGGAAAAAGAGCAACCACAGGTATTTGGGTCCTGTTGAAGGGGCTGTGTGCTGGCAAAGAGGGCTCACCCTGGGCAAGCTGCAAGCAGGGCTAACAAGGTGCAGCAAGAAGAAGGAAAATAGCTGATGTGGCATCACACCATGTTCTCAGTTTTGTTTCAAAACTGTGAGGCTGAAGGTGTTTGCTAAAGACAGGGCTTGACTGAGCACTAATTCAGGACATGCAAAGCATCTGGCTCTGGGTCTACATTCAGTCACCAGGATCATGTTCAGAAATCATTCAATTAGCACCCACAAGGGTTGCAGTCGTTCACCTCTCAGATACCGTGATGGAAGCACAAGCTGCATTGTTCTCCTTCCAATGGGAGACTACTGAAGTCCACCCTGTCCCCCTCTGAGGAATGGCAGCCCTCATATCTCCTGACTATTAGAGGGACTTGCCCTGACTCACACCTGCACCTTCCAGCATGTAGGATCTGCACATAGCTCACTGCCTTGCCTCTGCAAAGTTCCTGCTGCCAGCTCCTGCTCTGACGACTGCTAGCACAGCACAGTATGGCAAGGTACAGCGTGGTACTGGGCAATAGATGCTGTTTCTTGCAGAGCTTTCCACCCCACTCCCTTCCCTGTTCCCCTGAGAGAAGTTGCAGCCAGCACCTCCCTTCCTGAGTCTAAATGAAAACAGTTTTTGCAGCCGTACTTAGCAGGACCAGCTACAGATATTCCCAGGGACACTGTTTTTGCTTGGCTGATCTGGGATATGCTGAAGGGGTGTGGCAGCTGTTACCCCTCAGTGCCAGGGACCTCATGCAGGTAGTGGTGGAGCCCATTCCCCCCACATCCCCTCACTAGCACAAGTTTGGGGGCTGATCCTCAGTCACAAATGCAGTCTGTGGGATCTCCCCAGGCACCCTCCTCCTCCACAAAGTTGGTTGGAGACCAAAGCCCATGGTTTTTACTCACATACCCACAGCTGTGGTAAGATGATGGTATAAATGACTCAGGTGGGGGTCCAGGAGCAGCTGGATCCTGAACGCCACACTAACAGCCCCTGCTGTGGAGGTTGTCTTTGCAGTGCTCCGAAGCTCCTCCTGTATCCTGCGTGTGTCTAGGCTTGATGGGAAAACAACTGCTGATGGTGATGCTGATGCTGAAGTAGGAGCCAAGGTCTGCGGAAAGGCCAGGCCCAGCTGAGAGCCATCAAATGGCACAAAAATGTAACTGAGGGCTCACAAGTGGGATTGCACGCTCTAGACCTGATTCCTTTCACCTTATTCAAGAAAGAAGACCCATTAAATTGAAACGATGAAACGAACTGTCTGTGCGTGCACATGCATTTTCCTTTTTTGATCAACCACCTTGCTGCCGATACGCCTAGCAGAGTGTTTGAAATCCCTATAAATGTTAGATGTCCATGATAAAAGACAGTGCCCTTATTTGGCCCTTGGCCATTTCCATGTTTATTTGGTTATTTATTTCAGTTAAGTGCAACACACCAGTTGATGCACAACACCCATGTGCTGCAATACGGCTCTGGGTTGCCTTGGCAACGGGTGGAAAGGGTTTTGAAGAGCCAGAGAGGCCCATGCTAATGAAAACAAGCATTCAGGGGGCCTCTTCTCCAGGTGGGCGAGAAGAGGCTCCCCGCTGGGCTCCCTCACCCAGCCTGCTTTCAAATAGTCTGATGCTTTAAACAAAAAACTACAAAACCAGCAACAACAAAACAGCCCCCCACCCAGCCCCCTCGGCTTTTTTTTTTCCATGCTAAAACGCAACTACTGATTAAAAGTTCTGAGACAGTTCTTTGAAGCCTTTCATTAATAGGTTTCCTTTATGAATCCAAATTAGACGGCCAATGCATTTTCCTTAAAAAAAAAAAGAGAGAGAACTATTACGGAAATGGTTGTTGCTGCTGCTGCTGCTAGCTTTTACATGTTTAATCTCCCACATGTGCATCTGTGCCAGATGGCAGTGCCCGTAAGACGTGAGATAATCTTTGCACACCATCTTCACCATGTTGATGCTGATCCCTGGGCTTCTGCAGGCTGTGGCTCTCGCTTGGACATGGTGGAAGCCATGGGCTTTGTCCCTGCTCTGTGGGATAAGGCTGACCAGGCCTGGGCTCAGCACCCATAGTTCGCACTGAAAGTCTCAGGGCAGGGTCAAGGAAAGGTTTGTTGTTCAGAGAGGTCTTGTGAGAATGAGGCTGGGATACGGAATGTATGAGGAGATCTCCCCACCTGAGGAGATGGGTCCTGTGGAAACACTCCTGGGCACCCATGCTCAGGAAATTGAACAGTCGTGAGGAATATCTGACACTCTTCAAATGCCTTGTTTAGAAACACGAGGAAAAGGATAATGAATGACTCTACAGGCTGAGCAGGAGTATAGCCGACAGCTTCGATGAGATTCACATGTGTCCCACTTCCCTTATGGCTGCCCAGCAACTGCTGGGTATTCCCAAGGGCCAAACTGCTGCCCAGCTCAATGAGGTGATGGCCATGGAATGTGCAAAGAGATAAGTATGTAAATATGGGAATGACATGAAAGGGGAAACATTCAATGACACTCTGAACATAGGTCAAGGTTGCTCTAGGCTGGTGATGGTGGATAACAGGGTGAAGAGCTGAATATCAGTGACAGAAGAAGGGTCCTTGTATGATAATCTTGGGTGAGAGATTTCTGTTCCTATTTCTGTTTCAATCTTAACTTTTCTTGGGCAGAACATTCTTCTGTGGACAATGATAACCAACACTACTTAATGCACCGTTTATCTCACAGTCCAAAGTCTAAATTTGTGGCACTAAATTAAAGGAAAGAGAGACGTGGAAGAGGAGAGTGAAGCAGACCTCTCTAATGATGATAGGGAAGGAAGAGGCGTGGTGCCCATGGGATGGAGGGGTATGCCCAACTTCTCTGCCATGGGCAGTATTGTTTGTACACATCTTGCTGTAGCACAGCAGGCAGGCCCTCCAGCAAAAGGTCTTTTCCACCTCCTTAGAAGCAATGGAATGTGACAGCCTACTTGGACTGGTGAAATGTCACAAACTCCAAAGAAAAGAAATTGGGATACCTGTGCCTTTCAAAAAAATCTGAAACCAACCGAGGCCATGTGAGGCTGGGGACAAAATCCCAAGAGCCACTGGCACAGCTTCAGTGTTAAGCAAAATATATGTGATTTTTGGGTAGGAGTCTCCACCACTTGTAGGTGACTCAGTGCCAGAAACTGACTCATGTCGAAACAGCATTACAGTCAGACAAAGAAAGTGTGTAATACACCACCAGGTTCGGTCTGATAGAGCTCTCATGGAAGGAGTGTTTTACTCTGCCCTGGACTGCAACAAAGCTTATCACCAAGAGCAGTGACGTACTGATCACTTTGTTAATCTAAGCAAAGGGGAGTGAGACTGGAAATGTTTATATGTAGTTTCCCTCTGCTGAGGAAGGAGATAAGAATAACTATGACAACACACCTAAAACATTTGTTGAATGGTTCATTCTAAAACGAAGCATCCAACAAAAAGAAGGCAGTGCCTTGATGGGGGAGGGGTGTTGAGGGAAAATCCTTGTAGATGCCTCCCCAGAAAAATCAATATTGCAGCTAAAATAGTTAAAAAGTTTAAGATGCCTGAAAATTTTGGATTGCCAAGGAGCAGCAGGGCTCCTTTCAGGTGGAAGTTCAAACCTCTGGAAAACAGGCCTCTTTCAGTAACACAGGAACCTGAGAATCCTCAAAACATGAATTTGCATTTTGAGATTACAAGCAACCCTGATTTCAGAGGCAGTAATTTAAAGTTCATGAAATACTGTCTCTGAACACGCACATTTCAGGAAATTTTTATAATTCCCATCTGAGCTGCTTCTGAAATAGGCTAAGAAACAAAATCATCAAACCATGTGAGGTGCCTGCCAGTAAGTGCAGAAGGTTGACTGAAGTGATAGCAAGGGCATCCACAGTGTGTCATACATTTAATTTTGCAGGTGCCACCACTACACATCACTGCAAACTTTCCGTGTCATCAGTGCAACTCCAGGAGCTGTGGTCTAGTGTTCTGCACCAGCATGAGGGTTTGCACCAGTGCAGTCCAGAAGAGCCCTTCATCTGGGTGGGAAATGAGGCCACAAGCCATTGCTGATCCTGTTGTTGAGAGGGTGTGGAGCAGGGCTGACCCATCTACTGCCCTGCCAAATTTGTGTGAGACCCTGAATTGCTCCTGGCTTGGCCAGTGCTCCAGGGCTGCCCCTCATGAATAACCCCAATCTGTGCAGGCTTGCTCATGGGCTTAGGTGAACAGCCAAGATCTGTGTTTACTTCTTTGGGGCATGGCAAACACATCTAAATGCACCCACAATGTGTTTCAGTACAGAACTATTTAACGCTTATGTTACAGAGTCTAAAGCATGATTTGCTCTTTGTGGCTCCTAAAATCTGCAGTGTAGCCCTGCCAATGAAAACATGGAGACTTGGCTATGCAAGGAAACAGCTCACTCAGCAAAAATGGTGGCCTGTTGTTGTATTTGTGATGAAAAGCAGAAAGACATCCACTACCCACAGAAATGATGTTCCATTTTGTTCATGTAAGTGGCAATTTAGAATTAAAGGCAGCTGAATTACATAGGCAACATGGGAAGAATTTGTTTTATGTGGGAGCTATTGTACAAACATAACTTTGCCATAAGACTTCTATATTGATCATGGTAACCTGCATGGGTCACCTTGCTGTAACCAGGTATGGGGATAATCTGGGAGTCTAGTAGCATACTCATTTTATCTGCAGTGCTCTGCACAAGTACTCATAAACCATCCACTGCTATAAAGCAGCTGTTCTAATGCCCTTAGTAATTGCTGTAGACTATGTCCCCCGGTTGTACTGGCATGTAAAACAGAGAAAAAGGATATAAAGACCTGAATACTATTGTCTTTACTGTATTGTCTTGTTGGCTTTCGGAGTTTTGGGGTTTTTTTCTGGTTTGGTTTGGATTTTTTTGGTTGGTTGTGGGTTTTTGGTTTTGTTTTGTTTTGTTTTTTAAAACATCATGGATGTATTTGCATTTGTATGCAGTTTCACTTAAGAGAAAATCCTGGGTGTCAGCTTCACAATATAAGAATGTCTAGGTATCTGGTATGTGTCACCTGTAATATGTTCCACCTAAGGAGGTTCACACCCCTGTCGTTGTATGCACAGTGAGACTGAACAATAATTTGATATTAAAACAGGGACATTTTCTGGAAACACACTGAGTCAGATACATCCCTGTTCAGACACACGTAAACTGGCAGTCAATAGTCTGTGAAGAGGAGGAGAAATATCTTCTGTAATCAGAAAGGGTACAATAAGTTGGGATGAGAACATGCATGTAAGAGCCTAGCACAGAACTGGAATTGACATTTGCATTCTCTTTGAGGATCTCTCTAGCAGCACCCTCCACCTAGGGATGACCTTGGAGGCAGCCTTTGGCTGAATGGGAGGTCCATGTATTCATACACCCCCCTTTGCTACCATTTCTGTGTACATACGTATCATGTGGGGAGACTACACACACAATAGCTACACCCCTGGTACAGCACAGGCAGTGGTGTGGGTCAAATACTATTTGTTTAGGCCTCACTGCATCAATTTGTTTTAGGTAAATTCTCTCAAACTATGGCTTGCTTTTTATTGTCTCGGCATGACTGGGTTGTCTCTGCAGGAAGAAGTGACCTTTGTGCTCCATAAGTTGGAGGTGGAAGTTAATCTTTGCAGAAGATGCATGGTAATGGGTGGATGGGGCATGGTTTTGTTCTTCCCAGGTCTTGCCTCTTCTTCCCAGACTCTTGTACTCTTTTCAACAGTGCTATCAGTGTTATCCAGTCCAAGGTTTAAAAAAATCACAAATGAGATATTTCCCCAAATCAAAACATGGGCAGTAAATCAGATTAGATGAAGTAAGTGCAAAGTTCATTTCTCCTCAGTACTAATGAAACGTCATGTTGAGGTTTGAGCATGGCACTTCAAGAAAGATGTGAAAAAATGGAGAAAGGACAGTCTTAATAATCAATGGTCTTGAAAACATGACTTGTGCTGAAAAATGGGAAAAAAACCATTGTGCTCCACTGCCATGGCAGGTAGAACAAGAAGAAATGGTTTTAAATTGCAGCAAGGACAGTTTAATCGAGGTATTAGAAAGCAGTTTGTTAAAGCAGGACTGCTGTAGGTGTGGGAGTGCATTGTCTGGGCACGGGCTGCAGTGTGAAAGATGCTTACAAGCAGTTCAGACAAACATGCATCAGAAATTACATGGACACAGCTAACCTGGCCTTGAAGACACTAGACTGACTACAAGTGAACTTGGCTATTCAGCTGGGAAGGAGCTGGGCCATTTATAGCAAGAAGGCTGTGATTTCAGGTTTTCAGCAAGAAGTGAGGTTCTGAGCAGTGAGCCAGGATTGCACATATCCATTGTGTACATCTAGGCTGACCTGGGCTCAGAGCCTTCCCAGCTTCTGCAGGCAATTCCTGTGTCAGCAGAAAGGCAGCCTGGCTCATGGGACGCGCCTCTTCCTATTGAGAAAGGGCACGGACGCTGGTGTTTTCCTGCCTTTCCTGATATTTCCTTTGGCATGTCACGGGGTTTTCTGCAAGCTAATTGCATGCAGTAGTTTGTACTACGGTATGCAAGCCTGTCCATGGAAAGTATCTTCATTTAAACTAATAATGTGAAGCTTCTGTATGAGCTGACACTCACTTTTAATTACTGTTGGTCAATTTTTCTTCATGCTGGAGCAAGTCTAACCTGCTCTGCAACTCAGGAGTCAGCAAGAGGATATGAGGACTCCTTGGGATATCATTTGATGAATTGACAATTCGACTACCCTTCTGGGAACAACCCCAAGTGACTTGAGAAGAGATGGAGAGTCCTGGTCTTTCCTTCCTATCACCTTGTCCCTGAGGTGTGGAAAGGAAGGGTCAAAATCATACCTGTGTATGGCAACCACTTCTGCAGCCTGCCTTGACCCTCACATCCTTCAGAGCTGCCTTCCCATGTGAACTCGAGGGTGACCAGAGAATACAGAACATAAAATTCCTGAGCTAGGGAAGGTGTGAAATACCCACAGGGATAAACTCTGCATAATTCATTTTGATTCTTACCCCCATGAAGTCCCTCTCAAGCACCAGGTGAACACTGAGTGTGATGAGAAGAGTGCAGTGACCCGTGGTGTCCTGCACCCTCTTCTGAGTCTGCTCATGCAGACTTTGTTTAAATTTTCTCCTCACCACCCTGCAGTGTGTGTCTAAACTTAGCTCTCAGCCACAGAAGATCTCAGGTAGGCCATCAGTAGCATTTAATTCAAAAGAAAGACTGTTTCCTGTACAGACTGGTGCTCAAAATATCGTCAGAGGAAGATGAAACAATTTACTCATCAATTCCTGGTCACCATAGTATAAGAAAAATACCATGGCACCAGAGAGATTCAGGAAATAATTGGGAATGGTAATTTGAAAACTAAGACATGAAGCTTGTGAGGCTAAAAAGAATTTGTTATATAGGGATCCAAACGAAAAAAAAAATCAAAAATTAAGGGAGAGAGAAAAATGGGTTTTCTTAAAAGAATGCTAAGTTAATTTCAGCTGTAGATCATACTTTCATTCCATTGCAGCTAAGTACAAATAGAAATAAAGTGAAAAAAAATTGAGGGCAATGTCAAGAAGCACTTCCTTACATGAGCAGTAATTGGAGAGCAAGGTGACCTGTGAGACAATGTCATGAGAGAAAAACATTAGTGTAATTAAAAAATCACTTAGATGCACTACAAGGAGAAAGGATGAATGAACTTTGGCACAAAATGCCTCTCCCAGCCCCTCATCCAGCCCACCAGAAACGTGCTTGGACTCACAGAGTCACTTTGGTTTGAACCACTCCAAGTCCTACTGCAACATGCCACAGAGGAGGAATGACTTTGCTGTCATTCTGCTTGCACTGAGTATGTTGCCATAGATGGAATGGGACAGGGATCAGTCATTTCTCCTCTTGGATGGTTTTCTGAAATGCATTCCCATGCAGCCTGTGGGCAGAGGACCTCTCAAGCCATCTTACTGGAGAGACGTGAGTATCAGGCCTGTCCTTGACCCTGCCACCGGCAGGGTGGAGTGGATGGGGGGAGAAGGGATGAAGCCACACCAGTCCTTACTGCTGAATCACCACTGATGGGAAAGCTGCTGGCTTCAGGGGCAGACTAATAGCAAGTTTGTGCTCCTCTGATTCATGCAAGCAGTGAATTAAACTCTTCCCCCAGGGAAAAGGGACCTGTCCTGCAGAGGGGCACTGCATCCTCTACCTGGGGCTTGGGGAGAAGTGGGAGGACATCCCTCCTGCCGCTGCACACACACACACACACACACACACACACAAAATGTGCTCACAGACAGCGCACAAAGGCTTTTTGGAAAGCACATCCTGCCTCCCAGCTGGTTTCCCTGCACTGTCACCCTGAGCACTGCTCCTGGACCCATTCTGTCACCTTTGCTCTCACTGAAGCTTTTACAACATGTTGGGCTTTCACTGTACACAGCTGCTTTCCTGCGAGCTCTTCAAATCACGAGGATTAAATTGCGCCGGTATGGAAACCAAGGGAACATTTATCACTGACAAAAGGCGGCAAGAATTTTTCTAAATCAGAGATTTTCTTACAGTAGAACTTTTGTTGCTGGAGCAGATCTATAATAATATCACTACTGTTTCAGTATTTTTATAACAGTGCTGCTGGGAAGAGCAGCCCTTTTAATACAAATGCTGTCATTTAGAATTGCTGCTATGGTAGAAATCTTAAATTAAGCACTGTCCTTTATACAAAATACAGCACCACCTGCTTGAACACAGGGCTGATAAAACACTATATTTTTTTCCATGTGTCACATCAAATTATCCAGCAATATAAAAGAAATGGAAGTACACAAAAGTCAGGGCTTTTTTTCTGAAATGCCTTCACCCGTATCTTCTCCTTACAAGCACAATGTGCTGGGTGGGGGGGCAGAGATAGACTGAACAGGCTCTTCAGAGAAAAATTCCTTCAAAATGACCAATTTTTATGTCAAAACTACATTCAGAACCACAGTTCTGGTGCCCTTTCAGTTCAGATCCATAACATGTCCCCAGCTGCACAAAATGTCTGTGTATTCACAGGTGTGGGAAAAGGACTTCTAGTACAGCTATACAATGACATTCTCCTACCTAAGGCAGAGTTCATTTGCAGTATGCCTAATAGCAGTTTCTCTAATGAATAAGTTACTGGCTGATACAGCTAAATCAATCTGCTGAGTTTTAAAATTAGTTTTTTGCTGTTGTTATTGTTGTTTTTCTGTGTGGTCGTGAAGTGCTGTTGTTTCAGCATTAGACAAGGAATTGGAGAACATTTCATCAGCTTGCCAGGCTGGCCAGGGAGTCCTGTTGCCAGGATGAAAGTCCCTTGGAAAGGAAGCACATCTCCTGCCTTTCTTCTCTACTGCAACAAGGATGGTACAGGCAAGCCCCAAACTCAGTCTGATATATGGCAAGGATAGGGCTTGGCTGTGCACCCCAAAGGCAGAGAGGAGTCCCAGATGTGCTGATGGAGGCTGAAGCACAAACAGAGGCAGTATCTAATCCCCTCACGTCTGCTGTGAATAACCTCAGGGCCAGGCACTCCACATGTTGCTGTCAGAGGTTGTCCTCTGCACTCCAGGTCATGAGAGTTCAGACAGGGAAAAATACAAACCACAACCCCAAGTCTTGTGCCTGAGTGTCTTTGAACTATTTTTGAGGCCCTCTTGCCACCTACAGATTATTCCAGCAAAGGAAATATGCTTGTGACACATTCCCAAGCATTATGCCATTACCTAGTATTTATTCTTCTGCATGTCAGATAATTGGCAGTGTAATGATGACAGTCATTTCTTCCATGGGGCGGCATGCATTGAGGCTCCTGTGATGGGGTATATAAAGCTTGACTTAGATCCAGAGAATTTTGAAGAAGGTGCTGACAATACACCCATTAATTCACAATTACGTTCCTTCAGAGAGCCTCCTGGCACTTTCCAAATACTGTTTAGAGCACATGCCTCTTTTATGAGACAAGTAGTGTGACTATGGAAGTCAAAAAAACAAGGACAGAGAGGTTTAAGTAACTTGCCAAGAGCCCTACAGGAAGGCAGTTCCAGAGGTTACCACAGAAATTCACCCTGTGCTAGAACCATCTGTTCACAATGGCTTGAATTTTTGGGATTTATTTATATTTGACAGAACTGTAATTTTTCTCTTACTTTGGGTGTCTGCTGCTTGGGAGAAAGCAAAGATTTGGTAGTCACTAGTGATCCCTTAGTTACTAGGAAATGTATGAGAGTTGACACTAGGAGGTGACAAAATGTAATTGCCATACCAAATCAAACCCCAGCCCAGAAAAGTCCTTCAAAATTCCAAGTTTGCCGTGCTGGAGCCATTGAAGTTTCCAGAAGAGATTAAGTACCCGCATACATCTCTGCAGGGTCTGATCACAGTCTCTGTTTGAGGGTGTGCCTTGTAATGCCATGACTACTGGACGTGCAAGAGCCACAGTGACCTCCAAAAACTGCAAGGGCTCCAGTCAGTTCTCTCAAATGTGGCATTAGGATCATGTTCCTTGTGGTAACAGTGCCTAGAGATCTGGTATCCATCAGGGATCTTGTCCTCATCATGTTAGGCACTGCACTTTGCCAGTTTGAGTCCTGTCCTTTCCCACCCTCATTGCTCTGTGAACTTGTTTTCCGTTGCAAGTTCTGCTCTTCCATCTGGCAGACGAACCCTTCCTCTATGGCTTTGGGAGAAAAGGAGGCAGCTCCCGTTGTTCCATTGTCCTACAGCATGGAAAGGGACTGACAAAAAATCAACCACTTTAGATATTCAGTGCTGTGTAGCAATGTTTTGGTTTATAGGAACAAAGGTTGTGCTTTAACAAAACCCTGCCACTGTATTTATGAAGATTATGGTGGTTTTGTTGAGAGATAAACATGAAGAGGCTTTTAAAGCTAAATCACACTGCTTGAGGATTGTGCCTGTCCTGGCACATGACACTCACTGAGGAGGTCTTGGTAAAATGATAATTGACCTGGTAAGGAGAGACATCCCTGGCTGGTTTTTATTTTTATGTTGTACAACGAGGTTAAACAATAGTTCATTTTTTCTCACTGATACCGTAAGCTGAGTTAGCACTGACAGCAATTTCTACATTTTCACATTAAATAAGATCTGCTAAAACTACTCGACTGGCAACAGAAGGATTGTGTTTGCAAGGATTGCTTGTGGTCAGACCATTCAGAGGCTGTTGGTCCATTCTGCCATGAGTAATATACTCCAGTGAGTAGCTGGACTGGATCAGCAAGGCTAGTGTCCCTAGCAAGGAAAAAAAGAGCTGTGTAAATGAACTGTATCTTGATAGCCAAAAGGCTAGGAAAACTTGCCACAACTCTGCAACTCTTCCGTGAATTTTGGTTTTCTTTAAAAAGTCAAGACATTAGTCATCAGAGTTAAAAATTTTACTTGCTTCAACTGTGAGTTAAAGCATTTTCTCACGAGAAATAATTAATTGTTAATTGTTCTTTCTCCTTTTCTTGTAGCCTTATCTCACGGAATAAGTTGTCATTATAAGAGATCAAAAAGCTCATTTTTCTCAGGGAAGCCTGGATTCCAGGACTTATTGAAAATCCAATTGTAAACCGAATATTTGGCAATAGTAAGAAAGCAGGGCGTCTTTTGTTTGAAAGACAATCTAGCAGATCTACCCCAGATAAAACCAATTGTCTGCTTTACAGGTATCTGGCAGATGAGAGGTTAGCTTTGGCTGATTCAAGCCATATAGCTATTTCTCTTCTCTTTTTTTAGCAGTACTTTCTCATAAACAGAACTTCATCAGACTGAAACAGCCCTCTATTTCTGTGTGGCTGCACTGTTTTCCTCTAAGCAAATTCTTCACATGCCCAGAAGGAATCTTGTTTCCAACATCTGGGAGTACTTTAGAGGCTTTCATTATTTATATGCCAAGATAATATCTTTTGCCCATGAATGTGCTACTGTTCCCATTGATTAGATGTTTGCTGATTGCTGCCAACTGCAGTGGCAGGGGTAGCATGGAAGCTATTCCCCAGTCCTCGCTTTACATCACAAACTATGGGTCTCCAAATGCCCATCTGACCTTCAGGAATTCATTAAATTTAGACTGCTACTGACTTGGGAAGGCTATAAAGTGAGGAGTTGTAGGGGAAAAAAAAAAAAAGCTGGCATTTAAAATTAACATTAAAGACACACCAAAAGGAAACTAGAGAAAACAGCTATTTACATGAAAGGAGAAAAAGAGAAATAAGAGAGGCTGTAGAATGAGAAAGGACAATTTCTTCATTATATCTTTGGTAACTAGGAGTTGCCTAGCTTGTCCCAGAGCAAGCTAGGAGTGAAAAGAGCCCTTGCAAAGACGCATGAACCCGGCTCCTCAGGGTTCCCAGGGCTGTCCCCAGCCTCTTGTCCATCCTCACAGTCTCTGCTCAAACCCAGCCCTGGACTCTAAAGTGCTTGTCTCAGCAGAGACAAAAGGGAAACAGGGAGAGGAAAATGCCGATAGGGCCAAAAACTGCCACTCAAAGAACAGCTCTGAAACCGTAGCAGGAAGTTTTGCAATAAAATGAATGCATGTTTTCAAAACAAGGAAGAAAGTATGGTTTCCCTATCATTTCCTCATGGCTTTGTTAGGAAACATTCCTCAAGTGCTGTGCTGCAGCAAACCACCTGCAGTTTTATTAAGAAAATGAATTAAAAATATCAGATAATGCTAAGGCATTTTTGAACATGCAGGAATTAGCAGGTTTTTGACAAACTCCCTGAGCTTCTGAGAGGACTAGTTTGCATCTCCTCATGGACTGGTGATTGGTGCTGGTAGCATGCTGCTGTACCTGCAAGGTTAGTGGCCATGATAGCCCTGCTGCCATGGGGAGGTCCGTGAGTTTAACCTGCATCTTCACAGTCCTGCTCAAGTAATTCACTGGGTAGACGGGACTAAAACTATTGCCTGTGTGTCCAGAATGTCTGGTTAAATATATTTTTGCTTGAACCCCTTAGTAATAATTGCCTATTTAATTTTTCTTCTGCAGCAAGACGTGATACATATTGCACATTGTATTTGCAGAGACACTTCCCAGGTTTTCTCAGGTTAGTTTCCAATTTGATTTTTTTTCTAGTAGACTTACGATGCTTGCCTCCATCTCTGGCATCTCTTGCATCTTTAGAAGCAATATTGACAATTCGTAAGTATTTCAAAGGTTGATGTTTTAACAAGTAGACTGTATTCTTTTTTCTGGAGATATTTATAGGAGCACTCAATGGTTTTCTTTGCTCATTTTCACTATTGCTGACAGAGATCTGATCCCCAACCATCCAGTGTAATTGCTACTATGACATAACCAACAGCTTGATTAATTTGATTTTAAAGTTACTAGACATTTAGCAACTATAGTGTTTCAGGTATTTTTCGTCCTATACAGATGCCCAGAAATGGAAAAACAGACACCAGGTCCTCAGCTGGCATACACTGTGGTGTTATGGTCACTGCAGCCACGCTGGTTTACAGCAGTTGTGGATCTAGCTTGTTTCCAGAGTATGCATTGATTTTGCCATAACTCTTTCTTTCCTGGTTTTCAGCCATTTAAATGTAAGGGAATTTGACATTTTGGGAGTGTACACGGCATGGCTGTGTCAGTCTTGATGCTGTGTTGATGATGCTTTTGGGCAATGAATAATAACCATGGGGTAGCTTGGAAATTAAAGCCCTGATTTTATTTGTATAGTCTACTAGGTTAACAATTAAATTTCAGCTAATTTATATACTTGAAGAGTCTGGGAGTGTAGAGAGTTCTGAATTAACACATTAATGAACAGTGTTGTGGAAAAAAAATATTCAGCAAGGGGGCAGTGCCAATGGTTTTGGTGCTGGAGAAAGTTTAGGAAGCCCCCTGCTTATCTGTACCTCTGTGGTGACAATGTGACAGCTGATTTTCTTTGTTTTAAAGTTAAGTAGGTCACCTCTTTTTCCCCAAAAGGTTTTTGCAACCAAAACTATGCCACCCATCTCCTCCTCCCCACAGCTGCTGACACACAGAGGCTGAGCTCCTCACCGATGCCAGTGATGTCCCTAGCTTTTGCAGCGAGGCAGGGGGTGGGCAGGGCATTTCCAGGGGACGTTGCTGTTCTTGGCTGACCCTTCCCTTGCCCGCCAGCATCACTGACTGGCAGGGCATGCTGTCACCTGTACCCTTGGAATAAAATTGTCACTCTGAATCATTCTAATGAAATGATGAAGGTTCCATATAAGAGAAATTCTCGTCAGTGACTATAAAACCACTATTTTAGGCAGATTTACAGCTCTCTAGCTGGATTTGTGTGAAATAGGAGCTGGCGTTGTTTCGCGGGCTTTGAACTCCAGCCAGTTTGCAGCACTCCAGGGCCTGACAGGCTCTCATGAGCTCTGCAAAGAGCTGTCCCTGGCTGCCCTGCCCTGCCCTGCCAAGCCCCACTGCCTGGGAAGCCTCTTGCCGCTTCAAGGGGTGCAAATGGAGTCTGACTTCTCTTTGGTGAGCGTGGGAGGAGTGACTTACAGGTGGGGTTTGAACTCAAATGTTTGCCTATTTGGTGTCGGCTCGCCAAGCTTTGTCCATGGTTGATAAGAACTGAGAGTTGGCTTCAAATCCAGCTTCACTGAGAGTGACTGCAGATATCATCTAAAGAGTTTAGAGATAAAAGCTGCTAAGGCCATGAGAGATACTGCTGTTAAAGGGAGGTTTTGGCATGTATCTATAAAAGAACATATCCCTGATTATTTGTTCTTGCCCTCATTTCATACTCACAGACCAACAGTTTTGAACATGTGCACAAGAACCAATGTTTTACTGTTTGAGTTATTTCAGAGCCTCCTTTTTAACATTACTAATTGACCCACTGATGGATGCTTGCTCTCCTTACTTTATCACTGTAATGTTGTTCTAGCTAATTCCCTGCTGAAGTGGCAGAGCTACCCATTAAGCAAGCGCCATGAGCTGATAAGGAACAGCAATATGATTTATGCATTGCATCAGGGAACAGGGACAAATATTGGCATCAAGGTGACTTATTTGACTATGAAGTTTATAGTGAAAAGGTCTCAGTGGGGAGTACCAGACATTAGTTCAGTGTTTTGCCATAAGCAGGGAGCCAAACATGTTTTTCTACTCTGAGTGATACTGTGTTCAGCACAGAGGATGCAAGAAAGAAGACAAGGAACCAAGGGCAGCCAGCAATGCTGTACATCTGCAGTTCAAAATGGTAGATACAGGGTAAGGGGGTAAACACAGTAATCAAGATTTCTGCGTGAGTTTGTGTCCTTAGGTGCTTCCAGGTAGAGTCTTACTTGTGTATGGAAACACCAGCCTTTATTGACTGAAGATGATCATATATGTTGGCAAAAAACTAGAGAGGTGGGACGAGGGATTTCTTAAAAAAAAATCAAACTGGGCAATAAACCCCAATTTTTCTTTCCTCTCATGTGACACAGTGAATGATGATTCATAAATTACTAATATTTGCACACTAACAACTTTTCTTTCCCTATTCCACAGACATCGTGACCATCAGTTTCTTAGAGTCATAGCCCCATTTTAGCCGAGATTCCACCCAAATCCATAAGGAAAACATAACACAAGAATAGCTCTTGAGGGCCAGACCTCAGATGTGTCTGCCTCAACGTTCTGTCTGTGATAGCAATCTCTAGCAAGCACCTGAAGAATGTAATTAGTAAATGGGCATATACAAAAAGACCTTTTCCCACTAGCAAGATCCAGCTTCTGGAAGTCTGTCATTTAGTGAGTCCCTGAGCTACAGAACCTCTCCACATCATTGTGGCCCTTGGTGACCATTTCTTCCATGATTTTTTTAGTGGATTGTGGAGATGATTTTGTTCTTTTGGCCTCTGCAGCACTGTGAGTTCCATAATTTAATAGTGTGCTCTGTGAAAGAACATGTCCTGATTTCAAAGAAGAGATGAGATTGGGTTCAGTTGTGATATGATTTTGGAGCACTGCAGGTCTTCTATGCTTACAGTGGTGCACAGTAGTGGATAGAAACCCAGATGACAGATTCCTACAGTTGTGTGTATAACCAGCTTCACGTGTTCCATATGGTGCTGACAGATACAGGGATCCACAACCAGCACTCCAGTAGCCACCTCTCATACATCATCTCGTAAGTGAACTCAGGAGATGGGAGTGGGACAAAGCTTGTCTTAATTTTACCTTCACATCCAGAAGTAGTGTACCTTATGTCACCTTGCATATAGCAAAATTTCAGAGGTCCTAGGGAAGCCCTTGTGATATTTTCAGATTTTTTGAACCAGAAATGAGTAACAATCAGGTAGCTTTTCTGCTTCTGTATTTTTAAAAAACCCTGTATGACATCCATGCCCATTTTGTAGGCATAGACTACCCAAAAGCTCAGCCCTTATTCTGTCCTGCTTGTATGCAGCATGCAATGCTTCATTTTTCTGTAAGACTCATTTGATGAGCAGCTCAAGCTGAAGTTCACAGCAGCTGGACAGATGTGAGCTGCAAAGGAATATGTGAACTGATGATGGAAGAGGGGGCAAAGAGGGCAGGTCAGGGCCAGAGCAGGATCTGTCCATGGGGTGCAGCAAGGGTGACTGTCCCTGAGCGCAGACACAGTGACACAGGGTTTCCAGAGCTCAGCCTTTAAACCGGGGAAAGGCAGAAAGAAGGACCATATTGGATGATCCTTTTGCTCACAGTGGTGAGCCAAGCTTCCAAACAGGGGATGTCAAGCTATGCAACAGAAGGGTGTGGCTTTTAAATGCCAGCTCTACCATGACAGACCAAAACTGCCATGGATGCTCAGGACTTTGACCCGCCACTGTGCACCATGTCTGAGGACAGATACCAAAAAAGCTAAAACACTAATTTCAATTTCAGCACTTTCAAGAGGCTAAAATGTTTCTTTAAGCTCTTTGGATGTCAGTGTTCTCACCTATAAAGGAGAGACAGCCCAACTTAGCAGCTCACAATATCATTGTGAAACACAGACAATTAATGCTTGGAAAGTTCATGAGCTGTTGAAAGCACCATACAAATGCTAAATATTATTATTGAATTACAGTGTGATTGGAACAAATTGATTTGTTAGGAAAGTTTCAATGAATCACATTCATAACAAATTCAGTTTAATTTACATCAGTGAGTCATTAGCTGACTGTTCTGCTGATCTATTTATACATTCTGCTGAGAAGATAGCCAGTTTTAAGAATCAGATATTAAGATAACAGAGCAGTGGGATCAAGCACCTTGTAAAATGTGTGGTAGTGTCAGTCCCTGTTTAGCTATCCCCTTTTCCATCATATTTGATCCTGACAAAGGTGGTGTGCAAAGCACCTGCAATAAAATGTCCCTTTTTTGAGTGCTCTGTGTTTGCCCAAAAGTACAGTGCTTCTCTTAAAGACCAGTGCTTTGGAGAACTTGGTCTAAAATTAAATGCATCATTTTTTTATTCTCTGCAGGCTTCACTATGTAGGATGATTACAAGCTATGAAATACTGAGTTCTGGAAACCCAAATTACTCCTGGATTGAAACCTCCCTCAAAGCACTCACTTCAGGGGAACAATTCAAACCACAGGACAGAATAGCTCAAGATGGCAACATGTCTTTGGTCCTGTTCTGCCACATTTTCCCTCTCTGCAAGGGAGAGGCAGGGCTACATCTCTGGCTGTACAGAAATTTTAATTTGGATGTTTGGATGACAGCATCCAGCGTCTCAATTAGTTATGCCAGCTTGCATCAAACACTCTTTATTAACTGCCACAGATTAATGACCCACTAGGAAGCAAATCCCTGCCAGGGGACGAGAGGCCAACATTTAGCTATTGCAGGAAATTTCAGAGGGAGCTTCTTTTCGTGGTAATAGGAGGATTATACTGGTTTTGGCTATGGATGCTGCAGTGAGAGTGGGATGCAGAAAGGGAGTGAACCATGGTTAGATGGGAGGATGGGAGAGGGGAGTGCCTGCATGAGGTGCCTGGCTCCCCTGACAGAGAGGGGGCAGGAGCAGAGGGGACAAAAGGGTGAAGCTGTGCTGTGAAGAGCTCAGCAAAGCAGGTACAGGTTTGAGCTGGGTTCAGGGAAGCAGCATCTCACATCTTCACAGGAAATTTGCCTATTTCTAATTAAAAGCAGTAAATCAGAGCTTGGCAAATGGAAAAAGGCAAAATGAGCCAGAGATAGAAAATTTATACAGGGGTCTTTCAAGAGACCATTGAAGAAAAGAGGGACTTTTCAGGTAAAACTAAAGACAGAAGGACAATATTCTTCTCATGCACTAAAGATAAAGGAACTTCTGCATGAGGGCTGTTCTCCCTCCCCACCTCCCTTGGCCAGCAGAGCCCCAGCAGGTACCTGCACCCCAGTGCCCAGAGACAGAGGAGCTGGTGGAGTGCCAGTGAGATGGGTCAGCACCTGCAGGCTGGCATGGGGTAGGATGTAAGATTAGGACCACAGGTGGTGGAGTGGACAATGGCAGAATCTTAACAGCTTTGCTATCCTTGGTGTTGCTTTCACTAACGCTGGGCTACTATCTGGCAGAGGTAGGTTGCCCACCATTAACGCAAGTGTTTCTAAAATTAAAGTAAGAAGAAGGCAAGTACTGGCACTTCACAAGAATTTTATATATTTTTTTAAGCCTGAAAGAAACCCAGTGATACTTCTGAAATAACAGGAATGAGACAGTCAAAGTGTTGTACAAAGGCTGCCTTTAAAACTTCCTTTTTATTTTCTGATCATAATTTTTGATCTTCTTCAATCGAATGGAGCATCACTTAGAAACTGATGAAAAGAGAACCTTCATCTGGTTATTAACTCCTTGATGAAAGACCTGTAAAAAGTGCATTGTTCATTTACAGGACTTAAAAAAATATTGAAAATTAACTGAATTCTTTATGAGATACCTGGCTTCTTGCAAGTTATAATTGGGCACACACACTGGAAAGCTGACCAGTTATGACTGCAAAGATGGGAACAGTGTTGTGCTGTTGCCAATAAAATTAACACGTTACTAGACTTCTCATTCCCTTCTTCACCACTTGGATAATCTCCCTCTCTAAATGACACTGATTTGAGAGGTAGGAGAGGCAGTTTGAGCTAAAATAGGGTAGCTAAAACCTGTCCATCCTAATAGATATCAGATCAACTTTTTTCTAGATACAAAATTAATTATTTTAAAATTGCAACAAAACTTTACACAAAGGACAGGTCATCTTTGACTAAAAAAAAAGCGTGTTTCTTTGGAGTAGCACACACCCTGAAAGAGTGACTTGGTAATGCTGTTCCAGCACTATCCAGGTGCTGTGTTTGTGTGCCTCGTGGTCTCTGATTCCTCTTTCCATCCTCACAGCAGGGCTGGTTCCTATGATAGTTCACAGCATAGCTGGGAAATGACCTGGTGCATGTTGCCGAGCCTCTCCTGCCTAAGCTGTGCTTTAGCCTCTCTTCTCTCTTGGGAGAGAACAAGAGAGAAAGTTCAGGACCTCCACGGATCAAGACACGGGTGCAGGTGTAGAAGAGTCCCAGTTGTGGCAGGGGCTCTCCTGCAGGCTGGTGGCTCTCGTTCCTCAGCGGGGCAGTGTTGGTGGAACCCCCCTTAGCCCCACCACAGACGAGACAGAGGGTGTGGTGCTGCCAGCAGGGCCATGGAGCACTGGGTTATACAGGGGCTCCACAGGACACTCCTCTGTCCCCCCTGAGCATTCCACCTTGTCCTGGCAGCCCTTTCTCTGCCCAGCTGGCACGGGGAGGCTTCTGGGGACAGCTGGAGGTGTAGAAAGGAGACCCTTTGCAGAGGAATGCACAACTCATCCCACCCTGCCTGCTGTTGATACCCAAAGGCTTGCTTTTTTAGAGAGATAACCCGCAATAGATGATCCATGCAGGAAAGAGAGAGAACGGACCTCCGTTCTTCAAAGTCTTGAAGCCAGAGCTGGGCAAATGTTTCTCATTGTAACAAAAAATCAAAGCTTGGGCAGAAACATTTACGCAACTGTGTCACATGTAAAGAGTGTTTCAGTTCCCTCATCAAAACAAAAGGGGGGACCAAAGGGGAACAAATAGTCTTGTCTCTGCGTTAGTTAAAGGGGATGTTAAACTTATTTTTGTTTCAAACTCATGCTTAGGCTGGAAGGCTACTTAAATCAAAATATATGTAGCCTGCTGTTTCTACAATGAAAATGTTTTATTTTTAGTTGACCCAAATCTTGACCCAAATTACATTTTTTCTATTTTTCTCACATGAGAAAACAAAACAGGAATGAAAATTCATTTCAAATGTTTCAGAAACAAACCTTTTTTAAAATCCCTGTGTTGGACCAAGGTACTATTAAATTAACAAATGAGAATAAGCAAACTCACAATCTCTGTTGATGGCCCCAACAGGGAATGAATACCAGGCCTTCAATTGAAGTGGTTATGATTTTTATTTCAGTGATGCTTTGAAGTTCTATGGCTCTTGGAGATTTAAATATTTCCAGTTGTGTTGAAAATGAGGATGCAACACTTAAGCAGCTGTCTTTTTGAAGGACTGCACTTTCATACACGTAGATACCACAGGAATTCCACCTGAATTGCTGTAGGATGACCCTGTTTGAGCAGAGTTTGGACCAGACGACCCACTGTAGTCCCTTCCAGCTTTACTTACTCTGTAATTCTGTGATTCTGTACCTAGGTAAGAAAGCAGGGTGGTTTGCCTAAATTTTCTTGCTTTAAGAAGATTTCAGTAACATCTTCTGGGTGACAGCCTCTGCAGTGATGCTGGGATGGCAAACATCTGTTCTGAGCAAATTCCACCTGGCCTAGCCATGCATTCAGCCAGACTGAACTGTGTCTTTAAGAAGAACACAGAGTTAAAAATAGCTCCTTGTGAAATGAAAAGCTTGTAAATGCTCTAAATGCTTTTTTAATAAAAGGAAATTGCTGCAGGAAGTGATTCCTTATATTCCAGGCTCTGCCAATTGTTTCCAATCAGTGCAGCTTGGGGTAGCTATTATCTCACTAAGTTTTATTAATGTGTTTGTTGTTGTTGCTTTTCCTTTGAAAATAATCTGCAGGATAACTGGAGTTCTGCTGCTCAACCTGTGGGGTTTTGCCACTAAAGCTGTTCCAAGGGGTTCTTTCCCCAACACCAATGCCTCACAGTAGCACATAATAATCTCCTCCCTTCTTACTCCTCACTGGACCTTTGGCCAATTAGCAGGATGCAGTGTTTCGAAATGCTCCTCCCCTCCCATTTTCCCTGTCATTCTTCCTTCCCTGAACCAAAACACCCCGACTACAACAGGTCCCTCACCCCGACTGGAGCCCTTCCATGCAGAGGTGCCTCTTCACAGAGCAGTGTGACAAGACCTGAATCTGGGAGTGGCTCATCACGAGGCCAACAGCACAAGCAATGGGACACACCTGGCAGTTTAGGGGCTACATGAAATCAAGGAGTGATTCAGAGTGGGTGGTGGCCCTGTGGACTGCTGTAAATGGGAGAACAATTTGGGACCTGAAGTGTCACGGCTCTTGTTGACATTCTGCAGTCTCACAAGACCTCAAGCCAAGCAAACAAGAGGCTTATAGCAATTTTTTAACTGGCAAAAACTTAATGCTAGTGACTGGTGACTAGATGGACATGTGGGAAACTCAAAAATTTGTAAAAATAGTAACTTGATTCAGAGCTTTGAGAAAATCAAAGTATATAATTTCCAGTGTTGATGACAAACTCCTTCTCTCCTGTTAGAGATTACAGTCCAGACTCATGCCTCCAGTTCTACTGAAGGTGGTCCTAAGAACCAGGATGGACAATCCACAGTTCCAGGCCAGTGACAAGTTGGCATAATTTCTAACTCTTCCAACAGCTTCAAACACCAGCCATTTTTAATAACCTCTACTAGTAAAAATTGTCTTCTGCTTTTCTTGAAAAGACAGACTTCTGTCCCTTGGTGACTGAAGTCAAAGGGACCTTTCAGATGAACGCAAAAACACATTTTCTCTTTGTACTCAGCACTGGTGAAGCCACACCGCTAGTACTTCACCGGCTTCTGGGCCCCCCACTTCAAGAAAGACACGGAGGTGCTAAAGCAAGTCCAGGGGAGGGCTATAAAGGTGGTGAAGGGTCCAGAGAATTGGATGAGGAACAGCTGAGGGGGTGTTTAGCCTGGAGAAAAGGATACTCAGAGGTGACCTTATGGCTCTCTACAGGTCCCTGAAAGGACGCTGTAGCCAAGGGGGAGTTGGCACCTTCTCCCAGGCAACCAGCAACAGGAGGACGAAGCCTCAAGCTGTGCTAGGGGAGATTCAGGCTGGACATCAGGAAGAATTTCTTCAGAGAAAGGATGACTAGACTTTGGAATGGGCTGTCCAGGGAGGTGGTGGAGTCACTGTTCCTGGAGGTGTTTAAGGAAAGACTGGAAATGTCACTCAGTGCCATGGTCTGGTTAACAAGATGGTGTTTGGTCAAAGGTCAGACTCTATGATCTCAGAGGTCTTTTCCAAGCTGCAGGATTCTGTGACTGTGTAAGTGAAGATGATGGACTGTCCTTTTGGTTTATGGCCAGGTACTGTCTCTCAGGTGGCCCCAGTCCACAACAGCAAGTGTGCAACCCCCTGCATGGGAGACCCACCACAGAACAGAGTAGGTGTGTAAGCACCCAAACCAGAATCATCTCCACAGTCTTATACAGACAGAAATATGAAACAGCCTATCGAAGATAGGGTATGGCCAGAAAACACCCTGTTCTATTGTTAAATGCCAAAGGTAGATTTGTATGCAGCATTTTAAATAATTAAACAGCAAAACAGTGTTGCCATCTGCCAACATCCATCTGGTGAGGCGAGCACAAAGCTCTGAGTGAGAAGGAGCACCAAACAAGATCCACTCACTAACAGAAGAGATTCCAGCAATCAGCTCACGGTTGGTTTGTGGTGCTGTCATCTCTTCTGCTCAAAAATAACTGGCAGTCCCAAAAGCCCCTGTTTAAATAAGGCTGCTGGTAGAGCATGAAGCTTTGCCAGTACAAGCAGAGACATGGCTTTGTAGTAGAGGTTGCAATAAATATTTTGTAATCAGAGACCCTATAATGTTATTTGTAAATGTAGGGACATGCTGGCTTCAGTATTATTGTTAACGTCTGGCTACACTCATTCCTGCACTGTAAAAGAAGTAGACTGTCAGAGAGATGTCTAGAAGGTGATGATAATGTTCAGAGAAAAGGAAAGGTCTCTATAAAGAAGGATTCAGGAGGTTCAGACTGTATTTTACACAAGAGAAAATTAAGAGGTGATATGACAGAGGTAGCAAAACCAGGGAATCTAGTAATTCCCAGATACTCTTTCAAATATCCTTTCAAATAAGAGTGAGCTGCAACCTAGTGAAATTAAAAATAAGTTTCACAAGCATCAGAGGGAATACTGAGGTTATGATTGTCTAGCTGTGATTGTGGCACGAAGCAGATTCATTGAACTTGAAAATTGCAGTACAGTATTTTTTCTTCATCTTTCTCTAACTTTTGGAGCCTGTTTGTTTTTAATAATTTAATGGAGTTCTGAAACATTTATGCAAACACTCAAAGTGTGCACAGTTATATAAGCACAGGTATCAGACAGTAGAGGGTATTGTCTGTCCTCTGCATGGCTGTAGGGTAAGAAGTGTGCCCTATAGACTCAGGCAGGGCTCCTTATTAGCTGTAGGCAGGATGGGGAAAAACCAGATCTTCCAGCACACAGCAAATCCCACCACAAACTGGGGTCACATTTGTGGTAATGACGCTTTGGATGAGCACCATTGCAGCCAGATACCCAGGGGGGTTACCATGTTCAGAGCATCCTCATCCTCCCTTGGTAGAACTCCCACAGAGCTTCACTCTTACAGAGAACTGAACAATGCCAGCTGATGCCAGAAGCCATTGAGAACTGAGGGCAGTTGCTCTTTTGCAAGAACAGGCTTATCACTTCCAAAAGCCAGAATAATACAGTTGTATTACTAGCTGTGATAAGGAGGAAGCTTATTCTGGGGAAGATACATTTTCACCGTGCGCTGCCTCCACTATTATTTGTGTTGCAATAATGCCACAGTGTGCCGGCCACTGTATGGATGGGCATAGGGAAAGAGATCTCTCTGGACCAGATAGCATCACTTCTTATTGAAAACTACCAGCTGAATGAATTTTCTCACATCAGAGTGCCATGGGCTTCATCCAGTTTCAGATTGCCATCTTATAAACCCAGCCGCCTGACACTGGGATGTACAACCAACAGCAAGCAGATGGAAAAGGGGATGCAGCAGATTGAGGTTATCTGTGGGGAACAGGGATGGCTTTCCTGCTACAGATGCCCTAAGAATGTATTTAATTTTGTCAGCTGTCTCAACGGGAATTCAACACTTTGTTCATAACACGGATATTTTCTGTGCATTTGGCCACAGTTTTCACTAACTACTAACAGAATTTTGCATAAGGGTGGTAAGGCACTGAGGTCAATGACTCCCTTCAGCTACCAGACCCTTGAAGTGATGATTCTGTTTCAGACTCTATTTATGACAGGTAGCACCTCAGACTATGTCCTTGTAGCTCAGTTTATGTTTGTGGCTGAGCAGGACAGAACAGTTCTTTTAGAGAACCGAGTTTTCTGAAAGGCTGTACAGGCATAGCCAAGGAACAAGAGCAGAAGAAAGCAAAACCTGTATGAGTCCCCAGTAGGCTACCATGTACTAGGCACATACTCTTTCCCCCAGAATTTACTTTTTTTTGCTGAGGGGCAAGGATGTAGGTCATCTTTTCCTAAAATGACAAGAAGAGTTTTCATTGGCAAGTGGGCAAGCACTTGGCCGGGGATGTTTGAGAGAAGCCACGTGCTGATCTCTGCTCCTGTGCAGGCACGGGAGCTTGCAAGGAGTGATGTTACTGAAGCAATATTGGAGCTTTGGGGACCACAGCACCTTCCCCACCCTTCCTGATATTATTAACACATATTTAAACATTCAAACTGGAGTTATCTGCTGGAGTGTTTCTTTTTCCTCAATACCTGAATGAGCAGAGCTGGAGGAAGGAATAACATTTTTCTCAAGTTCTTTGATGTTTTCGCTGTTCAAGCAGTTTTCTCACTGAGAAAAGTTAGATTTGCTTTGGCCTCCTCTTTTGGTTTCTGGTGTCACAGGACTTCTAAGGACAAGGATTTTCTTGGTAGAGAACAGAGTCAAGAATATCACTTTTGCTTCAAAAGCATTTGTGTGATTTTCTGCAAAAACGTAAATATGCATTTCCAGGAAACAACAGCAAAATTTGCTGTCTTTCAAGGTAATTGCCTGTTGTTAATCGAGGTTCAGGCGGAGCAAAATTGGTGGTTGATCTCACCCCAAAGAACATCTCTCTGAGCTTTGTGGTATCTTGGTCTCTCACTGGTGGAGACAAGCAGACTCTCTCTGAGGATTGAACGCTGCTTCTGGTGCAGCAGGAGATGCAGCTTACAGCCCTCACACTAACTGAAGGGAGCCTGCTCTGATGTATTTTAAATTATTATAACAACATTTGGCACTTTCCATTTAAAAGGCAAGTGCTAAAATAAATTGAGGCAACTTCTTATTTAGATACCAGGAATTTGCAGGATAAAGGAGGAAAAAAGCAAAACAAAACTAAACAACCCAAACCAGCCAGAATCCAAATCTGTGCTTAAAATCTCCCCTATCTATTTAAGTTACTGTACCAGCTCAGCTCAATATCTAAAACAAAGAAAATGAATTATGGAACAGCACGAGGAGAGCTTGTTAATTTTCCCACTGATGCACTGTGAAATGAAAGCTTTATTCTAAGAATATCATATCCTCAGGGCTCTGTCTGGGGAGACACTGACAAATACAAATGTCCTTACAGTTTTTCTTTTATTCCTGCTTTATGGTGTATTCCAGACAGATTTCCAAAATTATATATAATAATATACAATCTGTAGTTCTGGTTTGGTGGAGTTCAAGGCTGTGATTTTCCAGGACATAACTATGCCCTGTTTGAAAATGGAAAATCAAGTGTACATAATGAAAGGCAGATGAAATTCTAGAAGAATTTCCTCATTTCTTAATCAATATTAATATATGTGACTTTAATTTCAGCATCTTTCCTCCTGTTGTGTGCCAAGGGAACATTAACAACAACAGCAGCTTTACATTTTTATAGCGCCTTTCATCAAGAAGGATTCAAAAGCACTTTACAAACCTTGGACAAAATTCTTCTTTGATCAGCACTGAAAATCTCTTAATCCATGGTGCAAATCTCTGTTGCACTTTCTGTGGCTTTTCTGCACATAGGACTTCCATTGATTTCTACAGGAATTGTGTGTGTATGGAACAAGTGCAGAATGTGTAATGGAAACCTGCACTGCAGATAAAAAGGAGGGAAAAAATGCACACGTGTGGATCCACTGCCCATGGCAGAAGCACATCACTGCTGGACCGGACCCCAGCCACAATCTGTATGTGTTAAAAGAAAGATCCAGTCTCAGTTCCCTAACTGGGACCTTCTCCATGGTGTTGCAGAAGAGGATCTTCCTTAAAGAAGGAAAAGAACAAATATTGCCTCCTGTGCACAAATTTCCCTCTGTTTCAGGGAGGCTTCCCTGTCAGCCCCTTTGAATCTCCTCCTAAAAGCAGAAAGTCAGATCTGACTGTCAATTGCCAGTGAGCAGCTGCTCCCAGATGAGTGCTGTGGGTGCAAGCAGCTTTTACCCTAAAAACACCTTTCATGGCAAACACTCCTGGGTGCTGTCTCTTGAAAATGGCAGGAGAAGGGGCCGAAAGTTTCCAGAGCTTCTGTACTATGTGTGTGCAAACCTTGCTGAGCTAAATGCTGGTTTGGAAATCTTGGCAAGTCTCCCAGGAGATGCCTGAGAAAGTGGTAGATTTAGGGAAACCCTCCATGTTTCAGCTTTCTATCTACAGCAAAATCAGGAGGTGCAGAGGGGATGCAGCAAACAGTGTTTCCTGAACTAATTCCAAGTTCAGTTTGGGCAAACCCCTGAGTTTTCTATGTCTGATGATGTTTTTTCATCCTTAAAGCTAATGTTGTGTTTGTGATTAGTGTTTACAAGTGATGAGGAACAATTTCCTGTTTAATCATCAGAAAATGAAGAGCAGCATCCTACTGAGATGAGTGGAGATCCCACAATCATCATTAATTCTGTAGATATTTCTATTCAGTAATCAAGATTTCCATCCCGGTGTTGAACCCATAAATCTCTGGCCCTGACATGCCCTATTTTACCAGGACATTCTGTTTCTCATGAGTAGAACCATATTTTTAATGAGAAAATCATTCAGAATTAAATGTCCCCTGGGGATGCTATTTGAAGAAGAAAAATGCCTCACTTGCAAAGACAGGTGTAGTAACATGATGAGGAATCTTTTAGCTACTTCATCTGGAAAAGAAAAGAGAATATTAGCCATATGAGTATGAACAATATTGGTCCATTTCAAAATAAAGTTTGCAGTCTAAGGCATCATGTTCATTTATCTCACCTGATGAGCTACCCAAAGATTTTATTCCTGTCTGCTTAAAGCCTTTCTCTTCCAAAGAGTGGAATATGCTGTTTAAGTGATTATTTTTCTTGCATTTCCTCCAGCTGGTGCATCTACATCTGTGTTTGTATTCGTGTGTTTAATATCTATTACCTAACAGGACTGCCAACTAGCTTGCACACTATTATCAAGAGTTCATGTTCTATCACTGGTGCTAATCACATGTATTAGAAACTTGATTGTGCAGTGTAAACTTCTGTCAAAAAATTAGTTTCCTTCTAATTGACAGCCTTAAAAAGCCCTAATTATTCACTGTAAATTTAAAGGCAGCTGACATTCATTAGGAACTCAACAGGAACCCTTCTTTAAGTGCCTCTGAGAACCCCAGGTCCAGTAAAGTCAAAGTCAAGGTGAATATATTGAGCCCACCCTCCCTCCACAAGAGCTGTCATTGCAAGGTACTGCTGTGGCTTTGACTTTCGAAACTCTGCCTTGAGCTTGCTCACGATTTAGAGGGAAGAGTTTGGTGGTGTTTGAAGGTAGCTAGAGAAAGTCTAAAGTAACTTGATCCAAATAATTAAACTTAGTGATAAATTGGCGCTTTTCATCTTCAAAGTGCTTTACAAACATTAATTAGTTGGGCTCGGCAAAGCCTCATAGAGTGGAAGCCACTCAATCCCTATCTCCTGTGAAGTGACTTCCTTAGCTGTCCCCCCCATGGTATTTTTAGTACCCCCAAGGGCCCACCTCACGTTTCCTTATTCTCTCTTCACATGGCAAAGACCTTTTCTGTGTTGAAAATCACGCCGGCTTAGTAATGGGTATGGGGGAGGTTTTAAAATTAAATAGCCTTTTAAAACAGCCATTGCCTTGGGTTTTCCTGGAAGAACTGAGGCATATGAAGATCAGAGGCAGGCACCTTCCTACCCTGCGCCAGCTCCCAAGCCTTCAAACCCTCTGTCCCCTTTGAACATGAAAAGCTCTGTTTCAGGCACACCGAGAGGTGGATCCATCGGCCGCTGGTCAGCGCGAGCGTGTGTCCCACTGTGAACAAAGTTACGGCGAGTGTCAGGGCCTGCCTGGCTGCCAGGTTTCCTCGCACATTAGCGCATCTAAAAACGTGTCCATGCAGAAAGAGAATACCCTCTTTGTGGCTCTGCATCACTTTGTCACAGGGCTCTGCATCTTCCTCAGGCTCACAAACATCTCTTTCTGTTGAGGTCTGGTGACCATGAGGAGACTGACATATTTTTGCAAATTTGTAGATTTTGTGACACAAATTAACAATTATGTCATGGCTGTTCTCCTTGCATGGGTGGCTGCTTAGCCCTGGATTGGCTCAGCTCTTACTCCAGGAGAGCTGCTGGAATTAACCCCATTCTCCCATTGCCTCCCTCTTCTCATTTGGTAGCTGCTGTTTCAGACATTTCCAGCTTAACTGGTATGGTATACCTAGTCCAGCTGTGTGTTTTCCTACATGGCTGAGCTCCTGATGACCCTCTTCAAAGGTTACTCTATTGCAGTCACGATGCATTAATGCTATCAAACAGCTGTTCAGGCACTAACCCTTCAATTTACTTGCCTGTCTGTCTGCCTTTCCTCAACTTGACATTTACTTTGCCAAAATAGTGGGGCAGCCTACCTACTACAAGTAGGCATATGTAAGTGAAGACAAAGACCTGGTGGTGTTTATTGCAGGAAGCACCTCTGAAAAGAAAAAGGCAAACTACCCTTGTTTTTTGTTTTTTGTTTTTTCTTCCCTACTGCTTAGTAAAAGGACAAATAAGCAGGCAGTCCAAAATAACCTTATTTATTCCGTGTGGCAACCCAAAATCTTGCTGAAAAGAACGGGTCTTCTGGTTGCATGCCAGCCTATGATGGGAAAGCCCAGGGGACAGCTGTATTCCAGGTTTTCAGCATGACTTTCACAAAGCTATTTGGCTTCTCAGTGTCTCAGGTCCACATATGACACGGTGTTGTGGGAATAAATAGGAAAGGGTGGAAATAGAGGGGAGGACAACAACCAAGTTCATCCTGAAGGCACTGAGGGGGTTGTACAAATCCTTACAGACTTCCCTCTGTTGCACTCCCAGTTGGGTTTCACCACTTCCTGTTCACAATAGCTGGACATCACTTCCTGGAACAAAATTACTATATTACACTGTTTCCTCTGTAACTTCTAGCTACTCAGCTACTTTTTTTTCGTCTGGCAGTGCTAATGGGAGCTCTAGGTTTGACTCTGTTTCCTGACCAACCCCAATGCATTGTCTGTCTTCTACCACAATCTTAAAATAGTCTGTCCTGGTCTCTGTGAAAGCAGGCACAGATGAATTTATACCCCTGTCTCACAAATGTTTAGGTCTTTGGAATTGTTGCAGAACATATCTGTGATGGAAGTTGTGTGATACTTTAATCTCAAAACCACAGAAATTTCATCAAAAGAAAAATTGGGTGGTTTTAATCCTTCAGGCAGCAGTTTTATCTATACAGATTTACCCCAAAACCCCAAAAGAAAGAGTCATACCTATCCAAAATTTTCCATAATAAAATTCCTTGTTGTGTGTCTATATGAGTCTCATGCATATCAGTCTGGGTTTGCTACAGGAGTATGGGGTGCCTGGAATAAATAGCTACAGCATGAACACTGGGGATGTAAGTACTGAGTGGCAAATCCCTTCACAGCAATAAGTTTTCCTCAGAGAAAACAAGTTATTTGGTGGAAAAAAAAAAGTTTGAATATTTCACTGGATTTGTGCTGCTGCAAAACAAAATTCGGTAAAAACAATCTAAAGCTTTCATTCTGGTACTGAGAAAAATTAGTGCCACTTCTGTTCCACTAGCTTCTGCCACTTCTGATACTTCTTTCAATTTATTTTGTAATTAAAAATCTTGTAGATGCTTAAGTCAGAGAAAAAAATTAATCTGAGATTGAAGAAAATGCTATAGTTAAATTGATTGCCAAAAAATGTTGGAAAGATTTCATTGCAGGATAGCTGGAAATTAATTTTTCTTGTGATTTCTCAGCATAGCCAGGAAAAATAAAAATCTTAGTTATTAGCTCAGTTCTGTTATTTCTTTTCATAGTTTTTTATCTGAATGGCTTCATATAGCAAAGTAAAGCAAGTGGGAGAAGACAATGGGGACATAAGGCCATTGTGAGTCCAGTGGGATTATATGGGCTTATTAAATATTTGTTTCCCTTATTGGACCTTCACTTACTGCTAAGGGGCAGTTATTTCTTAATAAATCAATTGCTTGTGATCAGTTGTCCTTGCCTTTTCCTTTTCACAACTCCATGTAAAGGATGTCAGCATAAATGAGAAGAATGCCCTATTAAGTTCATCATACACAAGACCTTCCAACTTCACCTCGTCATTAAAACCGTAACAGACCTCTAGAGCAGTCTTTGAACTCAGCTTTCTTTGCTAGATAAAGGGCAGCAGGTGAAGAATCACAACAGCAACAAACACAAATGTAGGGGATTTGAGAGAGTATCTGTCACAGAAAATGACTATTGTTCACCTAATGTCATTTTGGGGCAGCACATGTTATAGATGACCTGGAAGGCAGACATCAAATATAAAGATTATTTTTAAAGACCCTCAAGTGGAATTTTGGGTTGTTTTTGACTGTTTGTTTGTTGTGCCAGTGGCGGGGCTGTGAAGAATCACTCCAGACACCAGCCAGGGAGCCTGTGCTAAGTCTGAAATGCTCACGAAGTCAAAGGTTTCAGACTTTAGGTCCATAATAGCCATAATGTTGCCATCTGTGCCGTGCCTGCAGCCAGAGGCACCCAGGGCTGTGCACGACTGCTCGGGTGTGAGCAGGTTCAGGGGAGAGACAGCAGTGAGCCTCTGTCTTCTGCAGGACTTCTTTGTGCTGAACAGAGGTAACAAGCCTTAAACCTGAAGACCAATCAGAATATTTTGTCTGGTTCTAGTTTTGCTAGCCTGAATTCCTTTATTTTTAGGACTTTGACTGTGTGTTCATCTCATCACTTGTTTTGTAACTGAGAGATGGAAAGTGGGGTTAGGAAACACCTTCCACTTTGGAAAATTCACAATCGAAGCATTAAGCAGAGCACTTTCAGGCATGAGATGCAGCATTAAAATGTGGGCCACTCTAATAAGGCTCAGAGAGTTTTTATGTTTTCATTAAATGCCCAAATTAGTCATCTCTCTAAACATGGTACCATATAGATGCACACTTCCAACTGTAGTTGGCATTAGAGTTGTGGGTCTGGGGAGAGTTTTTTCTCATTTGGTTTTCCCAGCAGTGTGTCCTGCATCTCATTCAATGAGCAAAGCACACCACAGTTGTCCTCCTCTCTTTCCAGAATCCTGATGTTGCTGTCAAAAACTATGGGAACAGGATACATTCACCCTATAAGAGCAGAAGGAGCTTCCTGCCAGGACATGAGGGGTGTAACACCCTTTCTTGCAGCAGACAGCAGGGATCACAGGGGCTTGTGTTTAAGACGAGCCAAGACGGCTCAGAAGAGAAGACAGACTACAACTGGGAACACAAGGGAAGGGATCAGCAGAGCTGGTGGCACCAAGTTGATTTTCACTTGAGCATTTCTTGGCTTTTCATTATTTCCCTTTCATGTGTAAGCACCCTTCCAAAACAGCAGAGTTTTCTTTCCCAGCACATATGTTCAATTTGCCTCCTCCTGAGCTGCAGGTCACTTGGGGATAGAGCCTGCCAGCAATGCAGGTGAAGTGTGACCTCTGGTACGGGAACTGCGGCAGGCAGCTCTGGGGACACCTGTAATCACCCAGTGTGGCTTGGGCAGCCAGGGGGGTTAGCACCTCTGCTCGGGGGGAAGGGGAAGAAATGCTGTTAATAACTTCAGCTGCTGCAGCCGCTGGGTCTGGCTCACCTGAGAGGCAGTGCCTTTAGCTGCCGGAGCCGAGCCACAGCGGATGCACAGAGGCTTCTTAGAAGAGCACATCTTTTGTGCCAACTCCAAGAGAATCATGTCACCTACCCAGCCACCAGCCCCGCTTTCCACAGTGCCTAAGTTTTTCCTTAGAAGTTTCCTATTCAAGCGCTCAGCCTGACCAGGGCTGACCTTGCTTAGCTTATGAGATGTAACAAGATCACTGCCTGAGGTGTGAAATGACACTGGAATGGAGGTCATGATCTTACGGAGAGCATCTTCCTCCTCTGCTGTGATGCCTCCTCCTGGCTCCCCAGCCCCAGCATCTGACTAATCAGGCAGAAACAAATGCACCGAGCTTCTAGCACACCACTGGCAGAATATAAAAATCTGTCCTTTTGGCTATTCAGTCATCTCAGTGGTATAGATTTTTTTTTTTTTAATGCATATGAATTCAAAGATCAAACAGTTCCTTTTTTATGATTTTTTTTTGTCACTACTTCAACAGAAACAAAAAGTGTTTTCTATAGGTCTGCCTCTGTAAGATGCCAAAACAGATTAACAGACAGATGAACAGAAAGTAGCATTTTAGCAACGTGGACAGAACACCAAATCAATCATCATGAATGAATAATACATTTAAGCAGTGATACGAATGGCAGAAAATTCATCTGCATCTACAGTGAAACTACCTGGACCCATTTCAAGGTAGAATATTCTGCAGAAAGTACAGCAGGCACTTTTATTTTGGTATTTCAAATAAGAATGAATCTGGGTATGTGTCAATCTGTCACACATTAGACAGGGCTGGTTCTGTGAATGGGCATTACTGTGTACAGCTCTAGAGTGAGCTGTGGAGAAATACACAGCTTTTTATTTACAGACCATTAGAATAACAGTATACAAACTGCATATACACAGAAAGTACAAGTATTTTCTGCAACATTCATGAATGACTTCTCATGTTAACTGCTCTGAGAAATGTTTTTTGTAGGGAGCTTTGAGTTGCATAATGCTTTTATTGTGATGCAATAAAGAATGAGCTTGAGAAACAAACTTAGCAGGATAAAGTTGGAGATATATCATGCCCACATAAAAAAAAAGCATTGAAATTCAAGTACAGGTTTCAGTGGCAGGCCTAATGGACAAAAGAAAGGAGGGGAAGTGCCCTTCTGCTGAGTTAAATCAGGCTTGGATCCATGGGGACATTTCAATGGTATTGTTTATTTTTTTCATTAAAACTAAGCTGACTTTTGAAGGGGAAGGAAAAACAAAAAGCCCCAAGGGCTGTTAACCTTTCTTCAGGAGCAAAAGGGAAGGTCATCAAAAGTTTTGTGACTCTTCTAAGGAAATAAAGCAAAGGTGGGTGGTGGAGGCTGGTCTGTGCTAAAAAAATGGATGAAAGCTCCTGCACTGCTGCAGCCAGCAGGTTCGCAGGGGAGGTGGAGAGGGTCCCTGAGATGGCAGGAGCAGGCATGGGGATTCAGAGGGGTAGCATTTTCTCCTAACTGTGGAGGAATGGTTATTAAATTAAGGCTGATCTGGTTGCTATTGATGCACTTGCCTATAAAGCTCTTCTTTGAGGAGTTCAGCTAAAGGCAGCAAAGCCAGCGTGCAGACAAGGGGCTTCTGCAAAGGGATCCAGTTCCTACTGTGCTGTGGGTGGTCAAATCCCTCTCTGTGATGGGGTGATTTGCAGGAAAATCTAAAGAAGTACTTCAGTGTTTTCCCTGGCCCGCTGAGTCACAGTAACCTGTGCTAAAGGAGAACATGGGGCTGTTGAGATGGGCCAAGGCTTGTTTGCCCATGTCTGTCAAATGGTGATTAACTTAACTGTGGGAGTCACAGAGTAAACGAGAGGGAAACAGCCACCATTCATCAGCTGGTGGCCTCTGGATACAAATCCTGCTTTCAGAGTTCCTAGAGCAGAAGGTTAAAAATGATCCACAGCCTGGACTGCAGCAAACGTTTTGTGTTTGCCTGGAGGTTCAGGCCAGCAGTGGGATGGATAACTAGGGTATACTCCTGCCCCTTTCCCTGAAACTGATTTAAATGGGTTTGAGGGGTTTGGAGTGAAAAAGAGAAAGCTTTGCCAAATTAAGGGGAAGACTGGTTTCCTCTCCTTGGTGGGAATCCCAAAAAGCATAAGGGATACCAAAGAAGAAATGTGACCAGAGACAGACAGCAATCCATTTCTCCCAGGATACTGCACATTCCTGATTATTCAGGACTGGAAGTATTAGACAAGCAGTAGTCTCTCTAGAAGTGAATTTTCAATGTCAAAAATAGTGCTTCTTTTCCCATTCTCTATACCACTGATTCTTCTCTGCCTCTCATATGGAGAGCTGAGAATCCAAGCTAACATATTTTTGAAAATGTGACTCAGAAAAGAGGAGAAACACAGCCTCTGCCAAGTGGCACAAGTTCATTCCTTTTCAGTTTTATTTAAATTCCTGAGCTCATGCAGATTACTTGAGATCAATTTTGTTCACCTTTGCAAATGGCTAAGAATTTGCATTAATGTTCTAAGAGTCTTCATAAATCTGACAAAGAAAGAAAACAACTTTAATGAAGAATCAGCAGGATTTCTCTTTCCAACTCTGCATCCTTCTAAAAAGATGTTATGAGAGAGAGAGAGCAACCAAAGAAGTATAAAGTATATAATTCATACATTCTCAGGAAAATTAATTCCCCAGATATTTGTGAGGTCTGTAGCTTCCCTGGCATGGACTCTGGCATGAACTATAGGGAGACAAAGGCATTTTTTAAAAACCTCAGTCAGATGGAGCACTATCCTCAAGAGATCAAATGAGCACTAATCAGGAAGAATGTTTGGATATTAAATGCATCGTTGAGTCTTTCAAATATCACTCACTGGGTCATAAATTCCTATTAAACTAATCCATTGTTGTCTCATGAAGACAGAAGGTAAAAACAGTACAAGATTTGCCAGCAATCTGCCCCTACCTCCGAATCCCTCCTTTGACACACTTAAAAACAAGTGATACTGCTGTCATCTTCTACTTTCAGTCACTGTACTATGGCTCACACTGCCCTTTCTCTGAATTTCTCACCCTGCTCACTTATTTCTGTTTAGGCTCCTCTTTGCATTGATCATGATCCCCTATCACCCTTGCTCCCTCCCACTCTACACAAATGGTTTTCCTAGGATGGGTGCTGCTGACAAAAACCTACCCACAACCACCTTTGCAAGCTGCTCTTTAATGTTGCTTTTCGCAGAATCATAGATTTGTTTGGGTTGGGAAGGACCTTAAAGATTATTTAGTTTCAACCCCACTCCCCATGCACTGGGACATCTTCCACCGGATCAGGTTTCTCAAAGCCCCATCCAACCTGGCCTTGAACATTTCATTTTGTCTCCTTTCATGAATAACAAGCTTCTTTGGGAAGGTTATCCCCAAATGCATTAAATGCAACCAGACTTCCTTACCACTGTTTCACCTGACCACCCTGGTATTTGTGTCCACCATATGATTGACATCCCTGGCCTATTGTATTGTGAGAAAAGATAGCAAAGTCATCTGTCAGGGAAACCTCCAGCCTTGTTTAGAGTGTAATTGTACTGGTGCCTAAAGAGCTTGCTGCAGAGCAGCTGGGAAATCTAGCTGGTTTCCTGGAGTGTGTGGGAGGCCATGAGTAGGTGGTAACTAAAATTTGTTACCAAGTTTGGAGGCTGTTTAAAACATTATTACTATTATTTTGGACTATACAGCAAGATTACAAATCTTAACAGTTGATAAGATGTATGCAATTTACCTACAGTTATATGCTTCTTACAAACAAATGCTGCATCAAGAGTAAGAAATTACTGATCATCCTTTTCAGGCTAAAATGGTTTTCTTTTTGGTCTCCAACAGGGCTTTGGCAAGATGATTTTAAAAATAGCTACAGTTTGGAATCCAGATTGCTTTCCTTGCCAGATTATAATGATCACTTCAGCCAGGGTTGGGTGAATTTCAAAATGCCTGGAGACTCAGTTCAGGACAGTGCCCTCCAGTCTGTGATATTTTTAGCGATGAGTAAACCCAAAAATTTGGGTGGTTATCCAGAGTTCATCTGTACTGCCCAAATGTCTACAGTCTGCAAAAATGGGCTGGAAAGTTTTCAAGAAGATGGGTTTTGCTCTATTTCCAGTACTGCCTATTTCTGCTCAGGTCAGGAATCCTAGGAGAAAATCCTCTTTCTTCATACTGGTTCGCTGTGAATCTGTTGCCAGTCATAGCTTAAAAGTGCAGAGTCTGGCAAAGGAACTTGGAAAAGCATCTGGGGAAAAAATGAACCCTTCTGAAAGGCAAAATGATGGTACAGGGTTGGGTGGTGATCCAGATATATTCCTATGTTGAGATTCAGCCCTATTTCTACCAAGAACAGAAAGAACTTGCATGGCTGACCACAATGGAAGATCTGTTCCACTCCTTCCTAATAAAGTATCCCTCAGTAACATTCTGTTACCGAGGTAGTTCCAATTCAGATAGGAGAAAATTCCCTTAGGATTATAGCTTCCTGGAAATTTGGGATAGTTTGCTTATCTTTCCTTCTATGCCAGATACTGGCTGTGATGTAAAACATTTTTGCAACAAATAAATGAGTATTAAATATCTTTCAGGCAAAGAAATGCAAGCACACAAAGCAATTAATGACTCTGAGAAAAATTCATCCCTAGTTTAAGCTTAAACAATTTCTGTGAGGTTGCACCAGTGGGCAATCAGATTTAATCTAGATTTAATCTTTTGATTTCACATGAGAACCCTGAATTTGTTTTAGGTCTTAGCAACTAATCAGCTCAGCTGGCTCTTGGGGTGAGACCATAGATAGAAAGGGAAGGTGACAAAGGTCAGTGGTTAATACAAAATAGACACTCTGAAAGAATTTATAAATAAATAACATTATCTTAGGCCTCAGCAGGAAAGAGCCTGAAATGCTCTGGCCATGGGATAAGTTCAGCATGCCACATTTCAGGAGATTTTTAATGACAAATATCCAGCAGTTTTAGACATAACCTGCTGCTGGTCTTTGGGACAGGAGCACCTGAATCTCAAGAAAGCAAGCCTGCATTCTTATTTTCTTCCAAATCTCATCTACTCTTTAAGCTTTGCATAAATATTGAAACATATTTTTCTTCCCTCCCAATGCTTATTCCAGCAACCGTTAGCTCAGCCTTTGCCTGGCTCTGTATCACAGCACCATTGACAGCAGCAGGAAATTTCCTTGAGATAGCAATTCTCCAAGGGTTCAGGATCCACTCCTCAATTAGCCCTCTAATTGGCAGCAGCAGGGACTGATTTCTCATTGCAGCAGTGAGAAGCAACTTGGTTCAAGTCATGCCTTCGCCTGCTCTTTGTTCCTGCAGGAGTTTGCCAATAAAGATACTCAGCACAGCAGGAATCTTTATGGCAGCACATATTTCTGGGCTTTGTTCTGAAGGCATAAACTTAGATTGTTTTCTGCTGTGCTACTTCTTGTATTAGTGCTCATTTTGGAGTGCACGAAGACACTTGCAATAAAAACAGAAACACAGCTGAACAATCTCCCTCCAACAAAATTCAAGTCAAACCCCACAAGATCCAGTGAAAATGTGAGTACTTTGGTTTGGGATCTTTTCCTTCCTGTTTTGAATTCATTTGTTCATCCGTATTTGGGCCAGGATTGGAAGCCAAAATATTTTAAAGCTCCAGACAATATTTTTATAGCATACGGTTTTGACCCATCAAGGTGTTAAGAACTTCCAGTAAGATCTGGGGAACTGTTGGCTTAAATGGAGGTGACACTTCTGTCTTTTAGGTTTTCAACTTTCATGGCTCATGTCCTTCAAGTTTGAGAATGTGAAAGCAAGCGTATAATGACCCAAGCTGGAACCAAAAATAGTTGGGTAGCATCTCTGAGAGCTCTCCCTATCCCAGCTCTGAGTGTAGTACATTTCTGTGATGTATGCTCAGGCTAGCTTATTTGAAATGTAGTTGCTGCCTGGAGCCAGAGTTTTCAGAGCTGATCTCCTGCCTAACTAAAAATTCATATATAAGCAGCCAGATTGGAAGCAAAAACGTAGCCACTGAGCTGGAAAATTTGGGTTTCAGATGAGTGACTTGCCCTTAAGCTGAAGATCAGTGACAAATGAAAGGCACACATCGTCTATTTGTTTAGGCAAACAATGCCACTGGAACGGAGACAATAACTTGCCCAGGGCAGAACTACTAACATCAATTTGGAAGGTTGAGCAACCCAGTCTTGGAGGTATGCCCTTCACTTGGTGCTATCTCAGGCCACAGAACACCTAAGCACATGCTGAACTTTAAGCAGATGCTGGAGGTCTTTGCTGAATTCAGCTTGTCAGGAAAACCGAGCTTGTTAATGTTGAGATCACTTCAGTGCTTTTCTTTTGGTTGGAATCTTTCACACTTGATTTGTTATGACAGGGGAGATAAAGTATAGACTATTAAGTCTAATTAATGGCACATGAAGTAACATTATAGGTGAGTGTGGAGAGAAGTGAAATTGTCAGAGCATATACCGCCGCCTCACTCATCCTCTTTTCAGAGTGCAGCTGTCATGAAGGGCCTGATTCCGTACTTCTTAAAAGTTAAATATTTTGAGTTACCTTTGACAGCAGATCTGCAGCATATGCACCATGTTGCTCGTCTACAGCATCATTCCTTTTCCAAGCCACAGCCCCACTTTCTGCAGCAGGCTGTTAGGCAGAGATCCTTATGGTCTGAAGCATCAACAGACAGTGATGCCCATGACCCTCTCCTCCCACTCTGAAATAACCAGGAAAGTTTTCTACAGGAAAGGCAATCTGACAGGTCAATGGTCTCCTGTAGCTTCCTGTAATCATTCCTTTTTCCTGTCCCAAGCCTCCTGGAAGACTTCTTTGTGAGGTGAAACTTCTGTCTGAGGTTTCTCCATCAGGCTCTGAACATCCACATGAAGAAGCTATCAGCTGTTTTAGACACAGACAAACATACAGAGCACAACCAACACCTGCAGACAGACAATTAAACACACCCATTAAAAAATTAACTCTCAAAAAAACCTGGTGAGGCAGAATTCACAATTTTGCAGTGCAGAGAGGCAGAAGTAGAAAGGTTAAACAATTTGCTCAAGGTTGCCAGAGAAGTAATTGTCAGTGCTGGGATTAAGATTTAGGAATTTATAACTCCTGGTCCTGTGCACAGCCCACTAGATCATCATCTCTGGCACTGGAGAGAAACAGGCTGCTTATTCTTTCAGTAAAATGACAAACCAAATGGTGTGACCTTTCCTGGAGTAATCAGATGAACTGCTTTCCTAACTCCAGGTTACAGAGAGCAGTGGGGGATGGGAGGTGGGGACGTGATGGTGTGAGGAAGTGGCAGACCAAAACCAGTATGTGCAATGCTTGTGTAAGGAGATTTTCCTCCACCCATTTGAGGAGTCTTTGCTATCTGACTGCAGCACAGGAAGGAGAATACCGCCCCTGATGGGAGTTTTGGGAGTATTTGCCATATTTTCATTTGAAGACACTGACAAACTGTTTCAGAGATTGCACTGGGGGTGTGGATAGCTTTATATCATTCACAGGAAGTCAAGGCCTGCCCATGAACTCGAGTACTTACAGAACAGATAAATAAGCTGTAATTCACTGTAACATATGTATGGAAATCTTCGGGAAAATCTGATATGCAAAATTCAGTAATTCCAGCACACTTTTATTAGTGATATTATTAGTATTACTCTTCTGTGAACCTGTGGAACTCTGGCTTCAAGGAAACATGCCCACCTACCTTCCCTCTTGAATTTGATCCTATTTCTGTATCAGGCATTAGAAGGCAACACCTTCCAGATGTGACCAAGCAAGCAGGACCACAAGCAGGGTTCCCAGCTCTGTGGCCACAATAGCCAGAAATTGTGACTGTCCAGGAGAGGAGAGCCCTGTGGATGAGGGGCCACCATGCTCAGAATCCCCTGCCTAGCCTGAGCTGCTGCTCAGGTGGTCTCCTGAAAGAGACAGCTTTCTCATGCTCACAGAGCAGGGTTATGCTGCAAGAAGATGTTGCCCCTGCTTATGGGGTGTTTTTGATCAGTAGTTCAGCAGGACCCCAAACTGCTGCACCATAGTGGCAACTACCACGGTGACTTTTCTTCCTGTGCCTCAGCCTGATCTCTCTGCACCTCAGGCTGCATCTCTTCTTCAGTCCTGTTCATTCACATTTCACACAGGCACTGCAGTTTGTGGGAGATGGGACCTCTGTTTATGATGAACAGAGGAATGTGCCTGTCTGGGTAGCCAGCGCTGAGCAGGGGTTGAGCAGAAATGACTTCCCATTCTGGCCAAACATGTTTCCAGAGCTGCTGAGTAAGTTAGGGAAGAGCCATGGAGGATCTCAAATTGGAGCCTGGGCACTTCTCAGTTCTGTTTTTTACCTGCAGACCTCGAGAGTTTGCGGTGGTCTTCTTGTCTGAAGAAGGAAGGGCTTGCCAGGGAGCGGTGACTGCCCTTTCAATAACCATCCTTGTGCTGCCTCTGGCATTTAGCAAGAAATGTAATCCAAAACATGAGTTGCACAAATCTGTAAAACAGGGGGACTAAGGGGTCTCCTGCTGAAAGTAGGAACAGTAGTACATTTAGCCAATTCTTATTCTAAAGCTTTGCTGGATTGCTCTTGAGGCCCACAGGTTTGAATGTCATGAGACAGGAAGTATTGAATGAGAGTTTTTAAAATGGAAATAATCCCTGACTTTGTGAAATATGTGGTAATTTCAATCAGGATGACATTAGAAGAGGTGCAATTGAGCAGCATATGTGTGTGTGTGTATGTATGTCCTAATTTCTTTAGACATACGTATGTGTATAGACCATACAATTGCTTATACTGGAAAATTCAGTTCTGGTACATGATTGGTTTCCTCTGACCTTACATGTCATCTGAGTGAGCAAGTCACTTGACAATCTCGTGCCTCAAAGTCAGATAGTTATTTCAGACTATGTTACAGCTAAACACTTCTCTCTTTTCACTTGCCTGCTCTAAACATGAGCCCACGTGATTTGGTAATTTGCATAATACCTTCTGACAAGCTGACTCTGAAGTCTTCTTGGGTGATTTGCTTCTCTTTGCAAAACAAAATGGGAGACAGTAACATCCAAGTGAACGAGTGCATCTATTTCCCTTGATTTGAGCAACTTCAGCTCTTGGTTCCTCTGGAGGCAGCAGGTTCAGAAATTGTGCAGCTGCTGATGGGAGATGGAGGCAGTAAACCTCTAAAGGGATCTGGAATTACATCTAGTGGGTCAGGTCTCCAGGTTCCTGTTGCACCAGCCAGAAGGTGCTTTGAGATTCTCCACTTCTCCAGACAAAATGACAAAATGGCCCCAGCACCACCCATGTGTGGCTGCTGGGAGAATCACAAGAGTTGGGAGTTTAACTATGTGCTTTCCTTCCCTAAAATAGCATTCAGTGGTGCTCTGCATCCTGCAGACATGGGAAATAAAATAGATTAATCCTTGCTAGTATTATTTTAAAATTTTTCCTAAGGATTATCTTTCCACAGAGCCATAAGCCTTTGAAAATTTGGTCCCAATGTAACTTGCCTATGAAGTCAATTAGCTCCTAAAATGACAACACATTAGAAAGAACTCAGAAGCTGATATAGAAATACCTTGTTTTATTAAGCCTGGCCAATTTTCTGTCAACAAAAATTATGCTTCTGAAGTGATGTGGAACAAGAATCAAACATGAAAGCATACAAGTATCCACTTTTGAGCCCTTGAACAGCTATAAGAATCCACTTCTTCTTGGTATTTCTGCTACACAGAATGAATTTTCATTACCTGAAGTATCTATTATCTAATGAATAAAAAAACCTGCATTATGCATTAAAGTGTAGTAAGAACAGAAGCGCTGGAAAATGTACATTTCTTCATGGTGATATTTTGTGGCAGAAATGGTACTTTTATTGACTTTTGCAGCACGGATGATGTGTCACCGACCATGCTACCGAATCTGCAGTCAAACTTCAACTCGACTTCTAAACCACAGAAGAAACGAGTTCCATGAATAAGCATGTGCTAATCAGGGAACACATAACTTTTTTCATCAAGATGTCGTGCTCCAGATCCTTGGTTTTGTTTGAGGAATGCTGTTCCCAAATCCTGGCTGGTTCATATGGAGTCCAAAGGTATAGAGATCAAAAATGCCATAAACTGACCAAAACACCAAGTCCAGGTTTGAAAATGTCAGGCCATCCCTACTCTGGAAGGAAAGAACTGTGGATTCATCCAGCTGTAAGCACAAAATTCCCATAGTATATGCTCTAGGGAGCCACCAAATTCTGGGACCTCCCTGATGGCTTTGGTCTTCCCATTATAGCACTTTAAGGGACTTTGTTAAAAATACATACCTTCATCTCCTAAGGAAAGAGGTCATCTTTTAAGCCTTGAAAGATCCATCTGTTGTTTGAGCCTTTGAGGACGGTGTCCCACATCCATGTTGTGTTCTGCTCCCTTGGTAGCTGGTCATGCTTTTCCTACTGGCAGCAAACTGGACAGGAGGGTTTGCCAACACGTTGGAATTTACCACAAGGTGTGCCATGCTTAATCCCAGCTACTCCACTCCAGTTTTGCAGACAGGGAGGTAGAGCCAAGTACTCTCCAGCTGTGCCTTTTCCTGGAAAGGCAGCCTTAGTGGCAAGGTGTTGGGGGTTAGATTTGTTTTTTTTTTTTCTTTTTTTTCCTCTCACAGAATTTTTTTCCGTAAGTTTCCAAGAAGCCTTGATGACTGCTTAGTCAGAACAAAAGGAGTACTTGAGGGATATGGCAGCACGAAGCTACACCTATTGTTTTTGAGTCCCTGGGAGTGTCCCTCAGAGGGGAGAGATGATGAGCTTTGGGAAAGGCAAAAAAGACAGATCTGGGGGAGGGGGAGGCACTCTTGCTCTCAGCGCCGAGGAGGACGGTCAGGCTGCCCTCTGCCTCTGCCTCATCCTGGGAAATCTATCGTCATCTGCTGTGTACCCGGGAATCCTGAGCTCGCTTTCTCCAGCCTCCCCCCACCGCCGCTGCTTCTTCGGGCCTTTGAGGCTCTCCTGCTGCTCTGTAGCCCTGCACTGCCCAGCCCTGCCGGGACACCCCTGCTGTTCCAGCTGCCAGCGCAGAGCTCCTCATCTCATCCACCAGCCCGGGACTTTTCCTTCCTTCCAGTTCGGCCTCTCGGAGCCCTGCAGGGGCGCCGAGATCAAACTGCTCTGGGCTTTTGTAAAAGAAAGCCCTCAAGGTTCTTGGTTCTGTTTATTATTGATGCTGTAGTTGTTGTTTGTTCGTCGTTTTGTCATATATACTAGTAAAGAACTGTTATTCCTACCCCCATAGCTCTGTCTGAAAGCTCCTTTAATTTTTTTAATTGGAATAATTTGGAAGGAGGGGATTTGAATTCTCCATCTGTAGGGAGGTCCTGCCCCTTCCTAGCAGATATCTGTCTTTCAAACCAAGACACAAGGTAGTCCTAAAACCTAGTAAGTGAAACACAGAGTTGGTTAGTAGCATGAAGTATTTGGGCTTCTGTCAGCTGCAAGAAATAAAAGCAGTGTAGGTGTTTGGGGAATGGTGGCAACAGCTGAATTACACCTTGGACTACACAAAATACGAGCAAAAAGCCCAAGAATGGCACAGCTCCAACAGAAGAGGAGTGGCTGGGTCAAGAGCTTTGAACCTCAGGTAGCAGATGTGCAGGTGTACATGGAGCAGTACTGTTAGCACTGAGTTATGAAGAGGTGTGAGTAGCCATAAAGAAGAGCAAAACGTTGTTTGTAGAAACCAAAAAGCCGAGGCCGAATCTTCTGTGATAATTAATCCATAAAGTTCCACTGGAGTGCAAGTCATGAAAAGCAGGAGTTTGGCAGAGTGCCTATGGCTGTGGAGATAATTGATATTTTCAGTTAGATGACCAGAGCAAAACAAAACAGATCATCTGAACTGCCAAAATCTCTTTTCCCCTCTTTTCCAGCAACGAAAAAGAAAAGGTCAGTGTACGGCCAGTTTCCTATCTGGGCTCCAGGGTTATTCCCCATACTGAGGAGGATGCACAGGGTCAGAAGGCTGCTCCTTTTCACCTCCAAGTGTCTGTGGCTCAGGCCCTCTCTGCAGTAGGGATGGAGCATATTGAACCACCCTGACAGCAAGGAAAACAAGCTGGAGATGCATGAAAAGACCCATCCACTCTTTCTGCCATGTGCTGTAAGTTCTGTGAGATGATGCACAGGGTAACAGGTCATTACCACCACGGAGAAGTGATCCAGAGAACAGCCATCCTTGGCTGCTTGATTTTTGACTCAGAACTTTGTTAAAAGCCACGTGGAGAAAAGCCTGGGGAAGGGATTCAGGCGTGGGTTAGCACTTGAGGAAGATCCTTGGCACACGGCCAGGCTCCAGAGAGGTAGATGGGAAATGGGGGGTTACTCTTTGGAGTGGATACACAATGATCTGAAACACTCGACAGAGTGGGCAGAGGTGCCTAGCTTTTGGCAGTGGGCTATAAATTGATTGTGGTGGAGGGACAGAGAAAAGGGAAATTTCAAACATCAAAAAGTGGAGTGAGACTGAAATGAGTAAATGAGTAAATATTCATTGACTCAGACAAGGTGAGAAGGATGGGGTGTTATTCCAGCAAAGGGTAGCTGAGTGTCAGGTTTTGGTCCAAATATTCAAGCATGTTTTGCTCTGCACATTCAAGTACTTTTAACTTAAGTGAAAGAATTCCAACAGAAAGACAGTCAGTATCCAAAAATATCCTAAAGCTTAATAGCAAAGTTTCCTTTCAAAACTACAAATCAGACAGAGAAGGCCCTGGAGCTCAATATTCCCCTATCCCTAATGTGTGTCCCCACTCTTGGATGGCAAGTATGCATGAAAAGTTGTATGTAAGGATGTATTGGAGGGGAGAGGGAAGAAGGAGGTAAAAGTGGATTTCGTTACCAATAAAGACTCCAATTGTCAAAGACTCTGTCAAATCACAGAAACTGCAAAAGGAAAGTCTCTGGGCTGAAAACACTACTACCAAGTCCGTTAAATGCATCTGCTTTTTATGTTTTTGTATTTCCTGAAAATATCTGCTGAATTGTTTTTCCTGTCCTGACACTGAAATAAATGACTTTCTGATTGAAGTATTTTCTGAGACTAGAAGATACTATATATTTCAACTAAATTTTATTAAACATCAGCCATGTAGAATACAGCACCATGTTCCTGTGCCAAAGCAAATACATAGATACCCAGCTTCTGCTGAAAATCATATAAAAGAAAAAAGCACAACCCCAATTTTGATTTAAGTGCCATAACTCTGGCTACCTGGCCTCTGTTCAAAGCAGTGTCTTGTTGCACCCACTTCTCTCTGCCTGGTAGAACAAGGCAGCTGCCCAGAGTATGGGTGACAGTGACACAGTCAGAAAACAGGGCCTGGAATTTTACTAATTCCTCCATTTCTTACTCCTCCTGCCAAATCCTGCTAATTCAGATTATCATAAATGACTTCTTCCTAGGGAGTGCTGAAAACCCTCTCCAGCAAATATGATTTTGTACATTATGATCTGGTTTTCCATAGCTTAATGAAATTTTTAAAATGGTTTTCAGCAGAAAAGCAAACACAAATAAGCTCTCAGTCTCTTCAAAATCCTCCTCAAATCCAAGTCTATGCAACCTTAATTAGCAGCAATATATAATAGCACTGATTTAGAGCCTGTTGTGATTTTGTCCACATCATTGAAAAGAACACAGTACACCAGGGACATAATCCCAGCCTGAAGGGTGTCTGGAAACACCATCTCATTTCCCAAGCCAGGCTAAGTGAAACCTGGGTTTTCTGTCATAGATAGGTAGCAAAATGGATCTCAAATATTAGGGCTTCCCTTTCAATGAATCAAGTCATGCTAAAGAATAATCAGAAACTCCCATGAGTTTCTATGATGATATTATGATGATATATTTTTTTTCTTTTTCCCTAGTGCCAGAAATGATCATGCATCATTTAAGTATAGAGACCAGAGCACCTTTACAGATCACACCTGCTGGAGGTTCCACTCCCAGCATGAGCTGGGTGCCACGCACACCACTTCAGAGACCTGTTTCCATCTTACACCACGTATGGTCCCATGTAAACTCTCTTCCAAACTCCCAGTGATCTCCTTCTGCTCCCACAGTCTGCTCTGAAGAGCAAGAGCATCCACAGAGGAGCCCTGTTTCTGTGGCATGATCCTGGTTTTGCCAGTGTGATAATTAAGATGGCAAGTCCTGCTTTTCCACAAAAAATCACTGACTTGAGAAGTAGCCTTAAAAAAAAAAAAAAACTGTTTATTTCCTGTCTCCTACTCAGATCAGTCTGAAAATGAAACACTATGCAAGCACAAAAAGTTATTATGTGACTTACAGCCTCCAGCTATTCTGACTTCACTGGATGCCTTACAAGCATCTATTGTTCTTGGAAATAGTCTGAGATGTGCTTTCCAGAGAGATGATTATATATTCTTGCTACGAGGAGGGAAAAAAATGTTCTGATATTGTGTCATGTCATTTCTTTAGTGGTATTTGGATGCAATATGCTGTGGAAGTGTGACGGGGAAGAAAACAAACCTGTTGTGTGACTAGTGGTGCTGAACCACGTATACTATGGACCCAAGAGCCTGTATTTCACTCATAGCTGACTGACTCCCCCTCCGTGCTCCTTGCTAGCTCTCAGTACCTTTACCCTCCAAAGTAGTAAACCTTTCTAAAGCAAAAACCCCTTTGCTGATTGCAGAAAGGCTCTTCCTCACCTGCCTCCCCTCAGCAGCTGCACTTGCATCCTCAGGGCTGCCCCCATCTCCACCTCTAAAGCTGCACCTGCAAAGGGTGAGACCCTTGCTGTCCCTGTGCTTTGGCAAACCCCAGGAGAGGGGCAGAAGCTTTTGTGCAAACCTTATCCAGGCCTGATTTCAGCCTTCTGTTTGTGATGGGTTGGGTTGCTCGTGTGGTTGGCCTATATCTGGGAATATGTAGCAGATGCTGCCAATGGGATGCCCTCTGAAAGCTCCTGCAGAGCATTTCATCCACACAGCCAGCCATAAACTTGCTCTGAGAGACAGTATCCAAGTATTTAAAAATGGGCTGTGACTGCACACCATAAGACAGATCCAGCACCGTGATAAGCTAATTTCAGTGACCTTGAAAGAATAAGGTTTGATCCCTCATAATGCTGTGTGGGTTGTTGATTTATAAACAGGCTTTCACACCTGCTAGAACTAAAGATGGAACATTTTTCCTTTTTGGAACTGGCTTTTGGGGAAAGAAAAAAGCTCCTCAAAGAAGGTGGGTGTTATCTTGGTTGAGCAGGGCCAGGAGCTAGATCCAGGCCACACAGTGTTACATTTGGTGAGAACAAAGGCTTGCTCCCCCCTCCCTGATGATTCTCACAAGCAACACACAACTGCATTCCCAGTGGTTGCAACGGGCCGCTGGACAGCAGCATTCCATGGTGTTACTGAGAGCAAGAAAAGGGGCAAGAAAAAGGCTGCAAACAGCAGGAGACAGGGCTGCTTTCTCCTTCCCACCAGAACTTCAGCTGTTTGTTCTAGATCCCACCTCTCACACACATCCTGTTCAGAGATGGGCAGTAGGATGCTCACAGCAGCAGTTCTGGTTGTTCCCACCAGGGTGGTGCTCACAGGATGGATGAGGAAATGCTACAGGCTCCTCTTTTCTGGTTAGATTTAAGCTAGAGAAGAGATGGCACATATTGTATCATAGTGGATTATGATTTAACCAGCAGGTCATGCTGAGATTTTATATTCTGGATAATAGCTAAATGCTTTTGAAGTCTTGTAATCTCATACAGAGCAGAGGTGGAAAGCAAAAACAAGATAATGACAAAACATAGCAAGGGAAACCACCGTCTCTATAACATAATAACAGCAACTCTCCCTCAGATTTTGTTTTTGTGTTTCTTTTAGACCCCATCTTGCAGAAAAGCTTGTTATAATGTTCACTCAGCTCTGGTGTGCTGTTTCAGTTATGGCACTGTCCTCCAATGACTCTCCCAAAGGGATTCACTTGAGGAAATCACAACAGGCTCCTGTAGGAGAAGGGTCAGGCAGAGACGGAAGGCAAACCAGACAGAAGAGGGTATGGAAAGGTGGGGTGGGTCTTGCCAAACCTGTGTGTGAGAAACTTGAGCAAATGTCTATTTGTTCTGCCCATGTGAATCTCAGGACACAACACCCTGTGAGTGTGGGGGTGTGGTTGGCAGCTGCTGGGGTGAGATGATGACTTTAAAGCTGAAATATTTGCATCAAAGAAAAGACACTGCAACCGAGGCAGGAGTTATGCCCTGGCTAATCTTAGCTCAGTCTCAAATGGGAAAGCCAAAAGGACAATAACCCAGTGCCTCCCTTAGAGATTACTCACAGAGAAGAAGATTTTAAAAATTAAAGAAATAAAATAAAATAAAATAAAATAAAATAAAATAAAATAAAATAAAATAAAATAAAATAAAATAAAATAAAATAAAATAAAATAAAATAAAATAAAATAAAATAATAAAATAAAATAAAATAAAATAAAATAAAATAAAATAAAATAAAATAAAATAAAATGAAATCCAAGCCTTGATAAGAACAGAGAGACAAGCAGGTTTAGGGTAACTGAGTGGGAAGAATGAGTGGCCTGATTTGTTTCTTCCAACAGACTCTTTCCTCCATTTCTCCATGCATGTCTGTGAAGACAAAATAATCCTTGACTCGCATCCCAGGATGCTTGAGATAGGATAAACCCCATAGACCTGCAGCACTGCAGAGTATGGGGGCCCTCACTGGTTCAAAACCCTTCATACAAAATGTCCTGAGAAGCCTTTATGGACACTCCAAATTGATCTGCATTACTAATTAGACATTATGAACTTTTATAGCTTCTCTTCTAAGACAAAAGGCCATAAAATTGTCCCTCACAGCACCCCTGTGAGATCAGCAGACATTATAATCTTTATTTTATTGAAATAGGAATAGTCAGGGAGAGGGCATGGGCCGCTTCAGAATTCATATCCATGTGATAATTAGATGTCACAAACATAATGAGGAAAAATGACAGGAAATTAAGGACCTACACCAGTGTTTTAAAACTTAAAGTGTCTGAGCAGAAGGCTTTTCTTTTCTTTTTCTGTAGGTCTCTGACACAGCAGAGATGTCCTGTATCCAAAAGACTTTTCCCAAAAGAGGTTATGCTAACAGCAGCCTGTTAACACAAGCCCATCAGCACTGACATGAGACTGCAGCCTTCTACGCAGGCTGAGTGCTCACTGATCTAAGTCTCCCTTTTCCAGGTGGCAGTGGCCACTGCTCTACATTAGACATGACATTTGTGCGTTATTTTCACCCTGCCCACGCTCTACTGAGAGTCAGGAGGCACAAATGAGCTTCACCATCCAAAACGTAGGACCTTTAATGGACTAAGCCCCTTGCTGTTACTCTGACACAATGCAAAATTAATCTGCGCATGAGATTCAGCGGCAAGAGAGGTGAAAGTAGAATGACCAACTTGCCTTGACAACTAAAGCCCCCTTCTGCTTTGCGGTCACTTAGGAGCTGAAGGAGGGCATGAATATTCACAAATATTTTAATTAAAATGCTTCTGATTCTATGAGTCAGGTAGAGGAGTTTATAGCCTGCCGTGCTGGAACTGAAGGTTATTGGCCTGTGTGCAGTCAAGGTTCCTCAGAGACGGGAGTAAGAACTAAAGTTCAGCAAGCCATTTGCAACTCTTTTTTTTTTTAGATGAATTTCACCTTTGTCTGTCAAGTGTCTATAAACAGATTGTAACATTCTCTAACTTATTCATTATTTAGGTTCAATAGTAACATCAGCAAATAATGCCTTCCCTGTAGAGCAGTCCATTATTAATTATGATATGCAATATTTGCTATATCCATCTATTTCCCTTTCTATTCCCTAGTAAGGGGAGTTGGGTAACAAAACAGAACAGTGTAAACTTTACAAGAATATAACTAACAAACTATTCAGAATTCACCAATGGTCAGTACATTAACATGTCTGTTTAAAATTCTCTCTGCAAACCCCCATTCTTATAGAGCTTGAATATACAAATAAATATAGAAGTCAAGCAGTCAAAGGACTGCTGAACTCAATCAAATCAAAATCCACTTTCAGATTCAGATTATTAAATTTTTTTTCTGTTTTCCTACTCAGTCCACTCTGATGAGTAGCAAGAAAGTGCTACACACAGAAACTTCAAGTGCAGAATAGTCTCATGAAACTTTCTCTCTTTTTTCCAAATTCCAGAGTCTCCAGGCATCTCAACAAACTGTGGTCTGTCCTCCTGAAAGTCAGCCTCTGGCTTACCTACACAAGCCACACTATCTGTTGTGAGGATGGATGTGTCCTACCATATGGTATGTGTAAATACGTGCCTGGAGGCTGAAAGTGAGCTTGGGAAACCTGTGGCTTTCCAAATGGTTGTGATATATACTCTGCACTCCTAGGCAGTCACAAGCCCCATGTGTCCTGACACCTTCCTTTATATTCCCTGTAACTGTACTGCACACTGCACCTCAAACATTCCCATGTGAACAGTGTCATCTACCCAAGCTCACAACGATTGGGCACCAGAGTGATACTAAAGGCTTTTTTGGCTACAGGGAAATATTTTGCAGGGCAGGGTCTTCACTGCACAGGCCTAGAAAGGCTAAATCTTCTTCTAAAATGCAAATTTATATGCACCATTTTGCTCCAAAGCACTCTTGAAGTTAAAGCACTTATCGTGGATAAATATTGTATGTTCTTGGCTTGTAATTTGTACAAATGTTCCTCTGCCTTGAGATCTTGAGGCAGAAGGTAGCAAAAAGAGAGAAATAAAAAGCCTAGTACTTTTCTTCCAAAAGAACTACGCTTTTGAAATTAGCCACACAGATCCTAATCCAGTGCCTGTACTACCTCCGCTGAAAGTCAGGGATTTTGTTTTATTGAATGACTTGAACGCCCAGCTGCTTGTTTAAAATCAAAATAAAACCATGTAGTGGTCTCCAGCATGGCCCAGCACCTGTGTAATTGTGACCACCACAGGACACCAATTTTTTTTCCACTGCTGTAGAATAATATAATTGCATAGAGATTCAGCTCCTTTGTGCTTCAGCGTGAGGAATAATGACTGCTCGCTGGATCTCACCTTGAACAGACAAGCTATCCCCATTGGTTTCGGGCTGTCACTGTAAGTTCCTCCACCTCCTGACAGGGTCTGCATCAGCACATGTGCTCCAAGCGTGTTTGCTGGGTGAGGCTGAAGATCAGAAGTGGCAGTGACGGCGGAGCTGTCTGCACACACTGCTTTGGGGAGGAAGTGTTGGAATGGAGATGTCAGAAAGTGATGAGCCTTACAAATATTTTTATCTCACGCTCCACTACAAGCTTTGCTTCCTGCAATGGAATGCTGGCACAATGGAGATGCTTTCATATTAACTCCAAGAAGCCTGCATGACAAAAGTCTTTGTTGCCATGTGAGCTATCAAAGCTCCCTCTGTGTTTAAAAAAAAGCGTTACAAAATTTTTTGTGTTGTTGAGTTGCTTGGGTTCATTCACTCATTCCCCTGCTCTTGTGGCCCTTTGAATTCTCTTTCCACCAAAACATTCAGGCTTAATATTCCCAAAATAGTTGTCAGCAGGAAATGTTAGGAGTTCTCAGTCTGAGAAATCACAGAGCCGTCTGTTGATCTGAATCACTGAGGGTGGGATTTTCAGTCTGTGTGCTGCTGAAGAGGAGGGAGAGACAGCGGTGAAACGAGCGCCTCTTCCAGCAGCTCCCTGAGGGATTTGCAGCGGCGTTCATGGCGGCGGAGGTGGCTGCAAACCCTCACAAGTCACTCACTGTGGCTCTCAAGCACAGTGTGAGATGTGTCAACTGTGCACTCGTTACCAGCAGAAAGTCCTCTGCATCTCCTGAGCAAAAGTAAATAAATAAGCTAACAAAGGGGAACTGAGATCAGCACATTCTTGGACTCTACAGGCAACCTGCTCCAGTACCCACTGACTCTAGAGAAAATACTCTTTTGGATGTCACCATGGTTTGGAACAAGCTTGAATGTTCATTTGTCTCTTTTGCTTTGGAAAATAACTAATGGCATCTGATCTTTACTTGTCAGCGAATCTTCTTTTCCCATGTGTTATTGGAGTTACTCTCAGTCCTCCAGAGTTTCTGAACTAATGAGTATGGCACAAACATCTCCTTCCTTGACTTAGCTCACTCTCCCCCTCCAGCAAAAAAGATGCTTGCCATAATAAGTCTTCTGCAAAAGTGAAAAATTTTGCTTCATGGGAATCTGAATAAATGTGTTCCTCATCTTTAACCCACACAGCTCATCCTGCCCAACTCATGGCAGAGATCTAGTAAAAAAATGATGAATGAGGCACGAGTGAGCTGCCAGCTGCTCTGCAGGCCAGGGATTGAGGTGCCGTGTGTGGTCTCAGAGTCCCACTCAGACGTGGTGCTGGCTGGCACCTTAAAATCTCTCCTCCCACTGAGGCTGTGGTGTTACGTCACTCAGAGTTTACAAGGTGCTGTCACGCTCCAACGCAGCATACCTGGAAAAACCTAACCTTATAGATTTGTGCTGTGACCCTCTACAAGCTTCTGGAAATGAAGCCATTCCCGGTTATTATCTTGGCGTGGTTTCACTCCTCCCTGCAAATGCTTCCCACATTTCTGAGCATAGCAGTCACCTTCTCGTGCACCCCGTCACCTTACTGAAACCAGACACGGGTCAGATATGGCAAGGATTAACATGATGCATTCCCTTTCCCAGACTTAGCACCTCAGCCAGAGCAAGAAGCACTCAGTTGCCTGCCAGAGCTGAATTAATAAGAGGGGAGATTGCAAGACAGTCAGATAGCAGTCAGCTCAGCAGAGGAAGGAACAGACTGTGCCTGAGTCGTTGTGTGCCTGATGATAGAAGTTTCCAGCTTCACGAGAAATGTTGGAGAGGATGGACATCATGCTAAGCCCCAGAGAAAAGAGAGTGAGAGGTACCTGAACACCTCAGCAAAAAACACTGAGAATGCTCACAGTCATCACTGACTTGGTAATGTGTACCTTGGTTTATTAGATGAGCCCCAAGACCACTCATGGCTGTATCCCCCTTGGTAGGGCAAAGCAGCATCCTGCACCTCATTTGAGGATGGGAGCATGTTCAGAGCACAATAGTGGACTTCAGGCACTTTTCTCTCCCCTGCTTCCCTCTCTGGGGTATAAGGTTTCTCCAAATGAGTGAGCAGCAAGGCTCCTGCTAACTGCATGTACATCTTAATGATCATGCAGAATGGTAATTAGGTGCACATACATTGCAGAAAATTATCTTTGTTAATTAGAGAAGGATGTGAGACATCAGCAATGCTATTTTCTGCTGAAACTTTCCCATTTAATACAACAGAAGCTTACTTATGCTAGGCATATCAGATTCAAGAAGGTAATGTAACCTGTTACATATTCATAAGGGGTTAATCTTGCAAGGAATAGAGATTCCTCCTCAGAGGCCTTGCCACAAGGGCTTTATACAGGGGAGGACATGGCCAAGTGCAGTGGAAATGCCCAGGAAGAGCTCACCTGTGGCAGAAAACAGGACTGCCCACAGCTTGGGCAGGACAGACCCCCCACACCACTGGGAAAGCCCTGCTGACAGTAGTGACACCCAGGCTCTGTGAACACACACATAAACCATCACCATGTGTATGGGAGTTGATCACAGGTGTGGGCCAGATGTCCCAAACTTAGCATGGGTACCCTTGAGCATGCTGTGTGTCTCTTAGACAGGGCACATGTGTCTGTGCCCTGTCTAAGGGCAGGAACAACTCAGTGAAGATGCATCATCATTTATCCATAAGGAAGGAGATTCCCACTAATTCTTCCTCCTGAAGGATCCAGGTGTGTAGAGAGAAACAGAATTAAGTGGTCCCAGATACTTCATTCAGCACAGAGCACTCTAAGGAACTCAGAGATCCAAGGGCAGAGGAAGCTGAAGTGCACAAGTTTGGATTGAGCCCAAGAAAGAAATATTACTTGTGTGAAGTCTTTCTCCAAGTGTTAGAAGGAAAGAGCTTTTGAAAGCAGTAGCTAATATCTGGGTATTTCCTCCATTGCCACCACCTGAGTCCTTCCAAAGAAACACCAGGTAAACTCACCTCCAGTAGACAACCCCTGGAGAAGACAAAGAAATTCTCTGCTCCCCACAACCCAGGAAGAACCAGAAGGGAGCAAGGATTGTTCTTGTAAGATCTATCCCCCTCTGCTCCCTCCATGAGTTTGTCCCCCTCTCACTGCTCACTGGAGCCATCCCCAGTTTGAGACCTTCATCCACCTCTGCCTCTCCAGAAGCTCCTACTTTTCTTTGGAAAAGGTTCCATTAAACAGCAGCACTGAGATGGGTGAGTTACTCAGCTCTGTGCGGGGATGAAAGAGCCTGAAGCCTCACAGTCCACTTGCCAGGCTTGGCTCAGAGCATGGTATTACAGATTTCCCAGCAGTTACTTCTGGAGATCAGAAGGGCTGGAGAGCTGAGAAGACCAAGGAATTGCAGTTTCTTACAGGACGACCCTTCCCACAGCATACTAAGAAGAAAGCAGTATTTATAGCTTGTGGGACACAGCGTCAAGGTCAGCTGGGGTCTGGCTTGTACTCAGCCTGCCCACAACTTCTTCCCCTGTTCAAAAAGCCCTGAAAAGCCCAAGGAATCCAGCCAGGGCTGTGCTGCAGAGGTACAGCCCAGGTGCTGAAAACCTGCACAGATGGTGTCTTTGGAGAGCAGGCTGTATCTGAATGCAAGCTGAGCAGCGAAAGGAAACGTCCCTGCGTGGGGTCCGGTGGACTCATTGTATTGCCAGTCACTGTTCTCTCTGAATTTTCTTCTGCTCCCAGGTTTATATATCCAATATTCATGAGGCATTTATACTTCATCATGGAGCCCTCTAAGAACCTAAATTTACTCCTAATGGAGTGTACTGTTAAATTAATTAATATAATTTAATTTATTTTTGGGGGGAGTCGGGGCAGAATGATGTTTAGCAGGGCTTTTTTTCTCCCCTCTGAAGCAATACAGCAAACAGCAGCAGGCTGGATATTTTGTGCTGCCCACAGTCTGGCTAATCAGCATGGCTGTCTCTATGTATGCAGGAGCATGTGCTTGCACAATATCATGTGTTTCTCAGAATACTCTGGGAATATCAGTGACATGGGAAGTGACAAGAGTATCAGGGACACTGGGACAAAGACAAATTAACTGTGAGCTGGTGAAAACCACGAAAGGAAATATATTTGCCACTCTAATGGTCCTTCCTGAGTCAAATGTCCAAGCCACAGAGTTTGTTGACCTGCAGCATTTTTTTTCACAGATGCTACAATACAGTCGTGGCTAAACATGTCACGTGTTAGAAACACATGTGTCACACGTGTGGTGGCTGCCATTTGACCACCGGGGGTGGGTACTGGCCCCCTACACAGAGATGAAGAACCATTATCTCAGTTCATCCCATGTGACAGAGAAGGCAGTTCTTACTGCTCTAAATACTAAAGGATATGAGTATTAAGGAGAAATAACAGAAGCAAAGACTCCTTTTGGAAGAGCTGAGCTGGAAAGAAAGCTCAGGCTCAAGGGGGCTTGTTTCACATAAGCAAATAATAAAGAAAACCCCCAGTTTGCATGCATGCACTATGGTGGGAGCAGAAAACTATATGGACCTAGAGGCATATCTGGCCACAACAATGCAGAGATTGTAAAACACACAGGCACACAGGCTCTTGTGTTCACAGACCCAAGCTGGAGATCCTTTGGGAAGAAGAGACTGTCAGGGATGTGCAGAATTATTTCCTTTCAGTTTTGCATTATGACCTTGCGCGTCTTTAACACTAGGATTTCACTAATGTTATCTAGTGAGGAAAAGAAAGTGCAAAGTTCAAACAGGCTCGAATATCACAGATGATTTATGCTCTGCTTGCCAAGACTCTCGCTCTTGCAGCATGCTCCTCCAGAAGGCAGCAGCAATCAGTTTTGTGCATCTGATTTGGTGGGGTTTAGAGGTGGGGACAAAGGATCATCTGTGCATCTTTTCAGCACAAAGCCTGCTATTACCTGCCTGCTCAGGGTATCATTGCTCTCTTAGGAAGCATGCCTGGACTACAGAGGAGGCATGAACTGCATTAATTCTGCCCAGATATTCACTACTATAACACTACTCCTTAGTGCCAATATTTACTGTGCATAATTGTATCACAGCAGTGGACAATGGACACACCAGCAGCCGTGCAGGGAATGTTTGGAGACACAGCTCCTATGGGCAGAGAGGAGATTTGAGATTGAAGGACAGATACTTTGGAACAGATAGATCAGTGCACAAATCATTTCACCATAAACTGTCACTAGATTTAAGAGATGGAAGTGACTTTACCCACCTCCCACAGATATTCAGTGCTCTCTAAAGATTCATTTGATGTTGAAATGGAGTTAAATATTTCTTTGTAGCTGTGATAACTTCTTGTTTTCCCTGATAGTTTTTTGGTTTTTTCTTTCACAGAAGTGTGCTTTTTGAACTATGACTCATTGTAAGAGGTGGAGCTAGTGGAAACTCTATCAGAGGAGTGACAGAAACCAGCATGTGCCCTGCTGGGGAGTGCACGTGGTCTCAACATGGAGAGCAAACCACAGGAGTCAGTACCATTATTCTCTCCTGTCTCCATCAGCTCAGGCTGTGGGGTCTGCTCCTCCCACTGAGGACTTTGGCCAAAATCCCAGACACGCCGTAGCTGCTGTGGGGGGTCTCTCACAGCCCATCCTCATATTGCTTTTGTCAGGACCAGCCTGAGTTCTCATCAGAGCTGCCTGTGTTGCCCCTCAAAATCCTTAGATGAGTGGCAAAACTTTTTTCCCCTGTGAATTTCAACAAAAAATAATTTGTCTGCACCCATGCATAGCACACCATCACCTCCCTCCAGCAGACCTGAACTGGAAGATTTCTGACCCAGCACAGAGCAGGGTTCTGGGTGCTGGTAGGGTCAAGAGCATTGCCAGGCTGCCCTGCCAACCCCTTGCAGCTGCTGTCCTGCCTGTCCCCAGTGCCCACCTCATCCTGCCATGTCCTCAGTGCCTGTCAGCCCCTTGGCAGGCAGGTGCCCAGCATGATGCTCAGCCCAAGCTGTGCACCAGGGCTTTTTTCTCCCTCACTGCAGGCAGCATGGTAATCTAATAAGCAAACTGATGTTTTGAAGGCTACAACGTCAGCAGAGGGAATGTCGTAGCAAGGAGGGGAAACTGTCATGCCAGCAAGCAGCTTTCACTGCGTGATGTGAGGCAGGGAAAGCTTCCAGAGGAAAAATGCCACTCCCAGCTAAAAATAAAGTCAGCCCAGGAAGCCTAAATCCAACAGCTTGTCTGCTGCTAACTGAAGCAGCAGTTTAGCTGAGAGAGAAGATATTGATCAGCTTCTGCAAGGAGGTAACAGAATGCCTTCTGCATTTCAATACATTTCATATTTACTAGTTTGTGATGAAGTACAAATTGTGAGGACTTGGCTGTTTTGACGGCAGATGAGATCATTTAATGCAAATAGCAGAGCTGAAAGCTCAAGATGACAAGTATCTGAAAGGAATGATTTCCTACCTGAGAGATGGATGCTTTGGGTTCAGAAACCCAAGTTCTGCTTCAGAGATACCTGCAAGGGCTGGGTGTTGGTGCTTGACTCTGACCTGAAACTGATGTAGGATTTCCCTCTACCCTCCTGCCTCCACTGCAGAGAAAACTAAGACTTGCCTGCCTTGGTATCATGGAGGCTACATGGTGTCCTGCTTACGAAAAGAACTTCTCTCTGAAGGCATTAAAACCTGCCTTCAGTGCACAACCATTATTGAAGCAGTGACAGCATCGCCCCTTCACAGGCTTCTCAGGGACAGTGACAATCTCAATCTTCATAAATGCCACGGGGTGGGAAAATCAGAAGGTAAAAACCTGTGAGAGAGGTTTATTATGCAAACAAGCCAAAAATAGCTGATGCACACATTGGCTTGGAACGAATACATGACCAAAATCACTCTGGGGACCTCCCTGTCACTTAACAGCCACTCAAAGTTATGTTCTCAAAGTTTATGGAGCCATTAGCAGGTCCCAAGCACGTTTTGGCTCTCCACTCCTTTGGGAGCTATATGAAATACCTACAATGCAAGGTCCTGTGTACACCTGTAGCCTCCGTGGACTGTCTGCAATGTCACTCACAACAGTGAGGGGCCATCAGACTTCCACGAATGGAGAATGAAGTGGCAGAAAGGAGCGAGGAGACCACATCGCATCTGCACAAAGGACAGATCTACCCTTATAGGTAGCAGCTTATGTCGGATATTTTCATTCCCTTTTATCCCAGAAAAGCCCTTAAAGAAAACCACTGTTGTGGTAGAAACCAGCACCACAAAATTCACCAGGAACCATGCATCTGTTTCCGCGCACTCCCTCTGACAGCGCAGGGTGCCGCGAACAGGAGAGGCTCCTTTAAGAGAACAATTTGCAGCAAGATTACTGCTAAGCCTTTTTCAGAAACACAGACATTTCCTAGGGCAAAAGAGGTTCCTGGTACAAAAGGTGGAGGGAACCTTTTGTCATGATAATCTCAGTCATTTTCGCAACACACCAGATTCCCCGGCAGCGTGGCGAGTACAAGCGCATGAGACTCGACGCCTGCTGGAGTTGTAGCAATGGGGAGAGAAAAGCTTAACACTCATGGCACTGTTCCCCGCATTCAAAGGCTCTCAGAGGAAACTGCCAGGAAAGCAAATATGGTTTTAAGCGGCGATGTCTCCAGAGACAGAGGAATCTTTTTACTGGATGTTCTGAATACAGTTGTGAGTCTCAGAAATCCTGATAAGAAAGTTCCTGCTGAGATGTTCCGTTGAAGTTAAAATGTCTGTACGGAGCCACGGGAAATCAGCAAATAAAATGTGCATTAGAGACTCACCATGCACATTTTCAAGTCTTTGGAGAATTATGTTACATGCAGAAGAGGAAGAAGAATTTATGGGGATTTACAGAACTGGTAAACATATTTATTTTGATTATGAATATCATAAGCATGTATGTTGTACACGAGTGCTAATCCATGCATTAAACTGTGAGGATTTTGCTGTGTTTTTCTTGGCTGTTTATAAAAAATAAGAAAATTGCTTCATTGATTTGTGACCTCATTCCCTTTACTCAGCCATGACCCCTTTACTCATCTCCTGCATTCAGCTGTGACTCAGAGATTTCCAAAGCATGAGGACTCTCAGTTCCCAGGATATACCTTTAATCCACCTCTAATTTTAATGAACCAGAAACGGAACAAGGAACAGAAAAAGGTGATTGAAAATCAGGTCAGCTTCTCCAGAGGTTCTCTGATGGCTGGGGACTAGGAAGCCCAGCTAGAGCATAGTAGTATGCTGCTGCTGTGGTGCCTGCAACTCATTTTAGCACAGAAAACTCATTTTAGCACAGAAGCATCTTGTGTGTCAAATACCCGTTTTGGATGTGCCTTTAGCACATGAGGCAGACAGTGACACTCTCAAAGCGCTTGTATGCATACTGTTTTCATCTACTGTCATCAAAAATGTAAAAAGGGGACAGGAAAAGGAAGAGATTTGGGGATTTCAGTGTGCAAAATCAGTTTTATGCTTTGTTCATGAAGGGAGAAACCGACACAACTTCCAGGGCTGTGGGCTAGATAGACAAAATCCAGTGGATAGAATCATAGAATCATTATTGTTGGAAAAGGCCTCCAAGACCATCTAGTCCAACCTTGCCCTAGAGAGTAAGCCCAGGATCAGAGAGAAGGAACAAACTGAGGTGACAGCCACCAGGCTTCTGCCTGCAGTGGCAGAGAAGGGAAGACAAGCAGAAAGGAGGCCTTCACACCACGCAGTCCCATGGTGAGGGTAGTGTGGTGCTGCCTGCACCAGCTGCCTTCCATTTATTTCCTCCTCCACCCTGTCCTGATGCCACCTTGGGCAAACCATTCCCTGTGCAGCTGGGGCAGCTTCATTCTGGTACATGAACCTCTCCATAGCACAGCTGGGGAGTGGGGAAAGAAAGGGACAGCCAGGAGCAAATCAAGGTCTAACAAGTGCAGGACAGCAGAAATCACTGAGAGATGTTTGCAAAATACCAATGGAACTACGGGCTGCAAAATGTATGGGGTCAAAAGCAGACCTTGCTTCATCAAACTGTTTTTTGGAAAAGAAAATGGACATTTGTGGGGAAAGGAAAGCAAATGATGAAACAAAGGTGAAATGTGAGAAAAATACCATGTATTTGTATATATTTTTGTAGAGATGGGCCAACAGAGGACTTTGCTGCAGTCCCTGCGAAGGCTGGCTTTCCCTCTGAGGAGCAGCGAATTCACATAAACAGGAAACAGTGAGCAGCTCGGTCATCACAAAGGTATAAAAAAACACTCTGACCTGGCCCTGATCTGTATAATGACACATTTATATGGTCTAGATAAGACAATCCAGAGGCAGTGCTCTGATCTAGCCACCTGATTAATATCTCTGCAGTTAGCAGGACACAAGACTCAGTAAAGGCAGTGAGTGGGAAGGAGATAAGCAAGGGCGCAGCGATGTGTTTGTTCAGGTGTTAGTATGACAAACATTTTACACCTGCAGTCTTCCTTTGTTTTTAATAAATTCCCCTCCTATTCACTGAAGGTTCAGGTCTCCACTGCTGCCTCTTCAGAGAAGAAAATAATTGGCTTTTCCAGCACCAGGTCTAGGCAAAACAACTGGAGAGGCTCATTTATACACCCCATGGGCATTCCACCACCAGGGAGCCAGGCAGCCTGAGAGCCATCTCACCAGGGCAGAACTAATACAGAAACGGGAAATTCTGGGGTAAACTCTGCCTCATTTTATCAGCCAGTCTCTCATTCTACCCACACCAGTAAAACCTTTCAGCACTGTAGATTTGACATCTGGGAGAAGCTGTGCTGTCTCCAGCCTCAGAGACTGATGGGAGCCCTGGGCAATAAGGATCCTTGAAAATCAGACTAGTGGCTTTCATGCTTTTTTATATTTTGTTTTCAGGGAATTTCCTAAAATGGAAACGTTATCTTATTAATTCTTCAGCCACAACAATTCTGGAGAAGATTTTTGACTTATTAAAAATAATGTGGTATGTCAGGCAGTGCCTAGCTAGCATCAAATAAACTCTATTAAAAAAACCTAAGTTGATAAAAAATAAAACCCAATTTTCTAGATCCTTTATGTACTTTAGAATCTCTTAGCATGACGATAATGGTATAATAAGTGGTGTAAATTTTACCAGGCTTTTTTTATTGTTTTCATTTTGTATCAGTGCAAAAGTCTGCAGTTGGCAAGGGAAGAAAATTGGATCACAATAAATATCCTGTATCTCTGTGAGGCCCAACTCTGCTGTGGACCTCCTCTTTTCCCAAAGTCCACCCGAAACTTTTAAGATTTCAAGGCAGACTGGACCCGACTTGCTTCTCCCTTCTGGGGAGAATAAAGAAGCAGGGAGAGGGGATGTTTAACCCTGGCTCACTGAGGCTTCAGGAGATCCCAAAGATGAAGTGTGTGTCTGCCAGTGAGTATGCTGTGGACCACCAATAGCAAGGGATCATGGAGCACTTGTTATCAGGCTGCTGCCCATCACCATCCCTTTCTCCTTGACAGAGGAACGGCATAAGGCCTGGCTAATGTGTGGGACAGACTGACAGTCCCTTGGCAGATGGCAGCAGCAGCTTAGTGGCAGGGCAAAAGAAACACTGAATAAAAAATCTTCAGAAAGGATTAGAGAAAGACTAAATTTTCAGCCTTGAAAATTCAAGATATAGGTTAACACAATTTCTCTTCTCCCTATCATCTTTTGTCTTTTGACTAAGTTTAGAGAAATCCTGTTCCTGGTTCTAACAGGAAGATTTACACTGATTTTGCTGGGGATCTACGACATCCCCCTCTGCATATTCAGACTTTGTGTCTGCTGTACTTTTAGCATGACTGAAAACTGCGTGCCAGAAAATCGGTGAGGGCAATCTGGTGTAACAGCCATACCCAGCTCAGGATCTGGCTCTGCCTTTCTTAATTGCCTTTTGAGGCTTCACAAAAATTCTGGCAAAACTGGCCACAAAAATGAAAGGGTGGGAAGATGCAGTTCAAACTCTAACATCTGCTGCAGCTTTCAGCAAGATGTTAACAAAAAAACTCACGGCAGCATCTGATCTCTCCTTCCCTCCCCTTCCACCCAAGAGGCAGCCTTTGCTCTGTATCCCATGCAGGACAGTGACCAGGGCAATCCTGCCCTTGGCAGCAGTGGCCCCACAGGAGCAGCAGCCAGTGCAAGCTCTGGGTATGTGCCTGCACACCTCTGCTTTGATGGTGCAGATGTGAATGCTCCTCCTTACTTAGAATTAGCTTCCATCCATCCTGATTTGCTGTTGGTGTGGATTCACAAAGGAGCAACATGACCAACAGGGGTGGTTTAGTGAATTGGGAATGAAAGCAGTGCAAGAAACAGGAGGGGAGAGGAGAGTTTCTTCCACAAGAGAGAGATCTTCACAGCAAAATAAGGGACATCTGGCCGAGACATGGCTTCATCAGCAGAGATACCAGCAGCACAGCATGAACTTCCCACCAGCTGGAAAACACAGCATGTATCCCTGGATCTGGGTGTCCCTCTGACAGCTCACTCTGTGGCCTCACGGCTACATCTGCCCTCCTATTGTTTTCCTTGCTCAGGAGATCAGCTTCCTGGAGATATGGCTGTCCTCACATCACGGTACTGCGTGCCCATGGATCCATTCAAGATCTGGCCTTTCATACTGGCTCTTATTTGGTTGTATAATTCCTTCCAAACAAAGCCACCCATGCTGCTGGGGGAAGGGCAAGCAAAATGAACTATTACTCTGGAAATAGATAGAAAACAGAACAGGGTTCCCCAGTGAGTTATGAAAATGCCCAGAGGCTCTGACCAGAAGAGATCAGAGCCATGGTGTGTCTGCACAGTGCCCAGTCCCTGCTGCAAGGCTGTCGGTGCCCTGGAGAGCTTACCAACAGCTACTCCAGCCTGGAAAAGGCACACCCTATGGGCTGCAGCTTCTGGAGTAGCTGGGAGTGGGGTCTGTGCTTCAGTAAGATACTATTTAAACCCAGAGAAGCTTCGAGGTTGGAAAATATAACAGGGTTTACCAAAACACAGCACATATCTTGCAGGGCATGCCATGTTTTTCCCAAGTGTCTTACCAGTCTGCAACCAAGGCATCACCTCTCTTCTTCCCAAGCCTCATGGAAAAATGAAAGCCTGGTTTCACCAGTCTCTTTCTTGGACATTGAGATGAGAATGGAATAATTTTGGCAGATCAGGTATTGAGCTTTCCCCAGTGGATTTTCAGGACATGACACTCTGCACTTCTGGCCCCTTCTTTTCTGGCTTTGCATGTGGGAGTGTGTTTGAGAGAGAGATGTGTTTGCGTGTGTTCAGCAAACAGATAGCTTCAATTCACCTATTTCCATATCAATCATGGCAGAGGCTGCAATTGCCAGGCGCTCCCGACAGCTGCAGTGGATGTGAATGGCTTCCAGCAACACATCTGCAGGGGACCAGCTGGGTATTGCTGGGCTGGATGCTGCCTCAGTGCCAGTGCAGACACCTGCAGGTCCCCTCTGGGTGTCCCTGCACAGGAAAACAACGGCTGCAGGCTAGGCAGGGGGCAAGGACAGAGCTGGAGGTGATGAGCGCCATCACAGAAAAAGGGGTTCTGCTTTGGAGTCACTGGGGTGGGCAGCAGAGATGTTCATCCACCCTCTGGCTGTGCTGCAGCTGCACCTTTTCAGGGCCAAGCCCTTCAACAGCCTCTCAGGGTGTCTGAGATTATGCAAAGGCTGTTTTCGTGAAAATACAGAAATATCTGGACTGGGGTCCACCATCTCTAAGCAGACACCACAGAGTGATCCCAAAAGAGCACAGCATCCCCACAGAGGACATGACATGCTTGCTTTACAGCTGCACACCTTTGCAGCGCTCATCCACTGAAGCGAGGCTGAGGATCAGATTTCCATAATTGTGTTTTTATACAGTGAGAGGATATTCTTCAAGTGGTGCAATCAAATTCCAGCTCAAAAGAACACGTACAAAGGAAATAAGTAATCTTCCCAGTGTTTGCATTCATTACATTGATCAACTCTGCACTGGGCACTTCTCAGACCTAAATTTTGAAGGGCAAACACAATTTGACTGGGTTTGTTCTACTGGAAGAAAGAAAAACAGTCTGGACAAATTAAGAACAAACCTTAAGCCTCAGCTGAGATCTAAAATTAGGTTTTAAAGTGAAAAAAAAGGTTCCAAGCAATTATTTTATCTAATTTATTGTTGATTGCCTCTGTCTTTCCAAACCTCAGGTTGTTCTGGAAGCAGAAATAACAGGAATTATATATTTTAAAAGCTTATTGAGTTTATTAAGAAGACATGGTTCAACTGAAGATTGCAAGTCTCTGCAATAAAAATCAGTAAAATCAGAATAAAAGTTGATCCAATCTTTTCTTAAAACAAATGATGGCCCACTTCTACTGCAAAATTCAGATCTGAGGACAGATTTTGGATGTTGTAAATGTGTTATTTTTGCAGTCAAAGTTCACTGTGTCTTATTGCCATAACAGAGCAGTCACAAAGTTTTGACCTGGACCAGCAGGTTAAATTCTTTTCAAGGACTACAAAGTCCTTGAGGCCTCTTGGCAGCCTGGGATACCAGGGGTCTGCACTGGTCCTTGTGGTTCTCTGCTGGTTTTGTCGAAAGTCATTTCCCCCTCAGCTTCTGCAGTGGGGCAGGTGCACAGCCCAGGCAGCGAGAGCAGGCCTGGCCTTGACAGATTCTCCCAGGGAGAGATGAAAGGCAGGGAGCGCTGGCCAGGTGATGCCATCGCTATCAGTCAGCTGCCAGAATCCTAGGAGCGCCTTGCACCGGACTTTCAGCTCCCGGCAGGGAGCACGGGCAGCTTTTCCCATGTATAATCTGTGATTCATATGCCATGAGTCACTCCGAACAAATAAAGCTCTTTCAAGGGCAGCCACACCACCCCGTTACTCTCCAGAGCATAACAGCAAGATAGTGAAGCCAGCCTAATTACCTCTTACCCCAGCCCATGATCACCCGCTGCATCTGAAATGACTCACGGCGGCCTTTGATCCTCGCCAGCCCTGCACACGCTGCCTTCCCGAGAGCCGCCCTGGCTGCACAAAGGGCTTGGCCGGCTTCTGAGACCCTCACCAGGCTTGCAGGGACAGGTGGGGGGGACACAGGCTGTCCCCGAGCCCTGGCTATGGGGGCCATGCACGGCTGCATGTGGGGGGATGCTCTGGTGCAAAATAAATGCAACTATGTCCCCATGGCCAGACCTCGGTGAGGACAGGCTGTGGGTGGGTGCAGCTGCAGGAGGCAGGAGGAAGAAACAGGGCTGCTTCCAGCCTCTCCTGGCACTAACTCACCACTTCACCTTTGCAAGCCGCAACAACCATGGCAACGAGGACAGATACACTGAAAACAAAATGCATTCAAGGTCCAGCACAAGAGAGGAGCAGTTTCTACCCGTGCTGCTCTCAGAAGGGCGAGGCTCCAGAGTAAATTTGTGGTTAGCCTCCTGAAAGCCCCGGGGCACTGCTCAGACAGTCTGATCTAGACAACAAGGATGTTCCTGTTGGAATTCTTGGGGGTTCTTTGCGTTTCTAATCCTGGGGAGGGTTTGGGGCAAACAAGGCAAGGCCCAGGGTGCCCCCGGGCTTTCTCCTCCCATATGCCCTGCAAAATAGCAGCACTGGAGCCTCAGATCACACGGTTGCTGGATAGCATGACTGGTGTCAAATGTCCCCTCCCTTCATAATCTCTAATAACTCTATATGACTGTGATCTTTGTTTTTCATCTCATTCATCAACCAGTTATGCGTGAAGAAGACAAATAAAGGTGCTATTACCTCTCACTTGCACTGACCCTCAATATCTGTATCCCAAGCAAACTTCACAAAGGTAAGTGAGGAGAAGGAGGCCTGAACATAAGAGAAATCTAGAGGACTAGGGAGGGAGAAAGCCCTCATTGCCTACAGGATAGGTCCTTCTGTACAGCAGAGTTCCTCTGATTTAATGAAGGATGCTCTTTCTTAATGCATTATGAAGCTGGCTTTTCATCAGCCCTGAGCTGGGGAGCACTGGAGGATGCAGGTGTTCCCATGCAGAAGTTCAGGGCTGCATCCTGCTGTACCTTCAGTGCTGAGAGGAGCACAGCTCAAGGTTAGCCTGCAGCCTTGCTGCAGAGGGGAATTTGGGACATGACTCAGGGATTCTGCATCAGCCAGTCCTCTCCCCCCTCTGCCCAAAGCAGCATCTTCAGTTTCAGGAGCCTTTGAGCAGTTGCCCAGTGAATCCAGTATTGAAACGGTACAGCAAGGAAGACCTGGAAGACCAAAGGGAAGAGGAACACATGCTGCAGTTCATGTGTACAGCCCCCAGACTCCCCTGTAGAACAGGGCACCCCCCACACAGAGTAGGCTGGGAGAAGAGTGGGTCTTACTGTGATCAGGAGACACAGTGATGAAAGATATCTGATAGTGTCTGTAGCTGTGTGCCATCTTTTCAGACAGCATGTTATTGTCTTTTGTATTCTGACTTTGAGACTCTCCCCTATTTTTTCTAAACAGCAGCATCACGATTAATTGCACAGCACTGTGTGGGAGTACCAATTAGCACTTTCACTGAATGGTACTAGGATATATTTAAAACCCTTTATGGGGTTATGCATATTTTTAACTCTTGGGAGAAACTTTGTTTCCAGGGAAGTACATTGCTGATGAGATCAGCTCTGTAAATAACAGCAAATCCAGCTTTTTCAAGGTGGGAATAATTTGATACTCAGAGTGAGCAGGAAGCACAGAGCTTCACAGCATATTTGCATGAGTGCCAGCCTCCCCAGGAGCACAGAATGCAGCACTATGGTGCAATATTTACTCTCTGAAAGCAGAAATACACCTATATGCTATGGCAGAGGCATGACTTTTAAGGAACGATTCAGTTGATACTGAATCCAGCGTCTGCTGTGAAAACTTAACTAAGTAGCTTGGATGCTTAAGTTTTACAGTTTCTAGCTGAAATAAATATTGCTTCTTTTTAAAAGCTGAACTCTCATCTGTCTCCCTGAGTTTGGAAGAGGCTGCTGAGAAAGCCAGGAGAGAAATGAGACAAATGTTGCAAGGTGCCACAACTACACTGCAAGTATGACAACACTTGTGTTTCTCTCAAAGTCCTGACTCCACAGACCTTTACAGAACACGCTCAGCTCTCTATTGAGAAAATTACGCTTTTTCTTCTCAGTTTCAGAGAAAGGTTTAAAAGTGCTGAGACAAAAAGCTCAAGAGGTAGAAAGTAAAAAAAACATGATTAATCACCTTGGTTTTGAAGGTGTATAGTAGGTAGATCATTCAGTGTTAATCTTCGAAGCTGAGTGTGACTCTGACTTTCAACACTCTCACACATGGAAGAGCTCATCACTTCAGGAGAACTGGACTCCTCACACTGCCCAGCCTCATCCCTGCAGTGAGAGGAGCCTGGCTTCTGGGACATCCTGCCTCCCTCCCTGCAGAAGCTTTGCCATAGCACTTTGGCACGGGCTGCACGTGAGGGAAAAAAGTAGCACATGATTTTCAGCTGAGGCTTGTGAAATCAAAAGTGCAGGGAAACAGCATCAAGACAGACTGAGACAGGGATGAGAGAGAGGACAAGTCACATATTATTATTAACATAACAGGCTAATTCAAAGGATGTATTGGTTTTGTGGCTTTTTCCCCTAATGAGAAGTCAACTGCCACTGGATTTTTAATTTTGTGCATCAGAGCCCTCATTACCATCTAGAAGAGGAGATCTTTATAACAGGGTCTTGCTACACATCCAAGGCAACAAAGGCTGGTGTGAGCAACGTTTCTCCTGGGTGCCATGCAAGGCACCCTGATGAGCTGAGGGAGACAGAGGCTTCACTGCTCTCACTGGAGAGCTGCTGTGCTGTGCTACGGCTCTGCCATGTGGGTTTGTTGCCCCTCCTTGCCCTAGGCTCAGCACTGCCGCTTGAATTTAGTGGGATGGGACAACAGAGAGTATTAACCAAACATTCACTAAATAATGAGGGGGGCAGCTGATAAAACTATTCCTATCAACCCAGAGGTGCAGCCTGGTAATCTTTTGGGCAGTGTGCTGAGAGCCAAAGGGCTCTGGCAGGCTGCAATCACCTTAACCTGTCAAAGAGCTAGCTCACATTGCTAACAGGCTGCAGCCCTCCTTGAGCTCTGACTTACAATGACCACATTGCCAGTGATGGCACCTGAGCTCTGCTAAACCTAGACTGGACCTCGTTTGCTGGATCTAGTTGTGCTTTGGGATTGTGGTGATCTCCTGTCTCCAGAGTGAATTGAGGGAAAAAAACCCACAGCCTCAGAGCAGGGCATGAAAACCTCTTTGAGGCTCAAAAAAGCAGTATTTGCACTGGTTGAACTACCACGACCTTTGGGCTACATGAAAAGTTCGTATGGATGAAGGTTCAAAGCAGTGGGAGAAGGAATAGATTGGAAAGAGGGCAAATAGAAAATAGGAAGTGGGTAGGCAAAAAAAAAGGGAGAGGGAGAGGGTGAGGGAGGATCATGCCACTAACAGGAAAATGTAACCAGATCTGGAAAGCATCACCACTGTACAACCACAACCTCAATCATTCTCATTTACTTCAAATTTTTTTATTGCACCATCACAGTTGCTGTCCTGTTCCAAAACTTAGCAGTTCCTGTAAAAGAAAACATGTTTAGGCAGACTGCCAGGGTTTTTTTAACTAGAAAATTTGGATTTTGGTCTAGACTGCCTGGAGACAAGCATTTCAGAAAGCACTCCTTTTTCCTCCCTGATGCTTCCCTAACCCCATCTCTGCCTACCTGATGGGCTCTGCATCATGGCACCAGCCAGAAAGATGGTAATAGAGGTAAGGTTTGATCTTTTACATTTCTGCTCAATCAGCCCTCTGGTTCTGGGAGAGAAACAAAAGTGGAGAGAAACAAAAGTAGAAAGAAAAATGAACATGAAGATCCCTAAGACCTGAAGTGCTATCTCAGGAGTCACAGGAAGATCCACACTGAATTTCTGTGACTGCTGCCCTCAGCCCAGGCTGCACCTGGAGTCCAGAGCCTGGGCATACAGCAGCTCTACAGCACCCTTACCAGCAGCCAGGCAGGCTGTCCTGTGCTCTCCCTTCCCCCAAACCTTCCTTTGCTAAGAAATTCAGAATAATAAATTTCTGCTCTGTCTGAGCAGAGATCAACCTCGGGATTCACACCATTAAATGATAAAGTGTAGGAAATTAAACTTTATTCCCTGGGAGCTTGTTCTGCCCTGTCTCTCTGCTGTTCCCAAAAGGGCAAGTTCAAAGACGTAGAAGCAGCAGCACAGTGAGCTCAGCTGCATTTCCCTGGTGCAGATGCTGCTGCCCCCGGGTGCCCAGGGAGACCTGAGTCCCCAGGGCAGGCTGCCTGACCCGGAGTGTCCACAGCACTCCCATCTCAGTGCTGCTCCCAGCACTCCTGATGGAGGGAACTGGTGGAGGAGGACTGGGAAAACGTGTCACAGACAGGCTCCCTGGTCCGTTTCTTCATCCCCGTCCCCAGAAGGGAGGTTTCCTTTCTCCAGGAGAAGCTGGCTTTGCGGGTCACGCTAAGACACGCAGGCGGGGAGCAGAGGGGGGATGCCCTCGCTGTCCCGGGGGGTCTCCGGGCGAGCAGCAGGCTGGGATTAACCCAAATGACCCCGTGTTCCCGGGAGATGTGAGTCAGAGTGAGTCAGCTCCCGTGAGACAGCCCTCTCCACTCTCAGCTGCATAAGAAACGCTGTATTATTGATGGCAAACTTAATGAGGAGGCGGGAGCAGCGATGGAAAACAATCACACTCCTCAGTGGGGCACATGCAGCCTTCAGTGCTCAGACTCAGTCGTCTTCCTCTCTGTCCCAGACATGGTGTGTGTCCCAAGGAGATTTCTGAGCAGGGCTGTTCCTCGTGAAAGCTGCTCCTCCAAGGAGAAATGTTTCTTTCCTGTGCAGGGTGGCCAGCTTTCCCTTTTTCCACCAGCAAGCTAACTGGGACAGGACCTGCCACCTCTGGAGACCCATCATCATCCTTTTTCCAGACTGCAAGAAGGTTGTGATTTCTCCTGGAGAAAGAGGGAAAGATCACCCAGGCCAAGCTCCAAAGAAATACACCATTGACTCTGCTGTGGCTCAGGGGAAGTGATCAACCCACAGGAATGAATTAGGGCTGCTAAGGAGCGCTGTGGGCTTGCTCTTAGATCTGCACGCACCACAGATATTTTCAGGAGGAAGGGACCAGCCTGGTCTGTGTTTTTTAAGGTTGTATTTCTGCCTGGTTTAGCAAATATTAGTCTGTTTGTGTTGATGGCAATCAAGCTGCCCCGGTTTAGCCTCTTTCACTTGGAAGCAAAAGGCAGAGCTAGCTCAGTGTCTATGAGACTGTGGAGCAAATTTGTGTGAAAAGATAGAGAAGCTGCTGTTTATGACCCTGCTTGTGTTTTCCAGCCGGGCTAGCAGATTTTCCTGGTGGCGTCTGCTGTTGCACACTGCAGAGCCTTTTTCTTTGGGAAGATGGTAGTTTGAATTGGACTTGGACTTACGGCACCTGCCAAGTTCAACACGCCTCCGAGACAAACACGGCTCTGTCCGCGAGAGGCACCCGGCTGCTGGGGCTGCGCAAAGGCCAGCTCAGCTAGGGAAAACATCAGGGAGAGGACTTGGCTGCCTCAAAATGCAACTGCTTCTTGTAATACAGACATAAACTTTTCAAGGAAGGGTTGCTGGAAGGGCAGAGAGAAATGTGAAATACAGGCCTAGCTATTTTATTTTTATTTTTATTATTATTATTTTTATTTTTATTAGCGCAAGAGTTCATCCACAGTTCCCCTAAGCTGCACACAGGCATTGCTCTGTGCACTGGCTGTCCCTCTGCCAGGACTGCTCAGCCCTTTCCAGCACTCAGACTACATGTCCCAGAGTTGGACCCCTAACCCAACAAAGCTGCACCCCTAGCAAGAAGAGAAAAGGAAAACCATATGCCCTCCAGGATCTCTGAACTGCCTCTCCTGGGTGCCACTGGAGAAAAATTGAAGCATCCTGGGCAACATCCTGGTACAGAAATTTTAGGGGAGCATTCCTTCAAAAGTTGGTCTGAGCAGCATTCTGGTCCCTGATGTTTCAGGGAAAGAGTCAGAGCACCCCAACCTCTCCCATCCAGAACCAGCATCCCGGTGGAGAGCATCAGCAGATACAGGACCTGCAGCAGTGCTTGGAGAAGAGCAGCTTGGTGCCCCAGCCCATTCCCATTCCTGTTTCTCTCCTGGGAATGACCATGGTTTGCCCACTTCATCTTCAGAGCCTGCAGTAGCCCACACTGAAGAGTTAAGCTCCCATTCTCCCCACAAGGCTAGGATCTGTGGGTAAAGTAACCTTACCAGTAACCCGGCTATTTATAAATCCATTCTGCCAGCCTCATTACGTGTGCCAATTAGCTGGCAGGTCCCACCAGGAAGGTGTCTGTAAGCAAAAGAGAGCCACTCCTCTCCAGGCGAAAAGACCTTTCAAAGAGGCCCTACACAGCCACACAACGTGGGGATCCCCAAAATGTGATTCCAGAAGAAAGAGTAGAAACCATGGGTGATGACCTACATGTCTTTTTCATTTTAGTCCTCTAGAAGCAGCAGCACAAGGGCCTGATTAACCAAAATGAATATAAAAGCTACTGTGGCACAGTAAAAGATAAAGCTGAAAGCAGGACTTTTTCCAGACTGGTGCATGAATTAGCCCTATAGCCTGGAGAGAGGGATGGAGTGAAAAGGGATGTACTACCAATGCTAAATCTGTTGCAAAGAGCAGTTTTAGGAGCACACTGGCAGCTTTGACCCCTTATTCTCACTCCAGGACTGTGTTAACAAGCTCAGCCCTAAATCCTTCAACATTCTCTGCGTGAGCAGATCACCACTCCCAGGCAAAACCCATTTGATCTCAGTGGCCCTCCTGGGGCTGGTCAGGGAACAGGTCATGATCAGAAGAGACAGAGAGGCTGGGAAGGGAAAAGAAGGGGAAATACGAGTGGAAATATTTGGGTAAAGTGCAGCTGAGGCCGTGCCCATTCAGATGGCATAAGGGTATCAGCTGTAGGGACTAAATGAAATGCAAAAGCAATGGAGTTGAACTGCTGGGCAAGTGCCTTTGGACAAAATAGCCTGACTTTTGAAAACCTTGTCTCAAAGAAACTGGGATTCCCCTTGGAAATGCATCTGTGTCTAGAAAATTTCCGAAGGTCCTTGCCTGGACCTGGTCTCGACTGACTTGTCTTTCTTGTTCTCCTCTGCATTGTTTCACCAGGAAGAACAGCAGAGGACCATCACAGTTTGAACACTGCTCTGCCCAGCTGCAACAGGAATGTGATTGGTCTGTGTCTTGCACCCCAGCTGAGTGCCCCAGCCGTTCGATACTTTTTCTGCGTTTCTTGCTGCCTTCTTTTTCTTTACCTGCCATCCAGCACCCAAGAAATCCATCTGATTTTCCTTATTTTCTCTGTCTCTGCAATTCATTCTCAGTCCAGTAGATCCACCTGAATTATTCACTGAAATCATTATCATTAATCTAGCCTATTTGCTGAGCCAGCCCTGGTGGGCGAATATATTTTTCATTCCTAAGTATTTGCCAAAATAACCTGGGAGAGCCATTTAGCCTGGGGCCATTCATAGTAGCTATTTGTGTTCCTTTCCATTAAAACTCATCTCTTCCATAATGGCCAGTACAAGCCCTGTGCAGTGTCAAAACCCCACTTGGCTGCTGTTTGAGCACCTTGATGCAGGGCACAACCCCCTGAACCATTTGTGCTAGAGCAGCCTTTCTGTGCTGCCAGAATGGCACAACACAACTTGGCAGAGCACAGCTCTGGAGCTGGGGCTGTAACTCTCCAAATTAATGCCTTTCCCCTCGATAAATAGTACTTCTTTTTTTTATTCTCCCCAGTCATAACTTTTCTTGGCCATAGACACCAGAGTTACGTGGATTTTCTGTTTTCTTCAAAAGTGCACATGCATATGGGTGGAGAAATTGTACAAAATGCCAAAGATTATATTTTTCCAAGTGTTGTAGTAGTTCTATGGTTACGGTCACAGAGAGCAAAGGAAATGCAAACATTCAGCAGAGTGGCCACAGGAGCTGGAACTGTGCCTCTGTGCATGAGAGTGGTGTGTATTTAACACAGGCAGCAGCTATAAGGCTCGGGGATCTCTTTCAAAATATAACCCAAGCACAGTGTTGAAGCCTAATCTGTTGGGATAGTAATTTCTGGGGGATGGCTGCTTAAAAACTACACATTGTTCTTCTGTGTGCTTATTTCCATTTCCTAAACTCTGGTAGGAACATGCAATATCCTCAGATGCACAGAACCTTTTAGTCACTGTGTAGATCATTGCTATTTCCTAACAATGCAATATGTGTTGTGTATAAACTAAGCTGTTAGCTATGCATGCATTATGCAATTTGAAGGATCCACCCCCTGTTATATATGAGTCTATTTGTAATTTATTTGTTGTAAATCCTGACAAGTTAAAAAGCTCTCAGCTACTCAGTCAAGTTTTTATCAGAAATACTGACACTTAACCCAGAAGGTTGCAAGCTGAGGCCAGTCCAGGCCCTGCAAACATAAATAAAATTCAACTTTTGATATGTGTGCTGTTTAAAAGGAGCCCTGGATTAGCCAGACAACACTAACTTATTTCCTTCAGACTCCACAATCATGAGGATCCAAATCTGTGTTTGTTCTTACAAGTAGTATGACAGAAGAGACAAATTGCTGGAATCCTCTTTCAAATTTATGCCCAAGAAGCCAAAGCTGATTATACCAGATATACATTTGGCCCATAAACTGCTGAAAAGCAAACAAGCAGCTATTTTCCTAGCTTGCAAGACAGACGATCCATCCTTGGACAGAGCCACGGTCAGCACTAAAGCCATACCTCCCCTGCATGCACACTCACATCTCCCCTGGCATCTTTTCCCATGTACTGTCTGCCACAGTCGTCTTTGGATCATGCAGCCTGTCTCTGACCATCTTCTTGTACCCATCCTTTCATTAAAAAATGATCACCAGCCTCCTGTGTAGCACTGGTGGTGGGATGCAGACAGGCAGGTGCTCTGGAGCTGCCAACCTACCCGCAGTTCGCACTGATTTATTTTCTGTCCACACCTTGACAGTACACCTTTGCCTGGCCAGAGAGAACTCTGCTTTCCCGGTGCCTCTGTCAGGGCTATAAAGCAAACAATAAAAATGCTGTGTGTCAAGACATCAGATTTTGGGTCTTCTGCCTGTAAATTTTTTAGCCTCTAGTAATGAGTTTTTGCAAACAGGTGATAAAATGTGTTTGCACTCTCCATTTTAGGTAAAAACGATGCACAATAAGCACACCCAAGGAGAAACAAAAGATATTGTTCCACAGCTTGATATATTCATCGTTTTACACCTACACGCTGCATTAAATGAGCTGCCATCAATCAGCTAGGAAATGCTTTAGGTGTGAAGAGTGTCGTGTTTTAGAGAACCAAAGGATGTGCTGCAGAGCCTTTCATCATGAGGATGAGGACACTGCTCTGGGAGATGGTTGTTTCCAAAGATAAAGCCCCATGGATCAAAAATTCAACCTGAGAAAAAACAGTAAAATTATACTGATGCTGTGAAACAGCCCTGGACCAGCTCCCAGAAACACCATTACCAAAGGCATTGCACAAAACCTCTACTTGCTGCACTGCATGGTGGTTCCTCACCTTCCTCTCTCTCTACCCCCACATGGGCAGGAGCCCAGCTGACACAAGCAATGATTTTGTGCAGGTAGAAGGACAATTTTGCATCATGTGGAGATTAATAAAAAAATGGAGAACTCTACCACAAAGCGCTTTTTTTTTTTTTTTTTTTTTTTTTTTTAATAAATGAGCCAGTCTTGAAATTTTAGTTGTTAATGTTTGATGGCTACAGCTCATGTTTGCATGAAAATTGTACCAGCTTTGTGCACCTATCCGGAGGAAATTTTTCTTAAAACTTGGATGTTAATAAATTCTAAGGATATATCTATGAGGAGAATCAAATCCTGTTCAATCTGACCTTGCTTGCTTCCAGGGGTAGGGCATCCCCCACTTCTCTGGGCCATCTGTGCCACTGTTTTACCACCCTCATTGTAATAAACTCTTCCTTATATCTAGTCTGAACCTACCTTCCTTTGGATTAAAACCATTACCCCTTGTTCTATTGCTGCTGGCCCAAGTGAAAAAGTTTATCCCCATCTTTCCTATAGGAAAGCACCCCTTCATGCACTGGAGGGCTGCTGTAAGGTCTCTCCAGGTCCTTCTCTTGTCCAGGCTGAACAATCCCAACTCTGTCAGCCTGTCCTCACAGGAGATGTGCTCCAGCCCTCTGATCCTTCCCATGGCTCTCTTCTGGATTTGTTCCAACACGTCCAAGTCTGTCCTATCCTGAGGGGTCCAGCATTCCTGACACCCTGGTTCCACTATGCTGAGCAGGGATTGCTAGAAGTAAACAAAAAATGAATAGGACATGGCCTTGTCTAGGTATGGCTCTGATGTAAATCTGAATGGAGGAAAGCTTGTGGAGCCTGATAGTCTGAATCCAGAAACACAAGGCCAAGTAGTCAGCTTTGAATGGACACAGGGCAAGCAGAGAAGACTGGTAAGGACACAGATTTCCTGCCACTGTTGTACATCAACTCCTACTTAAAACATACGATTTTTAAGTAAGAGATCCCAGGAATACATGGGAATCACGCAAACACGGCGCCAGGTTCCCAGCACCATATCTGCCTCTGGCCATTGCAGTGTATTGAACTTCCTCACTGCCTGCCCTCTGCCCGTGGATGCTTCCAGGTGCACTCAGTGGGGCTGGGCATGAGGAGGGCCGTGGGAAGGGGACAGCATCCTCTGGGAGGAACAGATGGTCTCAGCCTTCCCAGGGCAGCTGCAGTTGCGCCTGTTTAGAAATTGCTGCAAAGTGCCAATTTTCATTATGCAAAGCACTGAAAACTTGTCTGTTGGAAACCACATTTCATCATAACCTACACAAACTTGATCTTGAATGGCAACCGGGTGATTAAATGAAACTCTATTAGCTGGGTCTATTTTTGAATCACATTTTAACTATCCTCTCATTTTTACACCTGAGCAATTTTCATGCAGACCATCTCCCTGCTGCAAACACATGGGAAGATGAGCCCAGCAGACTATCACAGGGAAAAGTTACAAGATTTAAAGAGGATTTGTGCCTGTCCCTCTCTCTCTGCAGAAATCCTGCCTGGGGACCAGAGCCCAGCTTTGCTTGAGGGTAGGGTCAGATGTCTGCGCTGTCAGAAATTGCCATGCTTTCCACTGAGATATGGTATCAGTGCACACTGGTCACCTTGGAAAAAGAATTCCTTGAAAGAGGTTATTCTCACAGGAACAAAACTCACCTTGCTGCCTGCTCTCTCTGCTCACTTCCAGGCAGTGATCTGCAACCAACTGCAGGAACAGGAGGGGCCGGTGAAGGAAAGAAATTGAATGCTTAAACACTTGGCTGCATATTATGAAATGTTTTACATGTAAAATAGGTTAAAGAATGCCATGAGGAGAGAATATGGAACAGCAGGTTCATGATTGCTGGTATTGGTCTAACATACATTCCTGATAAAGTCAAAACACACAGGGAAACCGCATCTTAAGGAAAAAGAAAACCTCAGATCAGATTTTTGGGTATTCTAAGGAGTTCTAAGCCTTGTAAAGAATTATGATTAGCCTGAATGACAGCATTCAGAGCACCAGGAAAGCTCAATGAAGCAAATCCCACTGAACTAAAATTAGCAGCATCTAAAATTCAGCCATCTACTTGGCATACACACACAATGCTTCCCTGGCCCCAGACCCGTCACATCACTCAGCCTTCCCAGTGCCATCAGCTCCTTGCTTTCAAAAGCACTGCTGAGTGAATTGCTGCTGTTCACATGCAGCCTGCACCTGTCTGGAGGCAGCAAGCCCAATTGCTAGACACAGGTTGGGTTTTTTTTTCCCTTAATATTTCCTCCAAGGTTCATTTGCTGATTGTTTTCCAGGCAGCTGGAATTCAAGACATAAAAGTGGGGACTGTCAGTGAAAGGATGGAAGAAAATGGATATAATATGATGAGACCATATGTCTGGAAATAAGCTGAAATCCCACATGGCTCAAAATGGACATGAACCATGTCCTGAGAAGAGCAAGGAGGGGTTTACTGTGGTTCACAGGCTATGGAGCAATAACACAAGAGTTAAGGTCTGCTTCTAGGGGGACTTGGCAGACAGAATAAGTGTGGAAATAAAGGTTTGTTGCTCTGTCCTAGATCCTGTGTGTTGCATGCATCTGTGCACAGTGTACACCTGGACTCACCCTGAGCATCTTTTCAGCTCCAGGCTCGCTATTTCCATTTGATGCCTGAAGTCCCATATGCACACAGGTATGCTCACTGCACTTGCCCAGGCCCACATTCTTCGTCCTAGGATCTGGAGGAATGGGTGTGATTGTGCTACAGACTCACTTGACTGCAGTAATCCCAAAGTCAGCTTTTGGAAGTTGGAAACTTGGAGCCGAATCCATGGTTTAGCTGAGTCAGCAGTATAATGGCAAGTATTCAGGTGAAGGGATCCAGTGCCTGTCACCTCACAGAATGCTTAGTTGTGAGGACTAACTCCTCCTAGGGATCGTGTAAACAATGGCACAGAGTATCAGGACAGTGTGGCAATCTAGCTTCCTGAGCAGCATTCATTTCCATCTATGCAAAACCCCTCAGAAATGTATGCACTCTATGATCTCGGAGGTCTTTCCTACCTAAATGAGTCAATGATTCTATGAAATACTGGGAAATGTTGAATGTCTTTGGGTCTTTTTTTCCTGAAGAAACAGTAGGGTGGGAAATATTCCTGGCTCATATCACAAAATCTTCATATGCACAGCTAAAGACCAAGAGAGTTTCAGGTGCAATAAAAGCCCCATGTCCCATGATTACACTGATGTAAATAGTGGACATGTAGAATAATGCCTGTTTACATTTTTCCAGGGCTTTTCACTTGTTTCCACGAGCATTTCACATCAAATAAAACACTGGACTGGAGAGGACACCGGACTTCTTTAATACAGTAATTTCAATGCTACTATTTTTTCTGACAGCCTTGATCTTCTGATGTCTCACCATGGAGTTTCTTCTCACCCATATCCCCTTTCTGCACAGATATGTGCTACCTGCATCCTTGTGATAAGGCATTTTCACAGGCTTTCCTGGGTACAGCCTTTAAAAGAACTACAATCAAAAGGATGCATTTGGGTGCTAATGGAGCCTGCTGTGGACCACTCAGTGGGAAAGGACACAATTTACAGACAAGGAGCAGTGGAAGCTGCGAGATGAGATGGAATGAGGGAAGGAGAAGGTCCAGATGCTGGTCTGGCTTGGAACAGCCACCCATGTGCTTTGTTTACTTCACCTCTCTGTGTCCCCAGGCTCCGTTTTAGATTCTGCAGACACTTTTTAATGATACTGTCTTCCACTAAACGGAAAGGAATTTGTCCGGCTCCCAAGCTCCTCCAGAACAGCTTCCCAACCCTCCTGCACAGGCCCACCACCCTATTTTATGCGTCCTCCCATCTCCTTGAGGTGATTCACAGATCATCACCAGTGCTGACCTTTCCAACTCACCTTACCCAGCTGGAGACAGGCAGGGCCACCCAAGGTCTGTTCTAGTCAGCAGGTTTCCATTACCACCATGATGCTCAGTCACGCCAAGACAGCACTGACTTTCAAAAAACTTCCTGTCCTGACAGCTGTCTTACCCTGCCATTCCATGGAACAGGAAACACGGACACATATCAGTGGGACCACCAAATCAGAAATCTTGTGTGGTGTGCAAGTAGCAGGTAGGATCCCAAGTGCTGATAAACCAGCCAAAGTGAAGCGGGGGAGGACAGCACTTGCTCGGAGCACATAAACATTGGTTCAGAAACAGGCATGAAAAGCAATTTGAGGCACGATCATTCAGGCTGTTACTCCTGTGTTTTGCCTGCCTATCATTTTGCATGATAAACAAATGCTGAAAGTTTCCTGAAAAGCTTCAGATGACTATTATTTGCAGCAGATTTCAAGTGCAGCAGGTAAGAGCCCTCAGGCTAAAGCCATGTCTTTTCCTAGACCTGCGAACAGCTATCCCAATTTTGTCTGTAGATAAAGCATTAAAAATGAATAACTTTGGCTCCCCCTCATTCCTTTCCCTACTTCTCTTCCCCCTGCTCACTGGAGTTTGCCACAGAAACCTTCTAGCACTGAGCCAAAACACCCCACAGCAAACCAGTGCCCTCTTTTAGAGACGCTGGAATCCCACCGGTGTTGCTTGAACACCGGTGCTGCATACTGCACTGCAGAAGCTGGGGACTGAGGGAAGAGGAGAGCCAGGGAGAGGAAATCAAAAGTGAAGGACAGAAGCTTAGGAACAAGGACTTTGTCATGGCAGCTATTCTTGGGCCTGGCTTGAGGGATGTTGTTTGCCGTTGGGAAACTGCATACAAAAAAACTTCACTTGCAGGAATGTCAAGAAGGTTATGAACACTTGGGACTTGAGAAATACCAACTTTTCCAAACACTTTTTCTTCCACATACACACATGCAATGAAATGCTGTGTTTTTCCACAGTAGCCCTGCCTGATCTTTAGCCCAAGATGGAGGTAAATGGGAGCAGAACCTAAATGTGAACAGCCACTTACAGCACTTCCTAACTTCTGACCAATGGACTCCACAGCTACAGGAGCCTTCCTTTCCAGTTTGGATGTGTCAGGAGGCTGATTCAGACATGTACACAGACACACACAAGGTAGGGTTTCAGCCACCACCAGTATGCAGAGCACTGTTGGGAGCAGGGAAGCCACATAGCTTGTGCAAGCCAGACAGCAAACTACAGAGCAGAGAGATAAGACACCTCCCTGGTAGAACAGCACTACACCCATCATCTGAGTCATGGAGGCAGTGTACCCAAGCAACAATATCAATGGTTTTGCTCTGGTGAGGCTTCTGGGAGTTTTGGGAAGAGGTAGCAGAGTTATGCTGGACACAAGTATGCAGCAATAGTTACTGCTGCCATCTTCCTAAACCTTTCCAAATGGTTTAGGTGAGTTTTCTCTCCACCAACCAGTAGATGTGTCCTTTCAATCAATTCACTGAGTTAGCAGTGAAGGAATGAGCTTCCCCCCCTGCTCTGCATGCTTAAAGAGAGGGTAACATTGCCCAGTACCATGTTACCTGGCAGGACTGGGTGGCACTCATCATGCATCAGCCTCTGGTAGATTGCAGCCTCCCAGATTTATATGAAGCTACAGGTATTTTTTCTGCTTTTAGGGAAGGACTGCCAACAGGTTTTTTTGCAAATGTCCTCTCTGGTAGCAACAGGCCACCTAAGTCCCATGGCAACGTTAGTTTCCTGCCTGGATGAGCACAAATTTAACAATCAGGAGAAGGTTTTGCGAAACGCCTTTGGTGGCTTTCACTGCTTAGGAACAGGGATAAGCCTGACTACAAGTTTTGCATAGACCATTTTCAGATTTTCCTCTCTGGGCCACACAGACTTTTGCCCGAGGCATTGCTACTTTAAAAAGAAGAAAAAAAAAAAAGCCTAACTTAATCTGCTCAACAGATTTCTTGGCAAGATATGGATCTTACAGTTAATTCTGTCTGAGTACTTGTTAGACGCACTTATGTACATGCATGTTTTTATTTACAAAAGACTGGCACGCCCATGTCTGGCTCACTTCATAGCCTTTGTTCCAGAGACCTGGCAGGGTTTCCTAAAAACAGGATCCCATGTTTAGAACTATTATTCCATTTGCAAATAATAAAGTTTAATTTTGCTTTCGATAGATATTCAGGGGAGTAGATCTTGACTGTTTTGAGTCTTCACAGCTCATGAACGCAGGAGAGGTATCAGCACAGATAAGACAGGCATGTTTTTGAGCCAGAGCATATACTCACAGAAAACGTACTGCATTCTTCCAGCCTGGCAACCCCAGAGTGCACTGGGCTGCTCTGTTTACTCCGGAAAGGAGTGACTCCCCTCTGTGCAAGAGTTAGACAGAGGCTCATACAACTGACAAAGTTATTTGTTGTAAATAATTTTAGATATTTCAGCCTTCAACATTGACAATTTGTTTGCAAGCAAGGCCCTTTTTTTACACAGACCTCTTCTCTATTCTTAGCTAACCTCTCCTACCAAGTACTCCAGGCAAACAAATTTCAGCCTCCCAATTGTTTGCACGCTGTGTCCATTTGCTATTATTAGTTCTGTGGAGAGTGGTGGACTCCAAGTTCCTGATGAAAAGGAAGAGTACATTCCCTCTTCTCTAAGCAGAAGGACGCAGCCCAGCCTTGATCAGCAGTGCCCTGGTAGGAAGCACACCACACCTGGACAAATGTACTTATCCACCACCTCCTCCACTGTAAGATTATCAGGTCTGCTGCAAACTCCAAGACACTCAGGAGACACTGGTTGTGTTGTGATAGATACTTATGGTATTTTTGGCAAATGAATACTTTATTTGCTGAATATTAAAAAATAAATAAATAAAACCTGCTGTTTCAGGGTAGCCAAAACTATTTGTAAATTCAGGCAACTCCACTCTTCATGGAGTATTTGAACATTTAGCAAGCCAAGCCGACTGACAGCAAACTCTTCCAGTTGCTGCTGAGATGAAAAGGTTACCACTCCTAAGCACAATTCACTGTCGCAGCATTTCCCCACCCTAAGGGAAGTTGTCACATTGACCTTTTCTATCCACTTTAAACAGATTGCTTGATTACTTCCAAACTCAAACCTGTAAACTCTCCTGCTTAATAATAAATTAAAAAAAAAAAAAAAAAAAAAAAAAAAAAAAAAAAAAAAAAAGAAAGAAAGAAAAAAAAAAGAGAGAGAGAGAGAGAGAGAGAGAGAGAGAACATACTACTATCAAAAAGTTCTTGGACCTTCAACCACTGCACAATTCAAAATTACACAGGTATTGTAAAGTTACACAGTAATAAAAACTGATAACAAGGATGTAGGGGGAGAGGTTCGGAGAGGAGAGGTTCGGAGAGGAGAGGTTTGGAGAGGAGAGGAGAGGAGAGGTTTGGAGAGGAGAGGTTTGGAGAGGAGAGGAGAGGAGAGGAGAGGAGAGGAGAGGAGAGGAGAGGAGAGGAGAGGAGAGGAGAGGAGAGGAGAGGAGAGGAGAGGAGAGGAGAGGAGAGGAGAGGAGAGGAGAGGAGAGGAGAGGAGAGGAGAGGAGAGGAGAGGAGAGGAGAGGAGAGGAGAGGAGAGGAGAGGAGAGGAGAGGAGAGGAGAAAAAATTTGGAGCAACAGCTGAAATAAGTCATCAAGGTCAACAGCTGAAACAGATTTAAGAAGAGAGCAGGCAAGTTCGTGGAAGAGAAATGCCTTGGGTGTTACTAATACATAGAAAGCATGTTTGACTGAGGAAATCCCTGAAGATAGTTGAAGGCCAGGAGCACTCTCAGGAAATGCATGCTTGACATGCTCAAAGGCTTCCTCAGGCACCCACATCTGGCCCCTGCTGGAAGCAGGACGCAGCACTGAGCAGCTTCTTGGTCTGGCACTAGAGAGATACTTGACACCTGGCTAAGCAGATGTGGTGGGCAGCCTACATACCTGAGGAGCTGGATGCTTCGTTCAAATCCCTATGTTACTTCCAGCTGAGAAAGTCTGATGAAGAGACGATTCGTTTGGGTAGTAATGATGCAGGGCTAGACTGTGGGATGAAGAGGGGGAAGGTGGTAATAGACTTTGAGCACTACCCGTTATGTATATATTCATTGCATAGTCAAGCAGTGCTTTTTAAAGGGTCTTTAAAGACCACAGAGCAAGGTTCACTGTGAGAACAAGTGATGCCAATGTGTTAGGAATACAAGCTCATGACAAGTCTGTTTTCTACGTCTCCTCCCAAGGATACAAGTGTCCCTGTGATCAAGTAGCATTTGCTAATGCATGCTTCCAAAGAAGTACTTTTCTAGTCCTTACAACCTCTCCTAACAGTTTTACAAAAGTAACATTGCCTCCACTTTTTAAGGTCAAAAAGACTAGTTTTTTCTTTTAACAAAGGCTGTTGAAGCAAGTGGGATAAGTGACAGCATCTAGATTTGATCTGCATCATTAATACTGACTTCTAAAGAAGGCAGTTCACACAGGGCAAGTGACAGGATCAAATATATTAGGCGGGCACAGGAAGAATAACCATCCATCTTCCCTGCATCCTGAATTTCTCCAGAGTGTGTAAACGACAACACTTTCATATCACTAGATCAGCCAGTTGGAACAGTCCTGGGACCACTTCTTTCAGCAGTTAGTATGGCTTGTACACAATCTCCCTGTAGGGGAATCACAAGGTCTTTTTCTAGACGTGCTAAGAGAACTAAAGCACCACCTCTCAGAAATCCTGTGGTGACTCAGGTAGATTTACATACATTATTGGTCCCTGGTAAATTTAGGCTACTGAAATGTGTGTTGGCCACACAAAATAAACAAAATATATTTTCCTGTGGCATGGTGGAATAGAGTTTTAAGAGTATCAGGAGTACATTAAACACTTGATGTCCTATTTAACTTTTGTCTGGCACTGGCAAACCTTTAAACTCCATTATCACAGATGTGAGTGCATATGAGGAGAGCTGAAAGGTTTTGTAGGAACCGCAGGTTCATCTCAGTATGTGTGCAAGTCATGAAGCTTTAGTTTTCAAAAAACATTTGGGATTTGTGCAGACGAACTTTGAGTGATCTGCGTCTTGCACTGAACTACTGAAAGCCAGGTACCACGTCGAGATGCAAACTGAACAAAGCCCACGCCTCAAGTTCTGGTCCTGGGAGCAGTTTGCCAAGTCAGCCTCATGTCCAGCCTTACCAAGGTATCTGAGTTCACTGGCCATTGCAAAACTGCTGTCCTAAGCCATTAGTAATGCCTGTCTTAACTGAGAGACCTGTAAGCTCAGCACAAATCACAAAATCACGAATCACAATTGTGTTGTGATTTCTGTAGGAGAATAGTACGTATCCTCCCAGGCCAGTTTCTACAGACCCTTCATGTATGGAATTGCCTAGGAATTGTACCCAGAGCTGAATCAACAAGGATTGGCATAGCAAAGGATGTGTGCACCCAGCACCAGGTCTGAAAACTCCCTTGCACTGCAGACATAAGATCTTCCCTCACCTTGCATGCTGAAAACTCCCTCTCTCCACATCTGATTTTTCTTCATTAACAGTATGCAAAGCAAGGTGCAACACTGACCCTTTCTCCCTCAAGGAGATGGGGTATGGTGGTGTGGAAGCCCATGGGGAGAGAGCTGTACAATTTAGACCCTCTCACTTGCTTCAGGGAATGGGCTGAATGGGTCTCTTTGTTCCTGGGAGGACCATCCCTGCTGGTGGCAAGAGCCCTTCACGCAGATGCTGTGGGCAAGCTCTTTCTGCAACAGTATGAATGGTGAGCCTTGCCCATAGGGATCCCAACTCATTTGCTGCATGTCAGCTCCTGGGCCTCATTCCCTAAGAATTCACTAATCTATAGGGTAGCTTTTTCCAGTCAGAAGCCCTAACAGCTAGAGATAAATTAAAGCCGTAATTGGAGCTGGACCAAGAACATTTGAGTAACCCATCCAGCCTAAGCAAGATCCCCCAAGACAGGAAATCTCAGCAAGAGCCTAGAAAAAGATTATAAAAGAAAATAAGCCCAGGCACCGCAGTTGTGACGGTGGGATGGCCCAGCAGAAATGAGAAAACATCAGAGGCTGTAAAGCCCATTACTTCTTCAGGCTGCTATAACTCCAAGTCAAAGTATAAAGCAACTTCAGCTGTGAATAGAACTTCTTTTAAAAAGAGAAAAATGGCATCCTTTGGGACTTGTGGTTTATTTCTTGTGGTTCTATCCTACAGCCTCTTCTGCTGTTGCCTGTCCCTGAGTACCTGGGAGAGGAAAGCTAATGAACACCACGCATGAAAGTGCAAGCTCAGGCTGAGCTGCAGCCTGTTGATTGTATTTCCCCATTACCAATGAGTATGGTAATACCAATCCTCTCCTCAGAGGGAAACACAGGCAAAAATGTACCTGCCATGGGCTAGAGCCACATCCTGGTACACAGACCCTTGCCATGGTGTTTCTCACAGGCTAAAACCACACTATAGGTGCCTGACCAGGGGGGCAGGGACATTTGTCAGGTAGCAGTGCTGGGATTTTACAGGCCATTTCTTGGCTCAGCCCTGCTTTGCCTCTTGTGCAATAATGATGTTCTTGAGGTCAGAACTTTTGTCTTTTTCATGTAACTCCACTGACATGACTGCCCTGACCCTCAGTTCGGGTTCTTTCCACATTTAGGGAGGCATATTGCTGAGGATGAGGGCTGGCCAATACACTTCCATCTCCCCCAAAGGCATCGCTGGGGGATGCAGCACACTTCCCATCACAAATCCCACAAAAACTGGAGCAGCATTTCTCTTGCTTGCACATAGACACACCACAGTCTAATGCAGTGGTTACACAGGACAAGTAAATTTCTAGCAAAAATGCCTTTAACTGTCCTTACCAGAGCACTGCCTCGAGGCTCGGTGAGGCTTGGGTATACAGGAAGGTGGATATGCATAGAAAGCATGAGAAATCTGAGCACAGACAAAGGGGACTTGTATCAGAAGTAAGTGGGAGAGAATTAAGACTGCCAAGCTTTTAAGAGGAATTGGAATTTAATGAAGTGATTGAACAAAGAAATTGAAAGCCTCCATTGCCTCCTGTAAGGGTCGAATGGATCTGAGCAATACTCGGCTTGGCTGCATTACAGGGTTGTTATTTAATTTTAAAGAACTTGGAAGCTTTCAAGGTACTTCATAATTCTATTGACATTTATGATTTGAGATATTTAATCTTGAAAACACAAACAAAACGCTGATCTGTCTCTCACCCAAGAGAATTGGGAATCAGTGTCTGCAGCTTTTAAATGCAGCCAATCTAGGGCCTGCTTGCCATGAGCCAGCCTTTACCTTGCTCTGATGATTCCAAGCAGGGAACTTGAGCTTTGCAGAACTGAATTATTCAATCCTGAATAATTTTTTGACTTTAAAACTACATTGCTTCATATTTATCTTGCAATGTTGGGACTCAGGTCTTGCTCCTGGAGGAAGCCCCTGCCCTTTCCCCACTGTGTTTGGGGTGGGGCCCTTCCTCTTATAATCCTGGCTGGAATGAGTGGAGACACGGCCAGCAAAACCGTGAGAAATATTAAGTCTCATATTAGGACCAATATCCAATTCATATTTTTCAAAGCTCAAGTCTGCTCACATGTGAGGGCAGATGTTGCCAGTAATCGTGTATTAAAATGGAAGAATATATGTGTCAAGCCTGAAATTAATTAGAATCTGATTCTGCTCTTATTATCAGGCATGAAATTCCCATTGACTAAACAGGACGTTGTACCCTTACAACGGACTTTGGTCCTTAATTTTCACACCAAGAAATTGGCACTGACATTTCAAAGACATTACAGTAGCAGAAAGCTTGACCCTTTGTCCTTGCTACCAAATGTATTTTCAGAGTATGACCAATTTTTAAAAACTAACATTACACTCCTTAGTTAGTGAATGAAGAACCCTTTGAAGATCAAAAATGCTATTATTATTTCCATATTTTTGCCAAACCAAAGCTCCCATGCTGAAGCCATCTGTGTCAAATGCAAAGCATTACCTCCAATACTTTCTTTCTGAGCAGACCATTCCCATGTGACCCTGTTGTTCTGTTTCCTTGTCTGGTTTCAAGATCATTTTGTGAAGATGCAGTCCAAAAAAGTGGCACTGCTTCAGGGACAATGGGAGGTGCAGCTGGACAGGATGGCAAAGCAAGCTCTGATTTGGAATTCACAGTCACGTTAGGGAGCAGTAACCCAGCATCCATCCTGGGTGTCAGCAGAGATGGAGGATGTGCTGGAGGTGGGGCAGTGGATCACTCCTGCTCTGGGATGGGCAGGCTTGAGGAAAGGAGGGTTGAGGGGGACAAGGGAGCAATAACCAAAAATGAGAGGAAAAAGGGGCAGCAAGGAAAAACTTCTCCTCGACTGCCTCGCACTCAGCACAGTGCCTGGCTGGTGGCGTGTTACAGTGTGAGTGGAGCATGAGAAAGCAGATGAATTGCAGATTTGGACCAAGTGGAAACCTCAAGAGCCTCATGCTTTGCAAAAGGAGACAAGACTCCCTTTTGTGGGCTGCTTTGCTGAAAATCCTCCCCTTTGAGCTCCCACAGCCACCCCGCATGCCCGTACAGTCAAAGGGCCGTAGCCAGAGGGGGGCTGGAAATAATCTAGAGGACAGCCAAATCCACAGGAATTTTTCCATTGATTTTAGTGCATTTTTGATCAGACCCTTGGCGAGGCAGAACTTGCATGTTTGATACCAAACTCCTCTGTCTCCAGAGAGAAAGAGAAGGGTTGGGTAGAAAAATGGGAAGTATAGGAGAGAAAGTTGTTTTTTTTTTTTTTTTTTTTTTTTTTTTTTTTTTTTTTTTTTTTTTTTTTTTCCTTTTCTTTTCTTTTCTGTAAAGCTTCTGCTGTTTCACAAACTAGCGGGTGCAGAGGAAAAGGGAGACAAAAAGAGCCAAATCACTATGTGGAGTAAGAATCTGCAGTGCTGAGAGGAGGAAAGTCTGCCCTGTGTGAGGTAGTATTTCTGATCTGCAGGCGTACAAAGCCTTCATAATTGCTGGAGTCATTACTTGCAGTAGATGGCAGAGACATGACAGGTACTGCAGGACACATAATAAGCTGGAATGAGCAGTGATGTTAATCCAATACCATCAAAGATCGGGCTCATCACAGGAACCCATTTAGAGTCCACAACAGCAGCCCTGATATTGCTAAGGAATATGTTTCATCTAAGTACAGACCTCACTTCAGTCCACGGCCGTACATTTGTTATTTCCTCCTCTGCTCCCAGATGCTGTAGCTACAATTTATCCACCCTAGTTTATCCCGTCCACGGATCTGTCGCACTGTTCATTAGAGCCTGGATTCCTGCATTTTATTTCACTACCTAAACTATCTCCCATAATGAGGAGGCTGCTAACAACCTTACAGAGTGTATGAAAAAATTGACTTATCTTCCAGCCCAGCTTCTGAGGCTGCAGGTGCTGAGCTGCTCTGGTGCACTTAGGGGCTGTGAGCTGAGTTTCAGTTCTCAAATATTTTCTATTTATCATCATTCCCAGATGGAGCATCAGTGAATACTCCAGAATACCTTCTCACTTCCACAACATGCCAGGTAAGGAGAATATGTCTAGACTGAAGGCAAGGCTGAAGCTATGGATAATTTTTTTCCTCTAGCAGCCCCTTGACAGCTTTCAGCACAGGAATGACAGCTAAGGATTTATGGCTAGGTTGCTGAGTCCAAGAAACCAGACACCTTACTCAGGTTGCTTTTGTAGGGTTGGGAGACACAGGAAACAGCTGCTGCAACAGCATGGGAGGATATGTTTAGTCAGAGTTTTGTGAAACATATTGCTGAAGGTTTATTAAATTCAAATCTGACTGTACAGTTTATGGCCACTAAGCCTGATACAAGAGTTCCTGCAGACAGACACGGGCAAGAACTGGAGCTGAGCTGCATTTGACTTCAGTGGTTATTGTGCCCAATTTTGTGTTGAGCATTTAACCTGTTCTTTATTTTTAGCTCTTGAGTTTTGCATTGTGATTGCTCTGAACTTTGCTCCTTTGATAGCAACCAGAGTGCTCCATCCAAGCAAAACAAGACAAAAAAGCAACTACAACTTTTAACTACTGCTGTAGGGGAAGCTGTGAGACACAGCAAAAGGCGCATGTGAATTTTTACCAAAGAACTTAATTAGCTGATTGCTTATTTAGAAATGATAACAGCATGACCTAATAGCCCCAGCATTCAGAGATTCAGTAGCAAAGGTCTGGTTTGGATATACAAATATACCACAGCTCTATCAAACCAAAACAGTACTCGTTTTACTACATTTCTGGAATATAATGCATTTTCCTTCTAAAAAAGCAGAGTGGCAGATTCCAGGGACTGCAATTAGCTTCCCATCTTAGTTTTGTGGCTCTTCCATTTATTGGCTGTTGTCAAGGAGAACTTGTTCATCCAGGGTTCAACTCTGTCTTGTAAACTTGATTAATTTCTATTGGAGACTCTTTATGTAGCATGCATAACCAAGATAGGGGGACATAACTGGAAGGGAACTGAAACCACAGAGAACACAGCCATAAGGGACTGCTGTTTGTACTGAGGAAGAACCAGCCACGCCTTGATCTTCAGATACCAGTTCCCTCTTTCTGCTGCACACTGCAGCTCCATCTCCTTACCTATGATTAATGCATTCACATTTCCAAAAACCTGCGGCACGTTGAGTGTCAAGTGAATTTTCAGGAGATTTACGACAATGCTTTGTGTTAAAAGTAAAGTCTTGGTCTCTACGATGCTTAACCTTCTCCCAGTCCTCTGTTCAACATTCCTGTACAGTTAGAAAGGAAACCCTCATGTTCCCAAACTGTATTTGAAGACATCAGCTTGTAACTAAGATAAGCTGGTAATGATTTATAAAGGTTTACATAAATCTATATAAGGTTATAGATTACTGGCAGGATCCACCCATCAGATCAGTCATTTCCACAGCTGCCTGAGAGTTTGTGCCCAGCTCCCAGCAGCAATGCTGTGTTGGCAACTGGACGGTAGTGTGCCATGGCCCGTGGTCAGAGCACTGTGGCAACCCGAGAGCACTCTGAGTCCCTGAGGATTATTAGCTTCACTTGCACCAAGTCTAAATTAGCTTCCCAAGTTTTCTCCAGTGGCAATAGAGGGAGAACAGGACACCACATGTTTATGTTGGAGCCACACAACCATACAAGAGGGGACTTGATCACCTATTGCTCCAGATCTGGGTTTTTTTTGGGTTTTTTTGGGGTTTTTTTTGGTTTTTTTGTTTTTTGGGGGTTTGTTTTGTTTTGTTTTTTGTTTTTTGCCTTTTTTTTTGTTGTTTGTTTGTTTGTTTGTTTTGTTGGTTTTTTTGTTTGGTTTGGTTTGGTTTGGTTTGGTTTGGTTTGGTTTGGTTTGGTTTGGTTTTTTTTCGGGGCAAAGTTAGGATTTTTTCAATAGGTTTAATCTGTATAATTTTTGCAGCAACATACAAAGATTTCTTTCAAGTGTTCCCTAGAATGCTTTTCATCCTTGAATTGCTGAAATAAACACTTCATCTTAAACAACTCTAGATTCATTGAGCTCAGAGGAGCTGAGCTGTTATTCAGTGGTAGCAGTGCCATTAGCACTGCAGTTAGAAGTTGTCTTCAGTCTATTAGATCATCAGAACAATGATATTCTGCATAATTTCAGATAAAGGTCCACAATTTGCCCTAATTTCCAGGAAATTATTTGTTTTATTATAAATATTTCCTTAGTTCAATATTCAAGACTTACAAAATGGCTTTCCAGGAGCAATGTGTGCATTTAAATCTGTAAGGGGATTTAGCATCCCTCTTCCAAACAGCAGTGTCTTCCTGGCTGACCTCTACCATGCCTGTAAATCCCATGTGTCTCTCCAGAGCTCACGTTACCCTGTGAAAGGTGGGAACAATCATTAGCCACAAATGAAAGCTCAGAGGCCTCAGTCAGGTACTCATATAGCTCATTATCACTCTGAGAGGAGAGGAGGGTATAAACAGATGATCTCTCACATTTCAGAGTCCAGTACAACGTGCTCCCTAAAGCATTCATCGAGAAAGACCTTCTCTACCGTCCTCATAAAGGGCTGCCCACGAGCTCTGGGACTGGTGAGAACCAGCCTTTTGCATTTTGGGTGCACCTGGAGAACCAAGTGAACACTGTTACCCTGCAGCGATTAAACTCTACCCATGGTTTCTGAGTCACAGATAAACACTAAGATCTAACAAAGCTGTCTTAGTCCCCATTCCTCCTGACCCTAACACCTGATAAAATTCTTGGGGAAATAGGATCAGAACTCAGATAAACAATCCACACCATATCCAAGCACTCACCTTTCTACTCACCCTTACTACTGCAGACCACTCAAGCTGCCAAGGCTTTCAGAAATCCCCAGCCATGCCATCTTAGCCAGCATCTCTAAATGAAAGCTTTGCATACCATCCTGGTGCTAATAGATCCAGACTACTGCCTGGCAAGCAGAGAAGATGGCTTAAAACCTGAAGGCCAGTCAATTAGTTGGTCAATAGCCATTCACACTTTTTTAACCATTTGCTACTTTGAACATGTTGTCCAGCTTCTGTCAGCTTGGAGGGTCCTGCCTCCACTGCCTGAATGGTGAGTGAGGGGCTCTCTCCTTGTTTTCCCCAGGCATAGCAGGCTCTGACCCTGGGGAGCTCAGGCCTCCATCCCCACCCCTCTCCACAACACCACAAGTGCAGCACAATTTTAGTATTTTCTGTGCTAGTCTCCTTTATACAAACCATATCTGGGTGTGGCCCCCGGAGCTGAATGGTGTGGGAGCACAAGCCACATCCATCAGCCCCAGGAGGTGCTCCTGGGAAAGCTCATTGCATGGGGAACAGGTTAAAACACTTCATCAAAAAAGCAAGAACAGCAGGAGAGAGGCAGTAAGGGAGAGAGGAAGGAGTGAGGGGGTACAGGTTAAAATTGGCAGTGAATTCTGTTTGGAAGTTGCAATACAGGCCCTCCTGTTCTGCAGATGTTCACACTTGTCCTTAAAACCTCTGCTTCTACCTGCATACACATTAAACGCAGCCAACTCATAGCAAATCTTACCAGAAAGTGCAGTTTCGGGAAGACAAGAAGCATTAGGAAATTCAATTAAAATTTAATTGTTTCAAGTCCCACAAAATGTGCCTTTTTTCCCCCCAGTGTTGAAACATTAATTTTCAACTTGAGAAGTATTTAATTCCTTTCAACATTTCTGTCTGAAATGGCATTTTTCATTTGAAAAGCATCCCAAGTTAAAGTATAAGGAAAGGCTAGGCACCCCAAAATAAATATTTTCCAAATAAAGTGCTACGGGTCAACCCAAAATTATTTTTTTGGTTTTGTATTTTCCCAGAGAGCCTAATAAAACCTTTGGGATTTGATTCAAGACCCAAATTCTTTCAGGCTAGCTGGTGCCTAGACAAGCCCTTTATTTTCCAGGCTCTATTTGCACAGGATGTTTTCACCACCAGATTTGTGCTTAGTGCTATCAGCTTCTCTGGATTTATCACATGCAAAGTATTTTATTCTGGATAACACAAGAAACTCCATCAATCTTCTGGCTCCCTAACATGTACTGGCTTCACAAGAGCAGTGGGTCACAACTGATGCAGGGAGAGCCAAGAGGATATTTTGGACAGAACACAGAGCAGTGGAAATAACTGGCATTTTTACATGCCAGGAGGCAAAAGTGTCAAAGTCCACGGCTGTTTTGTGTCACCAGAAGCAGTGAAGGGTCCCCTAGAAGCTGCTGGACCTTCTAGTGGGGACAAACGTGGCTCTGACTCTGCCAGCACCTCAAGACAACCTCCTCCATTCACACTTTCCCATGTAATATGTGCCAGACTTCTCTGCCTCGGTGATGTTGGGTTTTTGTTACCAAGTTCTCAGATATCACATCCATGGGAGGAGGAAAAGGGGGGTTAATTGCATTTCTTTAAAAAATAAGGAAGTTAAGCTTATCTCTTTGCCTGCATATGGGGAGCTGTGTGTCCTGGATGAGTGAGCTGACGTGAGATGGTTTCTAGGCAACTTCTGCAAGTCATGTTGGAACAGGAATAGGAATTAAAAACAAAACCCAAGCAAGTCAAAACAAGTAGCAGCTACTCCAAGCAAACCAGTTTTGACCAACTTGTAGGGTTCGTGTAAGGCCTTTTGTGGGATTAATATTGCTTTACTCCTAAGGACAGAGAACCTGGCACCCCTGTGCCAGCATCTATTGTGAGACACTCGATAAGCACAGTTCTGCAGACAACACACATAGCTTGTGTGTGATAAGAGGCCTGTCACACCACGTCATTGGGATGATATTACTTGACTGCTGAAATACCATAACACAAGTGTTCCAGGAACCTCAGCCTGAGTACATCCAGAAGCTGGAAAACAGTGTCAATAACTCCAGTTCTTTCCTCTTTCCCAAAGAATTTTTGCTTTGTATTTATCAACTCACCATATGCTTTTCTTTTATTAAGGGATTGGTAAAGTTTAGGCAAAAAGTCATTTTCTTGGGAGCTGCCTTTATTTGTTTCTTTCCTATGTAGTACAGAAATGAGGAGGACATCTCCTCTTCTTAGCTTATTCTGCAGTACTAGGAATTGATCACTGTACCTTTTAGCCTCAGCCCACATTCAGAATTAAGGTAAGCTGATCCCCTTCCACTCAAAAGTAGTTCTTCCCACATCTTACCCAATTTATGCAACTACAAAGGTCTCAGACAGAACATAACCTCACTCATGTAAATCTAGAGCTGCACTGTTTTTCCAGTGTCAGAGTAAAATTTAGTCCTCAGTGCCACAGAAGAAAATTATTGGTTTCACAGCCCACACTTTCTGAGCCAGCATAACAAGGAGTTTAGCATGCAGTGTTTACAGCCTCTTCCCTTAAGTCGTGGAGGGTAAGGAATGCCTTACAGAGATTTAATTATCAGGATCCCATTCTGCTTCTGCATTTGCTGGTGTGATTGAAAAGCAACTGCCGCAGTCTGAATTAGACTGGGATGGGGGAATTTGTGTTGTCAGTAAAGTTCAGAGCAGATGTTTTAAAAGACAGAATCTCCGCCATCATTTCGAAGCACATGTTCAGGTTTCAAGGAGTGGGATACCCAAATCAAGTAAAGTGTGTAATAATCAGGCCATCAAAGCAGTTTCATTAAAAAATCAAGCTTTTCTATCCTCAAAGTTTGTATGGCACTGTTTGTCTGACCAAGTAAGTAGGTTACAAGATGTGACACTTAACAGATTTTGTTGTCCACATGAAGTCAGAGCAAATCAAAGCTATAGCTAGAAAATGAAACCTCTAAGTCTAATTCATGCTTTTCTCCCAGTCCCGAAGAAATGATCGACCAGCAAAACTGCTGGGATTTCTTCCAAAGCTAGGTTATGTGTAGCCCCAACACCGACATTAGCAGTGGTGTTTTCTCTTCTGAAGAGCCCAGAGCAGCATTCCAGATGCTTCAAATTGCTCCACGTGTACCCAGCTCCTGATCCTTCACAGCTCCCAGCAGACACAGCCACTGACTGAGCGCTCCTCAGTGGCAGTGGACTCTCCTCTAGGGATCAGGCTGTGCTGGGTGACAGCTCTGCTGGTGACACGCTCTGGCTCCATCACCTCTTGATGGCAGAGGTGCTAGGCTGCCCTGCCACAGACACCTTGTGCAGCAGGACCCTGCTGGTTGTTTCTATGGCTGTTCCTGTCAGTGCTGGCTAGCTTTTGCCAACCCAAGCTCAATCACACTAGCACTTCATTCCCATGCATTTGACCTCAGTACCTGGAGTGAGACAGATCCTAATACTGCTGAGTGACCATACACAGACTTACTTTATAATCCCTTCCAGGTTTCTTCATGCCTGCTTTCTTCAGAGTCCCTGGGACACACTCAGACCGCCAAGACTCCAGCCTGAGTGAAGCTGAGGCAGAGAGTGGCACCGGCCTCATTTTCCCTTTAGCCTTCAGACGCGTCCCCAAGCCAAAAACTCTGCTGCCTTCAGTAATTCTGTGGCCTCCTGTCATCACTGAAAAGCTCACTGCCTGACTAGCCTGCAGACAGAAACGGGCCTATATAATAGAAGGAGGAGGAAAAATTAGCTATAAGGCTGTGCTGTGACATAAATTATAGGCAGTAATGACAGCAAAGACATCCATGGTGTAATTTGTAGTGACACAACCTCTCTCTCCACTGTCAGGCTCTGCACCTGACAGAGGGATAAACCCCTAGACCACATGAAACCACTCATAGTGTTGGGTCTGAAGCATGTTAGTTTTTCAGAGGCTCCTCCACTTCTCACTACCTTTTACTAACTCTCCACCATCCAGAAGACACCCCAAGGGCTACTTTAGGTGAGGCCTTGGATTAGTCAGAGAGGTTGCTTAAGAACAGGCAAAGACAATTTCTCCTCTCAAGGGTTCAGGCTACTCCCCTAGTAAGATTTACAAACAGCTCTTGGAACAGGAAAAGGAAAAAAACAAAAAACAGATGTCACCTATTGTTGTTCTAACTCACAATGAAGGACACCAACTAGGTTTTCAGAGTATTATTACTATTGTTATTATTGTTGTTGTTACTGTTATTGTTGCTCTTATTATTACTACTACTATTAATGCAGAGTGAGAATGAAGGTGGTACCCAACATAACTCACATATTAAAGAAGCTAAGTGCTGTTCTGTATTACTTTTTGAGATTTTAGTGTTTTCCAAGGGCACTAGCTCAGCCAAAATGAAAATTTAGCATCAGAGTTGATGGATCTATCTGCTGCTCTAGCCTGTGCCCTTCCCCTGCTATCTATCCCTACTGCTGGATGAAGGACTGACCCACAAGATCACCCAGCACTACAGGAGTCATATGGTTATAGATGCTCTCTCTCAAAAAGGTCCTAGTTTACCTCTCCAATGTAAGCAAATACATGGACAAGTGTACCAACAATGGTTAGATTTGTTTCAGAAACCTCTGATGGTTTCAGGAATTTAAAAGTCCAGTCAACCATGAAAGGCCTTTTCCATACTCTCCAAGAGGCTACCCAGAGCTTTGTCAGTTCTGCTCTGTGAAGGAGTCTGACCCCAAGGCATGGTGGTGCTGCATGGGTCTCACCATTTCAAGGATTTCACAGGAGAAGGCTGAGGTTCACTTATGAGGTCTATTGGCCACCTGTAAAATTTTCAGGATTCTCTGTTATGACATAAGCAAGTGCAATTATATTGCAGATTAGAAACCACCATGTAGAATTTCAGAGCAAATGTCTACTATAGGTTCCTGCCTTCTTCAGGAGTAATGGAGATCCACTTTTAAAGTAATTTATCTTCTTGATCTGTGCAGTTTGTTTCCTTTAGAGAGCCGAAGACACTGCAAGATACAGGCACATCTGTTTCCTGAATCCAAATTTACAGACAGCTTGCTCTGTCTCATTATATGTATGAATCTGTGTGCAGAAAAAACCCTATTGTGTTATGCATACACACAGAATATACTGTTCGTGATTTAAGGTAAAGCCTTAAAATCAAAACCATTGCAGGTATCAAAATCTCAATTCTGCAGGCTCACATTGCATGAGATTTCACCATAATTTTACAACATTTTCCCTGGTGGGTTGCTCTTCATTGCATTTCTCTAAAGGAAAATAATGAGCAAAGTAGAGTAGACAAGGGCTTGATTAGCTTCTGGAACATGGTGCCAAATTTTCAGCAGAGTCCGAGTTAAAATAGCAGGAGAGGAAAGATGAATCACAGGATCATTTTATTTAGAAAAGACCTCTAAGATTGAGTCCAGCCGTTAACCTAACACTGTCAGGTCCATCATGTCCCCATCTACGCATCTTTTAAATACCTGCAGGGGTGATGACTCATCCACTTCCCTGGGCAGCCTGTTCCAAAGCTTTACAACTCTTTCAATGAAGAAATTTTTCCAAATATCCAATTTAAACATTCCCTGGTGCAACTTGATGCTATTTTCTCTTTTCCCGTTGCTTGGTACTTGGGACAAGAGGCCAACTCCCTCCTGACTACACCCTCCTTTCAGGAAGTTGTAGAGCATGACAAGGCCTCCCTTGAGCTTCCTTTTCTCCAGGCTGAACAATCCCAGCTCCCTCAGCCACTCCTCATCAGACCAGTGCTCCAGACCCTTCTCCAGCTCCATTGCCCATCTCTGGACACACTGCAGCACCTCAGTGTCTTTCTTGTAGTGAGGGGCCCAGAACTGAACACAAGATTTGAGGTGCTGGCCTCAGGGCTGTGCCACAGCACAGGCACTTCAGCACATGGTACAAGATAAACTTCATGGAGTGGTGGCAGTAACTGCCAGCAGAGTTATCTGATTGTCAGAATAAACGCGTAGCTGTGGTGTGAAGACTGTGAGACCATGGTGCTTGGTGTACCCTGCTACATCCCAGCAAACAGCCAAGCTTGTATCTGCATGAAACAGCTCTGTCCCCAAGTAATGCCTTCAACAATTAACTTTCACATGTTAATTATCTGTTTTTACTGTCCTCAGTCCGCTTCACTACAGCCTTTTGCTCTGCCTTTCATCGCTAAGTCTTGGTTAGCCACATACTTCTCTTTTTGTGGATGAGAAGGTAGGCAGCGTGTCTTGATCACTTAGAGCGTGCATTAGGTAAGGAGTCCCAGGGGAGATTGCTGCTTTGCTACTGCCGACTCCACTGAGAGATAAAGATGATCAGAAGCTCAGGCAAAACACAATTTTATGATGTTTTGAGCAGCTAAGACTCAAAAGGTCTGCAAAATGCTTCCAGGCAAGGTACAGATGGGTGACCATACTGTCACCTCAGAGGGATTCTGAGCTGCTCCATGTCATTTTCTGAGGTACATTGGACTGCAAGAAGGAAACTCCTGTAAGAGTGTGAATAGTGATTAATTAGATATCTCCTTGCCCTGCAATATCAAATCAACATGAGAAACCAAAAGAAAATGTTAAGGCTGAAGGATGGGGCAGCTAAGCAGTATAAAAATGTATTGCTTTAAAAATGTTTCATTTTCATTATACATGGATTATTCTAGAGGACTTCCACTGAAATTCACTAAAATCCACTACTCCAGGTTTACACCACTGGGATCAAAATCTGGCCCCCCTCCATAGGGAGGGCTCATTAAGGTGTCTGTGACCCAGCAATGTAAGAGGCCTTTGTGTTAATAATTCTCTAGTATCAGCTTTTTGAAGTATTCCAGAGACCTGAAAGAAGACCAGAGCTGCCTGGAGCTGCACAGGAAGCCAAATTCACGGTCCCATTTTATCTCAAAGTCTATTGCTTCTGCCTAGTGAAGTGTCTGTGTTCTCATTCAGAGTAAAGGCATCTGCAGGTAAATTGCTCTCTGCTCAGTCTAATGGACCAGTTTCAGTTTTCATTTCTGAGGGAATAAATCTTAGGCTCCCTTTTCTGACAACACTGGGTAGTTCAGTGTAGGAAATTTCACCCAACAAACGCAAGACCCTGAATAGTTTCCTCACTTGGTTTCTTCTTCTGCAGTCCTAGAGTTTGATTTTAGTGTGAAATCAGTGTCTCAAGAGGCACAGCAAACTTAGAGCAGATGTCAGCAGCTTACCCACAGAAGACATTTCAAAATGGAAGGTGCAACACACCAGCATCACCTGTCTTCAACCTGCCTCTGCCTTTGGAATTGTGCAGTCAATTGAAGAGCCAGAATGGGCCCAAAGTGGCTTGGCTTGGTGCAGGACACAAACAAGGAAGGAAAGTGAAGACTGAAAAACATCTACCATGTGAGCTTCTGCTTTTATCATCTGCAAAAGAGTGTTCTTTTTCCAACAGCTGTTTTTGTGCAAAAGGCTTTTGCTGCAAAGGTATTCTTAAAAAGCTTTTAATGAAGCAGTTTCAGCAGCACAACAGATGACGCCAGGAAGAGGTAAAATACATTTATGTCACTGTTTCTGTCCCCTGCTTCTGTATCTCTGCTCTGTCACTACCAGCTCCAGAAGGAGCACGACCATCCTGCACTCAGCAGCACAAACGCTGAGCTTTTTGAGACACACAGGCACTGTTGTTTTCCCCTGCAAGAGGATTATACATGTAGATAAATGCAAAAAGGAAGGGTTGGTTTGGTGCTGCTGACTCGGTAAGGCAAATGTAACACCATAGAGAGGCCACGAACGAAGCAGACAGGGAGTGTGGGCTGCAGAACCCTGCTGATACCTGTGCAAAATGTTGCTGTTTATCCAGACTGGATGGCTGCACTTTGAAACTCCAATTCCATGCCTTAAAAGGGGGGTTCACTTTGCTCTCTGCATTTCTCTGTTTTCTGACCTTGATGCTGGAAGGAGAGTAGAGCAATTACCTACTTTTCCGCACCAGTACTTGTCAAAATAAGCAAGCCAAATAAGCAGCAAGTGAACAGCTGTTCTTTAAAAAAGCACCTGGGATGGGGCTGGAAGGAAAAGAAGGTACCTTAGCAGGGTCTTGCATCTGATAGATCAATAAAGGCCAGATTCAAAGACTGGTATTTAGACTAAACACTAAAATAATTTCAGAGATTAGGGCCTGAATTGTTAGCACCTATCATAAGGCATTTGTATGAAGATCATATATGAGCAATCAAGAAGTATTCATCACTGGAAAGTAAAGGGAGAGATCCCCTCCTCTCCACTGACTGCCAAGGAGGGTCCAGGAGAGCCCTTCTAATGGAACACACTGAGCAGAATGTTTAAGGCTGCAAGTTGGCGACAGAGGCCATGATTAGCAAATTTGTCTGTTGTATTCAAGCTAGACATTAGACAAGAACTCAATTACAGGCCTCACTGCACCAGTGATGGTGCAGCAGGAATCTAGTTGCTATGCAGATGTGGAGGCTCTCTCTGATGCTCTGGAATGTCCATGGGGAGTCACGTGCAGAAGAAGGAGCCAGTCACCTTGAGGAATGGAAATAAGAGAGCGATAACCAGAAGGTACTGAAGAAAACCCAGGCAGTATAAGACAGAGGTCAGCATTTGGTAGCCCCCAAACTATGTGGTGAGTCTCAGTCCAGCTCCCTGTGCCTGACCTTCATGGTCAGTGATGCTGAAATGAGAGGGCCATTCCCTGTTTGAGTACCTCTTTCTTGGGACATGCTTCAGCTCTCTGAATGTCTGAGAGATCTGGATCTGTCTGAATGCACTGGATCTGTCTGAATGCACTGTTGTGCAGGAGGAGACCGTGAGTTCATAAAGGCACCCTGTGAACTGCAGAGAATGGTCTTGTCAACACCTGTCCAAACTCTCACTCCCACAGTGCTCTTTTCAAGTGTATTTAAAGCTCCCTTTCACGTAAGCGGCAATTTCCCTTCCCTCCCTCCTACAGTTTAGGTTAAAAGGGGCAGGAGGTCCTTTTCCATATTGATTTGTTTTCCTGACCTTTCAGATACATGCAGAGAAGATCAGCAAATACACACTGGAAAATGAGAAGAACAAAAGCACAGTGCTTGTTCTCATTCAGAGAAGTAAGACAAACATGAGATTTAGCACTGGGTAGAAAATAAACTGTCTTCTGAGGAAGAGAAGAAGCTGCCTGTACACAGAAGTGACTGTGAGGAGTACAACTTTGTACTGCAACACCAACGGAGCGAGCTATGACAATGGAGAATAAGCCTCCAGAGAGCAGTCATCTTTTCAGCAGAGGGGTTTTACCTCTTTATTTTATTTTTTAAAGGAATTTAATTTAAATACTCTTGTCGAACAGAGGGAGATGAGATAAATTATTTTTACATCTTTGCAATTATTTTTACAATATTTACACCCTGCTATTAAGCTGGTCCTCACCACAGTGCACTGTGTGTGTGACACCCTCATGTGTGGATTTGGTTAGACATAAAGCAGACTCCCTGACTGCTAAAACTATCCTGACATTGTCTCACAGTGACTTGACCAAATTCTAAGATGGGCAGTAACATTTTTTCTTGCTTAATTCCTCCCACGTGTCCAACAAGATTTGATTCTCATCTTCGCTGCCATATCTCGTAGCACTGCTTTGCCTTGCTGTATTCCATGCTAAAAAGCAGACATGGCACAGCAATGAACAGAGAAGCTGCTACAAAGCCTTTACCAACCTCACAGGGGCATGGTGAGGATTAATTAATTGGTCTTTCAGAGATTTAATATCCTAATGTATAAATAGTACAATCATAATAAAAAATGATTTTTACATTACCAGAATCAGTTACTGAAATCCCCAGTAAAGACAATACTAGCTTCCTGCCAAAAAAAAAGAATCCAAGACTGTATTCCAATCTCACTCCTACTGAGAGACACAAAAAAATTAACCCAGGCTAAGTTTTACAGTCAGTAAGTTATATCTCATTAAAGAGTTGTATAACATTCCCTTTCATAATTATACTGAAACAAATTAGGATAATTTTAATTCTGAAGAGAAGAATTTAAGGAATTCATCCATTTATATGGCATTGATAATCCACTTTCAACTCACATATTTTGTTAATTCAGATTAAATTCAGATTTTTCTCAGCCACTCTGCTTAAGCAAATCCTCACTCTAGAGCCACTACCTCCTTTTAGAGATACTCATCAGCAGTTTTTCCAAGTTCAATAACCTTGTGGATTTATGAAGCTGGGAATGGGCAATGGTTTCTTCAAATACTCAGACCTCTGGGATTCAGATCTCAGCACCAGAGAAATGAAGGAACTGAAGAGGAGATTCCCATGTCCCCTTGCTCAAGATATTACATAGGGTTGCTCCAAACTATACTCCAAGGGCAGCAACCAGGACAGACAGGCTGCAGCTTCCCCAGTGCCATTCCCTCTCCCACCTCATTCATGCACAGTGCTCAGAGGCAGCAGAGGTCAATCTCACCCTGCAAAATCGACTTCTTCATGTACAGCGTCCATCCTAAAGGAATCCTCCATGGAGCACTTGTGTTTATATGGCGGGATGAGATGTAGAATTGAGACCTCTGTCCAATTTTTGTACCAAGAATACCTGCCAGGTCTTCAGGACCTCCCTTCAGGCATAACTTCATTGTTTCAGAGACAGAAATACTCTGTCAAGTTTCAAACCCTCTGAAAGTTGTCACTAACCCACTCCACTACTACCTGGTAGTACAGGTGCTACTACAGTGCTACTACCTGGTAGCACTGCTACCAGGAGCTCTGCTGAAAGACTCCAGCATGCATGCAGAGAACCCACAAGTGGGAAACCTAAGTGGAGTACCCTGCATGCAAAGAGCCAACACTCAATTCAAAACAACCAAAACAACCCTTTCCTTTTGCCCCCAGGCTCTGAAATTCTCTCTGAGAGTGACATTCTTTTAAAAGAAGAGCAGTCAGATACAAACCTTTCCCGTGCAGAAGCTGACACCTGGCCCACGCTGTGGTGCACGGGGACAAATTCACTTGGGAAGAGAACACCTCTGCTCGCTGTGGGCTCACATCAGGGCAGTGTGCTGTGGATGGCTGCAGCTCCTCTGGCTGAGTGTGGAGGCAGTGCCCTAGAGAAGGAAAGCAGAGTGTGGAGGCGGTGCCCTAAAGAAGAAAAGCATCATTGCTTTGTGTGCAGTTAAATCTGGCTTGCCACCAGGGATGTGTTGAAGATACAGGGGGTCCTGAGGCTACATGCCACTGAAGTATTTTGAAGTTAGGGCAGATCTATTCATTGCTAAGCAAACCTTTACGAATACATTAGTGTACCCTGCATTAGCCATGGGAGGTGTTCGGGAGGCTACAAAAGAGCCTTCATTAGAGATGCTCAGTGGTGAGGAACTGAAGCACCCCTGCATTCTGCTGAGAGAGGAACAAACACACTGCTCAGAGCAGGTTTGCAGACATATACTCCACTATAAAGTCCTCTTACCATGGTGTTGAGTCCTTTTCAGCTTCTTTGTTCTAGCTTTCCTTGAATTTTCTCCCTCCTTTACTCACATTTCTTATTCCTAATTGCTCCTCTGTCTTTATCTCACTGTTTTCCCTTTTCCTTCCCACCTCCAGCTGCGAGGTCATTCTTCTGCCTAGATCCCAGAAGTCCTAGGAATACAACAGCAGATACTCTGACACTTCACTGCCCCCACAGTCCTCTCTGGCATGACCCAAACACTTTCAGACACACAGGCCTTGGTACATGTCAACTCAACACATTACCTGCACTTTGTTTTACTGACTGGTCACCTAAGAGCTCTATTTCACTTCTCCCTAGATGGTAAAGAGGTCCTGTAGGGTCATGCATCCCCATCTCTGCCCTCTGGAATGGTCTTACTTATACTGGCTGTAGGTATTGTAGCTCTGGTGATATTCCTGAACCAGGCATCTCAATTAGATTTCCCTTTATTTAAGGGTACCCAGAATAAATCTGGGCTTTACACCCTGCCACCCTGAGGTACCCTTTGTGCTAGACTTGAGGTTGATGTATTTTTCACTAACTGTGGCTAAGGATAAATAGGAAATCTGGATTCAATGAAGCTGTACACATGCAGTCTGCACTGGTTTCAGTCTTTCCTAGCCATGGAGAAACTCATAGCCACAGTCAGCTGCATAAAAAAATCTATTAATTCATAACCTGTGAATTTTTGAGGATGGGGAACAATTATTGTACTATGCTTTCCATGTATTATGCAAACTCTTGAAGCCACTCAACTGGCAAGACAATGAAAGAACATTTTGCCATAAAGTTCATTTTATTTGAAAGACCAAAGAGTCACATGTGCTCTCCTTTTAGCCTTAAGGACAGCAGTAAAACTAATGCCTTTTTCAGAGCCACTGCTATTAAAAGAGAGGTGAGGGAGGGCTTTGTTTTTTAACTGTCAGAAAGATATATTCACTTTTAATACATGTCTATGCTACTCTACCATTATACAGGGGAATTTCATTTTGGTGAGACTATGGTGATGTAGAATTTGCCTTTTACGGATTTTATGGCCTGTATTATATTACAGAGGAGGGATAAGCACAATAAAAATCTGTTTCTGTAAACTTGATCCACATCCATTACATACTCTATGAAATCACTGCCGGGTGTGGAGCCCTTTGGCTTATTATCCTTGGCATAAGAAACACCCCAACAACTAAATTAACTTAGATTCTCTGATACAGAGACACACATATATATGGCTGCCTTCAGGACAAACTCAGGTACTAGGCTAGATGTCAGGATGGTGACATATCTTGCTTTTTCTTCTGCTGGTTTAACAAATAACTAACAACAGTTTTGGACTGTTCATGTCTGCAGTTTTGCACAACTTGAGGTTGAAGCCCCAGTGACTGAAACTGCTGGTACAGCCTGTTCCAAGTGTATAGATTCATGAGGACAAATCTTGTGAAAGCAGAAAGACAGACCCAGATGAAGTGAACTAACTGTCCATCCCTCAACAAGCAAACATGTGTGCTACACCTATTGCCCTCCTCATACATTCTCCTAGAGTGACCTGCTGCTATTAATAACCCACTACTATCAGGGTCCAGCATGGAGTATCAGAGCAAAGGAATTTGCTCCTTTTTGGAAAAGGCAGACAGCCAGGATATTCCCTGCCCAGATTCTCTGAGCTTCTCGTGGTGCTGTACCCTGTCTGTGCAAGGACAAATTTTGTAGCCCCCTGCACTGGTTTAAAAGGGTGTGCAGCAGATGAATTGGGTAGAAACAGAATGTGGATTCACTGTGGTGGGATGGTTGCAGTAGGCACTGACTCTTCTGCCTTCTGCAACTGGATATTCTCCTGGGCAGCTGCAGTTGGAGACTGCTCTCCTAAGGCAAGAAAAATGCATTCCCTGAAGAAATGAGCTTTGGCTTCTTGCCAGGACAACAGGATCTGCTTGATTAGAGAGAGGTGTTTTGCCCACAATCTGCAGGGCATTACATCTGCTTCGTTGAAAGCCTAAATCCTTTATTTAGGTCTGACCCTTGTTTGACCAAGTCAAAAGCTCCATTGTCTTCAAGTAGCATATGATAAGGGTTCCTAATCTTTTAACACATTCAGGAGCACAAAGTTCATTAATTTCAGTCTTTTAGAAAAATCTCTGGACAGTGAACCAAAGTTTGCTCCATTCTGAGCTTCCTGTGGTAATTTGTTTCAGATCTTCAAAGATGTTTACCAAATTTAAATTTTCACTTCGTTTTTATAGGGTGGAAGTTTTGTGCTTTTTTGGGATTGTTTATGAGTAGCAATTGCATCATTGATTCCTCTCCTTCTATCATGCAGAGTGAACACAGGCACCTTAATAATTCTTCAAGTCTTATTACCAGAAACCACTTCTTAATTTTGTTCTGCAAAATATATATGTGTTGCTTGCTGCTTATTGGCTTCTGGTCAAAGAAAATAATAAATGAGCACAATACATTCAAGAAATGAGAGAAGAGAAATATTTTGGATGTGAAAGTATTAAACTGCCAGCAATTTCAAAACCTTGTTCCGCTTGCCCCAGCCCCTCCAAACCACATCACCCTCCTGCCTTCCATGATATCATTAGTCCTGGAGGCTGGGAAAAGCCAAACTAATGACAGCTGCTGAACTCCAACTTCTGCAAACAGTCCAAGGACAATCTGCTCCTTTCCAGACCACTTTTGGGGGGAAAAGTGCCCTTCAGTGTAAGTGTACATTTCTAAGTGTACAATTGGTATTTGCCAAAAGACCACATACAGTCCAGAGCTTTAAAATCATACTGTGGGATTCAAAAGGGTATTTCCTGGCCATGATGATTTATGGTGCTGCATCAGAGATCAGAGCCCTCTTTGAAGAAACAAGGTGAAGCCCAGTGGCTTTGTCAGGAAGTGAAATGCTCTGCTGAGTTATCCCAGCCTATGTGGATGAGTGCTGCTGGCTGCCAGGGCAGGGCCTCTCATCCATTGGGTTCAAATGTGTTCAGTGATCACTAAAGCCAGAAGAGGTGGAAGGACACATCCTGTGCTGTGCTCACTCAGAAACAGAGCAGGTGCATGCATCCTAACCACACTCTCAAGAGGCTGACAGATACAATAAAATGGTTTTGCCAGGACTTCTGGAAAAAAAATACATACCCCCCAGCAAAGTCTTAAACACGGAAGATCAACACTGCAGGGCAGTCAGCAGAAATCCACTCCAGAAATCCAAAATACAGCCCAAGACTGAGGGCCTGGCAAAAATATCCTCACTTACCTGGGTGGAGAAAAAGCATGGGGAGAGCCTTCAAAGTTGCAGCCCAGAGAGGGGAAGCTGGGCTGAGGCAAGAGCCTTCCCCCAGGCGTTCCATTGTCATCCTCAGGTCTTTGTCCCTCACTGAAGAACAACCCAGGTATTTCCAGAAGATATCAGATGTCAAAACCATCCACTGGCTTCTGCAAAACGGAAATTCTAGCCCTGAGCAGCTCCCTGCATGATGCCAAACATCTGGTATTGGTGCAGACCCTGCCCTGATGTTACCAACTAGGCAAGAAGGGGCATCTTCTAAAAGCCTATCCCCCTTTTTAAGCAAAAAAGCATTTGACGATCTGGATTGTGGCTCAAAAACATCCACTGACCAATCTCTGCATTTTAATAACATGACATAACAGAATATTTATGCATTTTGAGAAGCTGGGGGTTTTTTTCAAGCAAATGTTCCCTGCCTAATACCTTATGCTAGCAGACTTTAATGCTGATTCTGTATAGAACCTGTAGGCCATCTGGAAGGTAAACAGCTACACAGATACAAGCAGCCTACCTCAAAGTTATGGCAATAAGAGATAATGATCCTGGCTGCAAAGGCAGAGGTAGAATACTATTCTCAACACCATCTTTTTAAAGTTTTCTCTCAGCTATAAATCTCCTGCCTCTGTCATGCCAAGCCCGGCCTCTTTGTCCTCATGTTTACACAGGTGTAAACCCAGGAATAAATTCATTACAGCTGGTAATGAGAATTTTCCTCCGTTCTCAAACAGTGGAGTGGCATTTTACCAACTCGATGGCAAGGTCACTTTGTCAGCTGGCAAAAAAAAATTAAAAGGTTCTCTCAGAACAATGTGAGATTGTGCTTTGGCCCACACATCTTCCAGCACTAAATGCCACTGTTAGGAAACAGCAGCACATGGCCAGATAGTCCAAAGCAGCACATGAATGTGGTGCCAGGGGCAAACAGCTGGAGTGGGCCCAGCCCTCTCACTCATCCCCTCCCTGATTCCTACAGCTTGTATCCAACCACAAAAACACCAGGCACTGCCTACACATGAGGCAACATAGCCTTAAGAGAGGTGAGGTGCACAGCAGAGAAAAATTATGTGATGACTAAAAGAGACACCGTGGACTCCAGGGATGGGGGTACTGTGTGACAGCAGACAGTTCAGCCCCCAGTTTTGCACAACTTCCCACACTGCAGAGGTGGTGGGAGGCTCAGGAACCCTACAATGGTTTTTTTTTGTAATTAAATCGTGCTGCACAGTGAGCTTTTGCTATAACAGGTCTGGCTGAGTTACCATGCACAACGACCTGCTCAGAAGCCACCTCAGCATGAAAAATGACTGGAAAAATACACCTAGAATTCCTCTTAACGTGAGTATATTTTCTCCCTCTCCTCTCCTCTCCTCTCCTCTCCTCTCCTCTCCTCTCCTCTCCTCTCCTCTCCTCTCCTCTCCTCTCCTCTCCTCTCCTCTCCTCTCCTCTCCTCTCCTCTCCTCTCCTCTCCTCTCCTCTCCTCTCCTCTCCTCTCCTCTCCTCTCCTCTCCTCTCCTCTCCTCTCCTCTCCTCTCCTCTCCTCTCCTCTCCTCTCCTCTCCTCTCCTCTCCTCTCCTCTCCTCTCCTCTCCTCTCCTCTCCTCTCCTCTCCTCTCCTCTCCTCTCCTCTCCTCTCCTCTCCTCTCCTCTCCTCTCCTCTCCTCTCCTCTCCTCCCCTCCTCCTCCTCATCTCCCCTCTCCCCTCTCCACCTTTTTCTATCCCTTCTCTCTCATTTTATGCCAACACAGACTGTAAAAGGCTCTGGGTCTTTGACTTCTGGTTCCTGTGCTGGATGTCTCATGTTGACATCCCCACATGAGAGCAGCAAGAGGAGTAGAAGCAGATGACTTTTTCAAGTTTTGGGGGTTTTAAACAGATGTTAAACCCTTTAAGGATGGCATTATATGCTTTTTCTTCCAGTCCAAAGGACCTTTTAAAACCAAGAAGTAGCCAAAGGAGAGGAAAGATTTCTGTTCAGATGAAGAAAAGTTTTAAATAAAGGATGGTTTCCTGAGGAAACAAGATTTGCAGACCAATTCCCCAAACAGCTTCTGGATTGGCTGGTCAGGCTCAGCCAGGTTTGCCAAATGGGCAGGCACTTCAGATTCTTGTGAGCTTTGAGGTGGCCATAAGAGGAGAAAAGGCTCACGTTAGGTCATCCACTGTGCTGACAATTATAAAGGCTGTCACTATTTCTCCAGTCTCCCCATCCAAACAGAGATGTGTGTGGGAAGGAAGAGCAAAGAACAGTGAGCAGTGTGGTTCCCAGGAGGAGGAAGGGGTGCAGTTAGGAATTTGAGGATGCTGCAGTGAGGCCTTGGGGAAATTTGCTACAGCTTTAACAGCCAGTTGGAGAGCACAGGGCCTGATTCTGTCTGTCAGGAGGCCAGAAAGCACTGTACTTGTGTTTCTTTTTCAGACAGTAATAGCAGGGCCAGTAAGTGCTGGTAGGACTGTCAGAGGAAGGCTGCTACAAAGGGCAGGGATGGCCCCAGTCTCATAAAAACCTATCCCAGTGGGAGCAAACAGGACTCACATTGCAATGCAAAAGCCAGTTGCTAAGCTGCTCATCCCATCTCTATGAAAAAGGGGAAGAACAACACAGTTTAGGATTGAGGACAAGAAGGGGAAGATCCAAGACTGGTGGTTTTGTATATCCTGACTATAATGGAAGACTAGGGTCACTGTTGTAGAAATTTAGGATGAAGAAAACCTTCTCTGGGTGGGTAAGTCCCTCTAAGCTCTTTTCATTTGAACCTGTCATCCAAAAAGAAATGATACACCACCAAGCAGGTGCTTTCAGCAGAGAGGGGATCCCAGAAAGTACAGAGAAGTGCTGTCCTGTGTCTACCACCAGCCAGTTCCTCACTAGGACCAAAATGAGTAATCACCCCTGAACACAACTCATGCGTGCCTGACTTTAACAGGAATTCAGTAATGCCTTTGCACCTTTGCACACCCTGACTTTGAAGCCAGGGCTCTTCCAGACTTGGACCTAACACAAAGGATTGCAGGGGAGTGAACTGTGGGACCTGTCCAACATGCCTTTCCTCTCTGCTGCACTGGAGATGATGTGCAACCCACTGACTAGGGTGCCCGATCCCACCCTCTGAGAGCTCCACTCTGGAGAGACACCTCCATTGGAAAACACACAAGGAAGGGCATGAGCATGCCACAGATACCCCTCTTCTCTTTCCCCCCCGCATTTCCAGCCTCTGTACACGACACAGACAGCTAATCATGACTGCATCCTTCCATAGCCAACAAGTGATTTGCATTATTTTGTTAATTATCCCATCACCTGCACAGCGCAGATAATTCTGTGGGCCTGCTGGTGACGTTCAGCAGCCACATCCCCAGGTTATAAAGTGAAGTGCTCAGTGGAAAATTTTAATGACTAGGGTCTGGTAAAATCTTAAATTGATGGCAATATATGGTGAAGTCACTTAAATAGTGTGAAATGCCCTTCTGGCTGAAAAGGGCTGGATGAAACTGTGGCTGATAAGTCGTTAAATTACATCCCATGGCTGGCTGCTTGTCTTGGGAAGGTACCGAATGATAAGTGCGCAAATTATCATTACTGCACAGAGCGAAACTATTTCCAGCAGAGATGATTTGATAAAAGAGAAGTTATTTATCATGATTAATACTGGTACATTTGTACTTCTCCACATTGAACAGATCCTGAGCTGGCAATCATCTTCCTAAAAGGTACCTGAGCCTGATTTAAGGGGTTTTATGACTGTTTTAATGGATGGGGGTTTCTATCATGGAGAAAGAAGACTTTAATGTCTACATTGCTGTGTTTCTCAGAATTATTTCCCCTCTCATTGTGAGCAGCTTGATTTCCTCCTTTTTTTTTACACCCCTTTGTCATATTTGACTTTTCCTAAAAAGACTCCAAAGAAACATTCTTCCACAAATAAGGAGTAAACAGGCTGCTACACACAATAGTAGCAGGACAGAGCTTTGCCTTCTGCACCTTCATTTTGGGCCCTGCAGAGACAGAAAAGACTTAAATTAATTTTCAGTGGTTGACTGCTCAGTGATGGAAGGGATTAGGTGGTAAATTCAGTTTTGGTGCAAGAGATAGAGTCAGCTATCACACCTGGCAGATAACCATTAGTCACCACCCAGAGGTGGCCTTTTGAACCTCTCAGAAGGTAACCCAAATGGACTTGACACGAGCTCCTATGAGCTATCATATGAAAGCTTCCTACGAAAGCTATCATACAAGCTTCCCACACAGCTCTACAGGGTACCACAGCTATACTGGGCAAGGTGAAGTAGGCAGCATCCAGTGAGCTCAATGGATAAATAAATGAAGGGTGCTATTCTCCAGTACCCTTATTGGCAGGATCTTTTAGAACAGGTGAGTAAGGTGGGGTTATCTATGGAATACCAGGACTGCCAACAGAAGCTGGTGAGATCCATCTCTAGCACCATTATACAGTCTTTTTACAGGGAAGTGCCCAATAATACACCCAAACCATTCCCTTTCCCATCCCTGAGCCCACAAGGGACTTGGCCCTATTTTATTCCTAGTAGGAATGTTAAGCTGACAGTCCACCAAGATAGCTAAACATGGCTCAGCCAGAAGCCAAGAGTAAATGTTACACCTTCAGTGGGATTGCCAAACGTGCACGGAGTATGTCAACTCTAGTTTGCCAGACTAAAACCTCTTTATAGTATTTCTTGAAGTCCTCTGATGAACACATCATTGTTGATATCTTGGCATTAACTTAGACGTTTGCTGTGTCCTGTTAGTTCAGCAGTGGCTGGTTTAGGCTTGATTATCAAATCACCTAATCTAACTTCCTTTCTAATATGGGCCAAGGAACAATATGCTTGATACATTTCCCCTTCTGCAGTTCCGCCAAGCTTACCTGTATCTGACTACAGTTCCCCTTCAACATAGTCTCAGCCTTGCCCTGGAGTCTTCCAGAGAGATGGTTCAGTACCAATGTGGCATCTCAAATAAAGTACCGTTTTAATAGGGGAAAGAAATTCCATCCACAACTAAAGCATGATAATGCTGCCATACTTACAGTGCCAGTGCTTTCCAAAGCCCTGCTAACATATCACCAAAGGGAAAAAAATTGTCACCTTGCTCTGACATGATCCCTTCTGGAAAGATGCACGTTCAAGGACTTTGAAAAGTTTTTCTCCTCTTGTATTACAGGAGCTGAAATGCAATTACTTCTTCCTTCCTTCCTTCCTTCCTTCCTTCCTTCCTTCCTTCCTTCCTTCCTTCCTTCCTTCCTTCCTTCCTTCCTTCCTTCCTTCCTTCCTTCCTTCCTTCCTTCCTTCCTTCCTTCCTTCCTTCCTTCCTTCCTTCCTTCCTTCCTTCCTTCCTTCCTTCCTTCCTTCCTTCCTTCCTTCCTTCCTTCCTTCCTTCCTTCCTTCCTTCCTTCCTTCCTTCCTTCCTTCCTTCCTTCCTTCCTTCCTTCCTTCCTTCCTTCCTTCCTTCCTTCCTTCCTTCCTTCCTTCCTTCCTTCCTTCCTTCCTTCCTTCCTTCCTTCCTTCCTTCCTTCCTTCCTTCCTTCCTTCCTTCCTTCCTTCCTTCCTTCCTTCCTTCCTTCCTTCCTTCCTTCCTTCCTTCCTTCCTTCCTTCCTTCCTTCCTTCCTTCCTTCCTTCCTTCCTTCCTTCCTTCCTTCCTTCCTTCCTTCCTTCCTTCCTTCCTTCCTTCCTTCCTTCCTTCCTTCCTTCCTTCCTTCCTTTTCATTTATCTATATTTTTCCTTTTCATTTATCTATATTTCAACCCAATTCTATGCCCATTAAAGTTAGAAATTCTTTAAGAATTTTCTAAAATCTCAGAACAGGTTAAGCCCCAACAACAGTTCGTTCACAGGGAGTATGTTCAACAAGAGAGGCTTAAAAGAGTTGAAATTAAAGATTAGTTAGAGAACCAAAACATTTTTATTTAAATCTGCATGCTTGCTAGACAAACAAGCACAGGGCAGCAGTAGAAGTTCATATCTAGCATCTCCCAGGGCTCCTCTCTCTGCCCTGACAGGAGACAGCATGGAATACTTGTCTTCGGCTGCACCTCAGTATCAAACTCAGCTCTTATCACGCCTCAGCAGAGTTGTGTCTTCTCTATCCAGGAACAAATTCGGCCAAGACTCTTCAGTGAGAGTAGCACATAGATAGCCCTGAGCAAAATTCAGTCCTGTCAAAATGTCTGTTTTCCATCTCCATTAAAAAATCATGTCCCAGTGTATAATCACGCAACTGGCAGAATGTGGATCTGCTTTAGCATGCAATTCATCAGAGACTCGCTCCTTCTGTCCTGACCTCTTTTATTTACAATGAAGACCAGATCTCTCAGCTCACCACTGGCATACCTGGGGCTTGTGCAGGAGCAGAACACCATCACCAAGCCTTCAGCATTACATGGACCAAAGGATAAAGTGGTACCTGGGCCTTGCTGCCCTTACTGACATCACCAGGAAAGAGGGTAGATCCTGAGAACAGAAATTGCTGTAGGGACATTTTTAGTGATTTCTATGCTTTGGGGAAGCCCAAGTGCTTTAAGGCAAATTACCTTCCATGAGAACAGTTAAATGAGAGACAAAATACTTGGGAGCTGTCATAGACTAGATTAAGTCCTTGAGTGCAAGAAAGATTGCATGTAGTGGTGAATAAAAACAAGTGTGTGAGCTCAGCTGTTCAGTGTCTCTCAAAAGAGAGCACATTCAATATTGTCCAAATCAAGTTTGGAACAGCACTGCTTACCTTCAGCTATGCCCTTGGGAAGGAAAAGCCAGGGTCACCCACACAGCTCTGGACAGAAATCAATAACTCAATAACCCAGCTGTCCTTTGGCACTTCACCTGGGCACATCCTCATCCACCACCACCACCATGTTGGATGGAAAGAATAAAAACAACTGGCAAAACAGAAGCTTCTCCAAAACTGCAATTTTCCTCCTCCAACTTGCTTAAATGAACCAATGCTTTATCAGAGTATGGCTTCCTTACAAAGACAAGACTCAGAAATACTAAAATAATTCCAGTTTTTTAAATCCTAAGAGTGATTGGAAAATACACCTAGGTGTGGTTGAACAAAGGACTCCCCTGCTTGCTCAGCCTGATGTGTGTCTAGAGGACTGGCCCTAGATGAAAGCTCATGCTTAAAATAACACATCTGTGTAACTGGCTTGCTACCTTGGCATGTTAAAGTTGAAAGGGCCTTTTCATGAATTCATAAAGGAGATATGACTCTGGTTTCCAACAGTAACACTAAGTGTAATTGCTGCCCGATAGTTATGTTTGGTGAATATACACACAGTAAATAACCTAAAACTGCAAACTGTACACCATGAGTAGCAGTTTCAGTGTTCACACACTAATAAAAAATCCTGTACTCCATTTATGTTTCTGGCCCAATGTATCTCCTTTATGGTAACTCAGGGCAGAGATGGCAAACTAACACCTGCCCCAATTTGCGAAGATTGCCTTTTCAAGATCCCAGAGCAACAGGGCAATTCTTGGCTGCCCTCTGCATTAATATTTCTGTCCCCCATGTGGGATGAAAGTGACTTTCCATTGTCTTGACTCATGGAGATGGAGAGCAAGGGCCTTGATCTCTGCCCAGGTGTCTGTAATGCTACCTGCAATAGAGGGAATGCCACAGAGCCAGAAGCACTGGCTATGCAACAGTACACCCTAAAACAGATTAAGAAAGGCCATATTGCATCAAAACAAGGGTTTGCTTAGCCCATCAGCCTCTCTCTGACAGTGGTCAAGCAGATGTTTAAAAAGAACAGAAGCACATTTTGTGTACAAAGATCTTTCCCTTATATACCCTCACAGCTTCTGCTTATAATCAGTTTAGGCACTCTCTGGGTCTCAGGTTGTATTTTAGGTACCAGTAGATCCCTCATCCCCACGTCTACGCTGAATTTTGCTAAAACCATATACACCCAGGGCTGCCACAGCAATCGCTGACTGTAGCTCAACAAGCCATTTCTGCTGTCACTGAGTACTGGAAAGTCAAACTGAGGACTATATTCCACCATTTCAGGGAATCCAAAACGACCAAGTTTACAGGCTGAAGGCTGAAGTAGCTGATCAATGAGCCAAGCAAAAGGTACTTTCTACTTATCCTGTCAATTTGTTATCTCTCCATTCTGCCAGGGGACCTTTGCTGAGCACCCGCAGTCTCATGTTCCTCCAGGCCCTTCTCTTCCCCTACAGCATCTTGTGTCAGCCTGCAAGGCCCTGAGCATAGGGAGAAATGTAGTCTGAGGGTCTAACAAGCTTCTGGTATCTGGAAAATGTTAACTACTAGATAGGCATCTTTATTCTGTGCTAATAAAGTGTGCACGGCTGTCTAAAACTCACCCATATTCTGCTAGGAAATTTACTTGAGATGGTTAACAACCAGCATGTAAATATCAGTTACTTTGTTGCACACATAAAGCATGTGGGTACTTAAGATATTGATGAACTGGACTACAAGCAGATTATCCCAATGCTATGAGTAGAGACTAATTTCCCAGTAGAAAAAGCCCTTTGAAATACAAGACAAAATGCCAATCCATTTACTAGTCACACATATTTGAAACATTTGGCTTACTTGGCTCACTGCTACCGACTCCCAGCCTTCAAATGACACAGAAGTAAGAGGAATATCCAGCATTTAAAAAACACATAACTTTCAGATGATCTGCATCTCAAGATCTGGAAATCTGGGATTTGGTGGAAAGGTAAACACTTAGATGCAGTTCCACAGTGTATCCAAATTCCCTCCAGAGTCTAAAAACACAGACAGAGAGGATTTCCTTGGAGATGACTGCTTCAGGGCAGGAGGATTTCTCCTGTAGACTGATGGAGTAATCCAGGACCTTCTAGCTATTGAGGGCTTCCTATTTTATTCACGTGTGAAATTCCCTTTGATTTTTGTGTGACAAAGAGAATATGCAGCATGAAATTCTTACTGGAGGGACCTCATTACTTTCAGTTGAAATATAATGGCCAAAATAAAAAAATAAAATCAAACTGGAAGGAAGCTGTGGAAAACCCCTGGTGCAATTGTAAACATGCAAAAGTCTCTGTTAGAAGAGATCTCTCACAAATGCTTTGCAGAGAATTCAGAGGAATTGCCTCTTCTTTGGGAAACTCACAGCTCACCCTTGGCTGGCTACAGGAAGATCACCCAGGCCATGGATTCAGCACCTCTGCTCGTGAGCTCACCCACTGGCCACTCAGACCAGGTTCTACCCTTCCTGAAACCCTGCTTTTGGGCAAAGAAAATTTCAGGGTTCAGGGCCAAAGAGAGCACACAGCTCTGGCCTCCCCAGTTACCATCTCTGCATGTGATGGGATAAAGCTTCTTGTGTTAGGACTGGTTCTCTGTTTTAACAAGTGACTCTTTAATTTAAAAGAATAGGTACTGGAGCAGGACCCAAGGTGCTGTGCTCCACAATGGTACAGCCACTTCTGAGCAAGCACCAGATGTCTCCGGGTTATCACAGGCCAAAAGCCAGATGCTGCTAGAAAGGTGCTGAAATCACACAGGGAGGGCTGAGGAAGGGAAAGTCTGACCCTGGGAATTTAATGGGTCTGCTCGAAAATGAACTGAAGACACAGGGAATATTTCTACCAATGTCTTTGGGTTAAGATTTGGGAGACATTTCAGGAAAATGCATCAGCACATAATAATCCAATTGAAGTTGATGACATTTAATCACATCTTTAATTCTGACCTCAAACTTATATACATACTTTTATAGGAGTCCACCAGCAGCATTCTCACTAACTTTCATTTACAAACTTTCCAGATGATCAGATCTTTACATCTCCAGGAATGCCTATTGGGGCTGAACAATAGACAGGTTGCCTGTTTAGACATAAATCTATTCCATAAATAATAAAAAAATAAATAATAATAATAATTAAAAAAAGAGAGGGGAACAAAAGGGAGAGAGGGAAAAATGAAATTCTTTAAAGTGATTTTCACATCCCTTTCACATCTTCAAAATAATGTAATTTCACAGGCGATTTTGGGTTCTGGTTTTATTTTTGCCAACAAAAGCAAATATATTATATTTAAAGCCATTTAAAGGGCCCCTCTGAGGCAAACTGGAACTGCCATGCTGGGCTGCCATCCCGGAGGATCGGGCTCGCCAGCGGAGCAGGTGGTGTGTGGGTCATCCACGTCTGTGTGACAAACTGTGATAATTGGATTGTTTGAGGAGCGGGGGAGGGATGTGACCGCTGTGTACAAACCTCAGAAGGGAATTAAAAGCAAGTCTGCATCCCAGTTAATAGTGCTCCATAAAAATGCAAAGTGGTTAATGATAAGCAAAGGAAGTTCCATTAAGCCATGTGCCTGGCACAAAGGGGCATCATTGACCCCGCAAAGGATATTTGCTGGGAACAGTCAGGCAGCAGAAACAGGTGCAGAAATAAAAGCAAACTAATGGCTTGTTTTAAACTCCCCAATCTGCAATGTTAATGAACGTGCAGGCCAGGGACAGCTAAAGAGTCTAAAGTGGCCAAAGAATGATTTTTCTTATCCATTAAAGTCACAGGCAGGCTCAAAACCAGAGGAAAAGTGGGGAATGGCTTTCCTAGCACTAACCATTCATTAGCCCTGCGCAGCAGTATGCTGTACCAAGCGCTTGCTGAGGTTATTCGGGGTGGAGTGGGATGGAGGGCAGGGAAAGAATACAGGGGAAAAAAGTTCCCCTCAGCCCCAAGCACTGTCAAGCTGCAATGTGGTCAGTGGGGAAAGGAACTCTCCTTGGGCCGATAATGAGCTGTCCTCATTATAAGCTTAGATGCCAGAGTGAACAACACCCTCTTAATAATGCACACATCACTATGACAACCACAGAGTTTGATACCTGAGGACAACTTTATTGTGCTTATGAAATTTCCTTATTTTAAAAACAGTATTTATAGGTATCAGACATCGAGTCACCATATACAGCCTCCTCCTCATCTCTTTGCCTTCCTTGTTTCCACGGCAGGATCGGCCAAAGTGTTTATGTGCAGCTCCTAAGGTTAGCAAACTGCTGTCAAGTATTAGCGCCGGAGTCTGCTGACATAATTATCCTGCTAGCCCATACATAATTAGTAAAGCTAAGCCCAAACTATATTAATACCAGGATTAATTACGGTGGAAGCATAAACAAGGATATTAATGCTATGAAAGTTGCAGTGTGGCTATTCGACAGCCCATATGCTTGTCTGTAGAACCACTAGGGATTGTGTTGAATCGGGAGCTGTGCGGTGCCCTGACCGTAATGAGAAATGAGAAAACTGCTGAAAAATTGATGCCGCCTGCAGATTGCACAATCCGCTGAACAGCAGGGGGTCGGCTTCTTACATCTCCCACTCTCGGTACAATATGCTAATTTCTGCATGCATACGAGTGTAAAAGGAAAGAAGAAAAGATTTCACAAAAGGAAAAAAATGCAAATGACAACCACAAAGATCACTGCAGAGAAATCCATGAGCTTTATATGGATTAACTGTGTTGGAGCTAGCGCTCGTCTGAGTTTAACTCTTTCTGTCCTAGACCCATTGGCAGGTCCTTTTTGTGGTGCAGAGGAATACTTGCAGCTCCTTTGTGCGAAGGGGGTCGGGGGGAGGGCAGCGGGAAGCTGAAAGGAGGGAAAGGATCTTTTTTGCTCTTTTCCATGCTCTTTTCCACTCCTCTTGCTTTAACATTGATAAGGAGATAAGGGTCTGGAAGCAGAGAAAAATGGACTGGGAGGGGAGTTGAGACAAGGAGACTAATGAAATGTTGGTAATGTTTGAGAGAACACCACTACAGCCCAGTCTGGTCCAGCTTTGAGTGTGGGGAACGATTGATACAGACCCTCCCTAGCCCTTCAAGAGCTCCTTCAACACCCGATGCCCCTCAGAGTGTGACTTCGCAGCATGTGGCCAGGAAAGTCTTCCTAAAAACAACCTACAAAATTGTTACCAAGAAAACAGCTTCCCCATGATTATTTTTCTACTTTGGCTTCCCCACCTCTTCCTCCCAGGCAGAAGAAGCAGATGTACTGCCTGCATGACCAGCCCACCTCTCCGCTGGAGACAGCCGGTGTGCCAGTGGCCCCGTGGTTCCCTGGCACACCCAGAACATGCAGCATGCCTGCAGACAAGTGGGCTCCAGAGGTGCCCAGACAATCCTGCTGCCATGTGCATTCGCCTTGCTCCTAGAGAGAGCCCAAACCTGCCCTCAGCCTGTCTCCTTTGCTGCCCATGGGACCCAAAGAAATTCACCTCTGCCATGGTTCCAGGGAGCAAATTGGCCCCTCTGTCTTGCAGGCAGTGCTGACATTGTGGGACAAAACCCATGATGCCAATCCTCACATAGGTAATGGAGTGCTGGGTGTCCATACAATCCTACTCTTCCTTTGGGTGCTGCTGGTGGAGGCCATCCACCCAGTGGTTTTCTGTCACTCATGCAGCAGCACAGGAAGGCAAAGAGCATCTTTTTCCCAGCCTGCAGGGGGGAAAAATACCTATGTTTCTGCAATAAGAAAAATCAAAGGCTTAATTTTTTTTCCAATAATTAAAGAGATTAGTTGCTCTCTCTTTAGTAGCAGCAGGAGCAGCAGCAGGTGCTGTTACGCTTGGTCCAATGTGTGCATAATGTGGCTTCTGTAAGCAATTGCTGTGTCCAAGCATGAACAGAAACATCAGGAAATATTTGTCATTAAAAAGTTGCTACTGAGTCTGTGTAATACAGTAAAAGCTTGGCAAAAAGAAATTGTTTGTTTATTTGTTTTAAATTGTTCTGGCAAGAATTTAGCACTCTTGGGAAAAATATTACTACTCTGGCAGCCCAGAGCACAAGGACCACAATGCCTGTCCCATGTCCAGCAGGAAGAGAGATGTGCATCTTAGGATGCTTTCACCTGGACAGACATTCGTAGTGAAAAGGAGAGGTGACAGAGGGAAAAAACACGAAGAAGTCCATCCTCCCTCTCCATCTGAATGTGGCAGAGACTGTGAGAAAGAAGGAAGATGAATATTTTGGGGGTTTTTTTTGTGGCATAAATTTACCTCCAGAAAGTAGGACAACAACCAGTGAACACCCTGCAGATTTCAGTAGGTATCTGAACCGTCAATCTCCAAGTGAAAAATATTTCTATCCCACTGGAAAATCTCCTGTCACCTTCTGAATGTACTTCCATCCACTAACCTTCTGTCTCAATATGTCAACTTCTCTCCTCCTCCAAGCCTCTTTTACCCCCAGCACTGATTACATTAATCGCTGATTTGTTATCCCCATTGAGACTTATCAACTTGATTTTAACCTTTGAATCTGTGGTTGCTTGTACATGCTCTTCTTCCTGTACCAAGTATTTCTGTCACCAAATGATGTAAAAGCAGGAGAGTTCTCACCTGGGAGACCTTCACAGCAGATCCTCACTCCCATAGGGAATTCCCTTGTAGATCCTGCTGCTGACCTATAGAGCTGGATGACCTAACTCAGCAAGCCAGAACAGCTCTCACTCAGGTCACACAGTAATTGTACCCAATCCAAGACCTCTGACTCTGTAGCAATAGGAGTAATAGCAATAATTGATGAAGAAGAGCACTTGGAAAGCAATGAGAAATAGGCATTTCTTGTCTTTTTTCAAATACTTTTCCTTGAAGCTGAACAAGGGCAGTGGTACAAAGAACATCCATTCCCCTAGTATTTGTGCAAGAAAAGTTCTATTTGGGTAGATGTTCAAATAGCAAACAAATAAGTAAATAAAGTATGAGTTGTTGTTGAGTAGTCATCAGTTGGAATAACAATAAATATTTAAAAACAACATTTCTACTGTATTTGATCAACTCTGCCATTACAATAACCATTCTGAAATCACACAGAAAGTCTAGGATGGCACTACAATTTCTTTTTCTATTGCTCTGCTTGCAGCAGCCTGACAGACTTAAGAATATGAATGCCAGGCTTTAACCTTGTTGGAGTTAAAAGGTGTTTGGGGAAAGAAGGAAGCAGTGTGTTTAGAGCAGAAAGACTGTCCCCCTAAATGACATAGTAGCACAAGAAGAAAGACACTACCATGAACATCATAGGAGGGAAAACCCACGACAAAAAATCCAGGCTGGCAGTAATTTCAGCTGCCATGTTTCAGGAAACAAAAGCTGCCCACACCTGAAATCCCCCAGCCAAAGCTGTTAGCCAGACCTCACCAGCTGAAGAAAATGGGGAGAGTGCAAAGAGCAGAGAAAAATACCAAACCAAATGGGGGAAGTGAGAACCCACCAGGCAGGTGTGCTTGTAACACCCACACATGGCATCAGCACCAGTGGCACCAGGGTTGTGCTGGGGGCAGGGGCACACAGCAGATCTCATCCCCCACACAGCACAGCAGCGCCTATGCCAAAGCCACCACAATCAGTTCAACTATGTCAGATTAAAACAGCTCATTAAACTGGCCTCTCAGATTTATAATGAAGGTTTCTCCTTTATACGAGCTAAACTGGCACCCTTGGACTGTACACCCACTTGATTTGAAACAGAAACAATGCCTAATGCTCCTATCTGCACTGGTGTAGCTGACAAGCAGTTTAATTTCGGCTCCCACTGCAATTTATTACTGTGGCAGCAAATTTCAGTCTGTCATTTTTACCTCTCTTTTGCTTTTTTCCATCCCTGCATTATCTATGGGTAAAATTGTTTGCACTGTAAAACTAACCTGCCTTTTTTATTATTTAAACTTGGATCAGGTCATTAACATAGTCAAAAGCCCAGCACCACAAGCTATCAAGCTGAAGGAGAAGCACAGGTGCAGGGACAGAAGGCCTGAAACTAAACAGCACTTAAACAGGGACTGAGAAGAAAGTAGGAGGAGCCACACATCATCAGAGTGTTCTAGAATCACCAAATACTGTTTACACTGGGGAAACTGGTATTTTAAAATCTGTGGCAGGGCAATGCAGGACTTATTTTCATGAGGGTATGTCCATTTGAATTTGTGCTGAGCTCAGGAGGACCAGGTGAGTTTGCATAATTAACAACCTGATCATGCAACCTGAATGCAAATGCAGATCCCAGTGAAGTCAGCACTAAATTGTTGTGTGTGAAGAAAACAAGGATCGTATATGAGCCTGATATGTGGCAGTGATGGATTCTGCCATAAAAATATTTATAGGATGGAGATATTTCTTTCTTTTCTTTTTTTAAAAGCTTCTGAGGAATTTGTGATGGCAATCAAATACAGAAAGTCAGTGACCATTCCTATGACAACACCTTGCTGCTGGTGCAAAAAACACTCATAAACAAGACTTTGCAGAGCACTTGTGATGCCACAAGCCCCGCTGAAGGCTTTGAAGGAGAAAAAGAGTGAGAAAATGACAAGATCCCCTTCTGGAGGCTGTGGCAACAACTTGAGCCATGTGGAGACACGAGCCCTACCTCAGATGTGCTAATGTTCTGGCTCCCATCCAGGGAAACTATGGAACCACCAAGCCTCCCCTGCCCTCCCTCTTGCCCAGAAAGTTGTGTAGTGCTGCTGCACGTGCTGTCAGACAGATGCCCCTTGCTGCTCCAGCCCAGGGAAGCCCTGCATGGCATGGGGATGTGTGGATGTGCACAATATGCTTCTGCCTGTCACTTGGCTGTGGTGTGCTTTGAGTTTTGCAGGGTTTTTTTCTGGATAAAAGGAGCTCCACAAACATAAATCCTGGTTGCTACCCTGGATTGCGTGCGTCCTCTGAGCAGGACTGATCTGTCATGGTGGGCAGTTCTCTGTCTGATGTGACCCAAAGTAATTAAAAGTGGCCCAGCAGGCTGGTGCCTCCCTCCCCCATCTTTCCTCTCTCTCCTCTCACTCTGTTTGCTGGCATTTACCCAAAACAACAGTGACTGATGGCTCTGAGAGGGCTGTCGTTGTTTTCCCTGCCATGATACAGCCATTGATCTGGCAGCATCTGCCAACTCATCAGCGCTTACTCTAATTCCCTGCCTACAGGTCTGGGGGTTTGTTTCTTCCATTCCCCTCCCCTCCCTTCTCCCAGGCAATACTTGCTGGGAAGTAGAACTCCCTTTTGACTAGTCTAGTGAGATCCAATTACCACCAGGTCAGCGCTCAACCTTGGGAGTGCTTGTAACCACACACTGACCTTAATCGAGGATGTTCAGCAGAAGGGCAGTCATTTAGCTAGCTCAACCTCTGAGTGTCTCTCCACTTTGGTCCAACACCAGGATGTGTCTCGATGTTAATTCATGGTATGACCCTAAATATTTCATCTCTCCCCACAACTGAGGCATGGGGAAGAACCACACCAACCACCAAGATGGAGTTATTCTCTGGGATTGCAACAGGTGCACCAAAGTCGATTATCAAGAGATTGGGAATGGCCTTTTTTCAGCACATGAATGAACTCCAGGGCAAGAAGCACCTACTGTAACTTCAGAGGTGTGAAGTGGGTCTGCCCTGAGTCAGCTCAGGGTGTGCAAGAGCAGCTGCCCATTAATTTCCCTGGTAGCAAAGCAATCATCACCATTGGAGCCAAAAGAACAACCACCACCATGGACATGCTGTTTTTCACATGGTCAGTTTATCATAAATGAAGCCTTAGACCTGCAAGTTACATAAGCAGTATGAAAAACACGATATAAATTGGCCTGGCACCAAAGGTCTCATGACAGCTCCATGGAAACACTGCAGCTTCTGTGGACCAAAAGCACCCAGGGGATACAGAACACACAGACAACACCATGCTAGTCTGTTTTTGAGTGTCCAAAAATACCTTTTTCCCTCTCCTCTCTGTTAATACATGATATAAATATTACTGCCAACAAATAATGAATATTTCACTATGGTTTTGAATTCATCACTGGGCTAGACTAACCAGAATTCTCCTCACATTTTCAATTTTCCTTTTTTTTCCTATTATTTTTATTCCTCTTGGCTACTATTTTCAGATGGAGGCGAGTACACACCAAGTGACATCGCCCTCATGTCATGTCAGCACATGGGTGACTGCTCCACCAGACAAGTCATTGGTTTCTTGTGCATCCTGGGATGTAACCTGCAGGCCTGCCAGCATCCTGGTGCTCTCCCATGTTGCCCAGACTAGGCTCACACACTGCCATGCACTCACCACTGCTAATCACACCCATGAGTTGCCCTGCCCTAGGGAGAGGGAATGACTTTTACCTTCTCAACAAACACCTAGAAAACTATTTTGGTCCAGGTCTTTCTTTTTCAGTCTCTATTCATCCACATTAGCAGCCTATCAACTTCAGCTGAAAATATCTGACCTTCTCGATGACAGGCATTTACATATCATCAGCTGGATACTCAATTATCTTGAGAGCACATTAAACATGATGGGATTTGGGAGGAATATTGCAGCACCACTTTTCTGCCTATACGAAGCTCTGTTTTTCCAGCAGGGAGGAGAATCAGGGTGCTTGGCAATATGTTCTCTGCTGCTTTTGGCTCTTCCTCCTGCGCCAGTGATGCCACATGGAGAGGAGACGAGGTGAGGACACGTGTGGCTGCCACACTTCAACCCCACTGGGGTTTTCACCAAGCACCACGAGCAGCAGCAGCAGATGCAGGAGCTGCATGTCGCCCGTCAGCTGCACTTCTGTCACCCTGCAGGGCAGCTCGTGTTGAAAGGAACAGTGAGCTGTGCCATTTTCTTTGGGCTGAGAACGCTTCATGAAATCTGAACCTCACGTTTCCTCCAGATGCTGCACTGCTGCTGCTGAGGCAGGCGTGGTGCATGTGGCCAAGGAGGCTGGCACAGCCCCACAGCCATCCTGCAGGCTCCAGGCTGGCAGACCCAAACTGCAGCTCACCCTCTGGGGCCAGGGAGTGGGCTGGGCACAGATGAGCTGGAAAGGCAATCTGTCTTGCCTTTAAGGGCCACATGGAGGTCTTGGACAGCAGTCAGAAGGGCTCCTGATCAGCACCACTCTACAATGAGCTTTTTGATGAAAGTTTGAATTTTGAAGCAAATATATAGAGATATACTTAGAGGGGATGCAGGAGAACAAGGGGTTTTCTTTCCCTCTCCTCATAGAGTTTTTTGGCTCTTAGACTAAGCTGACTCACATGCAGAGAGCCCCCCAAAGAGGTGGAGGGTTCTGCCCTTATCCCAGCATCTGTATTGCCTCCCTTCTGCCTGTACATGTGGCAGTGAGGTCACACAGAGCAAGGACCTAGTCCACCTGGACACTACTCCTACCAAAAAGTAGTGATGACTTTTCAAGCAAGTCCCTCCTGACAGCAACACATCTCCCTCATCCCAAATGAATGTTGCTGTAGAGGCATAGAGACAAGGAGAGGCAAGAAGAATCTTCCATGTGCACAGCTTGGAAGAAGGAGAAGCAAAGAGCTTTTAAAGAAATCTAGCTCCAAATATTATCCAAATATTTCCTTTTTTAGTTACCACCCTTTCACACTCTAACAACCCAAGTGGTAAATGTTTCTTAGGATTGCTTGTGTGATCCCCTTGCCTAGGGATCAAAAGTGTCCTAAGATGGTATCAGTTTCACCTGAGGGGAAACAAATCTTCAATTTATTTTCTATAGCTAAGGCAGAGGTTATATTTTTTATAAAATTCCCAAAGAGTATTTGGAGACATCCCCAGTCTAGTTAGATTACAAGACAAACACTTTGTTCAGAGCCAGAAGAAGAACTCCCAAAAAATAATACAGTAATAATGAATAGCAAATGTAGGTCAGATGCTCAGCTAAGAAAAATGATCATTGCTTGTCAGCCCTTTGCAGAGCTCAGGTGGTTTACACCAGAAAGGACCAGGGTTTCTCAGTCTATCTGAGGATATCTGTAGAGTATTTCTTATTTGTCAAGGTGGCATAAAGCTGTTATTGGCATGAATTTGGGATGCCTGCTCCACTCATGATTAATGAGGCCACAAGTGAGTTATATTAGTCACCCTGGCATGACTGACACTTGGATTTTTACTGTGCCGTATCACTGCCTCTTGTTTATGCCAAGGAATTTACAGGCACAAACCCTAAATCTGAGACTTTATTACAGTGTTCTTTTTTAATGTCTTGATCTATACTGATAATTTGTCTTAGCAGAGACCTGGAAAGGAAAATAAATACAAATGGTACATTTTAGAATGTCTAAGCAACTCCCTCAAACAGCAGTTCTGTCAGCCATTTTGACTTTAAAATCTTGTTTTTTCCAACCTGCTACAATTGGAAACCCTTGCTGTGTTCCTCTGGAAATCCTCAGCCACCTAGTAGAAGAAAGCCTTTTTTTCAAGCACTCATAATGATATATATTGATAATTGTTTCTTACAAATGTCACTTTTCAGGGGATTTAATATTGTACATACAGCAAAACCAGCAAACAAACTAGTTGATTGACTGGATGGTTGATTTTTGAGTGGAAGCAGGATTTTGCAAAAGAAAAATTTTTTTGAAAAAGAAATTTTTGCTCCTGGCCAATGTACAGAAGCTTAAAGGAAATTGTCTGAGGTATGAAATCTCAGCTATATGTTCACATTTACAAGTAAATAAATGTGTTCTAATTAGAGTTGAGATTTCCAGCCACGTAATCCCAGGGAATTTCACAACCAAAAAGTTGTTCTCGAAGAAAAGTCTTCTCAAGCAACCAGGGCCAAGGACTGAGGTGATCAAAGGTTAGATTAAGCACATGGGCATATGAGGGTATAAATATGTGCATGTGTGCATATCAAATATCCATATAAATCTGACAATCAATTCAATTTAACATTTAAAAGGAAAACTACACTGCTTTAAACCTAAGTGTGAATCTAAACACTTCCAAGCACTCAGCCACTGTCCTCTGTGGATATCCTTGCTCGGGGGATGGCTGTGTACTGCAGTGTAAGTAGCTGCTAAGATTTTTCTGCCACAGTAATTTCTTAACTCTCTGCCCCAACTCTAAAAGACAGTTTAAGTGATCTAAACCGCAGGCACAAAACATCTATTTATTTACACTGGCTGCTTCATTTCCACCATGATGTGGAGTTAGTTAGGGCTGAATTGAAAAAGTGACCACAGGTATCTCTGGAGATAGCTCAATAAACGTGTATTGCACTCACAGCCACAAACTCGTTTTCATTCAGGTGAATGTGCCCAGGAGAGTGGGTCTGAGAACACTCTTGACATTTTCATTCTGTTGGCTAAAGGAAGAAGCTGAAAAAAGAGGTTGAAAAGCCTGAGGAGATGGAAGTCATGTAAAAGCCGCTTCCAACTGTGTGTAAAATGTTTAGCGACTCTGGTGTCATAACAATTTGACACTGAGCTGGCAGTATATGCCTGTGTGCCAGTTTCACAAGAGGCAAAGGAGAGCTTTCCTTGAATTGCCAAGCCTGCTCCAGTGATCAGGTATTATTGAAGAAGTGACAGGGGCTGGGACTGCAGGGCTGGTTTGCTTTCAGAGGTAGTAGGGCTGTTTTGCTCAGTTCCAAGTTATTGACATCTGCTTGGATTCAGATCCTCATGAGGCTCTTACTCCTGTATATTATTTACACTGTACTGCTTTTCCAGGGCCAAATGTCTAAAGATTTTGTAGTTAGGTTTTTTAATAGAGAAAAGGCTCTAGCATGTAGAATAATCTCAGTGAAATGAAGGATGGAAATAGAGGCGAGAAGGGTTAGGAGAAGAGCAGACAGGAAAATATCAAGCGTAGCTAATAATAAAGCAAAGTGTCCGGATGATTTATTTTCTTTCTTTCACTGATGCCTTTTGACAACAGTTAAATATCAAAAAAGGAGATAGACCAAAACTTCTGATACAAAGAGTTCCTCCCTGCTCCTCTACTAAAGTTCAGGGAAGTTCAGATCCAAATTTTGCAGCTTTCTCCTTTTTGATATTAAATAAAAAATCCTAGCATTTGCCAGCAGTTACATTCCTCAGCAAATCCATCTGCTGTTGTGCTGTTTCCATGGAGGTTGAGCTCATCAGCTCTTGCATTATTTTGATGCCCATGCATGTTTTCAGCAACTTGAAGGCACACCCAAGAAACTCTAGTGACCCTCTCCAGAAAATCTTTTGTAGCTTGGTACCTGCACCCTACAAGGCCCGTTGCAATGCTGAGTCTGGAATCAGTCACTTCAGCTAGAGAAGTGACTTCGGCCATGGCAAGGTGACAGGAGTTTAGCTAACAAGTTAGCCCTGGTTAATATGCAAGCACACAATGATCTTAGGAATGAACTTCTAAATCGGTGTACTTCCCACCTGCTCTTGTTATCAGGAGACAACAAAAGCCTCAAGATGCTAAAAAGCTGATGTGGGCTGTCCCTCCTCCCCAGGTTTTGTTTACTGTGTGCTTTAGGGGACGGTCAGCCTGCTGTCATGGCCACTGGCACCCCTGTCCTGTTCCGCTCAGTCCCCTCTGGAGCTCACTTCCTCTCAATTTTGTCAGCATAACTGCACATGAAAGGGCTCTCTAACCCAACTGCTGAAGTGATGAGAGTTACAAAAATAAACATAGTACTGGAAGTGTTGAGGCTGACCCAGATTACTGTGACAGAACTAGGTTAGGGAGCACCTCCAACCTGCAGTTATGGTGGCAGATACAAAGCAGAGATGATGTTTAGCAGGAAAGAAAAAGGACAGCTGTAACACAGGAGTGCCCTGAAATCAGGTTCATTTGAGGCCAGAAAAGCACATTAACCCCTGCTTTAAGCAGTGCCTGCTGGCAAGGCAGCATCTCATTTCTTAGCTCTGTGAACCCTTTCCTATGGTGCAAGCATTCGAGGAGACTTTTCAGTGATAATGGCAGCGAAGCTAAAACAAGCAATGAAGAGAAAGAGGGACAGTTGAGAAGCTGGTTAGAAGTGAATGTTGTCGTTGTTTTATCATCTATTCAAAAGACTCTTCTGAATTATTTACAAGTAAGAGAAAAGCCCTCTTGTTCTGCCAAAACTTTAGAAGGAGATGAGCTGTTTTTTCAAACCAACAGAAGCTCCAGGCTAGAGATGAACTCTGCCATCTCAGCAAACACCTGTGAACTGAAGTCCATCCCTCACTCCACATTAGCATTTTCTCTTCTCATTGCACTTGTTACAGCAGCCACTTAAGTCAGTGAATGTTAGACCATTTCCCATCTCTGGGCCCGACTCTGGTCATGTGTTAGAATAGATTATTACAAAGATAGGAACAACTATTAGAAAGAAAATAAGCTTTCAGTTTCTTGGAAACCCTCTTCTATGACAGGTTGTAAATCAAATGGCATCAGAAGTAAATGTTTTTTACAGAAAGGGAAAAAAGGACAAAGCCTCTACACTTTCTTATTTGGGATAGGGCTGGGTGGAAGAGCAAGAAAACTGGCACTGGAAAGTAACCAGCCCACCAAGGGGAAACTATGTCTTTGTGCAGAGAGAGCATGTGTCAGATCCATCCCAGAGGTCAAACCTGGGAGAGAAAGAAAAGAAATATGCAAGACAAGGCAGAAAGACTAGCTCTATTTTTCAAGAGCATCTGGAGCTTTCCTGGAAGAGTGTCTCTTATGAGAGAAATGTCCTGCTCAGGCCCATTCAAGGGAAGTCACCACAGGCAGGAAATGTGGTCAGGAAAAAAATCTTCATCAGCACTGGAACACAATCAAGACATGATATTAAGGGAAAGCTATTTGCATTTGGTAAACAGGTTGTATTAGTGTAACAAACCCCTGCAATTAGGCTAAATGTTCCGGACATCACCCAGTGATGACTTGTCTGCTGTTTCTCATGAATAATGAGTTCATCTGGTCATATAAAGAACTCATTTAATAGCATCTTCGGACCAGTTTGAAGGTGTTGGTTTTGTAGTCACCCCTGGAAAGATTGGGCTCTGAGTCACATCGTAACAGGGTCACTATGCTGTAATTGGTGAAAAGCACCTCTCATTCTTGGCAGCACTCCCTCAGGTCTCAACTTTATGATTCAGGTCATGAGAGGAAGGTGATCAGAGATATTAATAGACATCACATCTAGCTGGAAGATGGAAAGCTGACTGCACACATGAATGTCTCCCTTGAGTGAGTTTCCTTCTCTGAGCTTGGTGAAAGGACTGAAGTGTAAGGGAGAGAACGTCATTCTCATTCACAGTAATACTTTATTGATTTACTTCATATAATGCAGTCCAATAACTCATCCCCCAAACAGATGAAACTCCAACTCCGTATAAATAGGTATTAATCTCATGTAAATTACTGTCAAGTCTTAATTAAGCAATAAGATGGAGCAGCCCATATAGTCTGATTAATGGCACACCCAGGACATGCACCAGGACACAGGAAGGCACAGGGCAAAATAAAGGGCTTCCAGTCCACTTGTGGCATGAAATCAATCAGCAGAACAGTAAACCCAAAGACATCCTCAGGGTATTGTCGTAGTCAAGGGCTCAACTGTTGCTCCAGCCTTGACCATGCAACTTCCAGGAGTTTAAAAGAAAACATGGCAGAAACTGAGTTTCTCCGATTCTTCCAAAGCAGCAGACTGTGTGATTGCATTGCTGTTTATATCTCTCTTACCCATCCAAATAAAATATGCCAGTAATAGCAGCAGAAGCATGGGAGAAGGTCTATAATGCAAGAAACTCACCAAGCAGAAAGATGCCTTTGCAAAACCCTGGAATAGGCCATGCTCCTCAGTGCAAGCCAAAAACAATTCTGCACATTTTAGGGGGCATTGTTCCAACTTTGTTTATGGCACTGTAAATTAGGAGGAACTCTATTGAGGTCAACAGAACTAAAAGACTGTGAAATTGATGTGAGGGAAAGAAAGTGGGGAAAAAAGCTCCATATGTTTCTCTCACTGCACACTAGTGTCAGAGTCTGCTTCCTGGTTTATCAAAGCATGCTATAGCCCTTTCTATTTCCCACTAGAGAAGTAGATTATTAGCATACAGCTGCACCTCTTAGGAGAGCAAAACCAGAAGGAACCAGGGTTTCGGTGGAGTGGGGGTTTTCTGTTGTTTTGTGGTTTTGGGTTTTTTTCACAACAGGCAATACAAAATACACAGAAGAAGGAGACATGACAAAGCCAGTTCTCAGCTACAGTAATTCAGTTCATTTAGTCAGTGGAATTACATTGACTTACTGTAGATGATCAATTCACCTCAGTCTGCCCCCACTCCTCTTTCTCTCTGGGTCCAGAGAGGTTGAAAGCAAGCACTGAAGAGAAAACAACATACAAGGCCAAAGAAACTCAAGTGGCAGACAACTCTGTGGAATGAGCATGCATCAATATTTAACAGTGCAAAGACTACGTGCCAGAAAGGGAAAAGGGAGACAAAGGACACTCCAATAAAACTGGGAAAAGTTTCCAGTAAAAAAGGCATTGCAGCTGAATGGTTCTGAACTGAAGGGGAAAACATAGGTTTAAGTGAGTGAATGAAGGAGTGCCATTCTACTCTATATTCTGAGATTATGGTTTCATAACAGTGTGAGCCCATTGATCACAGGTTCCCCTTCCCTCCTTGCTCAGCATCTTCCTAGTCTCCTGAGGCTCTGCATGCCTCCATTCCCACTGTTGTCCCTTTGACCCTCCCACCACCACAGGGGCTACCTGGCATGTCCTTTTGGGGTTTTTTTCCTTTCCTCCTATGCCCTTTCATCACTGATTTTGTGGGTTGTGCTTTATTAAGGCAGGAGTAAGAAAAGAGCCATTGGCCATTGATTATTGCTGCTAAGGACTTCAGCCCCAAGGATAACTGTCCTTGCTGATTAAAGTGCTCACTGTGGCCATCAAATCACTTTCTACCTTAATAGAATTCTTCCTGTGTGCTCTGTCCACCCTTCTAATACAACTGAAGCAGTCCAGGGCAGGCAGGAAGCTTTGACACTGAAAATCAGATCTTTTACAGGACTTTTACAAATAAAGCATTTGTTGAGAACAATTTCTGTGAATCAAATATGGTTGGTTATTACATGGGGCAGCTGAAGGAACAACCAGGTCAGTTGTTCCAACATAGCCTGCCTTGGAGAGCAGTAAGCTCTGGCTGAGGTGAGGTGAGCAGGCAGAAGTCAGCAACCTCTTCAGACAACTCCACTGAATCCAACAGAAAGCAGAAGCCAGTGGGTTTTGGACATGTCAGGATGCCCTGCTAATTTTTCTCCTAAATTCAGCACTTTGGGGGTTTTCACCCAAACACCTGAATAACTAGACCTATTTTTTTCTATCACTATTTACTCGGCACTTCAGCTACTCTCCCTGCACACATGCACAGACACCCCACATCCCCACTCTCCATCTGAGCTCCTGGCAGCACAGCTATGCCCAGCCTAGCAAAGCCCTCTGGGGCAGATGTAAGTAAAACCGGCTGAAAGTGCTTTGGGTAGTGCACCTTTTAGTCTGGTTCACTGACACAAATGAACTCTGTCAGGGGAAAAAAAAAAAGTGTTTGTTTATATGCTTCATGCTGGTTTAACTGCAGCTACTATAAAATGTAGCTGAAAATGTCACAGCAGAATCACACCCTGACTGACAGTGAAATACCAGCCAATGTCTCCAGCATAAATCTTGCACAAAGTACCAAGGTTTAACTTCCCGGGCAAAGGGAAGCAGGCAGACCTGGTAGGCAAGAATTTAAAGAAAAAGAAAGAAGAAAGGCACCGTAAAGAGAAAACAATTCTATTGTTAAATAGATATTGATTCATGTACATTAGCAGATAGTGCTGCATCCCATTAGCAGTCAAAACAGTAAGAATTTTTCTGTTTAAGGCCTCTGGGTAAAGCTGCCAATCGTTGAATGGAAAAAGCTCCAATGAAAATATTTCATTTTGGCAGAGACAAGGCCACCTATGAGGCTTTCAATTTTCTCCCTTTTTTCTCCTCCTTCTTCTTCTTCCAACCCTCTTGCAACCATTAATTTACTAGCAGCAGCTGTGATTGTCTGAGATATGCAGAAAAGCACAAGACCATCCTGTGCCTCATGCCAATGCTGTTAGTTCAGGAATATTACGGGATTATTTTTTAAGATGTTCCTCCTCCTGTATGCAAGGCTGGAATTGAAAAAAAAAAGGAACTTAAGAGGATTTTCATGAAGCGTGTTTGTTATTCATTTTGTTGTTGCCACAGCATGTGGGATTTGTGTGCATTTAAGATATCAACTTAACTGTGTTCCCTTCATTTCATTACTTGTGTTTGCCAGCTGATGGGATGCCAAGGTGAACTAACTGAATCAAAGAAGATTTAAAGTAAATACCATTTAGAATTTGGGGCAAACAGTGTAATACTAGTGAGGTGGCTAGGGAAGGAGGAGAGAAGAGGTGAAAAAGAATATAATGTGCTATTACAAAAGACTAATGCTGAGAGAAACCAGCTGTCCTGACAAAAATCATCACAAATGTTGCCAGAGAATGCTGTTGTCATCAGTCTCTCCTTTCAAAGGACTGCTGCACTCAGGTTTTATTTGGTTACATCTTTTACAGTGTTCTGAAAGACTTTCCAATCATTAGTTTTCCTTAGGAGAATTACGAAAATAAACTACTGCATTGTGCCGTAGATTTATTTTTTGTTCCACTTGCTTTGTCTCTTTACCAGATAGGCCTAAACAGTGCATGACCTTGAGATTTGCTTTTCATCCTTCCAGATTTTTTCTTTATAGGTACAAGGAGCGTAAAGACTGAAAACTAGATGTTTGGTGTATAAGCTTGGTGTATAAGCACTGGCTGCTTACTCTGTGGCCTTATTTTGGAGAGCCGTAGTAGGACCATTTGTTATTCACCAGGGGCAGGCATGTGACATAACCTTCACTGTTTTCCAGCCAGGTAGGCAAATCCTACCATTACACACATATTTAAAAATTCATTATTTGAAGAGAGTGCTCAGTAGGAAAAATTTTAGGGAAAGGAATGAGATAACCCATTCCAAAAAACATTGAAATTATTTTCATCTTGAAGAGCTGGCTTCTATCAGGAATTGTCACGAAGTGCATTTTGGGCACTTCAAGGCTACAGCCAACTATTTTCACTCTTTTAAATAATAAAACTATATTTTGTCTGGGAAACACAGTATTGTGGAGAATTCAGAAAGTTATCTCTTTATAGCCCCCTTCTTTCTCCATCCTGATTTTGGAAATGAGAATATTTATTTACAGTGGCAAATTGGAAAAGATGCGGCCCGGTGAAGGGGAAAAGCCATAGCTACTCCTTGCAAAAATCTTTTCTGAATGGTTTTAAAACTCATGGACCTGCCAAGACAGCCTTAATTTGAAAGGAAAGGAACTGCAGCTTCTGGAATCAGATAAATGTCCTGTAAAGCATGAAGAGCCGAGTTACCATGCAAAGGCCTGATTTCAGAATGGCTCACTTGGTGCCCTCCAAACCCTGCTGCCTTCTGAGTCGCTGCTCCTAATACTGGGTTTAGCCTTAAAATGGTACCAGAGAGCTGTGACCCCCATTTGACAGCTGTGGGGGCAGCACAAATGCTGGAAGCAGGGAGGAGATGGATGCAGATCTCCCAAGTGCTAAGTTGGTATCTCAACCATGAGCAAAACCCCACCTCTGAGACCCCTGGATGGCACGTGCCACCTGACAGTACCAGCTGTCACCGTGCCAGCGTGCCACCAGTTGTGCCACTGTACCTGCCCCTCTGCCAGCAAGGGACACCACAGCAGGGAAAACGGGGGCAGCAGGGGCTTTGGCTCATGGCAGGAGTCAAACCACATAACCAGGATCTCGGGAGTGTTTGTGTGTTGGTTGCTAGCAAATGTTTGCGCGCCAGCAGTGACACAGGCACAGCTGCTGTCGCCCACACCGCTCAGAGTAATGTAGGCCATGACACAAACACACCTGTGCTCTCCTCTGAGGCTTCTGGCCATTGCTCTTGAGTCACAGCCCAGGGCCACTGGACAACATGTTGGGAGACCTGGCTGCACCTGGCTTCAGACAGGTCATTCCACTTCTGTGCTTCTATTTTTCAAGCTTTTACAGCTCTAATAATTATGTGTAGATTATCACTGAATCTTTTTGTTCTCCTGTTTACAGTACAGCTTACAAGGATGTGTGTATCACTCTCAAGTAGTTTCACTTTTTTAACCTCTACTCTTTACAAAAACTCACTTAAAAGGCTGAAAATAAAATTTCTTCATCGATTTTTTTTCTTTTTCCATTTGAACATTGATTTTTTTCCTTGTGTTTCTAATGGAGCTTGAAATTAACATGAACTTGTTTGTTCAAATCCCTGTTTGAATTAGTGCAGTTTTAGTAATAAAGTTAGGTAGCTGTTACCTTGGAAACAGAGCTCTCTTTTAGCAAACACTTTAACTAACATTAGGTCCTACACAAAAAGAAGTAGTAAAACCAAATTCCTCAGTAAAAGATTGCTGGATGTTGGTATCAGTATTTACCTCGAGCCTAAAACATGCCACTTGCCTGATGGTGATTGTATAAAGAAAGCATTAACTCAGGGGCTTTGGCTGCTTCACAATCTTCAAGTTTTTGCAAGTGCTCCTTTTCCCTTCCCATCGACTAGTGCCATGTTGTCAGTCAGCATTAAGGATTCCCTGCTTCTCACTATCCCTTAATTGCCAAGCTAATCTGAACTACTTGGCTTAGCTGTGTGATCCTGTAAAGGTGCAGGCATACTGTATGTACCTCTGATTCCACAGCCGTATAATATCCAAGGCACTGGGCACGATTGTCACGGCAAGACGGCCGCAGGGAGCCGGTGATTAGTTGCAGGGATGTACTATACTGCTACAAATACGCAGGTTGGAACAGTAGTAGCCCACATGCTCAGAAATGTATTAGGCCTTATCTTCTGCAGAAGTGCAGGAGGGAGTCTCGAGACAAAGATACCGAAATGGATGTGACTGTTAAGAGAGCAGTGGCACAAACACAGAGGCAGAATATGTCCCACAGCCAAAACCCAAAAGCAGTTGTCCATATACAGCAACTTCACTGGGCAAAACAAGAGACAGAGCAGACCGAGCCAGCTGTGTTAAGCTTTATCGCCTGAAAATTGCTATTTACACCAATTAGATAACATTCAGTTTTCTCAATTTCCTTAGTTTCCAGCAACATCCCATCGGTGCACCAGGATAGGACCATCCCTCCTCCTTCTCTCTCCCAAAAGAAAAATTATTTAACAAAGACTAAAAATCCTCTGGAAGAGCAGAATTGTTTCAACATCTCCTTCAGAGGTATGATTCATGTTCATGTGACTTTCTTTGACCATGAGGCTAAAGGTGTCTCAGCAATGCTTGCTCAGATTCTAATTAAAAATAAATAAAAATAAAATGTTGAAGGAGAGATGACATACTGTTCTGCTGAGGTTTGTTGTTTTATGATAGTTTCTGGCTGCCATTATCACCTTCAAAAAATCCCAAACTTGTAGCCTTGCAAAAACACCAACTGGCAGGTTACTTCTTTAGCTCCATGTATCTCTCGTGGACAGGCAGCAGAACAATGAAGAGGAAAAGATAATACTTAGTGTAACCTTAGCATTAACATATGCAGCATAATAGATGAGTAGCCACCACATTTGAAGAGCAGTTCATGAAGCAAAGTAGAAATGATGTGTGTGCAGGATATAATTACAGCAGTAATGTAATAACATTCCATGTTAGATTATTAGGGGTCTATTCTGCCCTTGACATGCCTACATAACTCTTATTAATGGTAATTGAGGTTATGTACGTGAATCAGCAACTGAGCAAATCACTAAATTAATTACATGTAAAGTACCTGTTTCATTTTTTTAAACCTGCTGATATGTTTGGTTGGTGCAAACGCTTATAGTCCAGAAATGAACTACCATAGTGTGGAGGAGAAGGGATGTGGGAAAGACTACCCAGATTTTAAAACCCCATTAAATAAAATTAAGTTTTGAAAAATAGGCAAGGGTAGTAAGAATGTTAATTCCTAAACAGGCCTTCCTGTACATTCTTCAGAAACCCTGGGACTCTGAATAAGCTAGGAGAGACTCTTGCTTATCCGTAGCACCTCCTAAAAAGAACTGGAGCTTTGGTTATCTGGAGCTCTAGTAAACAAAGGTGTTAAACACTGGCTCTGCAGGCAAAGGCGGCAGCTTTTGTGAGTGCAGCCATGAGAGCAATGACAGGCTTGGATAAGGTACACAGCTACTATTTTTTTTTTTCTGTTTGGCAGTCACAACCCCCACTTTCTGTCCAGGAATGCTTTGATCAAACAGATGTGATGACAAGGATCTGTGTGATGACAAAGTCTTTGCATATGGTGGGAGAAATTTGGGCTTGAAATTCAAAGCGGGTGTTTCGCTGAAGGGTCTCATTCTGCCAACATTTATCCCAGAGTCTGAAGGATGGAGATTGTTATGCAAGAAACTGAATCAACCTTCTCTCATTCTTTGTTTCATTTTTGGTTTAAGCACCAAGAGCTCTTGATATTTCAGTACTCCTGAGTTGCTAAAACTGGGTTCAAAGAACAGAAATGGCTTCTTGGAGAAAGTAGTGGGGGGGAGGTAGTAAATACCCTTCATCATTTGCATCTCTAGTATTCCCCCCTTCTGATGCTGCAGTTAGAGCAGAGCTGGGTTGTCAGCCTTTTCCGCAGTTGGAACCCCCTGGAATCCCCTTCTCAGCTGGGCAGGATCTAGAAGGGATTCCCTCACCCATTCAGCAACCTGAGAAGGCCCAGATAGTCATAAAACTCTGCCACCTGTTTGTAGTCCCCCACTGGGAGGGGGACAACTGCCCCACACCCAGACTTCCTGAAATAGAGCACTATACCCATGATACAACCAACAGAGCCCCCCTTGCTCTAGATTAGAAAGGATGCCTGAGCCTTTAGACCTCTATTTCACATGAAGTAAACAGACTCTCTGGTTTCATCTGGAGCTCTCTGAAAGAGCAACTCTCTGAAAGAGTGGCTTTAGTTACTGGGAGCTCTGCTGCCCCCACAGATAGTTTGGGGCCCAGCTCCCTGTGTGTACAGGGTGGCCATGGAGCATGTTGGACGTGCTTAGCCATGTAAAGAGGCCTGCCTTCAAAGAGTTACAATTTACAGGATCACTGCCTGCCAGACAGGCAAAGAGGAACTTAAATTTCACCTCAAGACAGTGTGGACACAGCTGCTGAAGTAAAGCGAAGCTAACCCTGGTCAGCTGCACAGCAGATGGGGTTGCCAATTTAATTATCAGTAGCATTACTTTCTGTAACTCAATAGATATTTATGCCCATTTATTTGCAATAATATGCACTTAGGAGTACCTTGTCATCACTGGGAGCATAAAGAGGGCAAATCAGAGGAATATGCGAGGTGAGCAGTCGTCCAAGGAGAAGCAGTCACCTTGGCAGAGAAAGCAGAGTGGTAAAATTCCAGCTTTAAGTGAGATCTCACCTCGATGGCTGTGGCATCATCCCTGGCCTGCAGTGGTTCAGTGGCAAAGCATAGCTGTTCCCACAGGTTCGAATCCTTGTGAGCTGTGTGGAGCAGTGATGGATCTGCTGTCGTAGTGTCTGGCTTACTACTGTCTCCTTCATAGATGAAGACAGACAGCCTATGCAGAAATTATGCTTCTCAGTGGTAGGGAAATAAAGGTGGAACAGAATAAAGGTGTCTAGAGACAAGATCATGTTTCTTCCTCCTCTCTCCTGCTCTTTGGTATGTGTCTCACTGTTGTCTGGATGAAACCCCATCAGCAGGACTGTAGCAGCCAACCGTGGGGGTGGGGAAGCTGTGCTCAATGCCTCAAAATGCTCAAGAGACGTGGTGTTTAAAGAAAGTGCTCTGCTGAAGCAAGAGGAGGTTGTCATGGAGAAAGGACTGGTCTTTGCCATGGAAAGATAAAAAGCTAGCACTTAAAAAACTAATGAGAGTACAGAGAACAGATACTGAGATATCAAAAAAAAATTGATGCTTAAGTTCAGACATCCATGTTTAATAATGCAGATACATTTATTTGCTTGAGAAACAAAATGGCTTGTTCATCCCTTGCTTTCATTCATTTATGTCTACAGATTTCTCCAAAAAGCATTCAAGGTTATGGGATGGATATTGTAAGGAGGAAAGGTGGACCTTGTGGACATAGGACTGGCTTTCCATCTATGTTTACATTCCTAATTGTTTGGCTCAAAATCTCAGTGGCTGCTCACTTCTATTTAAAAATACAATTACAAAACAAAGAAAAAACAGCATGTGAAAATGCTCATTGGCAAGTTTCATCATGTTTTGCTAAGGACAGCTATCTTACTGTTCTCATTTCAAAAGGACTGGACTGGCACTCAAGAGAAGCTGTGATAGTCAGGCAGCCACCAAATGGCAGATTCATTTAAATGAGCTATTCTATGTCATGTGCAAGTTTCATCACCTGATGTGTGCATGGATCCTATTCCCATAAGAGGTAAGATTCAGAGATATCAGAAAATCTTATCACCTCCGGAATGATTTTATGTCTCCAGCATGACTTTATGTCTCCAGCAGGATTTTATGTCTCCAGCACATACTGCCTTTTTAAGACAGAGCCTATGCATGCAGGCTCAGTAAGTATACACGGTCTAATGATTAAATATCCGGGTATCAAACATCCAGTAGTTGGAAATTTTACAATGCAATTCCACAAATATTGATTAATTGACCTGAGCTCTTCTGCACTTTATAGCATATTAGAAATCACACCTTGCTAGGGCCAATGCTTTTGCATTACCAATTGCACTTCAGCTTAAATATTCAACTAGTTTGTTCTGCTGAATAAAATTCTGGGCACATCTGTGCCGAGAGATAAGTGATAAATAATGTGTACAGATAACAGGTCAAGGCACTGCAAACAGAGCCAGCTAAATCAAAGAGAACTTGCAAGATTCAGCTATTGATGATACTCAAATTTCAACAGTAGCACACAGAATTGTGCTATGGCTCCCTCACACCCGTGAGGCTGTTACGAAGGCTCCCACTGAAGCCAATGGAGACTTTTCACTTGACTAAATTTCCAACTGTGCGTATAATAATTGCAAGATACGGCCCATAATCAGTACCTACATCAGAAAGGAGTCTCATTTCCATTACGGCTTCTCTTCACTGAATTTTAAGGCTGCCTCACTAAGCTCCATTTTTGGTCTTTTTACTCGGTGCTCCACAGACAGTCCCCCATACTCTTTGCAGTTCATCTCCCACCCATCCCTAACCAACACGAAGGGCCTGACTTTGCCTTACCCATCAGTGAGGTCACTAATCCTGAGTCATGGTGGTCAGCGGCCAGAGCAGTGTGCAAGCCCTGGTGTGCCTCATCCCCGTCCCCATCCTCACCCTGGGGCTCGCCAGCCTTGAGGCCCTGGCACCCTGGGCTGCAGCTCCTAATGGCACCAACCCACGGTGGCACAGTGCACAGCCAGAGCCGACAAGGTAGAACCCTGGGAGCCGGGAGTGCCGCCAGTGCCCCAACAGTGCAGCCCTCAACAGGCAGCCACTGCTGGCGACCTGGGACAAGACATGAGCAAACAGCCTGAAGCTGTCAGGAGAGGTTTAGGTTGGATATTAGAGAAAGGTTCTTCACTCAGAGGATGGTTGGGGGCTGGAACAGGCTACCCAGGGAAGAGGTCACAGCACCAAACCAGGCAGAGTTCAAGAAACACTTGGACAGTGCTCTTGGGCACGTGGTGTGATTGTGCAGGGCCAGGAGCTGGACTCGATGATCCCTCCAACTCAGAATGTTCTGTGCTGCAGTGATTTTGTGAACCCAAGAACACAGCTTCCTCAACACAGGAGAGCATCGCTCTAACTTGGCCCTCGCAGCACTTTGCTCCTCACTCATTCCAAATCAAATACAAACACAAGCAGCAGGTGTTACCCTAGATATGCAGGAGAGGAGGGAAGGAGAAAAAAGGAAAACGGGGGGAAATAGAGAAACCCAAAGAGAATAACTCTGCCAACCGCAGCCCCGCGCCGCGTGCTGGCAGGGCAGGGCAGGGCAGGACAGGGCAGTGCGGGCCGGGCCAGGCCCGGGCAGCGCGGCGGGCGCGGTACCGCGGGCGGGCAGCGCCGCCGAGCGCTCCCGGAGCCGCCACAGCCCCGCGGGACCGGCCCGGCCCCGCCGCCGAGCCTGAGGCGCGGCCGCCACCTGCTGCCGGCCGGAGGCAGCGCCGGCAAGGAGCGGCCCGGCCCGGCCCGGCCCGGCCGTGCGGCAAGCCGGGGTCGCCCGGGGCGGCTGCGCGCCCTCCTGCCTCTCATGGCGAGCGTGGCCTTGGCGAGCCCTCGGGAAGGGTTTGCAAAATCCGTCTCTGATGCTCTGTTGGCCCCCGAGCCATTTCAGGTTTAAATGAAGGCAGAATCTGGTTACAAGCGAACCCAAAGCTCCTGCGTGTCTCTGGGCAAGGAAAACCTGAAACATCTCAAACACCCAAAGGGCACCAACAACTGGTCACAAGCAGCTGGAACCGATCTGTGGGATAGGCCAGGAACAGTGGCAAACTCCGCCAGTTTTTGCTACTCTTTCCCCTTTCCTTTGCTCTTTACATGCTAATAATGCTCGTTCCACAGAACAGATCACAGGCTGAAGCAAATAACACCACATCACTGTAATGTCCCATCACATGCTCTCTCTTAAATGCTGTAGTTGCAGACTACTCTGCCATTCCCAAGGAGACATCAAGGCTCTTCAAGAAGGGATTTCTTTCTTCTGTGCTGGAGGTAATAAATTGATGACAGACAAATAATTATCACCATTGCAGTCAAAGAATAGACGGAGGCTGTTATGACAGAGTGACTGATCAGCTGGAGTATGGAAAGAGCCAAGACCAGGAGAGAAGTTTCTCTCTCTCCTGATCCTCCTTTGGTAACAAAATGTAAATGATATTGCCCTCACTGCTTTGTTCACATGTACAGGAGCCAGGATACAGTCCTGTGGGGTTTAGAAAAACGAAGTAAGGCTGGAGAGGGTGCTTACTTGGTTAGAAAATATTTATTCCTCTGTACTGGCATTGATTACCTTTAGGTATGAATAGCAATGGCATTCTTGTCCTCCAAATGTTCATTCTAGTCAATAACAAAATTAATTTGTATACCAACAAATCCACAGCTATCCGGGAGGCAAATGAGCTCAGCAGATAATAGAGGGGAGAGTTTTGGCAAAAGGGAGAAGGTAGAAAGAAGACTGCTCATAAGAATTATTGATAAAAGAATTATATGTTTAGAGAATCCAATTCTCTCTCTTGAAGCACTTCATACATTCAGTCCTTAGCGATAACTGCAACCATTTCAATAATCACTGTTTGCTGAAGACAATTGATTTTAAAATCTCCCTGATTCATTTACAAATTACTATTATATTTTTGTACTAAAGTAGCACCCCAGAGTCTGTGGCTCAGATTAGGGCTCCTCCAGGGTAGGTGCCATGCAAGCTTGTGATGCAAGACTGAGAAAATGGCTTTCTAAACCTCACAGTTCAACAAGATTCATGGGCATGTATTTGTGCAAGCAGTACTGAATGACTGCACTAAAGTCAGCACCTGAGACAAAAGCATTTATTTATTAGAACCTACCTAGGCTCTTAAGCACTGAAAGGTGCCTTAAAAAAACTTGCATGCACACATAAAAGTCTCTGTCTCACTCAAACCGTAGCAGTCATCATGGACTCTCTGAACTCCCTAGAGGTGCGGAGAAGCTGGGGAAATTGATAGAGTGCAATTCACAGGCATGATTGGACTCTGTCTGTGCCGGCCCAAAGCTGAGGGCAAAGAGGGCAACACAGGAGGTTTGCAGAGGTACAACAGGTTGTAAACACCTTAGACTGGTGAGTTTGAGAAGCAGTCTCATATTGCAAATGCTCACTCACACTGGTTCTGCTCAGGAGGTGTAGTGAACAGGCCCCTTCACTCCTTGCGAGGCAGATTTGCTGGATGTATTAGCCTCTGTGCTGGGGCTGTAGGAGGTAAGAAGAACTAAAGAGCAAACAGCCCAAGAGGTACATGAAAAAATACATTGGGGCACTCGGAATTCAAACACATTGCCACCAAAAAGTGCCAATATGGAAAAATAAGACATTAAGAATCACTGTTGCACAGGAAACATCTGATAGGAGCAGGAAACAATCACAGTTGCTGTGTCTCAATAACAAGATTTACCTTCCTTTCAATATTAGTATTATCTAGTGTGCAAAATGAATGAAAGTGCATTCCAGGGTCAAGGGATCCCTTGCCACAGCCAGTACCCACAGGGAAAAGGAGTGCGTTGAGCAATGCAAAGCACAAAGTAGAAGCAAGTGATGTGGGGGAAATCTGCCCTCAGGCAAAAGCCTTTGCTGAGCCAGTGCACCTCAAGTTGAAACTCTGGGGGCACATGGGTTCTGGAGCAGTGACCTGGAGGTGCACTTTATCCCCCTCCCCATAGACAACCACAGCAAAAGCTGGAGAATACACACACAGGATGCACAACACTGACAAGGAACATAGCCATGTGATCTGGATGCACCAGAGTATCTGTGTTGTTTGTCCGTCTACCTCCAAAATATGTGAAGGACAAATCTTGAGCAAAAGAGATGAACAAATACAGCAAAAGTGACTCTGGACTCTGACCCAAAGCCCAGGGCAATCAGGAGAAGTTCTCTAGGTCAAACCACATGCAGTACCCATAGCTACAGTGCATATGAACATCTTTAAAATGAAATAGCAAAGATACATAGAGTAATGGGTGTCTTAAAGCATCCTGACAAGCATTTCACCATTATGAAAAACAACTGATACCATCTTTCTCTCTGAAGGATGCAATAAAACAATTTAATGGCCAAATATCCAGGAATAGCACTATCAGATTTCATGGTATAAGCTGAATTTTTTCACGTCTGAGCTTCTTAAAGCATTATGTGAGTGTGCAAAAAGCCCAGCTTTATTCTGGTTTTGTTTTCATTTTGACTTCAGTTTTTATTTTCCATGTAGCTGTAGAGAAAAACTCAAAAGTCATGAATGCTGAAAGGCCAGATTCAAACTCAAATATATATTATATGCATACATATACATCATACACAAACACACACTCGTGTATACATACTACTTCATGGTTTGACAATGAATTTTTTAGAATCTGAGGGCCTGGCAATACTGTGATCATCAATGGCCAGGCACGGCCTTTGGGGATAAAAACACATATGGTTATTTAGCTGAACACAAAGGTACTACCAGTCACAAAAGTGACGGCAACAAATTCTTGGCTGCTAGGAATTGGCATAACTCCATAGAGTTTCAGAGATCAGCAGCTGGGTCATGAACTAAATCCAGAAATCAGAGAAAACAGAAAATCCTGGGAATGCAGACTTTTCAGCTTGCTTCACACCCCTCCATCTTTTGTTAAGCATTTTTTTTATTTTTGGCATTTGCACAGAAAACATGTCAGTGTGTCTTTTACAGCACTCCAAGGAAGAAAATTCAAGCTGCTCTGCCTGATATTAAAAGATGTGGCATTTGGTAATATTTGGATGAAATCCAACTGCTAAACTGCTGAACTGCAGTTTGTAATGCAAACACATCTTGAAGGGAAAGCAGCAAAAGAGATGAAAATGAAATTTATCAACAGGAATAAAAGAACATGTGAGCAGAAAGCAGCAGGAGGGATATCCAGTGTCTGAGGATGGAAAGGAGGAGACCAAGCAGATTAGCAGTGGCATTAGTTTATTTAAACACAGCCACATAATGAAGCTGAGCATCAGCTTCATGGTAAATTGGAGCAGAGGAATGAGCTTTGGAAGAGTGAGTGAGTGAGTGAGTGAGTGAGTGAGTGAGTGAGTGAGTGAGTGAGTGAGTGAGTGAGTGAGTGAGTAAGTGAGTGGAAACATAGCAAGTGGCCAAATGTGTGATGGCATGTGGAATGAGAGTGACCCACCTGGAACATGTTAGATGCCGAACAGCACTGCCTGCTACTTACTCAAGTGACTAAAAAGGAAGTTGCAATATATAAGATTAATACATTTACAAGAAACAAATTCTCATGACATTAAAGAGATCATAGTCTGATCACAAAAAACTCATAGCAGCATAAGCCACAAGTATTTAGCAAGTCCATCTGCGTTACACATATTCAAGTATTAGTAATTAAAGGTGGGATATCAGCCCTGAGCTGATACCTTTTCCCAGATACTGTCAGTTTAAATCTGACTCTTGCCATCACTATAGTATGTTTTTGCTTTTGAGAGGAACAGTGAGGTCCTAGGAATATGACATCAGCCTTTCTAATAAGAGAACCATCGAAAGTAGAGCTGGAAGGGACCTCGCAAGGTCATCTAGTCCAGCCCTCTGCCCTAAGGCAGGATCAATTATACCCAAATCATTCCTGACAGAAGTTTGTCTAACCTGTTCTTAAAATTGTCTGGCAATGAAGATCCCACAACCTCCCCAGGCAATCTGTTTGAATATTTCACTACTGTTACAGATGGAAAGCCTGTCCTAATGTCTTCCTTAAATCTCCTTGGCTACAATTTAAATCCATTAGTTCTTTTTGTATTCCCAGTGGACACAGAGAACAATTTACAACTTCCATCTTTGCAGCAAGTTTTATATGTCTGAACACTCGTATCACATTCCTATTCCTTTCCCTGCATCTCCTTTCTCTAGATGTACTACCCACTTCTTTCAGTCTTACAGTTCACATTTTCTAGACTCCTGATCAATACCACTACTTTCTGCTGGAATTTCCCGTTGGACTGTATCTTTCTTTTTTGAAGTAATGTGCACAAAAGTAGACACATCACTGCAGCTAAGGTCTGAAGCAGAGAATAACTGGGTAAGATTATTTCCCGTTTCTCCATGACACATTAATTTATAGAGCTGAAATTGCATTAGCTTTCCTCACACCGTGGACTGTGTTCAGTGTTTAATTCACAGCAGTCACAAATCCCCTCCTGCAGAATAATGACCACTGAGTAAGAAGTTCCCTTTATTTATGTATATTGTTGTTTATAGAAATTCAGTGGCAAGATCCTGGAGTGTCCCACACTTCTTTGAATTTAAGCCCACGTGCCTCAGATTACCTTGTTCAGGTTTAGCAAGGAGCTCAGTATCTATCAGTGCCATTTCATTGAAAGCAATGCAGTAATATCAGTAAATATATCCCAAATAAATATATAAATACAAATATATCCCAAGTTGCCCATCCAGTGTAGAGGAATTCAGCAGTGGTTCTTCCTATTAGTACCATGTTTAGTATGTTAAGTGTGAAATAATCTGAAGTACAATTATGTCAGTTTAGAGGAGTTGGAGCAGCTTAAAATACAGAAAATTATGCATGAAAATTATAGCTCAGAGAGATCTCAATTAGATGAAAGGTCTCCAACTTACCTGTATCCTAATGACCATAATGCCCAGGGAGAGGAAAGCTCTTTCAATCACCAGTAACACCCAAAATTGGGATGAAATGGGAATTACATCCTATCAGCTCTTTAGTTGCTTTCCCAGAAGGGAAGTTCAATCTCTATTTATATCTGTAGTGTATGGAATTATATTTGTTCTATTACATAATCTTGAAATGTGCTATAAGGAGCGAGCTACAGTTTCTCTTTCTGCTCTACAGGCAGATCCTTCTCTTTAGCAGCTGGAGTAATTTGCAGATACCGTGTGAAGCAGACAGAACAAGGTTCCTCAGTAAATGGGACCTAAACAACAACCCAAAAATACACTGTCTTAAGAAAAGGCTTAACTCTACAAGAGCTGGTTTGTCACTTGAAGTAGAATTACAGGCTATCAATCCACTGTTTAAAGGCATATGAAACATTTAAATGAAATTTCAAGATTGCTCTAAATTTGACTCTCCTCTAATTTTGATTTTTACCAAGTATTTTAAGCAATTTGGAATGATTAAAAATTTACACTGGAACACTAAGTAGCTCAAAGGAGCAAGTCTTCTAACTGGCATCAAACTCGGATACGTAATTCCCACAGGTGTCTTTGAAAATCTATTTTCAATGTTGTTGTCCATTGGACAAACAGCTCAAACATCACTGGCTTTTTGCACAAAGTTCATCTGCCTGAAATAATTTATGAAAATCATAAAATTGATTTAAGATCTTCTCAGTGCTCCATAAATTTTATGTCGCCCTTAAATTATAAAGCTGCTGCTGCTGCAGCACTCATCAGAATGATGCTTAATATTTTCTCTCAAGATAGGTGGCATGTTAGAGGAGAAAAGAAGGGACTTAGGCAGCTGAATTGTTTGTTTCAATTAACAGGGCAGAATAAAACAGCCTAGATGCCAGGGCTCTAGTTCCAGTAAGACTGTGTGCATCAAGGTTTTATTGGAAAAAAAAAAAAAAAAAAAAAAAAAAAAAAAAAAAGTTGTTCTAACCTTCCCCTGCCTTTCCTTGGTTTTAAACCAGAAAATAGCTTTCATTGATTTCACACGGACTCCTTTTGCACACATCATCAGGTTTGTGATATCTGAGATGTTCCCTGTGTAATTTATAATAAGTGTGTTCTTGCTCTGATATACAACAAAAAAAATTCCGCATCTGTCCAATCACACATCGGTGTAAAAATGCTGGGCAAACCTCACCTCATCCTTATCAGATAGTCTCTCTGTCTCAGCCCAAAGCTGTGTCAGAACAGGTAGGGTTTTCTTCATTTACTAGGGGTTTATGTAGGGCTTTTTCTTCTACTAAAATCAGAGTTTTTAGGACTGTTCATTTTTTTAATCTCTTGCCTTCTTCAGGAAAGATTGAAAGCATTTTTGGAACTATATCCAACGCAAGGTCAAAATAAAGTCCTAGCATAGAGTAACTATGATTGAATGGACTCCTTTACTCTTAAATTTGGCCTGGTAACATATTAAGAATGCAGACTGCTTTATGAGGATTTTGGCTTGTGGTAACTGTCTCAGATTAACAGTATGCTGCTTTTTCTCGTTAAGTCTCATCTGAAGCAGCCCAGTCTTCAGAGGCAGAGTGGTCTGGACTTTATTAGACTCATTCTTTTTTGTGTTTCATCCTGGGGATCCAGAGTCAGCAGCTGCTATAGTCTTTCCTTAAGTACTGACTTTACAGCTCTCTCCACTCTCCTGGTAACATTCCCTTGTCTGTCATTCAGACAGTCATCATCTTTAAGGGATGAATTTCAACCTTTCTATACTCGTGCTTCTCTCCCACGTAACCCTGTGAGTTTCATCCTTCCTCATAGGCTGTTTTTGCTCAGAGGTATACAAACCATCTGTGCCTCTAATACAATGTTCTTAAATAGCCTCCAGGCAGATCTCTATGGTTTTTAAGTACTTCTCTTTGCCCTTCAGCCTGCTGTTAACCATTTTCCTCATAGTTTTATAATCTGCCCTTTTAAAGTTCGTTGTTGCTGTGGTGTCCCTAAGGGAACAACTCTTTCATGATATCAAAACTAAAAGTGTGCCGTGATCACCGTTATCCTACAGAGGCTTGAAAACACCTTCCTCTAATAACTTCTGCCTCTTACAAGGCAGCTCCCTCTTGCCCACGGCCTTAACTAATCAGGCATGGCACTGAGGACTGCCACCGGAGTCAAGGAAAAGGAATCCTTTGCCATATGGATTGGAATAGCACCAAAGCCACTTCTGATAAGAGGGAAAAAACTGCTTTACCAGCTGTTGCTTTACCTTCAATAAAAAAAAATATTAACAGTGAAATAAATAACAGTAAAACTCAATTTTGTGTAATTTTCCTGGCTGTTCTCATTCATTTCCCCCAGGAGGAAGTTACTTCCCAGAGGCTGGCTCTGAGATTTTGTAGCTTCTCAGTATCTTGAGGAAGTCTACAGGAGGTTGCAGTCACATATAACCCTATGGTGTGTCTCCCCTGGTTTTAATGGCTATCTTTGTGACTGCTGCCTGTGAAATGCTCTCAAGGAGGTGGGGTAGAAGGGAAGGTCTACAACATGAAAAATGTCTTTGCAGATGAGTACCTTGTTCTAGGAATGGGAATAAAGGGATGATACTGAAGAGGCGGCTGATACACCAGCCTTTCTGTTTGCTAAATGCACAAAGGATTGATTTATGGCATCTTGCCACAGGAGAGGCCTATAGGTTATTAACCAACTTCAATGGACAAACACTTGCTGAGGCTGCACATCATACCTCTTGAGCTGCACAAAAGGTAATGACTCATCTGCAGGCAAGCCTGATGTCCTTGAGAACACAGTTGGCTCTGCACAGCCAAGTGAAGCATTACTTAGTTAATACACTACAGCATAAGGGAAACAATCAGCTGAAACGATGACATTGCTGCTTCTTGCTTCATTTTAAATCTGCACCTTCCTAACAGGATTATATACTGAAGCACTGTACAAAAGGGCATTAAGTCCTGTGACGAAACTTAAAAAATGTATAATTAAAACTGCTAAGTACAGGCTTCGTGTCCTCAGTGTCTGCAAAATAAAAGCTTTGATCCTCCAAATGATATTTCTAGAAAAAGCTGGAAAAAAAACCCTATCAGAATAAAAGTTTGACTCATCCCTTCCTCTTTAGGCTAATGAAATGAACTTTTGTAGTACAACAAACTTGCTTCTATTTCAGAAATACAACCAAAGGTATGAACTCCTGGGCCACCTGCCCACATGTGCATTTTCTTGCTCATTCTATGCAGCATTCTTGATGATTCACCGTGATTCCTATCATTTAGAGAAAGATCCTGGTTCTTTAAAGAAATTAGGGTGACAGAGAATTTCACCTCTCCTACTGGCATCCAAGCCATCTTTGCAGTGTAAAAGGCCTTATTATGAACATCTGTGGCTGCAATGCTACAACAGTTCACCAGAACTGTAGCACCTCACCTCACTGCTCAGCTAACACCACCAAGAAATGTTTTCATCTTAATGAACTGGGAATTTTCCAGTATTTTCTAAACAGAAATTGTACAAGATTCCCATATGAGATAACAAGCCACATCTGACCAAGATCCCTGTATCAGGTAGCAAGCCTCAGCTACTCTCACTTTGCTCCTCCAGCACTGCTCTCACTTTTAACTGGGCAAACTCTATGAGAAAATAAATGCATATACATTCTCTACTAGAGGAGGGGAAAAGGACTGGGAATGGGGGCAAGCAAGAGCAAGAGAGAAGGAAAACCCAGGAAAACTGTCCTTTCCTGTCCTAGCCTCTTGTTCCAAGTACTTAACTTTGGCTTCCCCTTTACATGAAAGTTGCAATGATTATTTTCCCATGGCCCATTAAGACAGGTGATTGCTTAAGAGTTTCACATTTCTTTCCTAAATGAACAAGTGATTGTTCTCTTTAATCACAGGTTTCAAGAGGAGTTGATAGTGTGTGTGATTTTCCTGGTGTCATGGTAAAAACACTGAATTTTCACATGACTACCTGATTAAAATGCTTTTGTACATCACTCACACCTCTTAATAAATCTATTCCATTAGTTATTCTTAGGTGAACTGGGAGTGAAATACAATGAATACAAAGGTCTCCTCCTGGTCAGAGCACTACAAATCAGTCAGAATAAAGGAAAGACACTGGGTTTCCGTATCTACCTTTCTTTCCCTGCTGTGTTGCCTGAACAACAACATACCTTTTAATTTATTATTTCCAAGGAAACTCAAACAATTTATTTGTGTTCCAGACATCTGTCATGAGGCTGCAGAGCATGAAGCGTGAGATTCAGCAAAAGTACTGCACTCAATACTTAAAGGTAACCCTCCCTTTACTGCACTTCAGGCTCCCAAGTCTTTCACTAAAAATGGTAACTTTTGTTTAAATGCAATTACTATCCAGAATCAAAGAAGATCTTGATCTTATTTTGAACAGGCCAGATCAACTGCATGTTTGTGAGGATTTCTGTAATTTTAAGGTAAAACCAAATGCCCTCTGGTCCTTGGCAAGCATTTATCTCAAAAGCCATCTCCTGAACTGCCTCACAGCTCTAGTCATGAGCTTCCAGGTTGTGCAAGAAAAATGTAAGCAAATATATTTCTGTGCTAACAGAACCAGAAAAGTTTAAGTAAGTAGCCAATGGTTAATTCATTCTTTCAGATGAGTCTCATCAAGTCAGAGTATTTACTCCATTGTTGACATATGCCTATACTCCTTTTGTATGCTGGAATGCTACCAGATTACTCATGGGTGTGTATGTATGTATTTATATATTTTTAATGGATTCAAACAAGTTCTAAGTATACAAAATAAGTGGAAATACTAATCCCCGGAAACCTTTGGTTCTGTACTTCTTTAAATTTCTTCTTCTTTTATATATAGAGAATACAGACAAATTACATATTTACAAATGTGGCATGTCCTCATGGGAATAATTACATTGTCACACACCACCTCTCTCATAATTCTAACATGAGACCAGTGCAACAATACTTTAATATCCACTTATAGGTCTAGTTTCAATTTTCTGTAAGGACAACAGATCTATTCATTTTCAAAATCAGGGTAACATACACGAACAGTGTGAAACAGTGAGCAGACTTGCATCTGATGTTATGCTGCAGGAAGCTGGTGTGTAGAGAGACAGGCAGCAGGGACAGGAGGCTCCAATATCAGGAGGCAAAAAAAATCTCATTTCATGTACTGAAATTTTTATTAAAATATCTTTGACCACTTAAAAATAAACATAATTTATCGTCTACTACCAGATGAACAAACTAAAACCAGCTGTCTCACACAGCAATTTGAATTTTGCTCCATGATGAAGCTTTACAGGCCAAAATTTCTAATGTCCTGTCACGCAGCAGAACTGGTTTCATATGGTTACAGAACACACCATCCATGTAATTTTGAAGTCACAAGTCACAGTTCCACCACCTTGTTCTCCCAAATCCCATCAGCTCTCAGTGTCCTTTTGAACAGAAAAGATGCCGACATAGGCACTCTGTTTCTACGCCCATCTGCCCAAGATTGTTAGTGTCCCTTTAAGACCTGGGGCATCAGAAGCAGAACCAGAGGTTCCAGGTTCATGTCCAAGTTCATGGAGGCAGGAGATGCCAGATTTCCTTTAAAATTAGCACAGCACTCACACAGGCCTTTCTTTCATTCCTGCTAGCTACTGAGAAGTTGAGGCGGCACAAGGCAGAAGCTCCCCTTTGTTTTGGTCTCTGGGCCAGGGAGGACTTTCCCTTCAGACCTATATTCCTTCCTTTCTTTTTCATTGCTGTCACCCAGGATGGCCAGCCACGGCACCACAATGGGAAAAACAGAACAGCCCCTGCTCCGTACGGTCACTCCAGCCCCCCAGCAGCGCTCGGCTGCAGCGGGAGGGCGCAGAGTCCAGGCTGCCCCAGGCATCTGCCTCCCATCTTCTCCTGAGGAGGAGCCCAAGTCCCTCCAGAGTTCCAGGCCCTGACCAGTTCCAGCTGCCACTGTTGATGGAGCTGCTGACGCTGCCGGGAGAGAGACCCTGTCAGGTGATGTGGAGCAAACAGATCAGCAGCATTGCACTGGTTTTGAAGTCCAGGTTTCTTTCTGTTTTGTCCTTGGTCCTCATTGGTTGTTGTTTGGGAGAAGAGGGACTTTTATAATCACACAGTTTCAGATGCTGTGGTGGTTTTTTTCCCTTTGTTCTCTCTCCACCACATGGTCAGAAGAAGGGGCTTCCCCATCAGCTTGTCTTTGACCCCTGAACCACGGGGTCTTCCATGGAGGCCAACATTTTTGGGGAGGGTTTCTCTGCCACCTTGTTTTCTTCATTCCCAAGCAGTCCATGCGATTCAGCACCTTTGCATCTCGTGACGATTACTGTTATCCTGCCTGCTGCTGTTTCATTTTTAATAAACTGTTATTTTTTTCACTTATATGCTCTTGCTTTCATCTCTGCTTATTGGTGAGAGAGAAGCAGCTAAAACTAAAAGGGTCAGTAACTCATTTTGGAGTGTCTGTCCCAGAAACTGTCAAATCAAGATGCACATAGCTATGGTGTTTCTTCACTTTAATTCCCTGTTTACAGCTTCCCAGCTACTTGAAGAAAGCTAAATTAATGCTTTTCCACAGCTTAAAGATTAAATATATTTTTTAAACAAGCTGTCTGAGATCCCAAATAATTATGAACACGTAAGTAGTCAACTGGAACAAATATACTTAAAAAAACCCCAACAAAATACCACCAAATCACTGAGTCCATCAGTGTCAAAACCAAAGTGCACAATTTCCAATGGTTTAGGCTTCTTTTGCATTAGTTGATGTCATCAACTAGAATCAAAATCTTTATATCTTGCTATCACAACCAATTAAAATGAATTTGATGTTTCTTAGACTGCATTCACCAAAGACAGGACCAAGACTACATGACTTTAGCAAATGCAGCCTCATTTACTGCAAGGCTCTCCAAAGAGCTGATCTTGCAAATCACAAATGCAAAGGTTATGCAAACTTTTGTTAAGCTGTGAGGTGGAAAACTTCAGTCTCTGTTTCATGGCAATGAAGTGTCTCTCTTTTGAATGTCAATTGTAACAACAGGTAAAAACCACACAGCTGTCAACTAAGGCTACTCAATATAGAAGAAATACATTTTAGTAATGGAGGGCATTTTAAAATTGATTGAAAATTTATAAGCTGAATATATACAGTTATATTTTGTGACTCATTTGTGACCTCAAATAGCTTTTACATACATGCTTCTCTTTTAAAATAAAGATATGACATACAGTTCCAACTAAATGCAAAGACTTAGCTCTTGTTAATTTTATACAGTATTTCTCTAGTTGGACTATAACAAAGAAAGAGAAGACTCAGACACCATGCTTTGATTTCTGTGAAATCCCTCAATGTTATTCAGATCTCTAGACGGGCAAGTAAAGCATAAAAAAATATAACCCCTAATCATCATTTTCCTCATCATCAAATGAGAGAAGACTGCTGTTTTTTACTTGTTTAGCTGTACTCTGAGAAGTAGTTGCTTCCCTCTTAGTTTTCTTTGCTTCTTTCATCTTCTTACTTGAACTTACATTGAAGTCCAAATACTTCTCTGATGAACGTTTGGCTGGTTTCCTGAACATAATTTTTCCATCAGCAGGTTCTGGTTCATCATCTGTAATAAAGAGAGTAAAGTCAGAACTCATCTGCACATGTTCACTTACACATACAGACCTTGAATTAAAATCAGTGAGACCTCTGAGAGAATACAGCAATCATGAAAATGTACTTTTTGGCCATCAACTCTGTATCAATGAATGTCTTTCATGAACACACACCTGCTCCAGGGCAGCCAGCCCTTGAAGACAATCCTCCTGCAGTTCCTATTGGAAATGGTGTTTCACTAACCAGAGCTCTAATTCACAAGAGGCTGTGAGCAGTAGAGATTTTCCCATACATTCCATTCACAGCCACTTATCAAAATGGAAAGGACAACTTCATAGGATGCTTTCACTCTGCTTTAGTATTTATAAAATTCATGACAACAAATGCACTTATTTCAGAATTATGGCATCTCTTTAAATAACAAAATGGCATCTATACAATAATTTTTTTCCCCACTATATTCTGTCCTGCTGAGACCGCTGAAAAGATCATGTGGTAATAAACCTCCTCTTTATTATCATAATGGATGAAAGTTTCAGTGTTTCTTTGTGTCTGCAAAATCACCCAACTATTCCAACTGGCTAATTTCGCACTAGTACATGCAGAGGAGCAGACAACAATCTTGAAAACAGGAGAAGTCCCTTCCATGATTATCAGGCAGAGTGGGAAAGCTACTGCATAAGGATCAGCATCAGGGCAGTATTTCTGGAAGATAAAGTGTAATTGTAAAGTCGTGAATCAGACACAAAGGTTCATGCTGCAGTAGTTTGCAATTTTTATAATGTATATGTGACAGAATGTTAAGGAGCCATAGGTTCTGTGCAAGGTATTTTTCCTAAATTACTTTTGTGAAATTCATTACTCAACAGAAATGTGTTTGACAAGATTATGTGCTATTTAATTATAACCAATAAATAACTCTTCTCTTTAGCAGAAATTCTTTCCTCAGTATACCAGCACTACAGCAGAAGACTTAACATTTCAGTGTTATCTACACAGCACTGGCTAAAACTCTCTTCAGTGCATTCTGAAAACAATACAACTAATAAATCTGGTATCTTAAGGGGTTTGTGGCACAAATGAAGACATCAACTTCAGTGGGAAATTTCACTTAGAATGCCCTAAATTTCAGAGACCCTCTTAAGGAAAAAACCAAGCTTGAAAAAAAAAAGGCACCTATTCTGTCAATGGCTTCTATGGAATGCACACTTCCAAAAGGTGCATATGGCGATGAGCTGGGGCACAAGGCTTATTAAAAGGGGGCTGAAGGACCTGGGGCTGTCCAGTCTGGAGAAAAGAAGCTCAGGGGAGACCTCATCTCTCTCTGCAACTGCCTGAAAGGAGGTTGTAGAGAGATTGGCATCAGTCTCTTCTCCTAAATAACAAGCAACAGGACGAGAAATGACCACAAGGGGAAATTTAGATTGCATACCAGGAAAAATTCCTTCACTGTGAGACTGGTCAGGCATTGGAACAAGTTGTCCAGGTAAGTAGTGGAAACAGTATCCCTTGCAGTGTTCAAGAACACGTGGTACTTGAGGACACAGTTTAGTGGCAACAAAGCAGTGCAAGGTTAATAAGTGAGGCTCCCTGGATCCTAGAGGTGTTCTCCAAACCAAAAAATTCCTCAATTCCATGATTCTACACTAGTTAATGAGAAAATACTACTATGCAGAAAATAACTAACCAGGTTTGGGGAAAAATACTTCAGTCTTGGCACATTAGAAAAGCATTACAGTTACAAAGAATTGAGCAATAATAAACTGTAGATAAGAAAAGCATAATTGTCAATGGATCCACTGTGAACTCTACAGAGAGCGTACGTGTTTAGATGCTGTACATGTGATACAGAAGTTTAGGAAGTGCCTACAGTAAATTCTGGTAGGGAAATAGAACTCTTGAAATCATATCACACGTAATGAATCAGAATACACTATGCATCATTTTTCTCAGAAGCTGGGCCTCCATTTTTGGGCTCAGAAGTTTAAGAGCAAATAATTCCCCTTATTAATTTTTGCATAACTACAATGTTTATTTGGAAACACAGATCTTCTAATTTGAACAAGATCTGAGGCACAATATAAGCCAAATTCTGAAAAAAAAAAAAAAAGAGCTACCTATAAGAAGAAATCCTCTTATGTGCAGACACAACTGTCTATGTAGTGCAGCCAGTCAGAGTGGCAAGTGTATACAGCACCCATACTGCTGTGGAAATGACACAACCAGCTGCAGGATAAGCATGAGGAGCAAAAAAATCAAACCCCATTGGACACTCTTTAACAAACGGACTACTGCCTTTTCTTGGAGTGGTAAATTTAAAAATGTAGTTCAAAGCATATCCATAAAAGAAAACAGCTAAACAGCTATTTGTATTTGTAATCCATGGAAAAACAGAACAGAAATTTTAATTTTACTCACAACTGTCCTGCTACCCGCACTTCGAACTGCACAAAATAATTTTGTTTTTCCAACCAGATGGAGAAACTGCTAAGTATCTTTGCAATTTGAATTTAAACATGCAGTAAAGCTAAGGGCACAAACAGCAAAGCTCAAGAACTCCACCAAAATGGCAACTAGGCATCAGAGCCAGGTCAGCTCTGACCTCCAGAGCTACAATACTATTCACAGGTCATTCTGCATCAAAGGAAATTATTTTAGCTCTTGGCCTGGTTAAACACTGTCAAAATTTCATTATATGCTCAAGGACATTCCTCTCAGCAGGAAGCCCAGGCCAGCTTTAGAGAGCAGTGTGTGTTGGCAGTGCCTCACAAAGAACTCAGCAGATGAGGAAACACAGTAGGCCCAGCCTTACCTTACCTACGTGAGGAGAGTGTGAGGACAGACTTGGTGTTTTGAAAGAATTTGATATAGCAGTTCAAGGATTTTGTGTTGATTTGTTAAGATTGTCTTTTCCAGCTGGTAAAAAGACTTTAATTTATCCTTTGTAATTTTACCAGGTTCCTATGTGTCAACTCTCCCCTTTTGTTTGCATCAAAGACCTACATAAAACCTGTCGTGTATTAAACAATGCAAAAAACAAAAAACAAAACAAAACAAAAAAAAGAAACAAACCCACAAAAAAACCAAAAAACCAAAAAAACCCCACAAAAAACAAAAAACAAAAAAAACCCAAAAAAAACACAAAAAAAAAACAAAAACAAAAAAAGAAACAAAACACACACACACACAAAAAAAAAAAAAAAACAAACAAACAAACAAAAAAAAACACCCACAAACAAAAAAACCCACAACCAATCTCAGTGTTGGTGGTTTTTAAAACAGAGTCCAAATAAAAGACTATTAGTATTACAAATTATGGAAAGTGGGATTTCTGGTAAGCACACTGAAACCCTCAAAGTAAAATACATAAAAGCACAACAGGAGAAATAATAAAATCTACTTCTGACAAATGAGTCAAAAACTACACTCACAGTTCAAATTCCCACTGTTCCTAGTCATTGCTACTATTTTTCTGGATCTCAAACTTTTACACTGGTTGACCAACGTGAGCACAGTCAGATGTTGAGCAAAAAACTCACTTCACAAGTGACATCAAATTTAAGAAGCCACAAAGTCAGAAATTTCTTTTCTTTTATTTTCAAGTTATATATTACAATAAAAGTAGAAATGAGGGTCTGAGAAAGACATACTGTTCTTCAGTGCAGAGAGGTTTTTTTATTTAGTAATCATTTAGCAGCAGGTGTAGTTAGCAGCACCACTTTTCAGCAGTTTCTGTTCACATGGGGAAATGAGGCAACAACAGGAAACACAAATGGGACTAAACTGTCAGGAACAGTGGAGCCCATATACATCTATTCAAAGATAAGGCTAGGAAAAAAAATTACAATAACCTGGCAAATTTCTTAAAGGTTTCTAAGGTTAGAAGTTCAGGTCAGCCATTTCAGATGCTTCCAGTGCTCTCTGGACATCCATTCTCTATTCATGCCTTTGGAAGCATTTACTCCAGGATTTCGGCACACTGGTGGTTTGAAGATAAGGCCAGTCTTGCTCTGTAGTCAGTCTCAACTGTTCATAAAAACACTTGGGAAAGTTTTCCTTACTTAAATACAGCAAAATTACCCTTGATGTAGGTTCCTGCCATTTCACATATGATGAAGAGCAGCATTACCTCTGTGAGATGTATCTGACAGAACAGCTGCTTAAATCAGAACAGCCTGTGCCTATTCACAAAGGGCTCCAACAGCCAAGACAAGGACTGCATTCCCCTTGTACCTTCCCTCTACTGTCCTTCCCCAGAACCCAGCATACAGAATAAAACAAGAAAAATATTATAGGGCTTTGAACAAGAAAGGACACCTTTTGCCAAATTTGGTCATCTGCGTATGTCTGAGTGTCCATGGGGCCATATGAAGTAGAAAAGCAATAGAACAAAAAAAATAGATTTCATAGACTAACAAATGCTGGATAAACTGTCTTGCAGTAATCCACATATTTTCTTTTGTGCAAATTTAATTTTTTGTGAGACCATTTTGCTTTGTCTCTGAACAAACTGGCAATTTTTAAAATTATGCATAAAACATTAAGCAACATGAATGTTGATAAACAAACTACTTCTTTTTAAAAAGCCTGAGTCTCTGCTCCATGGAGAAAAATATTTCAATATAAAAGGATGTTTTCTCATGTAAGAAAGGTTTGGTCCTAAATAAAAAAGATCCCTGTGATTCTACTTGCAAAAGCCAACATGAAAGCTAGGATTTGTTCTGCCTTAGGAGGCAACTAAGTGCAGCTAGGACACTAATCAGCTGGTTTTCCCAAATAAATGAAAAAATGTTACTCATCCATAAAAGAAAATGCAAGTCATGGGAACATCTGGTGTCTAAGATTAAAAATAAACAAAACCAAAATGAACAAAAACTGTAGCCGTGTCAGAATAAGCATGGAAGAAAACAAAGGAGAAAGTATGTAGATGAGATATGGAAATTTCTAGAGTAATATCACAATCCTAAACCTGAGGACAAGGTCCTTCAAATGAATACAATCACTGCAAGTATAAAAGAGAAGAGGATACACCTCAAAACTGAGTACTTGCCCTGTTTTAAAAAACTGTATCCACAACAGATAGTAGCACATTTCTTAGGATCTATCAAAGTGCCTCAGCATTGATGCATGCTGGAAAGGAAGATTATCAGTCGGGAAATTTACTTTCCTATTATCTTTTTAGGTTCATGTAATTTCACTGATAATCTGATTTGGGACTATATAGTAAGGTCTAGTAGCCATTAAATTATTTGACTTTCAACTCTGGGATTAAAATCAGAGCAACATGAAATGCAACCAAATCATGCAGCACCAGAATTTCTTTATACTTCCCATTTGCAGAATTGATAGCCAAAAAAATAAAAGAAATTCACATGTTACTCAAAACCCTCTTTATTAAGCTGGAAATAAACAGCTGTCTAAATACCTGCGTCAGACTAGAAAGCAAAAATTAAATCTAGAGGTCAGACAGTGCAAAATGGCCCAAATGCAAAAAAGCAAGTTGTAGCATAGTCACAGAAACCTCCCTTCACTGAAAACTTCACACTGGGTTTTCTCCATGGCAGAGGAATACAGTAGCACTTACCCAGTTTATTCCCATAAGCCATAAAAAAGCAAAGGACACGAAGACCTCATATTAACTGCAAAGGCAGATGAATCAATACTAACACAATAATGCAGAGCAGAGGGCAGCAGTCTCCAACACTCCTGCTACCTACTTCTGTGCATTTTTTTCCTCCAAATGCAAGTTATTACTTTAGGGCTGAAGGGGTAATAAGCAGAGGTGACAAAGTCCTACAGGGACTCAATACTGCCATCCTCACTACATACAATTATGTCTTAGGAATGTCTTTTTCCACCAAATAAGTTCAGTCACTCTATTCAAATACACTTCCATTTCACACTGTGTATTCAGCTTGGTAGCTCTTTTGGACTTTTTTCACAGCATGGACTCCACCTCAATAGATTCTCATGGACAACTACTTCTTTTTGCCCGGCCTTACAAAATCATTTTTCCTCCTACTGTGATCACTCAAAGTTCAAGTTACTTATATGAAAAGGAAGCCAATGCACAGAAAGAACCATGACATTTCTGTCCCATAAGTTGAAACTTCTCCCAATACTAGGAGGGTGAAAAGAAATTTTGTGATGACTTTAGAAACGGTGACATCAAGCATCTATATGCATTACACTTCAATAACAAGACACCAGGAAGTAAGCCCGAAGCTGAGCATATACTGTCAGAGGAGTTCAAGTCAAATACCTGCTTAGACCTAACAAATACATATCTACCTGCAGAAAATAGGACACAGTTTATTAGTTTCAAGCTAACCTATGTTATTAAAAATTGAGATTTCTCATCCATCTGCTTTTCCAAAAATGTAAGACTCTCAACATATTTTCTCCCACTTCTGTTACTGACTTCTCCATTTTAATATTAACACATATGTCTACACAGGCACAGCATGAACCTGAATTTTCGAACCCAAATGGCAGACAAAGAGAGAAGCTAAGGATGTCATATTGACAGCCATGTGCTAGGCCTCACAGTATGCTCTAAATTCAGTTGGCAGCTTTTGTAAATAGCCATAATGGCACAGAAGACGTCCAGTTTCTATGATTCACCTTTCTATTTTATACTTACGAGGTTCCAGTTCCCATATTCTTAGTTGTCAAGATATTTCCACTAGAGACAACAGTAGCTACATTCAATCTGTCAAGTCTTCTGTCAGCAAAATATAAAGCTACATTTCATCACACCCTGTGTGATGACTGACGTTTCTGGACGCTCAAAGCATTTATGTCAATCACACCTGAATGATGAATACTGAGAGAAATTCTTAACATAACTGTATCCATCAGCTCTAGTTCCTCATTGCTATTGTCAAACTGCAGCAGCCCCACCCACACCACTTCCATTTTTCTATTCTGTCTAATTCTTTGTGGCAGAGAAACACTTTTTTTGTGGACCTTGCTAGGTTTTGGTACTATTGTATCATTTGTTTATCTTGCTTAATATATTTGCAAGTCACAACACACAGTGGGGTTGATTTTAAGCAAGTAATCTCATGGACCAGTCTGCTAAGTGAACATGTTCCCAAGCCACATATCTGCAATTCTTTCACCAAAGCACAGACCTGAATCCCTCTGCCCTGGCACTCTCTTTCATGAACTCATACAACTACCTTTTAAAGATCCACTCCACTGTCAAATTTAGCTGAACTAGTCAATGAGTTCAAAAAATGATCACAGATGATGGCAAGCCTGTACACTGGAATAATACAAGAAAAAAAAAATTAATTTAAGAGAGTATTTAGAGGGAGGATGGTGCACAATCAAGAAGCATAGAATGACATTATTATAAAAAGCCAGACAGCCTGAATATGTACTTAATGACTTGAGATTAGGAACCACAAGTGGAAATTATTTAGGTGAAAAAATCAGAACTAATCAAAGGCAGTATTAAACAGTAGAAAGCTGATCAAGTATCAGGCCTGCTTTTGTGGGTTATCTCTTTGACTACACAAAGCAAGAAATTAGTAGTTTGAAATTCACCTGATTCTTTTGACTTTAAGGCCTCTTTGATTTGCTGTTTAATTTTCATTGCTTCTTCCGCAGTCAAGTCCCCTTTTTTCAGTGTCACCACTTGGGGCTGTTCATCTTCCCTGTCACTGCCGTTGTCGCTGTCATCATCCGCAAGTGGAAGCTGCTCCCTCTGGACATGAGAGAAATAAAAGCCATTCTGATCATCACTCCAGCTGTGGGCCAGTTCTCTTTGGTTTCACTTTTGCAGAAGGGTTATTGAGGAGACTTGACACAGCTGCCAGTGCCAGGCCCTCCCAACACACATTGTCCAAAGGATACTCCAATTCTATCACTGAGACATGGCTTCCCATTGAAAACATCAGCACGGGAGTACAGCCTCCTTCAATTAGAGACCAGAACAGCAGGAACTTGGGAGAGCAAGAAATTGATTCCTTTTCTCCACCATCTTGACTGTTCAAGCACTGTCTGCTATACAACACTCAGAAAAGCTTTAAATGTATGGGTCCAAATTTGAGCTTTCTGTGCTGTACTCAAAACAGCACAAAGGGAAATGTAGGTCTGTGGCTGGATTATGAAACCTGGCTAAACAAATCACTGTAAGCAGCACTGACACAAGGAAGAACATACTCTTGTTTCTACTCTCTCAAACTTGTGCACTGGGACAGGAGACTCAATTGGGGTAATTTTGGGGATTTTTTTTTATAAACCTTCTGTCACAGAAACCTCGGTGCAGCAATCTGAAGTTTGGCAATATTAGAGGACCTAAAAACTTTATTTTGTAAGGAAAAGTATAAACAGCATTACTATAATCTGCTAAATATATATATAACGATAAATTAATTTCTTACGGTATCCTGTAAAACCCTACTTAGAGGGAAACACATGCAAAATCACATTGGAAGTAGAAAAAACCTGTGCCCTCAGGAAAGGCTGCCTTTTAACAAGCTGGCTCAGACCCTGTCCCTGCCCTGCCTTTCCGGCCATCACAACACAGATCATGACCACGGACCTACAGCACGATGTTTTGGGTTGGGAGGGACCTTAAACATCATCCAGTTCCAAACCCCTCACCGTGGACAAGGACACCTCCCACTAGGCCAGGTTGCTCGGAGTCCCATCCAGCAGTTCCAGGAATGGGGCATCCACCATTTCCCTGGGCAACCTGTCTCACCACCCTCACAGTCAAGAATTTTTTTTCCATATATCTAACCTAAATTCCCCTCTTTCAATTCGAACCCGTGTTAACTCCTTTTCACTATTTTTTTTTACCGTACTTTTAGAAGTCTTTTTCCACACCGCCTCCCTCCCCCACCGCCCTGGGCTTTTTCCAGCCCGGTTCAAGTTCGGACATCGCCGCCGTTCCCCGGGTGTCCCCACAGCCCGCTCGGGCACTGCGGGGCCGGGGCGGCTGCTCCGCGGGGCCCCCACAGCAGCCTTGCAGTGGTTTCGAACCGCCAACACAGAAGCAAAACAAAGTCACACAGACAATTTCAGTCAGTTTTACGCGAGCAACTATGGCTCCTCTTTGTATTACAAAACCCTGGAATACTATTTCTCCACCGCCAGCTACGCGAGAAGGCAGAGGGCGGGGATGGGCAGGCATCAAGGCTCGGGAAGCGCCGGGAAGCGGGCGCTGCCCCTTCCCATCCGCGGGCCAGGGCGTTACCTTGGTGTCCACCGTGGGGCCCTCCCGATACCCGACCCGCCGCTTGAAGCGGCTGAGGAAGGCGGGCTCGGCCGGCCGCACGTAGGAGACCTGGTTCCTCTTGCTCATGGCCGCCGCGCCGCTTCCGGGCGGGAGGCGAGCGGTGCGGGCCGCCCTTCCGGGGCGCGCCCGGCCAATGGCGGGGCCGCAGCGCGCCCGGGGAAATGGCGGCGCCCGCGCTGCCCGCGGGCAGGGGGCGGGCCCGCGCCGCTGAGCGCCAAATTCAAAGGCGCCGCCATTTTGGAGCGGCGGGTGGGTGGCAGTCGCCGGGGTTGGAGTGACCATGGCTCCCGGCGTGAGAGGTGAGCGGGGACGGCCGAGAAGGGGCCTGGGGATGTGTCGCCGGTTCGGGGAACAGGAGGGAACTGAGGCGGCTCGGGAACTGAGGAGCGGCTCTGCTCTGTCCCGTGCCCTGGCGGGGCATCACCCGCGTGGGAGAACCAGCGGGGCCGGCTGCGACCGTGCGGGGGCTCGGTGCCCCTCAGGGGGGCTTTTGGCCCGGGGTTCCGCCCTGCGGTGCCCGCGGGCAGAGCGCTGCCCCGGCGGTGTCGCGGTACCTGGGCCCCTCCCCAGAATCACAGAATATGCTGAGTCCGAACGGAGCCAGAAGGATCATCGAGATGGCTCTGCACCATCCCCAAGAGTCACACTATGTCCCCGAAAGCATTGCCCAAATGCTTCTTGAACTCTTGTCAGGCTGGTGCTGTGGCCACTTCCCTGGGGAGCCTGTTCTAGTGCCCAACCACCCTCTGGGTGAAGGACATTTTCATAATATCTAACCTAAACCTCCTCGACACAATTTCAGGCTATTCCCAGGGCTGTGTAAATACCTATCGGTTTGATTTCAGTTCTTAAATGCACTCCTTTCCTTGATGACTTGGGCAATTGAAGAATGAATTATTTCGTTAGAAGCTGAAATATTTCTTAGATGTTGAGTAAGTCAGAACAGCATGTAAAAAGCTCATGCAGCAGCAGGATATTTAGATAGTATGAATGTCAAAGAGAAGCTTTTCATCTTTGCACATCATTGTTCATTCTGCTGATAAAGGCGATCCTCCTGCAAAAAAAAAAAAACCAAAAAACAACACACAACTGTGTGCTTTTACAGATTTTATAAATCCTTTATTGCTGGAATTTTTTGAGGCATTGTCGTTCATTGTTATTTTGCTTATTTTCTAAATGCAATTTTGTTACTTTGTTAATATATTGCCTAGATTATGTCCTTTCATGTCAGATTCACCCTTAAGTAAAAAATAAGTCACTTTATCTACCTATGGGGTAAAATCTGAAGCTGTGCAAAATGAGGCTGACTCTCAGAATCAGTGAGGTTGGAACAGACCTCTGAGATCAAGGAATCCAACCTGACTGAACAACACCTTGTCAGCCAGGCCATGGCACCAAGTGCCATTCCAGACACCTCCAAGCATGGTGACTCCAACACCTCCCTGGGCAGCCTGTTCCAAAGTCTAATCACCCTTTCAGTGAAGACATTCCTCCTGATGTCCAACCTGAACCTCCTCTGGCACAGCTTGAGGCCAGATCCTCTTGTCTTGTCACCTGGGAGAAGAGTCCGACCCCAACCTGGCTACAACCTCCTTCCAGGGAGTTATATAGTGATAAGGTCTCCCAGAGCCTCCTTCTTGCCAGGCTAGACAAACGACACGTGCACAAGTGGGGATGTTCACATTAAAGGACTGGAGCTTCCTCCACCTCTGTAACAAATCTTTCTGCCAAAGGAAGATGATTACCAAATATTTTCATGCTTTTCTGTTAATGCACAAAACAGATGATTATAAAGCTCTGCATTTATTTCCCTCTGCACTGGTTACAGTATTTTCTATTTAAGTGAGGAGTTTTGAGCAGTAATTTTATTTAAATTTTTGTGTGTCTCTTTTCTTTTACAGGAGATTTGCGTGACTCTTCAATATCTTCATTGAACTCACCTAGGTAAAATGATATTGGCCAGCTCCCATATATTATTAATTATATTGCACAGAAAGTGCAAACAACTTAGCATAACTTCATGAGATAGTTTAAAGCTTTTTCTTTCAGTCTTTGTCTGCCTAAGATCACTGCCTTTCTCTCCTAACATCCTTACAGGCTTAAAAAAAAGTGCTCATAATAAAACTGTTGCGCTGTCCTGTTGGGTTCCTCTTGGAATGCTGCCATGCAATAGATTTTCATCTGTCCACTAATTTTGCAGCTGGACTCTAGAGTTTATATGAAGAAATATCCCACTAGAAAATTCAGTCTTGTGAGGAAGCCCTTAACTAAAACCAAAAGGCCCTCCTCTAAGTGTAAACTGTGCCACAACTCAGAATAACGTTATAAAAAAAAGCACATTTGGCAAATGATTTTGGTGTGTCTTAAATCCAGTGTAACATCTTCCCTTTCTCAGCTGCTGCTTATGTTCTTAGCCCTTTCCTCACCCAACTGCACATTTCATTCATGAAGACCCTTCCCCACTTTTAAAACTGTTCTCTTCCTCTCTCTTGTATACCAAAAGTAAAAACAGCAGTTATAACACCCTTCTGCTAAAACTTTCGGAAAAGAATGAAGTAAATCCAAGTTTGCTACACTTCATGTGAAAATTTAATTCTTTACTATTTTATGGGTATGTTGGTATTTATGGCAGAATTCTTCAGAGCCTTAATATAAGTCATGCACAGTCACTTATTAAAGCTGATAAATGTGATGAAATTGGTTAGGGATGTTTTAGATGCAGGCACTCGCAATGCTTTATTTGATTCATTGATCAAGAATTGATTCTTTTTCCCCTTCTTGTGAGCACCAAAGGAAAATGCTAACAACTTTTTTGCTGGACTGTAGCATTATCTGATCCATTTGGCCATTAAAATTTCCAAGAGTTAGACAGGCATCTCATGTTCTCTGTGCAATGTGTTCTTTTAGAGCTAAAGTTAGATGATGCAGCAAAATTGCATGTGACTGCATGTTCTTTGTTTTTCAAATCTGCCCCATTTTTACCTTTATTGATTTCATCTACAACTAGTATGATTTTCAGACAGACCTTTGTAAGACTTGACATGCTTAATCTGATTGTTGTGATTTAATTTTGTCAGGCAGCTGATCTGTTTGGAGGTAATCTAATGCATAACCCTTTATTTAGTGTTGAAGGTGATGCTATCAAAGTGTTTGTACGGGTGCGTCCCCCTTCGGACAGAACTGCACTGACCGATGGAGATCACGGCCTGTGTTTGTCTGTCCTTTCATCAAATACCATCCGCCTGCATTCAAAGCCTGAGCCAAAGATCTTCACTTTTGATTATGTTGCAAACATGGAAACAACACAGGTAATCATTTCCAGAATCTCGTAACTACTGCTTTCACCCAAGTTTTAGCAACTACTATGCCAAGCCTTTCTAAAGATGTGGCACATTAGGTCTAATTTTTTGCAGTGGTCAGATTGGAAATAATGTAGTTACAGTACAGAATGCTGCAATAAACCTGCTCTCTTACCAGTTTTGATGTAATTTTTTTTAGCTGTTTATTTCTTTAATTCGAGTTTGAATTAAAATTGAAGGGTTTTTTTGTAAACATTATGGTTAACACCATTGAGAGAAAATAAATCTGCCTGTTGAGACAAACATATAAAAATAACTGGCAGTCAGTAGCAGATACTAAGACGTGATTTCACAGAATCACAGAATATGTTGAGTTGGATGGGACTCACAAGGATCATCAAGTTAAAATCCTGGCCTTGCATATTTGTGCTTAAGGAACTTGAGAGCTTATATTCTATTTACTATATTTCCTTCTTATAATTTTGCCTTTTAACTGGATGCATTGCTCACCTGGGGCAAATAATATTGGAAAGAAAATCCTTCCATTTAATTTCTATAATGTGGTGCTTGACATTCTGAACATAAGTTTAATTCTGCTAAGACTCCCAATTCCATTTAAATTATGTTCAAAGAAAAAAATAACAAAACCTCCCAAAAACCTCACCTGCTGTAGGCTGTTATTTGTATGTTATTTGTTGCTAGGCTCTTCTTGAAGACCTAAGAGAAAAATGGGAAGATAGATGAGACCAAGTTGTGTAGGTCTGTGGAATGTGCCATTGTGCAATGGCAAATGTTGAAAGCTAGATTTTACAAGTGTCACAGGCACTTGGCCTACTGATGGTATAAACTGCATAACATAATCAAAACCACTGGATCAAAAATATTATTATGTATTTGGAAGCTGTTACTATGATAATGAATTTTATTATTTCTCTTTGAGTTTATCATGGAATACAATTTTTTAAGAGAGCATGATTTATGTCACAGAGACTTAGGATGTATCCTTCTGCTGTGAGAATTCTGGGGGTCATGATACATGTCTAACTTTAAGAAATGCATCTATTATATACTATAAAGTTACGGCATAGGAAGCACTGATATGAAAGATACTTGAACAGGTGGTGCCTTCTCTTTCCCTTGTCCCCAGGAGTCTGTGTTCTCAAGCGTGGCTAAAAACATCGTTGAATCTTGCATGAATGGCTACAATGGAACCATCTTTGCATAGTAAGTGATTTCCTAGCAATTACAGTCATTTCATAGCAATGGCAACATTTAAGGAGATTGTGCTAATAAGCACTTGGGGTTTTAAGAGCCAGAGCCTGCCTAATGTTACAGCAAACTTTAAAAGTGCTTCCTTACTGTAGCACAGCATAAGGAATGTTCTTGCAATATTGGATGGTACTCCTTTGACCCTCTAGGAGGAATCTGTGTGTAGGTATTATGCTTTTAACACTTAAAGCTACTAATGCAAGTGTAAACTCATTTCAATCTTACTATCATTTACTTAAAAAGTAGGAGTTTCATTGTACTGTTCAAGAGAAAGCTAGTGTTTTTCAGCATGTCCATGGTAAAATGGAATGAAAATGGTTTTAACTTCATATTTGGTCAGCTCAACTCTTCAGTGACTCTTGGCTGCCTTTGGAAAAACTCATGAATGATAGTCTTAACTTTTAGAATATTTTTAAGGTAGAAATATATCCATGACTAGTATGAATATCATTATAATAACTCAATATTTTTCATTTTGAAAACTGAGGAAACACTTTGGTCAGAAAAAGCTGACTTAAAGGGCTAATCTAATCAAAACCTTACTCGGTTTTTTTTTAGTGTAGCACAGCTTTTGCAAAACTATGAAGTCCACTTTGTCATAATATACAAATGTGGGAAAATGAAATTAAATTGCCCTGAAGTTTCTCTAGCATGATTTATAACTACATCAGAAAAAAAACTCTAAAAGAAAAAATAGTTCAAAGTCAAATATATCCTTATTTGCACCACTGAGTGACATAAAACTCAAAAGATTCACCCAAAAATTAGTTTAATGTATCTATTTGAAAGTCTTCATTTTAATGCGAACTTCCCTTTCCAACAGAAATGAGGAAGGAAATGGTGGGTGGTAGGGGAGACAAAACAGGATTTATCTAATGGGATTTCTTGCTTAAATTTGCTGCTTTATTTTTATGTCTTTTTAGCTGACTGATTTGTCAGCTTGCTGCTATCTCCTTATCTTCAGTTTAGAATTTTTTTTTTGTTTGCTTGCTTTAAGCTTTGACTTCTCCTTAAAAGATGTAGATTAAAGAAAAATTCAGAATAAAATTTAATCTCACTTTTTTATTTCTTTTTGTTAGTGGCCAGACCGGGTCTGGAAAAACCTTTACTATGATGGGTAAGTGCATGAGAGGTTAATCTGTCCGTGGTCTCTTAATTTTTTTTTGTCTTGAGATGTATTCCTCATGTCAACTGCTACTCTTGAGTAAGACTAATTAATTTTTTTTTTAATTAAAAAATCTCTTTAGGACCATCTGATTCTGATAATTTCACTCACAGTCTGAGAGGTGTAATTCCACGAAGCTTTGAATACTTATTTTTTCTAATCGAGAGGGAAAAGGAAAAGGTATGTTTATTTTATAATATCTATTGCAGTAAAGTCATGCCTCACAGTAAAGATGAGCTAAGGTTGGTAAACTGGGTGTGCAGCCATTAAGTTACCAAGATTATTGCCATCTTGCCTCAAATGTGTTAATGAGAAATGCTTGCATCTAGTACTCTACCAAATTATAGTACAGTTTCTTCAGACACAAGTGTGCTTATACTTTGAGTCTACAAATGCATCTAGGTTTCTGGATGTTGGTTGTCACCTTGATATCAGAAATGTATACTATGCAGAATATATATGCAATCCAATAGCTTTAGATATGTGTGAAAAGAGACTTGCTGCCATAAAATATCAGAATTAATAAATCCAATCTGTTTATAGTGTAAATTACTGTGTTTTCCAGGCTGGCAGTGGAAAGAGTTTCCTCTGCAAATGCTCATTTATTGAAATCTACAATGAACAGATATTTGACTTGCTAGATTCTGCTTCAGCTGGACTCTTTCTCAGAGAACACATCAAGAAGGGAGTCTTTGTTGATGGTGCTGTTGAACAGGTGTTGTCATCTGCTGCCGAAGCATACCAGGTATTTTTTGGCACTTTTTAATGCTGGACTATTCATCTTAAATCTTGGTAAATATTCCTCTTGGATCAAAACACTTTTCTTTGCTCATTTTTTGTCTGTGACGCCTTTTCCTTCTATCTCCATACTTCAAAACACAAAAAGCTGGTTTAAGGCAATGTTTCCTGACTATCCCATACCTGTAAGAACTCCAACAAGTTCTAGAGTTTGGAATGCCTGACTGGCAATTACAATAATCTTTCCCTGATACTTAAACTACACATCTCTGAAATAGCCACAGAAAACTGCATTTCCTGTTAAGTGGGCACCATGTGCTCCAGCACTGTCAGGTTTATTTCTCCATGAATGATACCCATGCACATGATACTTGTGTGACTTTTTTCTTTTTTTTCTTTTTTTTTTAAATTTTTTAGATTTTGTGTATTGCTAGCATACACCAGTTATGGGGTGTGCTATGCTTTCAAACAGTAATGACATTTTTGGAGAAAAGAATTGGATGTTATAACAAGTTCTGCTACTAAGCTTGACTGTAGCTATATCTTTTTCACCTTTAAAATACTTCTATTGGAAAAGAGTAGAAAAAATCTTTGTCCTGGAGATTTTTAAAAGCTGTTGCATGGAATTGTGCCTACCTGTATGTAAGGAACAGTGTGACACAGTTGAAATGGTGATGTCTTTTTCATGCTTAGGTGTTAACTATGGGCTGGAGAAACCGTCGTGTAGCATCGACCTCCATGAACAGAGAATCCTCGAGATCACACGCAGTTTTCACTATCACAGTGGAATCCATGGAGAAGAACAACGAGGTTGTTAACATTCGTTCTTCCCTGCTCAACCTGGTAGACTTGGCAGGATCTGAGAGACAGAAAGACACCCATACAGAAGGACTGAGGTTGAAGGTTAGTTCTGAATTATCTGTGGCCTTTTTCTCCTTTCAGATGCAGTGTCCTGTTCCATCCACCAAGTCCACTGACTCTTGTTCCCTCCTCTTTTTTAGGAAGCAGGTAACATCAATCGATCACTAAGCTGCCTGGGCCTAGTGATCACAGCACTTGTTGATGTGGGCAATGGCAAACAGAGACACATTTGTTACCGGGATTCCAAGCTCACTTTTCTGCTACGGGTAATATATATATCCTTTGGATTTTATCTGCCACCTAGGATGTAGAAAAAAATACTTCATTGGGCTTTTTTACTATAAAAAGCTGAATTCCAGTGCATTAAAGTTGTTTCAATATTGGGCAAGTGGAGAAAAGATTTTAAATTATCTTCTTAACCTAAACAGATTTCTAACTAATCTATTGCTGTTAACTGCAGGCAAATCTATTTATTCTCATAAGCTCCTGCTACAAATATATGTATTTGGAAGTTTTAATTTTAAAAAATGAAACTTTAAATTTCATTTAAAAATGAAATCCTTTTCATTATAAGGATGAAAACATTTTCATCCTTATAATTTGGGAAATAATGTGTATTAAAATGTGATATTTAGAGATGTGTTGAAACATTTGATGTGGTTTCCAGAATTAGCTTATGTGTGCTTAGGGTTGGTCTGGTGTGAAAAGATTAGTTAAATTTAGTCTCCTATCTGAGAGCTTATAGCCTCTTTTCAAAATGAACACAAAACAAACACAGAAGCAGTCAAAGATCTGGATGTCAGCACTCACCAAAATTCTGTGAAGAGTACATGAATGTCTGTAGTATATTTTTGTATTACAATACAGTATTTGTACACATACAGTATTTGTATTACAAATTACACAGTATTATGGTCACAGCAAAATTTCTCAATGTTCCATCCCAGTTCTATGTAGATTGGTGAAACTCTGAGGAATTGTGTTCTTCCAATGCAACTCAAAATACATAAAAACTGGAAGAGAATTACAATTTTGTGAGCTGTTACTTTAAGTGGTTATTTTTTTGAGGTGTCTATACTGCAAAGAAGTGCACAAACATGACCTTCACTACTAGAGAGAGAATGCCATTGAGGCTTGTGGACTATTCTGTAATACCAGACTTTTAGTCTTTAGCTGGAAATTCTGCCTTCTCCTGAGACCAGAGAGCTACTTTTTTACCAGCACAGAAATACCTGAAGATATGCATGTAAAAGGGAGATGATCCTGTTAGATCCTTGATCAAGAATCTGTTGCTTTGTGATTTTGTTTGTTAGATAGAAGGAAGATGGGTTGGAACAATCAACAGATGATGTTGAAAGTGATGTGGAAGTAGTAGTGCTAATTACCAAAATTATTTTTGCAGTTGATTGGAATTTTTTCCTCTCCCTGCTGTTCAGGTGAAGAAACTATCTCAATATAGTCAGAGTTTTGAAGCCCCAAATAAAGTCTTTATTTACAGTGACACCATTTATACCCACATTTGAAATAAAATTTGAGAAACTTACCTTCTATGTGGATCTTATTTAAACGAAATTATTACTGCAATTTGTTCAAAATGATACACAATATCTTTTAGGTGATGGGTTCCTGTTGTCACCAAAAAAATGCAAATAAAACTAACTTCCATGTTTTTAAACAGGATTCTCTTGGTGGTAATGCAAAAACATGTATAATCGCAAATGTTCACCCAGGAGCCAAGTGTTTTGGTGAAACACTGTCCACTCTTAATTTTGCTCAGAGAGCAAAGCTGATTAAAAATAAGGTAAGAGACTTACTGTCTTTATTGTAGCAACAGATACTTGTCATTTAACCCTTGCTCATATCTGCAAGCAAGGTATCTTCACTGAAGTACTCCTGTGCTTCCACTAATTTAACCTAGATTCGCTTATTTGAAGACACTAAATTTGCTTTGGTTTTTTTTTTTTTAAAGACAAATTGTTTTTGAGAAGGGCTTGTTTCCTCTTGATTAGGAATAAAGGACAACAACTGGAGACTAAGTAATAGCTGCTAATAGCATGTATTATTGCTTATTCTCAGAGTACTTCATCAGAAAAGTAAAGTCAATCTATACTTAAAATATAGATTATAAAAAAAATTCTGATTGGATGTTGCTTCTGTTAACTTCTATATTAATCTAGTGCCCAAAACATAACTTCTCATGAGTGGGTTTTTAGAAGCATGTTGGCATTTAGCTGAAACTGTCTCTGATGTATACTGCTTTGTTGGTGAAGAAGGTCCAGACAAAATTCTGCAGAAAACATTACATTTTTAACATCTAATTCCACCTGAAGTGCAATTTGGTGATTTCTCAGTGAATGAAACTTTGCTTTTCCCACTAATTATTCCTTTCCTAAGATGGAAAGAGTTCTCAGTAATTTTACTGGTTTGTATTCTTTGTGTTTTCTCTTATCATGTAAGACTTTAATATATACTTTTTCCTAATTTTCTCCTATTTATAAAAGGCTATAGTAAATGAAGATACACAAGGAAATGTGAGCCAGTTGCAAGCTGAGGTCAAGAAGTTGAAGGAGCAGCTTGCTCAACTTACTTCAGTACCATCTGTGTGCAGTATTTCTGTATCACAAGGTAAGAGTTGGAGATCAGGGAGAATTTGCTACTTCTGTAGCCCAGAAGGTTGGGGGCCTTCTTTAAGTTTCAGAACATTTAATATTTTTGCAGGGAATGACCTACAGGGATTGGATTTTCATTATGGATCTATGGATATGTACTTGTAGCTGCTACCTTGCAGAAATGGTTAATGTGGTTTTATTTTCTTCCTCATAAGTTTGGTTACTGGACTATGGTTTTATTTTATGATACCTTGATATTCTTCTTAAGAGATGTGCTGCCTAATCCTTTAAGTAACCAAAGTTTGCATGTGATTCCTTTACATTTAAGTCAGAGGGAAGGCACATTGCATTCTTTTTAAGCTTGGAACTGGATTTTTTCCCCCTCTTCTCTTTTTTGCCCCTTCCAGAAGAATCTAAGAGGGATGCTTACTTTCACCAGGCATTTGATTTCAATGTAAGATGGAAGTAGAGTTTTTAGGTAATCTTCCATAAGCTTCTCTAGGCCATTTTATCTGCAATACAAATCTCAGCAGAGCCTCCTGGTTTGTGTGTTTGTCACTGAAATGCGCTACTGGATAACGTTTGATTGCAAGGGCCCTAAACTTTGTCTTGTAACTCTTACTGTTTTTGTGAGTCAACTCTTTCCTGACCTTGCCAAGAAATAGAAGATACAGCAGGAGAAGTTATGACAGAAGTTAGAAAGCCTTGTCTAATATAAAGCGTCTGGGGTTGAGTTTTCCTAAGGAAAAAGCACTTGTCTGTTAGTATACATGTTTAACCAGTAAAAACAAGTCAGAGGTAGAGCACTGAATCATGGTTCATAAATATATAAATATTGATAGAGGCTCAATGTTTAGACTTATCAATGATGGAGTTCTGTGGGAAAACAAGTAATGATGCTTAAGCACTGTGGAGGTGTTTTGAGAAAAACCTAACACATCAGAGCTGTGTTTGTTCTGTGCAGTTAGATTATGTTTGTAATACTCAATCACAAAAATGTAAAATCTGCTTTCTAGGTACTTCAAAAACATGATGGCATTGTAAAATATTTTAAATCAGGATAATGTAGCTATCATGCCCCTAGATACTATGGTGATTAGTATTCCATAAATAAGTAGACTTGTCTGTATTAGAATATTCAGAAATGCTATTTTAGATTAATTTCTAAGTGGGTTATTAAACCCTCTTAATCCCTTGTGTGGACACTTTGCTTCCAGATTAAGCCACTAATTGTCCACATAATTCAAGCTTATTTTCCTAAATTTCCTTCTCATAAACCAGTCAGTCCACTTTTAATATGTACAAACTGTACTAATAATGCTAATAATGGCTTAGTGTTATCAAATTAATTTCAGAGGGATTTTGAATTTTATAGATATGCTTAGCTGAACAGACTGATTCTTTTACTTAAATAAAAGTTCATTGCAAGGCTGTTTAATGCTTGAACAACTTTGTTATACAATTATGTAAATTAGCTCTGTTCTTTATCAGCTCTTGCAGGTGACCAGGAATTACTGTCTAAACAGTGTGCTCTGGGTATGGCACATGATCTTTGTGGAAGAATTACACTGTTTAAAGGAATTAATTTGAATTTACTTTACACAATTTTCATGTTATATATAGCTAAGTGGTATTTTAATAAATGTGGCATTTGTTTCTTTGACTTCCCCTACAGATGCTGTTGAAAAAGGGAAGAACAACATAAATTACATGAACAACTTTCTTGAAGCAATGTTGTTCTTGGAGAAATCAGAAGGTGAAAAGAAGGTAAGAAAGCACTGATATTTCTAAGTGTATTCAGTGTACTTTCTGCTGGGAGACCAGTGACCATACTGAAGCTGACTCTCTTAATGATTTTCCTTAAGTTTTGAATAAAAATACTCTGTTCAAAGATAACAAGGTTTGGTAACAAGGGAACTTAGTCAAATGACATGTAAGGTAACATCTGTAGTGCTTAAGGACAATGGTTTAGTGGTGGACTTGGCAGTGGTGGATTAATGATTGGATTTGATGATCCTAAAAGTCTTTTCCATCTAAAATAATTCTGTGCTTCTATTCTGTCTTTCAAATTCTGACAAACCGGATAGCTTTGACAGTATATTTAATTTTAAGGGGTGGGAGGCTTATTGGGGTTTTCTTATTAAAAAAAATTGAACAGAACAAGCTTCTGTTTTACTTAGAAGCAAACATCCCAGACATTTTCATTTTATTGTTCTTTGGTCATGGTGTAGTACTGAAACAGTCAAAATGAATTTTTATTTTTCCTAAAGAAAACTAACTGAAACAGGCACTCTAGTGATGTGCATCTGAGGTGCTTAACAGAGTACTTACTCGATTACATCATATTGGAGTTTCTAAATACAATTTTTGCAGCATCTTGGGTAATTTGGGTTCTTGGTATGAGCTGCTGCCATCTACAAATCTGCTGCAAATGACAGTTTGTGTATTCACAAAATTACTGTTAACTGAGATTTTGCATGATTTGTCTGCCTGTGCACATATATAAGATGTGCACCTTAAAAAATTACTGATCTGTATATGTACTTTCTTAGAATTTATTAGAAAAGGTCGCGCAGCTAGAAGAACTGTGTGCCAAGAAGGAAAAATTTGTTCAGTCCAACAAAATGATAGTTAAATTCCGGGAAGACCACATTGTTCGCTTGGAGAGATTACATAAAGAAGCTGGTGGAATTTTATTGCCAAAAGAGCAAGATGATCTACTCAGTGACTTGAGGGAGGAAGTGCAGATACTCAGAGAACAGGTAAAGTCTTTGCTTTTCTTTTCTAGAACTTTTTTTTTTGGTGAGATAGCTCACATGTTGTAGTCCTGTGGTGGGTGAATACAGGCTTTTTAGGAAAGTCAGGCAGAAAAGCAGAGGATGGGTGGTGGGTTCCCTTACAGAAACATCTCAGAAGCATGGGGTTTCCCTGTGGAAGAGGCAATGGCTGGGTTTAGAGCTTGAGTTTGCATTGGAGGGGAGTTTAGTAAGGGGGTGCTGTCATGGTGAGAGCTTGCCACAGGCCACCTCATCTGGGTTAGTCAGAGGATCAAGTTTCTTTCCAGCAACTCAAGGAACTCTCCAAATCACAAATCGTCATTCATATGGCAGACTTCAAGCTCTATGACATCAGTTGAACTGGAAAGACAGCAGGATGTCAATAATGCAGTGGGTTTTTGAAGGATAATACAAATACCAGATGGATATATAAAGGATGATGTGTTCCTGGAGCTGTTTGAAGAACAGCTTTGGGTTATTCAGGTGTCTGGTAGGTGTGGTATCATTTGTGAGGCAGTTTTAAAGAACAAAGAAATCCAAGAGAGAAAACAAATTCTTGAAAAACATTTCCTCCAAGCACAAGTATGGAGAAGGAGTAAATCTCTTGGCAGAGGGTAGCATAAATCTGTAGCCCATAATTGAGTTTCAAAGGAAAGGGAGGAGGAGAAGAAATGAAGTTTAGGACAGTCCTTTATTGACTACAGAAACATTACTATGGCTTTCAAGGATAGCGTTAAGAAAGCCAAAGATAAAACAGAAAAGGGTATCGAGAGCAGCAAGAAAAGCATCCTGCTGCTTTATTACCAGTAAAAGAAGAAACACATGAGATGTAAACTCGCTGTCCTGAGAGTAGATTCCAAGGCAGTAAGAAAATTAACCAAAGAAAAATTGAGTAGTTTTAACCACTGTGGGGAACACCTCTTTTCCTTTCCTATTACAGTTTAATCCTTATTAAAGGTAGTAGAGTAACAGCTAGATAGCTATAGCATTGTCTGTAATATAAAAACCGTTGAATAAAATATTGATTACCACAGATGGAACAACACCCACGGATTGCAAAGTACGCCATGGAGAACCATAATCTCAGAGAGGAGAATAAAAAACTCCGTTCTTTACAGTCAGTTAAAAAGGCCCAAGAAATTGATGCTCGGACCATTGCAGAGCTAGAAAAAGCTTTTTTGGAAGCTTCAGCCACAGAGAAAAGTACTGGAGGTAAAAATAAGCTAATGTTTTCCAAATAAAAAATGCTTATTGTGTTTCTGCTGTGTGCAGCATAGTGCTGAAAATGTCTGTCTTGATGTATTTTTGCCTTCCTCAAAGTGGTGCCTGAAGACTGATAAAACAATTTTACTTAATTGTATTCATGTTGGCCTTCAAGCAATAGGGAATTTTGATTTGCATCCTGTGAAACTCATCTATAATCTCCTTTTGTGGTCCTTAGTTCTCATGAAGACTGCAGTTATATTCATCATTACTGGTTTTCATGTGGACTGTTGTCAATGCCTATTTTTGTCAATTGCTGTGCAGCAATTCAAAAGCCCACAAACACTTTCATTTTAGTAAAACTTTAGGTATTTGAGCTGCTGTGTGATTTCAGAGGGTCTGTGTTTGTTCTTTAGGTCACCGCTTATATTCCACCACCATGTCAGTGGAAGGCAACTCGCTGGCATCTGTGGAGAGGCTGAAAGCTCGTCTGCTGCAGACCCAGGCTGAACTGGCAACTTCAAAGCAAGAATACGAAGAATTTAAAGAGCTAACCAAGTGAGACAAAACAGTATTGAAATATCTAATCGAATGGCTTTGAGTCATTATTCATATTGATTTTTGAAAGACTCAGATCCTGGTTATACTGACTAGGTTTGTTCCATGCATGTAGGAAAGGGCCGGGTTAAGAATAATGGTGTGCACACTCAGAATATGTTCCTGTTGAACTTGGTTATTCCCAGACTAGGAAACAACCATCATTAAATTTGAAGGTATATCTGCACTGCTGCAGGTTTCTTTGTCTTTTCCAAAGCCAATCTTGATAGTAAGATGCAGAAAAATGCTTCACACCATGCAGGAGATGGACATACCCTTTAATTCTAGTAGTTACCTGCTTAAGAGCACTGGGAGAGTTTGGCTTAGTTTCCATGTAGAGCAAATGTTTTTCAGTAACAGAAATATTACAGGTGGAGGCACTGACAGGAAGTAGGAGCTGATGGGGCAGGGGAAAATGAGAAGGGGGTATTTGGGGGTTTGTTTTTGTGCAACAGTAGTTTTTAATATAATCACAAAGTCTGCAAATTTGAGTCACCATAAATGTAGAATCCAAGAATCCACCCCAGAAAACTCTGAGTGACCTGTTGGTTAATTTCTTATCTCAGTTTCAAAGATTTTTAAGAAGGCAGTAAAATTGTTATCTTGAGACTTGTTATGGGAACAAAGGTTTAATTCAAACAGCAAAGGCATGGTGTCAGTAGTACATTTATATCCATTTGCTTTGGCATCTAAACATGAGGTAAGGGTCTACTTTGCCCTTATTAGTGTAGTAAAGAATTTACTGTCATTGTTCTCCTGGAGGGCAGCACAAGATAATGGCAATGGCCTCACTGATACCTTCAGTGTTCATATGCATGTGAATAATACATGACTTCACTTGATTAACCCCATTTCTGAAAAAATTCAGATCTTGTAACTGCAGATACAAGAAAAATAGCATTTCCAGCAAATGTACTGCAAACCTGGAAGGCAAAAGGGACCTGACTTTTTTTAAAATTCGTTTTAATTGTACCTAACAATGTTGCTTTCTGTTGATTTCAGTGAAGTTAGAGTGTAATTCTAAAAGCATCAGGCACACTTTTGCCTTCCTACTTCTGTTTTTTCAAAGTAGCTTTTAATATCCTTTTTGCTCATTGAGGCAATTGTGCAAATCTGTATTTTTATTGTTAGATTTCTGTGTAGCAAATCCTATGAACTTTACAAATAATAGTAGTATGTTCTACTGAGGTTATGATTTCATCAGTCCATTAATTGTTCTATATCATTATTTACAGTAGTCTCTTTATATTTTAATATAGCAATTACTTTATTTTTCTGCCCTTTAAATATATTCCTATTTTATGTATTCCATGTTTTGTGAGGGTCTTGCTTTCTTGGTAGTATGTATGTATTTTATTATCAATTGCCAACATTTTCTTAGGGGAGCGCAGTCAAACAGAAACGTGTTTTTCAACCTCTGTAGTCACTAAATTTCACTAAATTTAATCTTGTTTCCATTTTCAGACTAACTGAAACTTTACATACAAGTGTAACTACACGCTGTAACTGAATAAAAGAAGAGTAAAATAGCAATTTCACAAAAACAATATATGTTCATTTTTCTGCTGTCCAATTGCAGTCAGAACTGAAGTTCTACTCTTCTCCCTAAGTTTTGCTGCAGATGCCAAAAGTGTGGGGGAAAATGACTGCATTAGACTGCCAAGAGATGAAATAGCATGTTTTCATTTGTCTGCAGACTTTGCCCCTACCATTATGACAGTAATGGCAACTATCACAGGAACAGCGTGTAGCTCTGCAAAATATCTACTGAAAATTATTCCTAAAATTCTGTTCTACTGTTGGATTTCAGTTAAAGTACTCTTAGAGGGCAAAATAATCTTAACATAGCAGCACTTTCAAAAAAAAAAAAACAAGTCTTTAAAGGATTTTCTTTAATCCTGGCAAGCTCCAGTTCAGACTTCTCATATAACTGGATAACATTTTTAAAGCTTAAAACCATATTGGTATGGGTGATATCACTTTCTCATAAAAGGAACTGCAGAGGTCTCAGCTTATTTCTTACCATGGAATGGATTTTTTCCTGACATGTTAGTTATCCATCTGCTTGCTTCATTATGCAGGCACAAATAAGCTGCTTAGCTTTTTAATTTTTTTGTACGTTATTTTTACTTTTTAATACAGCAGTGGTGGCTTTCTTCTCAAAATAATGAATTTCAGTGTTTGGGTAAAAGTTCAGCTGCAGTTTGCTCATTGGCAATGCTGCAGTGTATCCTTACTGACAGGAAGGCATACTGTGGAGTAATTTTGACATTAGCAAAATACTTCCTAAACAGGAAAAAACAGATGGAACTGGAATCAGAGCTTCAATCCCTTCAGAAAGCAAACCAGCACCTTGAAAACATTCTGGAGGCAACCAAAGCACACAAGCGCCGAGAAGTCTCTCAGCTACATAAGCTACACAGAGAAAGTCTTAAGGTATGTGAATAAGTTTATTTAAGGCCACACATACTCCTGAATTGTACAAGAGTACAGACTGTCATTTGTGTCATTTGACAGTACAGACTGTCATCACTTAGCCTAACTAGTTTTCTAGAATGTTCTCAACATGTGATAAACCAAATAGGCTACTTTTTGTTCTGGAGTATTAACTGAATGGCTGCTACTGTCATCAGATGACAAATCTGAAGAAGTAATAGTAGTTCAGAACTAGCCACTTTAGGCATTTTATTTCATTATTCTGCTTATAGAATTAAGCAATACAACACCAGACAAAGTTTTAATTTCATTTTACAGTTAAAATAAAGACTGCTTTGTAATCTTTGTAACAGAACATAACCACTCCAACTAAAGCTTACCAGCTAAGGTCTCGCCTTGTGCCACGAATAAGCCCAGATTATAATTTTGAAGATTTTATGCATTCTGAAGAGATGATGGATGACATTCTGAAAGAGCCAGTTCCTCCAGAGATGAGTGAACAAGCATGTGAAGCCATTGCTGAGGAGCTCAAAGTGGCACAGGTGAATGTTCTGCATAAAAAGTAAAGTGTATGTGCAACTTTATTATAAAGCAAGCTTTGCCATGAAGTGCTTCCCCTGCACCAAGTGCATTTGAATTTGCATGGGAAACTGAAGCCCCTCATTAATACTTAATGAGTATTCATTACAATGAATAAAATGAACTTAAACAGTTCTCTAAGCATTGTACTTGAAAGAGGATTTCCAAAAAAATACTGAAAGTGATTTGAGGGTTGATTATCTTAAGTAGTTTATTGCAGGATGTTTGCACTTTTTAAACCTGGTAGTTTGTCTCTGAGGAGTCCTCTTCATAAGTTGACAGCTACATTTGGAACAATACACAAGCTTAATATATAACACTGCATTCTTTGAAGAAACCTGCCAAATAATGCTTGTCCCCCATTATACATGATCTTGTATCTTTTCTAGTGGGCTGGGAAGGTCTTTTGTCACATGTCTTTCGGCACTAAAAATTTATTTGAACTACTCTCTAAAAGCAGGAACTAACTTCAGTGCATGTAAAACCTTGGCACAACAGCCAAAACCCCTTTTTGATGCTTATTGTAGTGCAGAGATCCTGTAAGGAGTTTCGTAACTAGTGTATGTTTTGAATAGCTTCTTTTTAAAGCCGTATTTTTCCAAGAGACACGTCTGAAAACAAAGTGTTTCTTGGATTCAGTCCTTGTATTTACTGGATTTGCTTGTGTTTTGTCAGTTGAGTTAGAAATAGGAGAAATCAGCTACTTAAGATACTGGTTTATTTTTGAGTGTTCTGTTTTCTGTTGGTTCAGGTCATAAAAATAGAACCTTGTTGACTTTTTAATATGCGCAGACTGCCATACGGCATGTGAAAAAAGTGCAAGATTGGTGCTCTAATTTTGAGTGTCTGTTGTGTCACAGGAGCAACTGAGCATAATGCAGACAAAGCTGGATGAAGAGGAAAGCAAGAATATAAAACTGCAGCAGCATATTAATAAACTGGAGCATCACTCTGCACAAATACAGGAGGTGAGAGATCAATGTAATATAGGGCTCATGTAACTGTCATACAGTCACACTGCTGTGTTGTCTGGTGAGGTCTTGCAATTTTACAAATTTACATAGCATCATAACTCAGGGCTGTGCAGGAAGACAAGGATTTAAAATCATGAAATAGTTTGGTTTGGCTTAAAAGGTCATCTAATCAAACCCCCCTGGAGCTGGAGTGAGCAGAGAAGGTTCATTTAACATCACACTGCCGTTTTGAATTTGGTTTTGTTGTTTGAAATCTTGTGAAGCTGAGCCTGCTTGAGCTTAAATATAGGCAAATAAACACTGTTGTGGTTGGGTTTGGCCAACTTCATGATTTCTGGAAAACAATTATAGTAACAAGGAAATTTTAAACTTTGGATTCCAAAAATACTTGCCTCAATAGGAAGTACCTATTAAACATTTGCAAGCCTTGCTTAATTGCTAGGATTGATTTGTCATAGAAAAGGAAATAAGGCCTGTATTCTTTCCAGACCAGTCACACTTCTGATATCTATAATATCATCTCCTAAGCTGTGGGTTCCTTTAAAGGAACTTTTTACATAAGGTAATGTCTTCAGATATATAAATTATTTTTTACCTTGGACTTCGAGGGATTTCAGAATCACCAAATAGTCTTTTAAAGAATTTAAAGTAAAATGTATTTATGATCAGTTGATGAAATGCTTTAATGCATCATTACATTATTGTTATAGTGTATGACTTAGCCACTCCTACACTTCCTTCTATTTAAAAAAAAAATTACTTTTCTTTTAAAGCTTCTTTCATCTGAAAGGAATGACTGGAGTAAAGAGCGCCAGGAGCTCCTTGAACAGATAAAATCACTTGAAAAGCATCTTCAAGAAAGTCAAAACAAGGCTGATAGTAAGTCTTTGTAATACTAAAATTTCGTTATAAGTTTTGAGGTGTCTTACTGTTTTAAATCAACAATAGCATGTGCTGAGAAACTGTTTGGGTTGTTAGACATACTGCTTTGATTTTCTTTTATTTTTTAAATAAAGAAAGCAATCCTTAATACTTGCAGATAATCTTTGCCTAGTCTTGCACAGTATACAGTATTCAAAATGCTTCTGTCTTTACTCTGAATATGGAGGTACAAGATAGAGTATTTAAAATTACAATATTCAATAAAAATAAAGGATAAAACCTGTTGTCTACGGAAATTACAGTAATAGTCTGAAATGGTTTTGATTCACCTTTACTCTTGAAGTTGGTGTTTCATTGACCTTTTCCATGCATAGAGCCTTTTTTGTGCATTGACTTTTGAGACTGATTCCACAGAAAACAGGCAGAGGTTTGTGAGACTTGGCCAGCAGATTCTGTAGCATTGTGTGTCCTATATCTAGCTCAGTTTTCCAAATAACATGTAAATTATTTTGGGTTTTTTTGACAGTATTAAAAAGTGAAGTCCGTGACTTGCACATTGTCCTGCAGTCTGCAGACAAGGAGCTGTCTGCTGTAAAATTGGAATATAACACCTTTAGGGAAAAGCAAGAGAAAGAAATAAGTCAGCTTTCTGGTAGACATATGGATGTACAGTTCCAGCTGGACAGCGTCAGGTATGTTGGCAGTTTGGTACAAGGCTTTGTCATCCCTTCTGGGTGCATCCAGTGATTTAGTCATCCTCTCCTGTACGTGAACTTACACTTTATTTGTTTTCTCTAGAGTTGTTTTGTGTGTGTCCTTTGCTTGTTTGTCTGGGGAAGTGTGTTTGTTTATTTGGGTTGCTTGATTGGGTTTTTTTGCACAGTTCTTTCATGCCTATTTCAGGCAGTATGGTGGAATTATTAAAAAGAAAACAAAATGTGCCTGCTTCAATTTAGCTTTCCTATATAATTTTTTCATTAAGTAGGATATATCTATGCACTTGCTGCTCTCCAAAAGGGAAGTGAACAGTTTGTAAGTCTGTCACATGAAGCAGGTGACATAATGACACTGCTCTAAAAATACAAGCAGAAAGAAATCATAAAAAATAACTGAAGTTTGAGTGTCAAAGCCAGAATAACTCCTTGCCTTGTCTGCAGTAATTGCCATTATTATCAGATGATAATTAGTATGGGATTTAATTACTAATGTGATGTGGTTATGTTGGTGTTTTGTTGTTATTTTGTTTAGTTTGTTTTGTTGTGCTTTGGTTTATGTTTTGAGATTGATTTTTGTTCCTGGAAAACTTACTACATTATGCATTATAGCAGGTTATGTCTTAGCTGAAGTAATTTTTTGAGTGATACATTGTAAGACTAGGGACCTGGAATTTAACTGAAATTAAATGCTGTGGTTATAGGTGCATTCTGTGCTAGCAGAAATACTGTTTGGAGAGTATTCTTTCTCTCTGTATCATTTGAATATTTTAAAATACAGTTGATTGGAGTATTTTTATAAGGACACAAACGCTTACTGGATTATTTGGTCTGGGTCTTTTTATGAAGGCTAGAACATGAAAAGATTCTTGAAGAAAAGGCAAGCCTGCAGGATGACTACGACAATTTGCAGGAGGTAGCCAAGTTTGAGACGGACCAGCTGAAGCAACAACTTGAGGACAGGAAGCAAGAAGCAGAAGCAATGAAAACTGAACTTTGTGTAAGACAGTCAGAGATTTTAAAGGACTTGATTATACAGAACCCAGATTGCTTAATTCCAATTATTGTACCACTGATAACATTCCACAGTAGTAATAGGTTTCTTGGTGATTTCATTTGCAAGATGTACCCAAATTCTTTTTCCAAACTTAGTGCAAGATTTTTGGAACCGCAGGCTATCGGAAATATCCAGTAACATCGTGAATAGTAAGTTTTTAGGCTGAAGAAATTGCTCTGGAAATGTTGAGGGAGATGGGTTAATTAGTAAAGGAAGAAGAAGCTTCTTTGGAAAAGAATCCTGACATTGAAATGCTTTTATCTCTGGGCTAGCCAAGACTAGCCTAATAATTCTATCTTTATAAAGCAGTTTCTTAAAAATTTTCATAGTGGATGTGATCTTGTTAAAATGATCTATGGCTTGTGGTGGATCACTGTCCTGCAATTTAGTTGATGCACTCCTTGAAAGCCTGTCAGACTGCAGTGACTGCAAAACAGCAGCAAGGTTGCTCAAGGGCTTTTGCAAATAATTTTGCTTGCATTTCTGCAGGGTATACAGTGACTGCTTGGCAAGTTTGATATAAAATTTCCTTATTAGTGTTTAAGAGGATACTGAGAGATTGAATATTGTTGGTTTAAATTCCGTATATTTCAGTATTTTGAACAGATACAGAATTTTAAAATGCTCCCAAAATAATCTATATTTGAAAACTCTAATTTTTCCCTTCACAGCCTTGGATACTGAGGAACATCATAGGTACATGGAATTATTATTAATGGCAGGTGAAAAGATGCAATCACATAACATAAAACAAGGTTTACTTTTGAACTTCTTCAGGACAAAGTAAAGATCTTCCAGTTTCCAGTTTAGGTTTTGTGGCGTGTTTGGCTTTTTTTTAGTCATCTTAAGGATTTGTTTAGACTGATTGCTCTAGAGACCTTATATTGTAGCTTCTAATAGCAAACATATCTTTTGATATTCTAGAACCTTTTGCAGCTTCTGAAAACAGAAAAAGAACATAATGAAAAACTAACATTACAATTACAAGAAGACAAAGAAAACAATTCAAAGTAAGTTTTAATTAGCAGTGGGTTTTATTTTCATCTGACCTCATTGGTACTATATGTCGTATTCAGATGGGGATCCCAATTGCAGAGGTGTTTTTCTCCAGATGGGTTTTTTATTCAAATCAGAACAGCAATTCATTTTAATCTAAAGTAATTTCATATAGTTTAAAACTATAGTATAGTTTTTCATGGGAAAGATAAAATTCTGCCACTGATAGCAGTGTAAGGCTAGTAACTCAAATATTAGTCTTCCGTATAGCACTGTGAATGTGATAACTGAGGAACTCTTAAAAAAATTAAGTGCAAATAGAATAAACTCATATCACTTTGTTCTTGTTAAAGTTCTCTTATATTTCTACTGAGAAATATAATCAAAACATGTTTTTATTCACCAGGGAACTCTTGAAAGTACTTGAAAAAGCACAGGTGGAGAAACCATTTTCAGAAATGGTGACACGGTGTGAGCAGCAGGTACAACATCAGATTTGAATATGTGAATTGTGTGTCCATAGCTTTCCTTGGGCATTAATAACAATTTTATTGGTGTACTGACTGTTAGGTTGATTACCAACAAAATAAATGTAGAGTGCTCAGACTACATATTGGTTTGTTAAGCTACTGGTTAATTTTTTAGATAACGTTAACAACTTCCTTTTTTTTTTTTTTCATGACTTGGTGCTTTATAAAATACACCAAAGGTAGAGAAGACACTCCTTCACAAATATTATTTCCTCTAGGAAGCAAAACTGAGGACAATGGAACAGGAGCTGGCTGCTGCTGAAGAGACTATTGCTTCTTTGAAGAAGACAAACGATACAGATAAGGTTTGGGCTTATTTCTGTTACTGATACGGTGTCTTGTGGGTAACTATGTTCTATAGTAGAGATGAAAGAATGGAGCCTTCCTGTACTGCTTAGTAATTTTGTGCTTTTAGGCAATCCTGGCTATATAGCCAGGTAAAATAAATCCTACCTTTTCCTAGTATGGAGTTTGCAGGGAGGTAGGAAACTGGTATGCATTCAGAGAAAAGGCAAGTTGACTGAAGGTTAAACAAAAAAACGAAAGTAAAATTATCTACTGGACAAAACATTCAATGCCTAAACAATGCATAATTCTCCAGGTGATTAATAGAGCCTTCCAGTCAGGGCTCTGTTGTAATGGGCAGATGGAAAAGGTAAGAAAGGTGTTGTAAGAATGTGACTGTGTGTCACATTGTATTTATTAATAAAATCAAAGCCCTTCTTTATGTAAAGACTGTTGCAGTATGGAAGCTTAAATAGCCTGAGTTCCCCTAGTGCAAGTGTTTGTGTTGTCTGTAAGACAGGCGTAAGAAATCACACGGTGCATTTACCACCTGGAATGATGCAATGGTAAATATTGCTTTTTCCATCATAAACCCAAAAATCTGACATGCAGAAGGTCAGAATCGCCTGGTATTATCAGTGCAGTAGTGTTTCTTCAATGTGCCTTTTTCCATTACAAACAAATGTACCCTTAAATTATAGTAGTTCTGTTCCCCTATTAGTAACCTATTAGAGCCTAAGACTAAATCAGCAGGCCAGTCTTCTCTTCTAATGAACACTACAGGTTCTTTGTTTATCTGCTTAGAACAAAAGCCAGTGATTTAGCAACAAATTTTCTGTTTATTCTTTACATATGTCATTTGAGGACTCATCTTCACCTGACTGATTGAAGTTTGAGATTCATAAATTACATACCAAAAGAAGTCCAGTGATACATGATATGGATTTTATATGGATTTTATCAGGATTAATTTTTTTTATGTTGCAGGAAGTTGTAACTGACTTGATGAGACAGATCCAGGAGCTGAGGTCTTCAATTAATCATAAAACTGAGTCCATAGATGGGCTGACAAGAGAGCTCGAGGATATAAATGTATGTTCTGTCATTTTGAAGGACATGGTATCGCTCTTTAGAAATGGGAGGCTATGACATGTCTTATCACGGGTCTCAAACAGTGTAACTTGCTGTAGTGTTTTAGAAGGAAACTTCTTTGTTTTGACATGTTGAAATCTTCTGAACATTTTATGCCTAAGGCTGTCTCAAAACCTGAACCCTCTCCACATGGTGGGTAAAAAGCTGTCTCTAAAGGGACCTATTCACATCCTGTAAACTCCACTCAGCTGACAGTCACATTTAGATTTTCTCAGAAGTTGGCAATTTAAGACCTCAACAACTGAAGCTGAATTGTAAATTCATTTTTGATGGAGTGAATTTTTGTTGCTGGTATTACTATGTTCTGCATCTGGAAGCAAGTAGAAAGAACTAAAACTGTGTATTTGCATAACTATGAATAAATATGATGCTTCTGCTTTATTAATATAGGTCTGGTTTGCAAACTATAGAGCAACCAACAGAATGATTCACATAATATATTATTTGTCAACTATGAATTCAAAAAGATTCATAGAAAAATGTTGATGTTGATTTCTAAATATGGCTATCTCTTCAATAATGGTTTTAGTGGGTAATATGTATTGTGGTGTCTAATTCACTTTAATAATCTTTTCCTATCATTCTGACAACTCATCTCTACAAACAGTTTCTATAATTTAGCAAGTAAAATATATCATTCTGGTTTTAGTCATTGACACTAATTTCTAAATGTAGTTGTCATCACAAGATTTGTGATGTACATTTATTTGTCTTCTGTTTGCCAACTTTACCTGATAACATGTTTTTCTAAAATATTTTAAATTTAATTGAATGCTTTTTGTAGTACAAGTATAATATTGTTCTGGCTGCAAAAGAAGAAAGCAAGGGAATCATAGAAGATCAAGAAAAGAAGATTGAAGAACTGAAGGAAGCTTTGGAAGGAAGAGAAATAGCTGATAACATTGAGGTAAAAAACCTTAATGTTGGTGTATTATGATTATTTGTTCAACCACACCAATTGGATGTGGTTTTGCTTAAAATGTTCATGTAAAACCTAACCTCATTTTAGTTCAAACTATAGCTAATTAAGCTGTTCTTAAAAGAATTTTTCATGAGAAACCTGACAAATTCTGTTAAATTATCACGTTACTTGACATAAATATTTTATAAGCTACTTCATAAAAGCCTATGCTAAGAGCCTGGTTTAATTTTGTTAAGGCCACTAAGGAATCATCAGCTGAATTTAATGGCAGCTTTAGATGATGCAGCTGAGAAATTAAAACAGGTAGAAGAATATGTTATGTTCTACAGTGTCTCTTCCCCCACTGCACTACATTCAGCAATATGTTTTCTTTACTCATAATTTTAACTAAAAGCTCCACCTGCTGGAAACAGATCTAGGACACACATTTGATTCACATAGTGTTTTGCTTTATAATATTGTATCATTCTTTAACTCCGTCTTTATTATTGCTTGCTACGATTCATGATAAAAAAGTAGAAGGAAAAGAGAGATGCTTGTAGTTGTGTCAATCTTGGCACCAATGACAAAACATCTTGAAACAACTGACTTTGAGCAATAACTTTAACATTTCTTTTTTTGCTCATCCAACAACTTAAAATAGAGGGACCTTCTGTGTGAAGAGTTGCGTCATACTGCTGATCAGCTGATAAGTCTGACAGAGGCCTCCAAGAAACACGATGCACTGCTCCAGTGTGCACAGGAAGATGTAGCAAAGAAAGAAGCTGTAATCCAGGAGCTCAGGGAACAGGTAAAACAGAAATCTTCACAGTTAGCTCATAGAGAGGGAGCTGTGGTCAACTGCAGCTTCTGAAAAGGGTTTCACATGTCATTTTAGAGCATCTGGTACATATTCTTGGTGAAGACAAATGCTCTTTCTTGAAAAAGGAAAGTAGTAGTAGTAGTAGTAGTAGTAGTAGTAGTAGTTCAAAAACTTCTGAACAAAGATTGGGTAACTTTTAATGTTTTGGAAATGTTGTCTGGAGATCACAAAAATGTTTACTGTAATAGCAGAGTAACATTATCTGTACCTATAAGAGCAGAGCAGCCTCAGGTTAGCAGCAGGGGATTACTTTTTCCTCTGCTTAACACCCACGAATGGTATCATTATGCAACAGAGATAACAGTTGAGCTCTATAAATTATGCTGTGGTTTGGAGCTGCTGCAGACTAAATAGCTATGTTACATCTTTGTTCAAATTTTAGCTCTAGTTGTCACAACTATCATAGTGCTAAGTAATATATTTGTGTTGGAAAAGACTCTATTAAGTTCTTTTTTGAAAGAGGAGTTCTTTTGTCAAGTTAGTATATTCTCTTGGGGAAGATAATCAAATCTATACCACTAAAATCTTTGTATCAAATCATGCTTTGACCAGTAGTGTTTGTCAACTGAGTTCATAATTTTTTTTGTGTTAGCATGCCCTTTGAAAGGCAGATTGTGTTAGCAAGGCAAGAAAATCAAATACTAACAAGAGCAAAATTCAGATGAACTACAAAGTAGTTAGCTGCATAGATGCTTTCAAAAATGCTTGTTGCATACAACTATTGAAAGTTTCAGTGATTAAATATAGAAGAGATATGAAAGTGAAATCTTTGTAAATCTAAAATAACTTGTGGTGTACTTAAGCTTGCTCAAAATAGAGATCTGAGTGCTGTTTTGTTTCCTATTTTGTGTGTATTATGAGCTACTTCAATTCTTACTGTGTTTCTAATAGTTAGACAAAATGACAGAGGAACTGGAGAACAGGAAGAATGAATATGAACTGAAAATGAAGCAAATAGATTGCTTTGTGGACTCATCTTCAGTAACATTTCCTCAGGTATGGCATTTGAGAGAAACATTTTCACATAGTCTGTAATTATTGATGATTTGTCTGCCAGGAACTTATTAATTTAGGTCTCCAATGAAGCATTAAAACATGTAACCAATACATAGGGAAAACTGTCCTTTACTAATAGTTTCTGTGGTTTGGTTTTTTTTGACTTGCCAGTGTCCAAAAACTCCTCCTAATTTTGATGTGAATTTGGCCAAGCTTTTGGAAACTCATGAGCAAGAAATAGCTGATCGAAGGGCCTCAGCAATAAATCTGGAGCACCTTGTGCATGAACTGAATGAAGAACGAAGAGCAAAAAATGATGAAATTCTAAGGCTGAAGGTACTATGAGTTAATCTCTGCTGGCAATTTGTAACGGCAAAATGAGACAGACTGCAGAGTTCAGTTTTTAATGAGCTCTGCTTAATAGTATGTCCATTAAGGAAGGAAAGCAGTTGTTGGGTTTTGCTTTACCTAGGCTGGGAGCAAGTGGTGGCAACTTGCTTATGAGGTCTATAAATTTCATTTTCCCAAGGACTGGGCTGTTTTCTGTTCATGAATGTCAAATGGTAACATCATTTTTGCTGCTGAAACAGCTGTCAATATTTGCTGCTGAAAGTATTCTCAATAAAGTTTCTAGTGGAACTACAGATGGAAGGGTAATGTAGATATTTCCCAGAGAACTATGCTTGTTTTCTGATAAATAATTTGTCTTCTATTTTACTCAAAACCATGTTCCACTGGAAATGAAAACAGGAATTGCAATTTGGTCTTCAGATAAAATGTTTCGAATTTCACTTGCTTAGGAACAATTAAATGAGTTGGAGAACTTGCGTCTGGAAATGCAGATATTGGTGGAGAACAACAGGAGTTTACAGAGCCTTGTAGAAGCTCAGAGACCAAGCAAGAACAGGTACAGTAAAATAAAACACAAAAAAGCTCTCTTAACTTGAAATAATTAAGATAAAGTTTACAGGTTTTATTTGAAATGCAGTTTTACATTGTTGGCTATTTAGAGATTGAGTCAAACTTTTCTATGAAGATTATTTACTGGCTTGTAAACTTTGTGGCCCTTAAATCACAAGTTCTTAAATACAACAAAGTTTTATAAAGGGAATGGAAACAAAATGTAAAATCATTATATGCACAGTAATTCCTGGGTATTATATATTGCCATGTCACTTGTGGAGTTACAGATCCAGTAGATAAGGAATGTCCAAATGAATGCAATGCAAGTTTCAATATAGACATAAATGAAATTTGAAAGCCTCCAATATATAATTAACCTTTGGTCTATTCAAACCACAACTCCTGTCAACTAAAAGGAGCAGGGAATTCTTAGTGCATATTCAAACTATATCCCGAAGTCTCAAGTCAGGAATCCAACAAGTGAGGAACACAAAAATAATGCTTTTTTTGTGGAAAAATTTGGTCCAGAAAACCTACATAAACTGTGAAAAACAAAGCCACAGAATCCAGTGTTCCCTAGCAATTAACCATTGTTGTTTGCCTGTGATTTCCATTTCAATTCACAATGCAATTTTAAATGTCTCTTGCAAACTAAGCAGAAAGCCTTAGAAACAGCATCATTGTTCAGTAACCTACCTGATCTGTTCACAAGATTTTAAGTTATTGAAAGCAGTGGTTTTATTGTAATTTGATGCAATTATAAAACACTTAAACAATTAAGTCTTTCCCATATAGCACACTACAAGGATGAAGTTGGTTTGTGAGTTATTTTAATTGTATGTGTTTTCTCATTTCCATCCAGTGTCATGTCGATTAAAAACTAACAAAATAAAAATAGTGAATAGTGAAATAAAACTTGGTGAAGTCTTTTGAATACAAGAAACTTTTACCTTAAATTGGCAATTCCACTGAGCAGTGATCTTGTAGAAGGTCTTTCTGCAGTCTCCATACACACCGAACTAATAAAATATGTACCTCTGTCCTAAAGCTGCTCTTGTGGTTTAACCCCAGCCAGCAGCCAAGCCCCACACAGACACTCACTCACTCCCCCACCAGTGGGGGAGAATCAGGAGAGCAAAACGCAGAAAACTTGATGGGGGGTTGAGAGAAAGGCAGTTTAATAGGGAAAGCAAAAGTCACGCACACACAGGCAAAGCAAAACAAGTGATAAATTCACTGCTTCCCATGGACAGGCAGCTGTTCAGCCATCTCTGGGAGAGCGGGGCTCCATCACACACAGTGGTGACTTGGGAAGACAAACACCATCGCTCCAAACATCCCCTCTTCCTCCTTCCCCCCCACTTTATTACACACTGAGCATGATGCTGTATGGTCTGGAATATCCCTTTGGTCACCTGCCCTGGCTGTGTCTCTTCCCAAACTTCCACACACCCCCAACTTCCTGGCCAGTGTGGCAGTATGGGAAGCAGAAAAAGCCTTGGCTCTGTGTAAGCCCTGCTCAGCAACAACAAAAATATCTCTACATTATCAACCCTGAGTTCAGCACAAACCCAAAACGCAGCCTTGTACTGGCTGCTGTGAAGATGATTAATTCTACTCCAGGCAAAACCAGCACAGCTGTCTAACAAACAGTTACATATTTCACATTTGTAATTGTTTCCATCAAAACATTAATTTCTCTATACTCTGATGAAAGAAAGTGTGTTTAGAAGTTTAAAGCTTTCCACAGTTGTTTTATGACATTCAGTATTTTGAGTATGAACACGTGTGAAAACAACTGCACACATTTACTGGTTTAATCTGGGTAACATGTTTTTACAACTGGTTTCCTCTGTGAGAAACTTTTTTTCTCATTCTTGAATTTCCTAGTGATCAGAAACATCCAGATGTTCAGTACCTTAAAGAGAAAGAGGAAGAGATTGCTGAAGAGCGACTTGCCAAGGTATATTATTATTCTCATGCCAGTTGTTGTTGACCTGCTGTGAACTATTAATTAGATTTTTTGGTTGTTGGTGGTGGTTTAGTTTGATTTTTTTTGTTTTCATGGCAGCAAAACAAACATCAATTTCCAGTGAATTCTAACAGGCACAGCATGACACTTAGTTCTTAGGATTTCTATCTTGGCCTGATACAAGTGAACTTGGGTGTCAGATTGCACAATTAGCAAAAACAGATTCAGATTGCCAAATCTGACTCATGCCCAGAGTTGGAAGGTGAAGATTGTGTCTCTTGCTAATGTCAGGGCTCCGTCAAAGGGAAGTTAATGTCACAGCTGAGGTTTCCATGGATGTCCCAGACAGAAGAGCCCCTGTTAGAGCTCTGCCGTGCGTGAGTGGGCAGAGAGACACTGCCATGGGTCAGCTGTGCTGGCATGAAATAACTGCCCACAGCAAAGAGATGTGAACTACTAGGTAGTAGGATGATGTGGAATGAGATATGTAGCATCAATTAAGTGATATATATGTTTAAAAAATATCTATGTATGTGTATATTAAACATTAAGACTGCATTTAATATTTTTGAACTTTTCCAGAATAAAGCAGTGGAAGAAATGCTGAAAATCAAAGCAGAGTAAGTCTAACTATTGTTCCTTGAACTGGAAACTAGTATTCAACTAATTAATGATAGAAAAAAAGATATATTTAAGCAACAGAATTCCAAGATCTGAAATGACAAAAGACATAATTTGGAAGTGTTCACACTTGTGCAAGATACCTTGAGTTCTTACTCTTTCTCATCAGTAGGTGGTAGTAGCACCTATTACTACAGAGCATTATATCAGAATAATAATGGGTAGAACATTAAAAACTTAAATTGGAAGGGATGTTTTAAATTGCTTAAAGTTACTTATATGCAGTGAATTGTAATTGCATTCCTTTGCAAATTAAATTAAAATATTGTTCATTTCTTTATTAGTATTATAAATGTTTTATAATTTTAAGCATAATGTAATTATTTGGGGTTTATGCTATTTGTTTAAATTTCTCTGGTTCAGCTTGAAAAATGAAATTTTTTTATTATTAAAGGATTTCTAAATTGTGTATTGGGCAAGTACTCCTCAAAATTCAAGTGTTTTGTACCTTGGATGGATAACAGCAAAGAAAGAAAATACTGAATCAGTAGATAAAAATTAGTTTGAAAATGTTTGTCCTGCTGTTCTTTTCCTAATCTGTACTGCTTCAGGATCTATTGTGGCTGAATTTCCTAGCATGTGAGTTGCTTACATTTGATGGAATGCTTTCTATGTAAGTAACTTCTTTTAAGGAGGAAGTTAGTTTTTATGGACACAGTAATTTTTAAAGTAACTTACATTAAATTTTCCAGAAACTCTGGTCTGGAAATTAGAGATTATTTTGCTACTTGATGCACTGATTTTGCACTCCTGTCTGGTCTCCAAAACACACTTTATAGCAGTGCTACAATGCATCATACAAGCAACTAATGGACAAAGAGGGAAAATACTCTTTTCTCATCAAGAAAATGTCTTGACAAATGCAGCAAATGAATACTGTTCACAGAGCAGGTCTTAAACACCGCACTTCAGTAAAAGAAAACCGATGACAAAAATTTAATATATGCAGTTAATTGAATTGATCTGTAAAATTACTCAAGTTCATAGAAACAGGAGAACAGGCATAGTTTAATATCCTGTGACCTCATCTGCTGAAAATGTTTTAATTCTATCCCAAGTGGTACTCATTCTGTTACCAGGCCAACCAAACAAGCTCATATCATCTGAACTGCTCAGAGATGTTTTTTGAGCAATGAGGCTGTTGGGGCAAAAGCCCCAGAAAAACAAACATTTTAGAGGAAACCTAAAGAGCAGCTGAGTTTAGCTGAAAATTTTACATTCCTTAGGTGAATTAATTTGAAGTGTTCTTGGAGGTGAAGCTTCTGTTTTCAATCATGAGTGGAGTTGTATGTTGTGGATTGCAAACAGCACAGTTCCCAAAGAGAAGAGCAGCTCCAAAACACTGCCTAGTTGATAGTATCAAACACAAGAACTGTGAAGCAGAATGAAATTTTTCCTTTCTTTAGCACTAAATTCTAAGGGAAATAAAATATCTCAAAATAATACTTTTAAAAAGGAGTCTCCCTCCATGTCCAAGACTGACTTAGTAATTCAGTTGTATGACATTTACATTGGTTTTTAATGTTTCATGATTCTTTTATATTGGCAGATTAGAAGAGGCAAAAAATATCCTCAGAATCCAAGAGAATACCTGTCATGAAATGACTCTGGAGATGGAACGAACAAGGACTTTGGAGCTCAAAGCGTTTCATGAGAAAGAAGAAATTAGATCAAAACTGGAGGAAGCATATGAAGAAAGAGACCGGATTGAAAAGGTTACATAGACATAATGTTTTTGTCATCTTCACAGGAGAATCTTATTTAGCAGAGGTACAGCTGTTTTGTCTTGCAGTTTAGTTGTATTTGCGATGTTCTCTGCACTAGTGAAAGTCCAGACACAGAAATCAGTTAGTAGTACGAATCAAATGGTGCTCCTTTTTTGCCCTTTAGAGAGATCTAACACAGCATCTGGGGAGACATAAGACAAATATGTATTTCCTGAATGAACCAACTCTTGCATCATATGTTACAACAACCTTAAATGTTAGTATATTAATAGCTCTAAGGAGCTATTACTTCTGAAAAGAGAAGGAGAGGCTACTGCTAAGAGGTACACAATGTATTTATTATTACAGGAAATAGAATTGCTGAGGAAGCAAGTTGACTCGCTTGCTGAGGAGAATGGGAAATTACTTGGTCATCAAAACCTAAACCAGAAGATTCAGTATCTTGTGAAACTGAAGAAAGATAATGCTAAACTTACAGAGGTAAGTTGCAGAGTAGATTACAGATGAAGTAATGGCCTGACATAGGAAAGAGCTAAGCTTTGAGAATGAAAACTAAAATTCCTGCTCTTCTGTTGGAGAGGAACAGGGATACCTTTGATTTTATGCAGCTGAGTACATCATGGCTGGTGTGTCTCCTCACAGGCCCCAGACAAGGATCTCCATTTTATTTCCTCAAGTATAGAGTGTATAAAACACTTAAACAACTTTAGATATTGCTTGTGTAAAAATAATTTTTTAAAAAGGTGAGGACATTTTCCTTAATATACCCATGTTTTTTCTCTGTTTTACAGGAGACTGAAAAACTACGAGTTGAAAACGCTTTTTTGAAAGAATCAAAAAAATGTGACATTTGTAGACATTATGATCAACTGTAATGACAAATAAAACTGCAGAGCCATATTTTTAAAGTGTACAGAATAAGCAAAAGTCAGTTGTCAAATTTGACTTCTGCTGTGGTTCTGGAATAATCAAACTATTTTAGCTGGTAATAACTGCAAGTGAAGATTGTTATTCCAGCTCTATGGGCAGCTTTCAATGACATTTTAACACCGTTTTGTAATTTTTCAATTTAAAAAACTGATTTTGTATAGATGCTGGGTAGATACTTCCTTGAAACTTCTGTACTTTGCCAAGGAAAAGCTTTCTTACTGGGAACAAACCTGGATTTTTATTTCCTTTTGTGCTTTTATTCAGGTTCCTACCTCTTCTGAAATGCTACATTTTCCATCAGAGCCAAATTTCAAAAAGTGCAGTTATCTTTGTGTTTATTTCTTTAGTTAAACATAGGATGATTCTCCTGGGTTGCTTAAAACTAATTTTCATATTGAACTTCCTTTGTTCAATAAAGCATAAATGTGAATTTAGTGACAGGATTGTAAATAGTACTATAAATACGTTTTTGTTTTCTATTCTTTTATTTGCAAATAAAATGTCTTTCAAACCTTTTTTCTGTTAGTACAGACTTAAGAGTTCTGTTTTAGCAGTGTAGGAAATTAGAAGTATTTTGCAACCATTTTCTTATCACAGAAGTGAAAAATGTTAGGAAAGAAGATGTGAAAATAGGCAGAACATTTTAGGAGTACAGCATAAGTTCATTTAATCGCACTTGAAGATTTCTTGCAAATAACTGAAATGTTTTTTAGTGGAACACAAAATGTTGATTTCTACAGCAATATCAACCTAGGGGTTTTTTTTACTGGCACTAATCCTATCATTCTGTTTTCTGGCTAATTCATACAACACTGGTTTTGACCACAAGCACTGGGGCAGCAAAAGAGAATAAAGAGCAAAGATGTGTCTAGTAAAGGGCAGGATCTACCTAACGACTTTCTGCATTATTTGGCTGAGGGGAAGAAGAATTTCTACCACCTTATCTATGAATTTTAAGTTGCAGATTTGTTCCCATTTGGGATGTGATGTGAAGTACAGGAATAAAAAGCCGACCTTAAAGGGAAGAGAGGTTGGGGTGTGAGTCGAGGTCAGAACTAGAACGGATGAGGAGCACACAGGCCAAGAGGGATTCATCAAGGGTGCTTTTATTTGTGAATGCCACGTTCTCGGTTTACAAGTGTTCCTTTTCTGTCTGTTTCTGGACTATTTTCATGTCGGCAGAGGCTTCTGCCCCTTTTCTGCGTTGTAAGCGTTGCGCTGCTCCCTGCGGTGCCGTTTATTCCAATAAAGCCTTTGCACAGAACCGACGCGTGCCCGCTGCCTTCCCTGCTGGCGGCCGGGGCCCGCCCCTGCGCGGGGCGGCGCTGGCGCTGCGGGGCCGTGAGGGCCGGGCCGGGCCATGCGGGCGGGGGCGGCGGCGGCGGCGGCCGCGGGGGGCCTGGGGGCGGCGGCGGCCGCCCTGGCGAAGCTGGCGCTGGGCCCGGGCGGGGAGGCGGCGGGCGGCCTGGTAAGGAAGGAGGCAGGCGGGGCCGGGCGCCCCGAGTTCCCCTGCGGCCGCCCCGCAGGCGGCACTCGGTGCCAGGGCTTGCGCTGCTCATGGCGGCGGTGGAGGGCAAGGAGCGGGCTGGTTTTCCTCCGGCGCTCCCAGAGGCTGCCCTGGATTTGCAGGGAAAGGGGGGCGGTGTCGGAGAGCGGAGCCGTGACTCACCCTGGGGGAGCCCAGCCTTGCCGGGCTGACTAATGCGCGGTGCCGACGTAAACAGCGGGGGGAGCGCAGCGAGGCGGCAACGAGCGTGGTACGGGAATGCCCCGAACCAAGCCCAACTCTGGGAGCCCATTTGCAGGCCTTCTACGTCAGTGTTACTTTAAAGCAGGATGTTAGTATGACTGAGCATCAAATGCTTGTTTTCAGCCCACTGCTATGCTGATAGCAGCGTCCTTCTCCCTTTTATTCTGTCTCTGTTCGGCCTTGACCAGAGCAGAGAGGTGGAGCCCTTGATTTCCACTGTGTTCCTTTTTTTTGGTGTTCGTTGGTGATGATCTTTATCTCGGTCGTGTTTCACAAACCTCCGTATGCTTGAGGTTGAACCCTAATGGCTCTTCACCTCAGAGACAGTGTCCTTACCTCCAGGAGTGACCTCTGGCAGAGGTAGAGGTGGGCACCAGGTTGTGTGTGAGTGGGGAGAGGAGGAAGGCAGCATACATGTATCCGAAAAGGTCTTTGGGAAGATTCATTTAGGCATAGGTTGTCACATCCATGTGGCAAATGTACATTTGGAGTTGAAATCCAAAAGGAATCTACAAGGGAAACTAGAAAAAACGAAGTAACTCACTTGTGTGATTATTAGAGATGGTTAAAAGGGCAAAAACTCAGTATCTGCCAACCTGTTGATCCTTTCTGATATCTCAGAAAGGGTGGTAGAAGGAAGAATAAAAAAAAAAAAAAAAAAAAATCCTGATACTCTCCCTCCTGCTCCAAAAATACCCAAACTGTGCTCTGTACTGACAGAATGGCAGAGCATGGAATTACTGAAGATGCTGACAGCATATTTTCTGAGTATTTTGCTGTGCTGAAATTTATTAAAATATTTCCCATTTATTTAAGGGGACTTTTTTTTTTTTTTTTTTTGAAGTGCTGTGACAAATTGTCGTGTCATTGGATGTGGGGTGTTGCCAGAAGGGCAAGGATGATGATCCTTCCCCTCTGCTTAGCCCTAATGAAGAGTTTTGGGTCCAGTTCTGAGCCCTCCACTGCAGAAGAGGGATAGAGCTACTGGAGAGTCCTGCAAAGGATCATAAAAATTATGAAGGGACCAGAGCATCTCTTTCCTAAGGAGAGACTGAAAGAGCTGGAGCTGTTCATCCTGGAGAAGGTTCATCTTTTCAATGTATAGAAATAACTGCAGGGAGGGCATTCAAAAGATGAAGTCAGGCTCCTTCCAGTGGTGCCCAGTGACAGGGCCAGAGGCAATGGACACATGCTGAAATACAGGTGCTTCCCTCTGAACATGCAGAAACACCTTTTGACTGTGAGGGTGATCAGCGCTGGCCCAGGTTGCCCAGGCATGTGGTAGTCTTCATCCTTGGGGATACTCAAATACTGTCTGGACATGGACCTGGGCAATCTGCTGGAGTGATGAGGTTGGACCAGATGAGCTCCAGCAGTCCCTTTCAACCTCAGCCATGCTGTGATTCTGGCACTGTTTCTTTTTTCTGGGCAGATTGGGGTTTTTTCAGTTTTCAGGTCCATTTTAGCTGACAGTTAATAATTAAATGGATCAGCTTAGCTGTAAAACTAGCCAAGTTTTGTGTAAATGCCATAATCTTTCTAGTAGTTTAAATTGCATGGGGTTGTAGATGCATAAGTGTTTCAGAGGGCTTCCTTTGAATCCTGCACTCCACTCATGTGGCAAAGGCATTTCTGCAGAGCAGCTAGGAGGGGACAGAAATTCAAGGGGTTTTGTGTTGGAGGAAGATCTACAGAAATTCCACAGTACGTGTAATAGCAGCCATCACTTGTGTAGCATGGAACATGGCAGCAAAAAGTGTATTGACACTTCTAAGAGCTAATGATGCAGGGTAGCAGGATGGCACCACAGGGGTGGATTTCCTGGCCAGAAGGATGTTGTGGTGGCCCAGCCTGAGAGTGACCTGACCAGGAAGGGTCATTGCACTTGAACAAAAGTTCTTTGCTTTCTCCGCTCCCCTGCCAGTCGTCATCTAAAATTACTTCTGCCACTTCAGGAGTGATTCTGGATTATCTGAAATGTACACTGAAATTAATCTTTGCTTAGAAAAGCAATCAGAACAGTAATCCTTGACTCATTGGGGTGGCTCAGCTGAGCCCGTAGCAGGGGAGGAATTTATCTCCCTCCTTCCTTGTGGGGAACATGTGGGGATGTTCCTGTCTGTCTGTCTGCGTACCATTGTGATGACCACTCTGCTGCCCTGGGCACAGAGGAACTTGACCTTTCTCTGATCAGACAACAAAGAAATTTATTCCTGCTGGGCATGTGCTACCTGCAGCTGATTTCCCTGGCTCTGCATTTTTGAGATCTGAAGAAGCCATGGGTTCCAGGTCACTTTAGAAGGTGGCATAGTTGCTGTGATGGTGGGAGGAGCCAGTTTTGCTTCACCACTGGTAGTCTCAGACTAGCTCAAGCCTGGCAGGATCTCAGAGGTCTCTAGTCCAACCTCTGCTTACACATGACCTTCTCCAGTTAAATTTTAAATATTTAGAAGGTTGGAGAGCCCATGATCTCTGTTCCAGTGCTTGATCTCCTTTGCTTTTTCTCATAACAGATTTCATTTGTTCCAAACTTTACTTGTTGCCTCTTGTCATATCCAAATGGACCTTGGAGAAGAGCCTGGACTCCATCCCTCTACACCCTTGGGCCAATGGTTGAAGGCAGTAACAAGATTTCTTAAGGCTTTGGGGTTTTTTTACCTCAGCAGCATGGTCTCTTTGTGATCCAGAAACACACTCAAGTTAGGTGAAACACAGAGAATTGTTTTCCCTTCTCATCCCTACTCCCAAGTCTGCTTACTCACTAGAGGTGTGTGGATGTAGGTAACTCCCCGAGGAAAGTAAAACTGCCAGGTCATACAGGCAGAGGGTGAAACTGAGAGGCAAATCTCATCCTGTGTTGAGCCCTAGCACAGCAGTTTTCCTCCTCAGAGGAGCGGTAGTATCTGGGCATGGTTGTCCCTCTCAGCCATCCAGACAGGGTTTGCCAGGGTGTCAGTGGGAAAACAAAGTGATTCACTGGTGGGAATCATTCTGAATATTTGTTTCCCTGATCAGTAGCAAAAGTCGGAGACCTTTGCTACAAGTGGGGCAAAATGAGGCCGCACACCTGCACCATCCCTCACTGGAGTGGGATTAGCCTCGGGGAGCTTGCGCCAGCCATCAAGCCTGGATTTGCTTTGCATTGTTTTTCCTTTTAGTTTTCTTTAGTAGTACTTGCCATATCACTTGCTTCAGAAAACTCTGGGCTCCCCCACTGCTTGCAATTAGTATCTTCTTCTTCTGAGTGGGAACAGGACACAGTTGGTGGACCCCATTGATTTGGGCAGCTGGTGGGAGGACACTGCAGCCATTCCCAGAGGGCAGGTGTCACCTCTGAGCTGTACTTGTTGGTGGCCTCCAACCTGCATTTCTGTGTGCCTCAAGAGGGATCCCACCATGGACTGAAAGGTGACAGGCTATGAAGCTGCAATTGCTATGGGCTTAGACAAAGCTTTGCATTCACTTGTCACTGTTTATGAGAGTTGTGATCTGACTGCCTGTGATCTCCCTTGATGTCTTCACATCAGCTACGTGGCACCCAAGGGCTGGGGAGATGGCCTCAGCTGCTTAAGCTAGGAAGGGAGGGGGGCCACTGTGAATGGTACTGGCATTTTAGGTGCAACTGTGCCCTTTTTTCAGACTAAGGCAGTTACACATCTGGTCAGGTTGTCTAAGGAGAGAGATCATTCTTGAGGCACTTGAATTCAGAATTGGTTTTATTGCTACTAAATGCTAGAACAGAGACCCCTCAGTAAACCTCACTACTCTCCAGTGAGTGTGCAAAACAAGGCATGAAGGCACTCAGCTCTTCCTTTCCTCCCAGAGATCCTGCTCTACCCTCACTGCAGCGGTGGGGCAGGCCAGATCCTGGGAGCTCGTAAGCACAAGTGCTTTGGGACCACCCAGGTTTTGGTTCACATTCACTACGGTTGGGTTCCGGAGCACACACAATGCCAGCACGTACATCTGACTGAATTTGACCCTTTTCTACACATCACATGATAAGTGAAGGGCATTTATGGGCATTGTGTGGCACCACGTTGTGAGCTAGAGAGCTTTTTGCAGATTGGTGTCTGGCATGGTAGCTGCTGCACATTATCCCAGCACTTCTCAGCTTGTAGTGTGAGGCTGGGCTTGCAGCAGGACATGGCAGGATGACAGTCTGTCCAGAACAGTTTCCTCATTTCCATTTCCTTCTGTGATTTAATATATTCATCTTCATGTAATACCAGCTGTAATTCAGTTTTAAAAGCCCACACCATTAGGTATGGGTCCAAAGTGCCCATGAATTATTGATGTTGAATAAGTGGAGGGTGAAAATACAGAGTTTCCTGTTTCGTCCTGCAGCTGCCAGTGTTGCTTCGCCTCAGCTGTGTTGGCCTGGTGTTTGTGTGCAATGCAGTGATGTGGACAGTCTTCACAAAAGCCTTACGACTCTCCTCCTCCTCGGCTGCTGCCTCTGTGACTACGACAGCCTCCAACTTCATCTCTTCAGTGAGTAGACCCCTTCCCCAGATGCTGAAGCCTGAGGAGCACTGCAAGGTGGAAATGCCCATGTTGGTTGTAGCTCCTCTCCCAGTGCAACCAGCATTGCTGGCTACAAAGGGAGAGTTACAGGCAGATGTGAAATGGTTGTATCAGGCCTCAGCTGCTTTGATAGTTGTTCACAGCACAGGTGGTGGAGCTTTCTTGGGTGGTGCAGGAGGAAGGGTGCTGCTGCCCAGCACAATGCCTTGCAGCAGCAACACAGTCTACTGAACTTTTCTAGTTGCAAGTGGGAGCTGGAGCTGGGAGCTTTGCTTCATTTTTCTTTTCCTTTGCAGCACCTCACTTGTGACAAGCCAGAGTCACCCTAGCTGGGTGTGAAGATGCATAACCTCTAGTGACAGCAAGAGTCTTTGACCCACAGGTTTTTTCCAATTGCTTTTCATTCTTGCCAGCAGTCCACCTTGTTTCTGTGCTCCAGCTGGCAGACAGCTCATGGTGGTGTCCAGTAATCAACTATAATAATAAATGCCCACTCAGTGGGAGATTTGGCTCCTGAGAAGTACTGGGAAGGCAGCAAAGCACATTGCACATCTGCCAGATCTTGCTTTGGGACAACAATATGGCTGCGCTTCCAGGCTGGTGGTGGAGCTGGTCATCTCCAGCATCACCTTCAGCAGCCATTCCTACTGGTCATCCCAGCAGGAGTTTCTTCAACCAGTTTTTTTCCAGGGCTGTCTCTCCCAGAAGTCCTCACAGCTCTAGCAGCACAAGAAGCCTTGGGGCAGCTTGGCCCAGCAAAGCTTTGTGTCTCTCTTTTCCTTCAGGCTATCCTGGGAAAATTGCTCTTTGGGGAGACGTGGACACCCCTGTGGTGGGTCGGCCTCGCCGTGACAGTCTGCGGGCTCATGCTGCTGCACACGGCCGCACCCCAGCTGGTGCAGGTCCCAGCGGAGAAGGAGTCATGATGGCTGCTGGAGGGGTCAGGGTGCCGTGCTGCCCCTCTCCAGCCTGTCTCGTGACAACATCCCCAGTCGCCACCGGCCTCTGAACGCCTCGGCCACCGAGCTGCCAACCCCTGCCCACCGCTCATCTGCTGACTTGCAAAATCACGTTGGTCACATCTTTCCTGGTGGTGGTGGTGTGGTGGCAGTGACAGTCTCGGAGGGAGCTGGTCAACTCTGAGTCATTATTGTGGAAATCAGGGCCAGAGGCCATCAGCCACTCCTCTTCACACCCTGTGCCTATGGAGCTTTCCCAGTTTGGGGAATGCTGAAAGTAAACATGGTGGCTGTGGAAGGTGCTTGTGCATCAGTATTTTTCTGTGAAAGGACCTATCCCAAAATAGAAAAGCAATCAGAATTAGATGCTGAAGACAGCTGTTACTTCTGCTCTGCTGTTCCAGCCTTTTTGTCTCCTGAAATGGTTTCTATGCCTGCTGCTACCTGTAAGGTTGTGGAGACTTTCATTAATTCTTTCAGCTTCCTCTATCAGCCACATACACCTTTTAAATTGCCATTTGTATCTGACATCTAGATCATTTACCCATTCCTGACATGTTACTCACTGTAAGGTTGCTACTCTTTCCTTTAAACCCTTATCCAGTAGGGTTTTGATAACCATTCCTGCTTTGTGTAGGTCAAACTAATTTTGGGACAATTCAACAGGCAACCTACTTTCACTTGGAGGGTCCATGTTCAACACATCCCCCATCCCCACTCAAGTTGACAATTGCTTTAATGGTTGGTAAAAGGGAGTTTCTCAAGCCATGGTTTTTCTACACCTCTGGATGATGCTTGTTCCAATTCTCTGTGTTTCACCTAATTTAACTCCCATTCGTGTGAAGTGATCAACCAGATCACTGGTATCCAGGTTATCTGCTAAATTTTGCATCAGCAATTACTCCATGTTCAGGTACCAATTTGGTGAATGTGTCACGAATCACCATTTGTAAGGTATCGGCTTCATTCCCCTGTCCACTTCTCTTTTTTTTTCTTGGAAATTCTTCAGTTGGAATCCTAGTTAAGAAATGTAATGATGCTTGTAAATGTATGCATCATGCTGGTGATATCCCTTGTTTGCTCTGAGCTTGCCAGGTTGTCTCTATCACCTTGTAATGACAGAAGATGAATCATGGCTGTGGCATGTGCAGAAAACCTAAGGATACATTTCTTTGAGCGTCCCTATCAGAACCTGTCGGGTCTGTCATGACTGGCAGATCTGCGCCGTGTCAAGTATAAAATAGACTTGTTGGAAATGCCACTGGAGTTGGGTTTGTGCCTTTTTCTTCTTTGAATCAGAAGAGTCACTGTTTCACAGAAGAGGCCAAGAGCCATTGCTTCATTCCCTGCCATTCCAGGTCACCACATCCAGCATGTTCCAAGAGGAGCAAAGCCTTTGCCTTTCCCCTCAGTGTGCTCTCCAGTCTTCCTGTCAAAGAGGGGAGCTGCATATGTGGTAGGGGAGAGGGCAGAATGCTCTGCGTGGCAGCAGTGGTAGGGTGGGATCCCTGCCTGGGATCATCCACTTGCCTGGGAAGCTGAGACCTGACACAGGGAGCCAGCGTCCTTCATAGATCTGCAGACATGACAGCCAGGAACTGTGCATTTCTAAGTACATGTCTCTTTATGTCTTCATACATGATGGAAAATTAATGAAGCCTGATTTATTTGCTCTTGTTATTAACCATCAGCCAGCTGTATGCCATGGCTGCCTTCATGCCAACAGCAGTAGAAGGACCAGGCTCTCTGGTTAATTTGGCTGTTGTCCCATTTCCTAATAAACCATTTGGAAAGCTTTTTAACCTGGACTATCTCAAAACTGACGTTTCTTTATTACGGTCATTTTTGGAGGTCAAGGTTTAGGAGGTGTTTGTTCGGAAGTGGAAGGTGTGCAGAAGGTGTGAGCAGCACTTCACTTGGTGATGCTCACTTTAAGGCAGATGAATATAAACCAGGCCTGTAAATTCTCTCATAAATACTTGAAGGCAGGAACAGAAGTAAGGTTTCCTGCAATTCCCATGGGAAGAAAAGATTGTCAACCAGGGTTCATTTTATGGCAGAATCCCACCCCTCTTGTGTACACAGAGTTTGGTCCTGTCTGCAAGTGAAGCCAGGGCTACAAGAGAAACTGGAATCACTGTGTGGCAAAGCAGTGCACTTCTGATAAACCATTCATGTGGGATCACCCAAAATGTGGCTGAAGGTAATTTAAAAAAAGGGAGGGGATTTCCAAAATAAAACTTATGTTCAAAGCTCAATGGCTGAATCTTTTTATTTATAGATATTTTAGACCACACACACACACCCACCAAAAAAAAAAAAAAAAAAAAAAAAAAAAAAAAAAAAAAAAAAAAAAAAAAAAAAGCAGTGTGAAACTAACGAATGAGCTGTGTTTGACAAGTCAGTTGTTCAGATGTGGTGGACCTTGTAAGATGGCTGAAGATCATGGCCAGCTCCAAGACCTTGGTTTACTGAGCCAGAAGGTGGGTTACCTTTATGTGGGAACTACAGCTGTGTGCTTGCATGGATTTTTTGCTCAGTTGAGGCGAGGTATTATTAGAGAAGAATCTTGGACATATGTTTCCACTCAAATTCCAGCAAAACATACTTCTGTGTGCACATCTCACAGAAACAGTGCTGTATCTACTGTGGATAGGGACAAAGCCATGGACATTGTCTTCCTGGGCTTGTGCAAAGCATTAGACACTGTTCTGCACACCATCCTTGCCTCTGAATTGGAGACATGGATTTGATCCCAGGCACACCTACAAGTTGGGCAGAGACATAACTGAGAGCAGCCTTGTGGAGAAGGACTCATGGGTGGTGGCTGACCAGAAACTCAACATGAGCCAGCAGTGTGGGCTGCCAGCCCAGAAAGCCAAACAAATCCTGGGCTGCATCTGAAGGAGCATGGGCACTCTGCTCTCATGAGACCCCACCTGTGGTGCTGCATCCAGCTCTGGTGCCCCTGACATAGGAAGAACATGCAGCTCTTTGAGCAAGTCCAGGAGGCCACAAAATTGATAAGAGGACTGAAGCACCTGCCCTATGAAAGCAGGCTGAGAGCATTGGGGCTGTTCAGCCTGGAGAAGAGAAGGTTGCATGGAAACCTCATAGCAACCCTTCAGTATCTAAAGGGGGCCTACAGGGAAGCCAGAGAGGGACTCTTCATCAGGAACTGCAGTGATAGGACAAGGAATAATGGGTATAAACTGTAAGAAGGGAAATTTAGGTTAGACAGATGGAAAGAAATCTTTTCTGGAACAGGTTGCCCAGAGAAGCTGTGGATGCCCCATCCCTGGCACTATTCAAGTTTGGATGGAGCTCTGAGCAGTCTGGTCTAGTGGAAGGTGTCCCTGCTCCTGGCAGGGTGTGTGGAACTAGATAATCTTTAAGGTCTCTTTCAACACAAAGCATTCCATGGTTCTCTCACCTCCCAAGTGCTGATTGTACTGAGTCTTTCCTGCACCTACCTCTCATTCTCAAACACAGCACTTAGTTTTTCAGCATCTTGTTCATCATCAGGCATGGCCATACCATGTCATACTTTTAAAGAGTAGAAGAAGCAGGTGCATGGTTAACAGGAAGGCTCCCAATGACACTCAGGAAGATTGAAATAAGAATACTTGAATTAATGGTGGGAAGCATTAGAAAAATCTGTTGTATAAACAAGGCCCAGGAGTATTGTATTCTAAGGTAAATAGTGTCTCATATGCCTTTACAAGGAACAAAGCCAAATGAAATAATAGTTTCAGTTAAACCTTAAACCATAATTTGACTGATTAGATAAGGAAATATACCTAAAAACTTTTAAGTGTCCCTGTTGTCATTGACAAGGAGTTACTGAAAGTTTGTACAGCATCTCACTCACAGCATATATTGAAATCACTTGAATGATGGTATGTTTGCCCAGGTGATAATTATTTGAAGTAGGTGGAATAAATAAGTATGGTGGATTGTTCTTCTGAATTTGGTACATTGAAAATTTTCAAGGAATTTGACTCAGTGGCCTCTGTTGACCCTTCAGAGACCTTAAATGATCAGATTGCAAGTGTGTCCCACATGCACATGTAATTACACGACCTTGTTAGGCAGTGGAGTATTTCTGAAGAAGGAAGTCAGTGACGCAACATGCCAGAAGAGTGGCGCTGACCTTGTCTGGCACAGCAAAAAACATGAGATTAGGAATAAATGGGTGCTAATCCTGACATGTTTGGGGTGCTCTTCTGCAGAAGAGCAGCAGCAAACCTTCATTTTGGGGATCTGAGAGGTGCAGAGGGAAGTCACACAGTATGGAAGTCTCACTTATCCACAAAAAGTGGTGTGGTGCCTGCAGCTCACCTGGTCTCGGAGAAAAATCTGGGGTGAGCTCAGGTCAGTGGTAAATCAGTGGTGAGCTCTCTTCCCAGGAGAGCCAGGGCTTTGTCCCTAAAAATCAAATGTGTGGAGTTTTGTACCACGTGACTTTTTAATGGAAAGGATTGAAGAAGACCACATTCCTTAAAATGTTGTCCTTCCTGAGGACAGAACAAAGTACTTCAGACTGTGGAACACCTTCTAGCTTTAGGCAGATGGTTGTTGGCCCGGGTGTTTCAGCGCCCTTTCTGGGGCAAGTCTCTTTCTAGATACTTTAACACCAAAAAACGAAGGTCAGCAACTTGCTTGTAAAATCTGAAATGGGGTCCTGGGCCATGGACAGGGAGGAGGGGGAAGCCCTGTAGGTTAGGCAGGGGCAGCCAGTCCAGTGGTGCTCTCAGAGTCCTGACATAGTCAATGGTTCTACCTGGAGTGTTTTTTCCAGTGCTGGACCCCCAAATTCAAGAGGGTTGTAGGAAACTGGAGGTCTGGTGTAGGTCTGGCTCTAGGATTCCAAGATGGCAGGAGCCTAGGAGGAGAGGCTAAAGGATGTAGGCTGGTTGGAGACAAGGAAGGCTCAAGCTGACCCAATTAGCCTTGGAAAGGAGTTACAGAAGCAGCATAGAAATGGCCAGTACTAAACAAGGCAACAGGTACAGGTTCTGTCTTAGGACACTCAAGCTGGCCATCAGGAAGAAATGTCACTAGGAGGTTAGTTGCCTATACAGGCAGCAGAATCTCTGCCCTTGGAGGTTTTCAAGACTCAGCTAGACAAAACCTCAAGTGATTCAATCTAGTGTTGGTTACCATCCTGTCTGGGCAGAGAGATGGATTTCTTGTGACCTAGGGGTCAATTTCATGATCACTACCATCTATAATTGGAAACTGGTTTGGCCTTCTCCCTCCATGTTTAGCAGTTCCCATTAAATCCTGCTGTGCCACAGAAATGAGGTTCCTCCTTGAGGCACCATGCAGACCTAGGCTGCCAGAGGCTTTTACTCTAACCACAGAAACCATAATGGACACTTGCATATGTATTCATAGCCTGAAAAAAAATTTATCAAAGGAGAAGGACTCCACGATAGCAAAGTGCTTTGTGAATTTGAGCCTTTCCTGGTTGAGGGGATAGCCAGGTGGATGCAATATTAGTGATGGCTCCCAGGGCTGGGCAGTGCTGACCAGCTGCAGCATCCCAGTATGGGGTGCCAGAGGGATGACTGGGAAGCCTGGGCCTTGTGTTAACTCCATCCCATGGCTGTGTGCAGCACCACAGTGACCCATGGCCAGTAGCAGCACCTGACATACACAGGAGACTGCTTGCCCTGGGAGCAGCCAACCAGCCAGCCATTCTATTCACTCTCCAATGAAGTTTTTTGGTTTCTGACTGTTTAATAACATTATTAGTTGTTTCCATTTTCCCTTGAGATTTAAGGAAGGGTGTCTGTGAGTGGCTGTACTAATTCCTAAGATTTCTTAAGCAGCTCCCTTCATGCCCTTGAAGTCCTGAGGGATTGCTGGTGCTGGGTTAAAGCCTGGGTGGGGCCTCCCACTCCCATTTTGCTGGGGGAAGATGATGCACTGATGCACAACCTGCTTAGCCCTGCATAGGTTTTGCACAACACAAAGGCTCCACTGCACCCTGAGGGGATGAATCCATGACAATGGAAATAAAAGAGTGGTAGTAGGTGGGGTGCTGTAGATAGTGCTACCACTTTTTGTACATTTTGAACCTGTTGCTCAGTCTCACTTGGCTCAGAGGTCACCATGAGCCTGTGAGAGTCGGGACTGGGGCTCGGCCACATGAGCAGCTTGGGTCGTCCCTTGGCATAAGGGGAGCATCTCTGGTTTTGCAGCGAGAGGTGAGAGTTGGACAGCTCTGCTTGGCACTGTGTCCTGCAGTGTGCAATGTTTGGACAGCAGCCAGGGCTTCGATCCTAATTGCTTTCAGTAGATTAAGGCAACACTTAGGGAGAAATGAGCAGTGCCCCAGGGAAGGAGGAGGCATTACAAATACATTTTCCGATGCCAGTTGACTGTTTCCTCATCCAGATAGGAGGTAGTTTAAGTGACTTGTTCCCTTCAGGACTCTAGAGTTAGGCAATCACAAGCACGATTCTGCCAGGAACCAGTGTTGCATGAAAATGCTTCCTAGAAAACCCTGATGGTCATGGAGTGGAGCATCACAAGGTGCTGTGAAGGAAAATAGCCTGGATGCTGTGACAAGGAGTGGGTGGGAGTACACCGGCTTGGTTGCTTTTTAGGGCAAATAGCCACAGATCTCTGGGCTCAGTCAGTTCCACCACAGCTGGAGACTGCCACTTGCTGGATGCATTCAGGGGTGGGACAAAACCTTTGCACCTGCTGTGGTTTTGGTCTGCTCTGTTGCAGCACATTAGCCAGATACCCAGCACTGTGTGGAACCATCTCCTCCCGGCAAACCTTGGTCTAGGATGTTTCTCCCTTCCCGCCACGTGACAATTTTGGTTGCAGCCCTGGCTGGCGGGAATGTGGCATGGCTCAGTGTGACCTGTAGTCTGTAGACCATGTACATCTTGATGTGTATAGACACACACCCACACAGACAGGTGGGAGAAGCTGGTACACCTCCCCTGCAGAAAAAAAATGTTACTCGAAGACACTGGCATGCAAGTTTCTGTTTTCTCACTTAGGCATTTGCAACTAAACACATATCCTGTAGGTGGGAAGGTGTTCTTTCAGTGTTTTCCTTGTTCACTGGAGCTGTTTTTAATACATGGATAAACTATTTTATCCCTGATTCAATATTTGTGCTGTTGATTTCCTTGCCCTTACCATTTATTTTTGCAGCCCTCTTTTGCTTTATTTTTCCTCGTACCTTTTCATATTGTTTGCTTTAGGTGTAGGCTGTGGGTATGTGTTCACACTGCAATCAGTCAGTGTGGTCATACATGCAAGCAAGTTCATGGGTCAGTGGCAGTAGGGTGGATACAGCCCTGGAATAACTACACCCACCTTGTTAGGCCCTTTCCAAACATACACTGTAGTTTATGGGATGGCATGGTGAGGGGGGGGGTCCTTCTCCCCATTTTAGGTCTCTGGATGGGATGAAGGTGTGAGGAGGGAGTTGACAGGCTAGGGCCATTCAGACTGCAAAAGAGACTGTGGTGCTTTGCAATAGGGGCTGAGAAGGCCTTGAGTTACATGGAGAAAGTAAACTGGAATAATGGAGAAAGTAAGCTATCAATTGTCTTCTCTGCCATGAGGATGGGGGCCACAAGAGGAGCCAGCAAGCATCAAAGCCAGAGGAGCTTCCTCTTTTTGCAGTGTGTCATTTGACTGGGGAACTCCTGCCTGCAGGAAGCAGCAGAGGCTAGTTGGCTCATCAGGTTCAAAGAGTGGGCAGATATTTTTAAAAAAGATACTGTCCGGAAAAGGTGACATGATGGAGATCTTTACTTGTAATTTATTGCACAAAATTCTAAAATGTTTTGCCAAGAAGCAGAAGTACCTCATGCTGAGTTATTTTAGACTAACACATAATATCTCAGCACTGGAGGATGCGTATTTCAGTGTTTCAGTGCAACAGTTGTACTAGAACTGAGGCTCAAGAAATCATAGTACTGAAATTCCAGGTTCAACCTTCACACGTTTTTGCTCTATATATATAGACTGATACTGCAATTTTGCCTTTTGCACCTTAGCCAGGAAAGGGATCTTAAAAAATATTTTAACATCATAGCATTTTGGCTTGCTCTTAAAGCAGCTCTCTCTTTTGTCAATGGCCTAAAATCTCATTTTTCAGGCACACAGAACTTCTCTTTCAGGGCAAGGAGAGTGTTTTGCCTGAGTAGCCGTAAATCTGTGTTTGATGTATGTGGAGGTATGATCGCTGTTTGATCTCTGCTTTGCCTTCTTCAGGAGCAGAGCCCTTGGGTGGTGCCAGGTTGGGCACAGAGTGATACAGTTTTCATTCCTTCTGCAGGTGAATGCCCAAAGCCAGTCACCTATATCCCTAACTCAGGTCCAAAAATCCCCTTTCAGTGTTTAGTTGGAAGGAAGGAGATGGGCTTCCAAGACCCTTGTGGGTCCCTTACAACTCAGGGTATTCTATGATTTCACGATACTATGAAACAGTGGAATTTCCATTATAATTATACTGTCATCAATCACTTCTCTGGTATTTGCCTGTGAGAAACTCATTACCAGGTATGTGGGGCCAGATGACTCGGAATCAGTTAAGATCTGGGCTTGGCCATCTTGCATCAACCCCTGACGTCCAAATGCCTACCACAAGCTGGCTCATGTTGGATGAGAAGTGAATTTGCCTGCTGGATACTTGGGATGCCCTGTGGGCACAGACCACTGTCATGGTCCATGGTCAAAGTATGTGAGTGAGAAGTGATCAAATCAATGCTCCTTTCAGAGTAACAGCAGCACTGGCACATCAGGATCATCAGTATGGATGTGATGTGTCTCAATACTAGGACATTCCTAAAGACTGAGGTACATCTTAATGAAATTGTGAGAGCAGGACCAACGTAGCACCTCAAGTCCAACTCAAAAGAGATGGACCAGATCCTCAGCTGTTCTCCATCTGTGCTTTTTTTGTCTTTGACACCCCCAAGATTTCTTACTACTTTTCATTCCCTAGGCTATGATTCAGGCAGGACTCAACACCTACTAGGTGGTGCATGTGGGAGCAGTCCTGCGGTGGTCAGTGGAGGACATCTTCTCACCGTGGTGCCCCTAAGGACCAGACAGGGGCTGTGTCCGTGTGTACCATGCCAGATGCACTGCTCACCCTCTGACATCTCTGAGCAACCCCATGGGAAAGCTGAGAGGATGAGTTCACCTTCTGAGAGTGCCGAAAAGGAAACCTGTGCTGCTTTTGATCTGTTATTTATTTTGAGTATTACTCTGACTAGACATAGAAAAAAAACCCGACAAAACAAAAGAAACTTGAAGCCTCAGGTGTTTATAAAAAATGTAGCTCAATAAATTGCTGTTAGAAAAGGCAGCTTCTCATGGGGTTGCAAATGAATGAAAATGTAAAGCTAAGGATTTGTCTTTCCTACTTGGCATCAATACTTGTGGTCATGCTGTGGAAGTTTGACTTGTTTTGTCATTTTTGATACACAAAATAAACAAAACCTGAGACAAAGGGCAAGCTTGTAAATAGGGGAGCAGCCACTGGGGAATTTTGTTTTATTTGTTTGCATTTTATTACCTTCTTGTGCCAGCTAATAAGGTGACCTTGCAACAGACAGATGCAGATAAGGCTAACCGCCTCTTGTCTTATTGTTGTCTTATTTTGCAAGCTGGGAAGTATGTTGTTGAAATTATTGGAAATAGGGAGATTTCCTGTGGAAAAAAGAAATCTCCTGCTAGTGTTAAGTAAAAGAGTTTAGTTTTATGAGACAGTTTGAAGTGATTAACTGTTATAACTCTTTGGGGGTAAAAAATGAAATTAAAATGGGCTGGTATTTTTCATTGTGTCACCAAGAAGAAAAAGCCATGGTGCTGAACCATAGCCAGCCACTCTGACCAGCAAAGACAGAAGGAGGTTTGCCTGTAAAAAGACAGAGATCACCTGCTGACAGCATGAAAAAATTTGAAACCATTTCTTTTAAAAACCTTCCTGTAGTTCAAGCTGAAATTCTTCTTCTCGGACCTTGCCAACAACTCTTGGAGAGTATTAGAGTTCAATGGCCTTTCCTGGAAGGGCAAGCTCATACAAGCCAGGGGCAGAAGGTTGTGTTGGGAGACTGGTACCATGTTAGCACCATGCCAAGTTTAGTTTTGTTGAATTGAGATACTGCCAGTGTGTGTAGAGAAAGATAATGGGAATGGGCTGGATCAGCAGCTGCACAAAGCAAAATGAGAACTGAAACCATGCCCCAATGGCCAACACCCCCCACCCCAGAAAAAAAAAAGGTCAGCCACCTTCCAAGATGGAGTAGGTTCATGGCAGGGCAGAACCCACACCCACGTAATTTTTACAATCTTTCCTCAAACTCTGAGGTTTAAAGCGAGGGTCAGGACATGCACACTGTTGAAATCAAGGTTTTGCAAAACTCCACAGGAGTGGAAGTATGACTGTCTCGGGTGAATACATGCCCTGCTTCCCTTGCTCACCCTCCAGCACACATCTAGAAAAGTTTTTTCAGAAGCAAACGTTACCAACATAGATCTGTTCCTGTTCACAAAAATCTACAATTTTGCTGCAGGACTATCATGTCAACACAACGTAAGATGCCTCCAACCAAGCATAGAATGATGTATAAAACAGGTTGAGACTGGATTAGGAAGCTACTGTCAGTGACTTAACTGACATGGATTATTTTTGCTGCAGTTAGGTGGAAACCAGTAAGATACATCATAAATGTTCAGATTACATGCATTACTGGTTATGTTGTTGTACTGACATTCCGTTTATGCTTTACTTCATCCCATACTGCCTCTAAACAAAAATGTCTTTCACCCTCTAGGAGGAAGGAAATGCAGAATAAAAGCAACACGGGAAGGTAAAAGAGGGCTGCAGTGTTTTTGTCAATAGTGAAATGCGTAGTTGCCAGCGCATTGTCTGGTGCTGAATGGTGAGTGATGCTCCATCTGCTAAGAACGTTGGTGGTTCAGATGTCCTTGCGGATGTCCTGCGAGATTATGGATGTGTGCTGAACCCTCGGTGCCCTGTGGTGCCCTAGTCATGCTGTCAAGTAAGGACATCCAACATACACCTGCCAGCAAGCAGGGACATGCTCCGAGGGTGGCATCTGCTAACTCAGCTCCTTGTTTGCACCAAGGGAAACAGTCTTCCTGAAGGAAATGCCTACTTACCTAAACCAATGGAGAAAAGTCGGTGCCTTTGAAGGCTTCCACAGGGAGATCCTCTTTAGGAAGAACCTACATTTAGACATGGCAGCCTTGCAAACAGAATTCTTCCTTGCTGAACCCTGGGCTGTTGCCATTGAGGGAGGCATCAGGAAGCTGAGGCTGCTCCCACAGCTGAGCCAGTTCTACATTTCTGGGTGCCTGGGGACATTTATATCTCTTTCTGGACAGTGTGCCCATGTCACTGGTGGCCTGTATACCACCAGCTCACCTCTGTGGTGTAGACTTATCTCTCCATCTTTGATCACCCTGAGGACCAGGGTGGCAGTGGGGCATGTAGGGTTCAGCCAAGGCAGAGACCTTGACTGAACTCTTTCCTGAAAGAGAACTGTCAGGAAAGAGCAGCCAGCAAACAGCTCCTTTTCCATTACATACATTTCTTTTCCTGGACATAGCCTCATTTTCCTCTTTCCCACTCAGTGCTCCCACTGGGCTATCTCCCTTGATGTCCACCTCATCCTGTAGGGAGAGGGCCAGTGCTAGGATCCTTCAGCTTTTCAACCCACATGTGTAAAGGCTGGATTTTAGCACACAGCTCCAAGTATTTCTGTCCCAAATGTGATGACAAAAACCTCATTAACTTGAAAGAATGTTAGACTGGTCCTAATGGGGAGCACTGTTCTCCTAAGGATTAAATATTTGTGGGCTTCCTTGTAAAGTTAGCCCTGGAGTTGCAGTTCTGGTGACCTGGATATTAGGGCATAGGTGAACTCTTACTCATGTAGCTTATGATTTTACTGTTTGTCACTGAAGGGTCTGTCCACTTGTCATCTGATTGTGCAAATTCACCTTCCATGTGAGCCAGGATTTAAGTTTCGCTGTTTTTCAGGGTCTGACTATGTGCAGAGGGAATTGTAGTCTCTTTTTTTTTTTTTTTCCACGGGAACTTCCTTTCTCGAAACACCACCCCTTGGCAGTGGACCTGCTGACACCTCAGAGCAAGACAGATAAAAAGGACAGCCTGTCTTCCTTCTCCACACTCAGAAGCAAGTGGCAGACTACTCAGGAGCTTGGAAGCTGCTGGCATCACAAGCATCTCAGATAGAAACTCTGACAAGAACCATGTCCAGCAACACTGGTGAGTTTTTAATGCTTTGTATGATTTGTTAGGTATGAGGTTTGGCAAATCTCCTGCAGGGAGAGTAGCAGCACCAGAGGTTCTCACCCCTCTGATTGTCCTCTTTCCTTGAGGAAAGAAGTTTTGGTACCAGCGCTGCTCAAAGGGGATCAGTTTGCTCTGGCTGTGCAAATTCTGCTTTTGACAGATTGGTAATTAATTGCAAGACAGCTCATTTTTCATCACTGTTCTTCAACCTGTAGACATCTGGTTCTGTCAGTGAAAATGGGAAGGAAATGCAGCTTTTTTAAACTGGTCCCGCATCAGTGTTAAAAGAATTTCTTTCTTTCAGCTACTTTGTCATGTAGATTATTACTCTTTAGTGATGGCTGATAGCACCTGATAGAAGTGTCAAAATAATCAAAAGGAGTATTTGTTTGGGCTTGAGGTCTGTCCCATGGCTGTCATGCCTGCCCTGTTGTCAGGAGATCCTGCATCTACCTGGAAAGGTGCCTGAAGGGTCACTCCTGAAGCAGCAGCTGAACCAGCACCACTGGCCAGCCCAGCCCTAGAATGCCCAAAACCCCTGGAGTTTGGGATGTAGCTGAGCAGATGCACATGTGGGCTGGGTGGTGCCTGCAGAAGAGTTGGGAGCAGGTCTCCACGGCTTTCAGGAGGGGAGGCGTGTTTTGACACTGCTCTGAGTCCCTCAATTTCAAACCTCTGTACTCCGAATGTGGATGAGCTGAAATTTCCCAGGAAGTCTTGGACAACAGCATCTTTGGGATGTGATCTCACATCTCTGGGATGTGCATGGAGGCTGGCAAAAATCAGGAGTAAATTTAGGGATCCAAATTATGCTTTCTCTTGAAAAACTACAGTTCTCATCCCAATTCCCTTCTGTCCTTCTGAGCAGCCCTTGTTCCCACTGAAGCCAGACATACTGTAAATACCCTGCTCCATATTGATAGGTTTTTAAAATCCCATCACCTCCTCATCATAAGGGAAAAAAGGCCTCACATACTTACCAGTGCCAAGGTCTCATATGTCCATTTTTGATCACTGGTCTCTTGAAGCTCTGAACATCTCTAGACAGGCAGCAGTGCAATGGGGCTTGTGGATTAGTAAAGGAAGGAGCTCTGTAAAGGATAAATCATGGAACTAGGAGACAAAGTACCGCCTTGAATTTTTTTCTATTAAATAAGGAAAAGAAATCTGACAGCCTTTGGGGTTTGGGTTTGTTTCTGGCCTGGCCCAGAAGCGAGCACAGACAGGACTGTCTCTCAAAGCCTGAGCCTCTGTCCTGTGAGCGGGCGTGTTCTAGGTACACTGGGCTCTTCTATAAATCACTGATTTCCGTGTTGGCAAACCAAGGTGCCTGCAGGCAGCTGGACACAGGGTGTGTGGGGGCCCAGCTCCGTGCCCAGGGCAGGAAGACGAAGCAGCAGGCGAGGGTTGCCCAGGGAAGATGAGCTGCGGCCAAGCCCCCTCAAATGTGGTGATGGGTGCGCCACTGGCTCGCTCTGAGGCATTCCTTGGCACAGGACACCGTGGCAGTCAGATCAAAGGGTATCACAGGTGTGTTTGCACAGGAATAAGTGCAGCACAACTGATGGGCAGTGCTGAGTGGAGACAGGTCTTTGGCACTGTGCTCAGCACGGTCAGGAGACATTCCAAGGCAGCTGTTGCCAGTGAATGTTCCCTGTGCATCCTCAACAGAGGTTGACAGCACTGGTGATGTCCAGAAATGGGATGGATATGCAGCTCCTAAGTTAAGAAATGCTGCAAGGATGGATTTCCTAGGGCCCTTTCCCACAGCTATCCTATGTGTTTAACTCTCACATCCCCTTGCAGCCCACTCCCAGGACCAGGGCTTTCTGGTATCTTCTCATCCCAGCACCAGGGTTTTCCATAAAGAACAAGGTTGAGCAGCTTTAGTGTTTGGAGATTTGTTAATGCTGAGGAAAATGCACTTCCCCTTTGTCCTCAAGAGGGCTAAGCAGCTAGTTCCAGATGAAATTTTTTGACATAAATGTACACACACCCCATTGCGCAAAACATCAGCCCAAGGCTGACAGCTGGCATGCAGCAAGCAGACAAAAAGCACTGGAAGATTACATTGGTTAATAAAAGATGCTGGTCAATTTTAATTTGTTGTGCTATTTGTTGTGCCATATAGATCTGTTATGTAATAAAGATAAATATGGTTTATATATTTACTAAGAAGAAATACACAGAGGTAGTAGTCTGGTCAGAACCCTTGGGTGGTCGGTTCTGTTTACTCAAGGCTGCAGTCACTGCACAGCCCAGGTTGCAGAAGGAGGCATGCCACTGATTTCAGCCTGCCCTGGGACCAGCCCTGCATGTGGCATCTCTCACGCCACAGCAGCTACCAGCAGATTCCAGCCCCTTTGGTGTTAGGGATGGCTCTTGTTGATACTCAAATTTGCATGGTTGCCAGGTACCATGCAAATTTGTCAAGACATTTGGTGAATTAATCTCTTCAACCATTATGCTTTTGACTTGCTAATTTCAAAGTCACCGTAACCCGTTTTCGCCTCTCCCATGTCTTCATCTGAATCACTCATGAGAAGAGTGCTTATGAGGTATTGTTACTCCCTACCTGTTCACACGGAATGCTCTGGCTTTTCCTGCTACCACTGGGCAGCCTGCCAAAGCCTGATGCAGTGACCCCCAAATCTCCATCATCATTCAAAGCTGAGGGCTTTCTTTTTGCTCAGGTGTGTCACTGGGTTGTGCCTCTTGGAGCTCCACTCCTATGCCACAGCTCTGCACCACGAGCTACTGGACACAGAGATGCTGAGGCCTTTCCTGGCCCTGCTCCCATCCAGAGTTGCGGGAGAGGAGACAGCCATTTTAAATACTGTATCTTAAAAATCAGCTGCTGTGTTGAGAATGAATGGGAGCAAGGCACTTGCAGGGGGTTCTTGCTGGGGAGTAAATCTGTGCTGAAGCCAAATGGGAAAAGCAGCAGTTGTCGTGAGGGGGCAGTGCTTTGGGGTAAGTGTTCTACAGCAATCCATCCAGAGCAGGGACAAGCTCTTGCCTTGCTCTCTGACTATCCAACCCTGAGCTGCTGCAGCAAGATTCTGCCTCCTCCCCCTGCATATCTGCCCAGGGAGTCTGAGGTTCATCTCTGTGTATTTTTTAAAATTTTATTTATTTTATATTGTCTTATGCCAGATCACTAGATATTTTTTGTTACTCTAGATATTTTGATGACTCACAGGGCTGTGTCAAGAAGAAGAAAACTGTCTTTATGGCGAAAATTACCATCAATCTCTTCTTTTTTCTCTCTCTTTCCAGAGGACAGTCTGAAGGCCACTGGGATTGACCTTCTGAAGAGCCAGAACACCCGGCAGCACCACACAGACGGGTACAACATCAAGAACCTGGTGGTGCGGCGTGGGCAGCCCTTCCAGGTGCAGGTCAGCCTCAACAGGGAGCTGAGGGCTGGCGACAAGCTGTCTCTGCGCTTTGGCATCGGTAAGGAGCAGTCCCTCTCCAGCCACCAGGCAAAGCCAGAGAGCCCCAGGAGCATCCAGCTGCCTCTTCCTGGCGCTGCACAGGCCTTGCAGACCTCTACAACCCTCACACATATTGTCTTGGGTTTGTTTCTAGGTGAAAATCCAGTGAAAAACAGGGGGAGCCTGCTGTCGCTGAAACCGGAGCGGGAGGATTTCAATGGGTGGAAAATCTCCCTTGTGAAGAAGGATGGCAAAGAGGTAGAGCCTGTGGGCAAGGGGCCCAATGCCCAGTACCAAGCCCATCAGAAGCTACAGAGCAAAGCATCCTTGTACCCCCATCCTGACTTCCCTTAGGCCTATGATTTTAGATGGGCAGCAGCCTTGTCCTGCTTGTTTCATTGCTCCCCCCATGCACAGGCAGGCTTCACCCTATCCCACTGCCTTCCCCTTTTTCCCTGCAGGGACCTCCATGGCCCTCAGCTGTGCCACTCGTGCCAGTTCTGTGGCACCATGCTTGTGCCATGCCTGTGGCCGTGGTGGCGTGCATCATCCATCTCTCATGCCATCTCTCCTTTTTGCCTCCTCAGTGCCTGCTGTCTGTCACCAGCTCACCCAATGCCCCTGTGGGCAAATACGACCTGCACGTGAAGACTGGCACTAACATTTACAAGCCTGAAAATGGTGTCATCTACCTTTTGTTCAATCCTTGGTGTGAAGGTGAGTGATCCTGCAACTGGGAGTGATAATTACTGCTACCAGGGATTGTCCCAGGTGGAATTTTACCTCATATTTTCCCTATTCTCTTTCTTACATACATTGCTTTTTCCCCATAAAACACTGTAAGCAGCATCCTCATGGAGCCAGTGAGAAGCTGGATAATAGCAATGAGCCAGCTCCTCATTGGATATTCTCCAGTGCCAGGACATAGGGGGACATCTATCTGTCACATGTGTTTGCACTTCTGTATCATCTCTCCTTGTTTCCCTGAGCCAACCAAAGATTATCAGAGAGAACTGAGTTGGCTTAAGATCCAGAAAAAAATAACCAGAATAAAAAATTGTGTGGTTGGTGGGGATCGGTTCCCCAGTTCTCTCTTCTGTCTACCTGGTACTCTGCAGCGTTCAGAAATAAGATTTTTGCAGTAAGAGTGTGGTCATATAGCAATGGACCAACAGGGGGAAGTGAAAGATTAGTCTTGTAGGAAATTCTTTCATGATAGGAGCAAAAAAAAAATGGGAGTGCTGCATGGTCATCTGTTGGTGTGAATGCTGCAGATCCTTGGTTACCTCAGTTTAGTTTTCCACAGAAAATTTCATATAGGGTGTGCAAACCACCTGATGTCTGAGGGTTTGGGATTTTTTTCTCCAGATGATGTTGTCTACATGGCCAATGAGGCTCAGAAGAAGGAATATGTGCTCAACGACACCGGCTACATCTATGTTGGGTCTGCGTACAACATCTACAACAGGCCCTGGAATTTTGGGCAGGTAAAACACGGCTGTCTTGTCAGCCCTATTACCCTTCTTCATCCCTTTGGTATGAAGCCCATGAGCTACTTTGAGTAGCTCAAAGTGCTGGAATGACCCTGCCAGCTTCATTGGGAGGGCTCACCTGCTTAGAGTAATCTATGTGCCTACATGTGCTCCCCGCCCACAGCTGGGCAACAGGGTTTAGTGGCACTTTTGTAGTCAGATCATGTGACCCCTTGGAAAAGGAAATGGAAACTGGGGTCAGGGTGTTTCTGACTGAAAAAAATCCTGTAAGAAAACTCCTGCTCTCATGCAACTGTAGGTGTTGTTAATCACTCATGAGACATGGGGAGGGCTGATGGGGAAAAAAATCTGATTTACCTGTTGCATCATAGTCAGAAATAAAAAGGGTAAAATTACTAGTTGTCACCTTTCAAGTGGTGCCTTCACTGACAACTGTGTTCAGGACACAATCAGCCACTCTCTCAGGAAGGGTGTTCCTGCACACTGCCTCTGAGATAACTCCAGAGGAGCAGAATGTCAAACTGGCTTGGGCTAGAGATAAGAGGTGAATGCCAGAGCAGATTTATTTGCACCCTTTAGAAAGCACACAGGCATCCAAGCAGAATATCCTGCACCCTATCCAGACAGAAATCCCCACCAAAAATGTTCAAATCTGGGGGTTTTTTCTGTTTTGTTTTGTTCTATAAGTCTACAACTTTCACAGGATAGCAGAATATGTATCTGCAGGACTCACATAGCCCAACAAAGGTGCTCACACTGATGCCTTTACACTAAAGGAGCCAAAGGGCATCATCTGTAGGGCTGTTCCTATCCTAATATTTATTCTGCTGTTAAGCAATGAGAATTGATATTGATATTCTGACAAGCTTCATTGGATCAGATGTTTGACATTTTTCTGAACTGGACCTCAGGGAGTTTTATCAGCAATTGCTAATTAGGAATCTTTGCTGTAATAATTAGCATTTACGTACCTTTCTTTCTTCCAAGGTTTATTTTGTACCTCTGTCAATAGACTTAATATCAGTAGAGATCTTAAATTTTCATTACTCTTGTGAGTAATTTGCAGAGTTGTGGGGGTATGACGTTGGTGACTTTTGTGCACAGGAGTAAAGATTGCTTGGTCAGGTTCCAACTGTTTGCAAGACACGTGAGACAGGCTTTTGTCTTCCAAGGCTGGGTTTCATTTTAGCCCTTCTTTGGAGAGAACAGCTTTGGGAAGCCACACAGCCTTGGAAATTCAGTATCATAAAGGAAGTTTAGAAGTTAGAGCTAGTCATACATTTTTGTCTAAGTACATGCTTTTTAGTGACAAGCAAATTCTGTTTCAGAGCGGCATATAAAAATATATCCGTTTTCTCCCCAAAACAGTTTGAGGAATTTGTCTTGGATGCCTGCATGTATCTGCTGGACAAAAGCAAGCTCAGTCTGACTGAAAGAAGGAATCCTTCAAATGTGTCCAGAGCCATGTCTGCTTTGGTAAGCCTCTTTCAGTGAAGTGCTTTGCCCCTCCATATCTTCCCTCCTCCTTACTTGCTCTTCTTTCCTTGGGACCATGAACACCATTTCAGGAGGCATCTGAAATAGGTTCCTTTGGGAAACTGCAAGCAAAGAGACAGAGGCATTTTTGGATGGAGAGAAGAGGCAAACAAAAATGCAGCATATTCCCATCTCCAAAGCTTGCAGCTGTCCCAGTGGTTGTCCTTCCTCATCAGTTGTGTTGGTGGGGCCAACACAAGGGTTGTGTTTTGGGCAGGTAACTGCTCTCTGTGGTGGGACTCTTTAGGAGCCCTGTGGCTTAAGATACAAGATGCAGGTAATTTTTACTGCCCTGAGCAGAGGTGCCACCTCCCTCTAGATATCCAGGTGGAGGCTTTCTAACCAGAGGAACCCCCAGCCAGCACCAGCAGCTTTGATGGGTCCCACATGGCTGTGGAGCACCTGGGAAGCCACAGGGCAGGCAGAGACCCTGGGGTTTAAGCCTCATCTGCCTCATCCCTTTATTTTTCTCCTTTGCATGTGTGTATGGCCACAGGTTAATGCCAATGATGACAACGGAGTCCTGATGGGGAGCTGGTCAGGGAATTACGTTGGTGGAACATCCCCTATGGATTGGATTGGGAGTGTCACAATTTTGCAGAAGTACTACAAAACAAAGAAGCCTGTCCGCTATGGCCAGTGCTGGGTCTTCGCAGGGGTCCTCAACACAGGTGAGCAGTGACCCACCTCCCGTCTCTGACACCCCCATTGCTGTGCTAGAAAGCCAAGTTACTGTGCCTCTGAGCAACAGAGGTGGCAGGGTCTCTCTGTAAGGAGAGGCTGAGGGAGCCAGGGCTGCTCAGCCAAGAGAAAAGAAGGATTTGGGGGTCTGATCCTTGTGTGTAAATATCTGACAGGAAGGAGAGGGGCACAGACAGGCTCTTCTCAGTGATGCTCAATGACAAGACCAGAGGTGATAGGCACAGCCTATCTGAACCTGGGAAAATAGCTTTTTTCACTGTAAGGATGGCCAGCATTGACACAGGGTGCCCTGAGAGGTTATGGAGTCTCTATCCTTGGAGATGTTCAAAAGCCATCTGGACACAGTCCTGAGCACCTGCTGTAGAGGAGTGGGCAGAGGGGTCAGATGAGACGATGCCCACCAGTCTGAGGGATTTTGTGACCCTGTGTTTTGTCTGTCTGTGCTGCAGTCATGCGTTGCCTGGGAGTGCCATCCCGCTGTGTGAGCACCTTCGATTCGGCCCACGACACGGAGGGGAACCTGACGGTTGACATTTACCTGAATGACAAAGGAGAAAAGCTGAACATAAGCTTCGACTCTGTCTGGTACTGCCAAATGGGGCTAACGCCTCCTACTCCCTGTGCTGCCTTGCTGTGCCCCATTGCCCAGCCCCAGCAATTCCTTTGAGAATTTCACTACTGCTTGGGGTTTGTTGCCCTGGAGAGAGAGAGAGAGAGAGAGAGAAAGCCAGGGGGTTCTCACAGGGTTACCTGCAAATACCCATTAAATCTGCCCTTACTAAGGGATTAAGGGAGGAGATCATGACTCTTCAGGCTGTAACAACTCACTCCTTTTCTTTCCAACCCAAATGCACACAGGAACTTCCACGTGTGGAATGATGTCTGGATGAAGAGAACCGACCTGCCAGATGGGTTCAGTGGCTGGCAGGCAATTGATGCGACCCCTCAGGAGCAAAGTCAAGGTAGGATTTGCCTAGAAAGGCTCTTCTGCAACTCCTGAGGGAGGCAGGGACATTTTGTGTGAAAAACATGCTTCTCAGTCAGCAAACCGGGTACTCCCCACACACGGCTTCATGCACTGGGGCAGTGACACTCTATAGCAGCAGGCCTCACTCCTGCCACCTCAGCCCAGGATGGAAGGAACATCATTTCTTGGCAGGCAGAAAACCAACCTTGTGGCAACGTGAAAGTTGTTTCAGAGGTTAGAGCACATCTAAGTCATTGGGGTCATGAGCCTGTTCATTGGTAGATGGGAGGAGTGACCACCAAAATTGGTGACTACACTCCCTGCACAGGTTCAGGGAATTTGAAGGTGGAAAAACCCCAGAAGGTTAATCCTCAGGGAAGTGCAGAAAGTGGAATATTGCCTAGAGATCAAACAAAGGTATCTGGACACAGTTGACTTCATAACCTCATACTGAAATTGGCTAAGGAAGAAACTTTCTAACACAATTTTGAAAGATTAGGAAGCAGGTATACATTATTGCAGCACGCTGGACACCCGGAGGATATCTCCTCTAATTGGGTGTATCATTAAGCTTTACGACAAGGCATTTATTGCATCATGATCATACATATTCATTAGAGTATACAGCCTGGCTAATACATCATTTCTCCTAGAACTAATTTGCATGCATCTGCCCCTTACTGGAAGGCCTCTTATGGTCCTGGAGCGTCATCCGAAGGGGTCTCTGGTGGTTGTATTCACTAAGTACCCCCACCATTACAGATGACCTTGCTTGAACTTCTCTTCGGGCACATGCTGTTCTTTCATGTCACATAACATTGCCACAAAAGCCACTATATTGCTCATTATCTGTTTATTGACTGGTTCCAGCTACATTTAGCATCCTGTGTGGCTACTTCAACATTCTTTTATCTACTTCTTTAAAACACATTGCCCTTGTTTGGACAAGGCATCGTTATGTTCCGTTCCTCTTATCAAACTGAGCTGTGGCTTTTTAACCTTAAAATTATCTAAGTGAGGGGAAACATGCAAAAGCTCCTACCAGACCTTGGTCATCTATAAAATATTCCCAAGCAGCTGTGGGATAAATGAGAGGTTTTGGAGTTTATAACTGAGTTGGAGGACTATTTACTGCTAAGTATCAACTGCCATGGCCACAGATTCCTGCTTGAGTGTGTCTGAGTATGGAGCAACACCCGGAGTCACTGCTCGTGTTTGGGAACTCATCTGGTACTGAATGCCCTTTGCAGGTCGTTTCCAGTGTGGCCCGTGCCCGGTGAAGGCTGTCCGGGAGGGAGATGTGTACCTGCCCTACGACAGCAAGTTCGTGTACGCGGAGGTGAACGCTGACAGAGTCTACTGGCTGGTCAGGAAGGTGAACGGCAAGGAGAAGTACTTCAGGCTTGGCACGGAGACCCAGGACATCGGCAAGAACATCAGCACAAAGGCCGTGGGGCAGAACAGGCGAGAAGACATCACCTGGGAGTACAAGTACCCCGAAGGTAACAGACCCCGTCCTCTAACGCAGTTCCAAAGAAAAGACCCTGACCGTGCAGGTCACCCCACAGCACGTGTTGTTTCCAGGAGAAAACTGCAGGAGTAGCTGCAGTGGCAAACTCAGCGTAAGGCCTGGAGACCCTCGGGAGGCAGCACTGTTCCCGGGCATCCTCGTGCCCGCAGTGACACCTATAGGCTGCTCTTCAGGGACACGAGAGAGCTTGCTGGCAGGGAAAGAAATGGGCTGAGTGATGAACCTAGTCATCAGGCTGACCTTTGCTTTATTTCTTCATCCTTCTCCGTTTTGTCTTTCCATTCCCCAAAAAATATTGGGGGAAAAAAATCCCACATTTCCTCCCCACAGTTCTCAAGATCCAGCCATGTTGTCCTAGACTGTTAAACATTTCTCAGTGAGGAGGGCAAAAATATCAGGCTGAAATATTTAAGAGTATCCATCCTCTAAATTATCTCTTCCAGGAAATTCTTCCAGTCCAGAATGCTAGAGTTAGATTTAGTGGTAGCACAAAGCAAGAAGTTGTCCTGAGCAGCGGCTGGAAGTGCTCTGACATCCTCTCTGCTTATTAGCAAAAGCATAAATAAAGGGAAGATAGCTCTGGGTGAGGAGACTGAGATACAGCTGTCACCCATATTTTTCTTCATCCAGGGTCCAGAGAGGAAAGGATGTCTATGCAAAGAGCTTACAGCTTCCTACGTCCTTCGAGGTTGATGCCTCGTTCAGGCTACGCTTCAACTGTGCAGACACTAAGCGGGACCATCCAGCCTTTGGCCCCGAATGAGCCAGTCACCAAGACTGGGCTCCACCTTGAGATAACCAATACAGAACCTCTGCATCCTGGCAACCCCCTTGAAATGGCCATCAAGGTGAAGATCTCTACGCCTGGGAACTGGACCGTTGACCTTACTGGCTCCTGCCAGCTGCAGTACTACACTGGAAAAGTTCAGGCCAATCTTGGAACTACCAAGGAGACCCTTAATCTTGAAGGCCCATCTGGTAAGCACAGAAAGCTTGCTGTGTACAGTAAATTAGTAGACTAATTTACTGTATCAATCTGGGGTTTGTACTGGCTCCACTAGTATACCAGTGTATGGCTCTGTAGTTTGTGAAGAGCAGAAATTGCCTGCCTAGAACCTACCTCCCTCTTAACTGCATTTGGAAGTCTCAGTTACAGACTGGGGTCCCTCTGTAGCAGAGACCAAATATGAAGGCCCTGCTGCAGCTTCAAGGAGGTGGTTAGAAATACATCAGTGTGAGCACAGAGAGGTTTTCATGGCATGAGCGAGATGTGCTGAAGCATCTCCCTCCTATCCTCACTGTCTAAACATCAAAGATGTCACCACAGGCTTTGTGTGCATCCATGTGGATCAGATCCCTCACAGGATTTAGATGGCTGGACATTTCAGCCTTTTCTTATTCTTGTGGTTGTCACTCTAATTTGAGTGGTGGTGATACTGGTGAGTGTTATTTCCTGAATCCTTTGCCCAAGCAAATTCCCACTTCACAACTGCCTGCCTGGCTGATCCCTGGAGCTGTTTGCTGCTGTGTTTTGCACATATTTGAGTAACCTGGGTTGCATTTTTGATCCCACGCAATGTAACTGAAATTTGCTAAACTAGAGATTAACAAGTGATAAATAATTAACAACTCTTGCTGATTTCCAGCATGAATCACTCACCAAAAAAAAAAAAAAAAAAACAAACCAAAAAACCAAAACAGCAACAACAACAAACCAAACCAAAACAAAACCAAAGTCTTTGCTGTTGATGAGTGCTGAGTGTTTTCACTCGTATACTGTTCCTGTCAAAATGCAGCAGGGTAGGACACAAAGGTAGCTCTATATATACATGCATAGGTATATACATCCATACATATATACATACATACATATATGCACTTAGGGAAACAGAAAAGCATTTTTGGTTTTATTCCCAGAAATCAGGAAGCTTTGCAGCTAAAGCGGTGCTCAAGCACCAGCACAGCTAACGTCGTGGCTTTTCTGAGCCACTGGAAGGTTGTCCAGGCAATTAAAGATATAACCTGAAGTGAAAGGCAAGCCAGCAATTTTATAGCAGGCAGAGAAACCCTCAGGGGTGCAGGCTTTGATGTAGCAAACTTTCTGCTCCTCTGCCTCCTCCTGAGTGCCTGGGCAGCCAGGGATGAGGACTGCTGAGGTGCTGGATGCGAGCCCAAGGCAGTGCTTGTCTGAGCAGGGAGATGGTGGGAGTCAGCCACCCTTGCCGTGGGCTGCATGGGCAGGTACCCACCCAGCCAGGGCTTCCCCCCGCAGGGACTGGCCAGAAGGGAAAGCAGGATGGGCTCAGCAAACATGGCTCATGCCCTGGGACCAGCCACCAGAGCCGAGTTTGCCCCCCAGTTCCTGGGCGTGTGATGAAGCAAGCTGTGCTTTCTTTCCTGCAGAGATGCAGATCCCCCTGAAAATCGCACCTGACGCGTACATGAAGACGCTGTCCTCCGTGGAGGATGAAGTTCTCATCCTTGTCACTGCCATTGCTGAGGTCAGGGAAACAAAGGACAAACTCACCAAGGAGACCTCAATGAGATTCCAGTATCCCCCCATCACTGTCCAGGTGAGGCAGCTGCCAGCTGGGCTCCTGGGGGACAAGGGTTAAAGCTCTGCTCAGAGCAGCACCATAGTGGTGTTACCATTCCCTGGGGGATCTCCCAAACAGCTGCCCCTGGGTGCTCGGTTCTTGGCATCTTATTTGGCTATTTAACATTCATTTGAATGTTGAAAGCAGCCATGAAATGAAAGTTTTAAAAGGGGAAGGCAGGGGCTGCTGGAGAGAAGGGGATGGGAGAGGATAGTTTGTACAGGGCCTATCTCCAAGCCCACAGATCTCCCTCCTGAAGGAAAAAGATGTTGAGAAACCAGCTGGGAAAAGACAGTGCTTCAGGAGGGTGGAAGGGATATGAAGGGGTTGTCCCCCACCATGCTGATGGTGAGCAGACCTGCAGCAGCTCTGACATCTTTATTACCCCTCTAATCCTCAGTCTTTGGGTTTGTTTCTCTCTTTCCTCCTCTGCCAGATGCCAGAAACAGCCAAACTGTACAATGACTTCACCTGTGCATTCATCTTCAAGAACAAGCTGAATGTGACCCTGGAAAACTGCAAGCTGCTGGTGGAGGGCTTGGGCATATTTAAGATGACAACATTTGACCAGGGGTAAGGAGATGAGCCAATGAAATGACCATGGCAGGACTCTGCCCTTTTTATTTATTTTTTTTTTAATATCCTTTAAGAAGCAGTTAGGAGATTTGGAGTAAGAGGGACCTTTGTGTTTGAAGCTGCACAACATTTGGCCAGAAAGACCCACGCAACAGTTGACAGGCTCAGGGCAGATGGGCATGACAGGGGCTCCTCCATGCTCCTGCTGTGCTGCCTGACAAGTGTGAACACAGCTGCTTCCTTCAGAGCTGAATTTGGTGTTTCAGCTGTATGAGGAACTCTGGGGAAGGTCCCAAGGATCACCGGGACCTCCAGACAGTACCACCCTGCCCCTTTTGCTGCAAATTGGTCATGGGAGGAGGGGAACACCCACCCTAAACACATTGCAGTGACTATTTCTTTAAGAGAAATACTTGAAAAATGGCAAATAACCCTAATTCATGCTGGTTCTATTTTGGTTTTTCCTTTGTCCTTAGAGATATAATGCCTGGCAGGATCATGAAGTCTGAAATAATATGCACTCCGACAAGACTAGGAGAGAAGAAAATAATAGCCAAGCTGATCTCAAATCAGATCAAAGGGATCTCCACAGAGAAGGCCATCCTCATCACCGAGTAGGATCAGTGCCTTGTCAGTGTGCAGATGTTGGCCCTGCTAAATGTATCGCATCACTGGGCACTTCTTGCCTTCTTGATTGCTGCACAGTACTCTTAAAGGAAAGAGCAAAAATGCCTTAAAGCTAAGGGAATTAAACTGGCTTAAGGCACAGTTGCATTGATTACAATTAATTGTGATTCAATAAAGATTGTGAAAATTGACTGTGTGATTTGGCTTGATGATATTGTCGCACTGGGATGGCTCTGAATGCATGAGGGGATGTTCCCATCTCAGACCAGGGATCAGAGCTCGTGTTGGTCGCAGCTTCAGCCAGAGATGGGTGTGAGCCTGGGAGGGGCAGCAGTGCTGTGTCCCACACGGAAGGACACACGGGACCTCACTGCACCAAGGGCTGCTGGGCAGCTCAAGGAACATTTCAAGCAAATCCCTCCTGGGCAACACCCTCTTCCTCCCAGCTCACCATCTGGGGATTGTACCAGCATGTGCCTTTCCTTGTCTTTAGAGCTCAGAAAGAGCAAACCCAGCACAGTCTCCCCAAACACCATTTTTCATACGTCTTCCTATCCCACTTCTTTTGTGGTTTTTTCAGGCATTTTGGAAGAGGTGCCATCTCCAGCAGCATTCATTACTATTGCTTCCCTAGAAATGTACAACCCCTATTCTTCCCCTTCCACCCCAAACACAGCTGGACTACAGAAAGAACCTCGATGTTCTCCTGTACATCAGGAGCCCTTCCAGCCATAGTCACACTGGAGAAGACAACAGCTGTGCACAGCTGGAGCCTGCTGCTGCACTGCACACCCCAGCAACTCCTGAGCCCACCTTTAGCTCGGATTTCTCTGTCCCACAGCGTGGCCAGCAGCAGAGTGGCACTGGGTTTGCCAGCGTTTCCACAAGTAAAGAGGAAATCAGGTCACACGGTAGTATAGAGGGTAATTCATCTGTTTATTTAAAAGGCAAATGCTCAAGCATTAAGGCAGTAGAGTGGAAAAAAGAAATGGTGACTACATCTGGTTATGCGCCAGCCCATAAAAAGGGAAAAAAGGAAGGACATAAAAACACAAAAAGGCGTTAACCACTCTCTTGTGTTTCAAAGATTAGGGGAACTCCCAGAGGAGCATGCAGGTGGCTGCCCTGACCCCTGCTGGCCCTCTGCCCAGTGCTGTGTTGCTCCACAGCAGCACAGGGTCCCTGAAAGGCCACCTCCTGTGGTGGCACAGCAGGGAGTGGGAGCTCCTCTCCACAGGCAGCGCGGGCACAGGGTCCATGTGCAGCATGTCCGCAGAGCAGGGAGGAGCAGGTGGTGCTTGGCAGATGCAGTGTTAGTTCTTTAGAAAGTGCAACAGCAACCAAAGGCACAAACAGTTACAAACAGCAAAAAAAATGTATTTTATCAAGGTATGTAAATTCCCTATTTGCATAAAAACCTGCTGTAGAAGACACCAGGTGAGAAGTACGAGAACACTTTCCACATACGCCATGACTCTGTCCATCCTATATTAACACTTCACATCAGAGCAGTGGTGGGATCTTCAGCAGACCATGTCCCACTGAGCAGTGCAGGGGGAGCATCCTCCCCAGCCCAAATTTAGGGCACTATGAGCAGGCTCTCCAGGATGCCTTTCCTGGGACCCAGGACCATAGCAGCATGGTCTGAATATGGAGGCATGCTCTAACAAAGGGCAGGAAGTGTGTAGAGGGAAGGGAAGGTAAACAGTGAGCATAGTTTCAATTCAATGAAAATCGTGCTTGGTCTCAAGCTACCAGTCAGTCATTAAAGAAGGAGGTTTATACAAAAGCTGTGGATAAAACAGATTTTTCCAACTTGTGAAGATTTGTGATTTTTGGCAGTTGTCACACTATATTGAGACAGAAAGGAGGCACACCAAGGTATGGAAGGGGACACGGGAGACTGATAGCCAAGAAACACCAGAATGGATTTGCTGGGCACAGGAAGTCACCCTGCCACATCTTGGGGGCACCACAGCTGGAGCTGGCTGTCCATGCTCTGTGTAAGGCACAGGGACACGTCCCTCTCTCACTCAGACTGTAACTGGAGGAGGGGAGGTGACTGTTGCGACTGTTACCCTCCCCGTTCACACTACTTTTCTGTTTCCCTATTAAAAAAACCAAACCCAGAAATGCCAGCACCTGAGGAACAACAGGAGAGGTGGGGAAGCAAATGACAACTGTTCCCATGATGAGGTGAACCAGGTTTGAGGGCGGAGGAGAAATTGGGCTGCCTCCATCCATGCCTACCCAAAGCCATGTCCCATAGTAGGGTCCCTGTCGTAGGAAGCATCCGTGGAACGCAGCGCACAGGGGTCTCTCCCAGGCTGCCATCCCTACACCCCTGCCTCCAGGCGATTTTCAGCCATGGACTAGTTCCTCCCTGTAGCACCATTCCCACTGCAGACACAGCACCAGAGGCAGGGTGTTAACTGGCTGCAGAGGCAGAGCAGCAAGCCAAAATCAGAAAACATCAGCTAAAAAGGGCACTCCTCCTCTTTCAACATCCCCATTGCTCCCTACAGGAAATCCCTTACAGACCTGTGTGTGTCCCTGATGTCCCTTTCCTGTGGGATGCTGACAGAGATGAACATGAGCTAGTGCAGAAGGAGGAGAGCTTCTTCCAACACCCTGCTGTACTGGGTGTTGGAGACATTCAAGACCTCATGTCTCAATGACATGAAAGGATCTCATTTCCCCTCAAACGGGTGGTGTTTCTCTTTATCCCAAAGGTTATAAACATGCAACTCCTAATGATGTTTTCTAGATCTTCTTTTCACTGACATAGAGAAGAGACATCCAGAGGGAACAGGGGATTGGATAACTATTCAGAAATACCCCCTGGATTTTGGTGAAGCTGTCCTCCTAACAGTCAAGGCACTCTATTTGTTCGCAGTACCTTTGCCAGAAAAAGGGACTTCTGTGGCAGAGGACAAGCCCAGGGGAGAATCTCATCCCTCAACAGTAGCCCTAATTATTGCAAAGATGCTGAGGGGTTAAAAATAAACAGAAAAAAAAAATCTTGCACAAATTCCGTTTGATATTAGTCCTATAAATAATAAAAACTTCATATAGGTCTTTCACAATACCATGCTTTCATCCCAAAAACTCCTTTCTCTTCTTTTTGAGAGGAAGCAGTTATCTTTGGTTCAGGTTATGGGGGAGGGGGAGATAAAAGCAAGCATGTTCTGTGGGGGGAAACCAGTAGCATATTTCTAGTTATCTAAGAATTTAATGACAATTAAATTCTAAGGGATGTGACAGAAGAAGAAGAAAGAAAACACAAATCAAGAACAGTCGAAATTAAAGGTAGCCTGACATCTGGAGGATGCCAAGTGTTTGCAACGCATCTGAATGCAGCAGCTGGCAACACCTCTGCAGGACTTCGCTGCAACCATGCCTCCTGCAGTGATGTCCTCTTGGAGTGCTGGGTGTTCCTTCCACAGGTTCACCAGCACTCTCCAGGGGCTGGCTGCAAGATTAGTGTAAGGAAACCCGGCGTGATGGTACGTACTAGTAGGACAGTGTTAAACCCCAGTAAGATTAGGAGGCATATTCATTCTCTATCAACTCTAGCTACCAAGAAAAGAAGAGAAACCTCTAAATTAGACAAGTCAAATGGAGAGAGGTAGTGCTTCCATCACAGGGTGTTCACATTGCCCTGTCTTTGACTGCACTAACAGCCCTGGTGCCCAGCCTAGACCACTTCCCTTCTTCCTGGGCTGCAGAGCTCAGCCAGGCAGCTCCCACTCCACACATCTTACACGTGAACCACATCCTTGGGGAAAAGCTTCCCCCCACCAGCACCAGCAGCTCGACATCCCAGCCAACATTTGCCCATTCTTGGCTGTACTGGCCGTGGGTGAATGCTCCCTCACAAGCCCACCACCACCTCTGACAAGCACCACCAGTCCTGGGTGGTCTCACAAGCACAGAGGTCAAAAATTAACCCCTGGAGGTATTTCAGAGCCCAAAGGAATCCCACCCAGGGTGAGCTCACCCATCTGCTGCACCCATAGCCCTGTGTCCCACCTCTGCTAAGACCAGGGCACCAGCAGCATTCATAACCCAGAAGCAGCAGCCATGGGATGGGATGGGCTGGGCTAAGGAGGATGCATTTTTCCAGGAAACCTTCAGAGCTGGCTAATCTCGCCATCACACATTTAGTCCTCCAAAGGGCTGTTAAGAACAAATGATTAACCAGACTCCCTAGGATGGCACATTTCTGGGAACTGGAGCCAATCTATCTTACAATTATAAAATGTCCTTAAAGGCCATGTAAGAAAAGATCAATGAAGCCATTGACACAGGTCTGAAAAGGAGCTTATGAACCACATCACTTATGAAGCTCTCTCTGGAGATTTGCATTGCTTCTGCTAGTGCTGTAGTATCTGTTCCAGACCAATACTCCTGAATTTTTTAATGTACCAGAAAGTATGTTACAAAACAACCCTTAAATCTCCAGCACAAGTAATTATATATATATAAAAAACCAAACCACCTGAAAGGTGTTCCAGGAAAAGGACGCTTTGCTTATTCATGTGACATTTGGATGGCAACATCTCGAGCCAGAAACTGCTCGATTTCTTCTTGGGTCATTATTTCAGATGCAGGAGCTGCTGCCACTGCTTCAGCTGGCGCTGGGCTCTTGCAGTTCAGGTTTGAGAAGGGGTTGAACCAGCCCAGGGAGAAGGCACCTCCAAACGCCAGCTTCATTCCTTCCCAGCCGCTGATCTTCTCCCAGGTTGGCTTCTGGTTTTTAAGTCGCTCGATACCCTGCAAGAAGAGAAGAGTTTATGGTCATCTCACAGCAGGTATTTGGGCAGCAGGAATTGTAGCACATGCAGAACTGCCTGCCTAGAGCCAGGCTGATGCTACTCCAGTTTAGTTAACAAGACAGACACTCTGCATCACTGAGAGTTTCATCTCCAGATTTAACAGAAAAACCCTCACACAAGATCAGATTCAGGACAGCCTGAATCTTCCTGATGTATTTTGGCATCAGTTGCTATTGATTTTTAGGGTATAGAGATGGCTTCTGAAAAGCCAGCCTTTTGAGAAACATGGGCCTCTTCTCACATAGCTTTTTGAACCCTTCCAAGGAGAGACAAAATACAGTTACAACTTAAGAGTTTCACCTCGTTTGGTCATTTTTTGCAATAGTTCAGACACAGACAAAATACTGCACCTTTTTCCAGTGATCAGCAATTTACCACCACCACATCTAGGCTAGAGACTAGAAGTTCACTCTGTGCCAGTTAAGAGCAAATATTTAAGAACACGTCTTCCATTTACCAAAGTGTCGAAGACAAATCACAATGCAAGCCAGATAACCTGCTGGAGAGGTGAGAAAATCTGTACAGGTTGAAGTGGAGGCTTCTAAATGGGACCAGAGCCTTGGTCAGTCACTATTCTGATACATTCTCCCTCCAAGAACATCACTTTTAGTAAAGCAAACATTTTGATTGCACTTAAAGAACAGATCCATCAAATTTAGGCAGCAACATTTTTTTCCTGGTAGTTTTCTCCATGTAGAAATAGGGAACTAAAATTTATTTTCCCTAATGATTTTCTTAAGGCTACCACTGTGTGAAATAGGGCACAGTTTTTGATGCCCATCTTCTGCATCATATAAGAGATCATGTCAGATCTGCAGCTGTGTATGATGCACTTGTGATGATATACAAGTGAACACACAGGAAGTCTGTTCTTAGAGAAGCAAGAATACTGGATCCAAGTTTTGAGAAATTCAAGGAAAGGAAAAAAATACGCAAATTGAGTTAAAACTCTAAGAAAGAACAGTTTTGGAAGAGCTAGATGAACAGTACACTTGTCACGTTCTAATTCTACAGATTTTTCTTGACAACACACAAAACATTGAAAGCTTTGCAGTGAGGGGAAAGGAATACACACAGCAGCTCAGCAGCACCACAGCTGCACTCGCTGTCAGCCTCACAAATAACACAACAGCAGCAGCTCAGTTTGCAATAACAGTGAGTTGGCACGAGCAGCCCCAGGAGAAAACACACCATAAACAGAAGCACTGCGTGCAAAGCTTTTGTGAACTCCATTCCTTCATTCATGCCCTGTTTCTCATGCTGAATTAACGGCAGTAAATGTGCAGAAAGGAATGATGCAAATGACCAAACTGGGATTCCTCAGGGTTCTAATTTGGGAAAAATTCAAGCCCTGAAGGACTTTGAATGCTAGGCACATGCCTGTGGCACCTCACTCTGCTCCCAAGCTTGCAAATGCACCATTTCAAGTACTCCAGGGAAAATCCCTTGCAGCCTCTGGTCCCCTGGGATGCTGCACTTGGTGTGCCACAGCCAGGGCCCGACCTTACCTCCCTGCTGGGCAAGATGGAGAGCAGCAGTTTGTGCACAGCACACCCCTTGGCAAAGTGTTCTAGCACTACCATGAGCTTTTCCTCCAGGATACTGCACTTCCAGCACCCAGTGGCTGTGCAACCAGGAGGCAGAGGCTTTGGCAGCCTCAAGGAGACCATCTTTGGTTGTGTGCTGTTCCTTAGTAAACTGCAGAGATTTCCTGTGTGTTAGAACAAACTGGCTGCACGCTGGAGCACGGCTGGAGCACTTACAGTGTGAGCATCTAGAGAGAAGGAAAACAAGTAGCACAGAGCAGGAGGAGAGACAGACAGCAGGCATTTAAACCCTTCCCTGAGAGCACAAGCTTCAATCCTGCCCACAGTCATTTGTGTAATCCGTTTCAATCCCTGCTGCCATCTAGACTGGGAATACAGATTTTGAACACTTCTGGGCAGCAGCCCCTCATTCCCTCCCCCCCAAAAACCCTGCTCACCTGCTCCTATCAGCATCTGCTAACCAAGGCAATAAGCAAGGTCAGGCTGAGGTTGTGCTAATGCCAGTCAGGGAGCAGTTCATCACAACAGCCAGGGGCATCCTTTCTCTCTCCCAGCCTGACCTCACTAATCTCTTCACAGCATGTATTCAAAATAAACAGAAGTTTTATAATTGTATCTTGATCTAATTTTGGCTGCTGGCCACACGGTCAGTAGGGCATGAGGTTATGCCTTAAAAAGAATCTAAGGGAGATGGAAGGAATGCACAGCTGTTGAAGACATTTCATTACTGTTAAATGAAACTTTAAAAAAATAAATATACTGACATAAACCTCTCACCACTATTTTAGAAAGTGAGAATTTTGTGTATTGAATTAAACCAATGCCTGTTTCTCTTTCCCATCATGCAGCTATTCCACTTAATAAACAAAAAAAGTGCTTAGAAAGGGTCATCTTTCCCTATTTCAAATCATGTTATTTTGAACCAATACTGAAAAGACATACACTGAGAAATAAAAAATACTGCACATTCCTCTTTAAGTAAGAGGCACAACATTGCAAACATGGGGACCAGTTAGACGAGGTTGACCTGTGACCACCGTGATGCTGTAGGATAATATCCTGTTTCTTCAACTACTACCCTTGGTATCTGCTCCTGCCCAGAGCCAGAGGAGGATGGTGGGCTGCATGGTCTGACCCAGAGGCAATCTGCAGGACAGCTCTTGAATGTTAGAAAAAATGCATTCGTTTCCTTCAATGCACTTTTAAGATATGAAAGGAAAGAGCAAACCAAAAAGACAAGCGTGGAGACAAACTGATGGTTAAGGAGAAGACATGAGAAGCATTGCCATTGGACAGCATGATTAAGGCAGAACTTGTCTTACAGCAGTTCCTTGCACACATTTCTGCATGGAGCACCACTTAGTTTTCTAAAGCAGAAATGCTCTGACTGAGTTTGTCCTTCAATTTCTCTTGACCACACTGAAACAGAACCAGCACCTGAAATCAGGTAGTCCTGACCATCAGCAAACCAGTAAGTCTGTCCTTCTCATATTAATACTGACTTATAGTACCATTCAAATTGCATCACACAAAGTCATACAGCAAGGGAATCTGACAGCCCAGGTTATCACCACAGAAACAACAGGTACCGCTGGCATTTCTGTGATGGTGCCTCATTTAAAAAATAAAATACACAATTTGACTGAAAGTATCAGTACTATATAATGCTGTTGAATAATCTGCACTTGGTTTGAAACAAGAAAAACTCAGTAGTTACACATTTTTGCACAATGGTCAAAAGGCCAGAACAATTTAATTAATCTTCCTCCAGAACACATATGTAATAAGGGTAATTAAAATAAACCCAGACTGGAATGTAGCATTTGTAATCAAAACACTTTTTGAAGCAGTGAACTATAGAGAGATGTGTTCACTAGTTAACTGCTTAGGTGACTGAAGCCTCTCCTCTCAATAGACCTGATTTTGCATCAAGGCAGCTTTAGGGCCAGATTCTCTGCCAGTTCAAATTATCACCTGCACATGTCGCACTGCCTGGACTGACCATGGCCGAAGATCCAGCTTAACTATTAAGCTGGGAGCATTCTCTGAGAAACACCATCACATACTCAATGCAGAGTTACAGCCTCTCCCAGCTGGTGAAATAAACCACTGATTAACAGATCAGTAAATTACCAATTAACTCACTTTTCAACTTAGAAGTTGAACACTGAAGTTAATTAACTCTTATATGCTTCTGCCTGCTTGCATACGGAAGTGAAAGTTCAGAAAACCATTACAGATTTTTCCCAAGATTTGGAGCGAAGAAAGAAAGAACAGGAAACAAGTTTTTGGAAAAGTTTTATTGCATTTGTTTTCCATATGGAAGCATTGACAGATTGAAAAGATGCAGCATTCACATTACTTCCAAAATGAGACATCCATTAAATTTTTCCTTCCCTGATTTCTCTCCCTTTCCCGGTGGCTTTGAAGCAGTCTAAACAGGTCAGTTTCCAAAAAAATATTTTAAACCAAGGAAAGAAAAGATTCCTTGGAAGTCACAAACACAGCTGATTTGTGTATTCCCCTTGTTTGCAATTCATTTGATGAGCCCATGGGAGTTGTGAATCAAAAACATAATAAAATTCCTGCCTCAACACAAGATGTTGTAATTAACACTAACAGTTGGAATTATGAATGGTTTAGCTCTACCCGTTTTTGGAATGCCTTCTGTCCCTCCCACTTTTCATCACCACACAGTTCATAACAGCATGCATGCTCCTTACCATAAATATTTCCCGGTTCCAAACCTTTACACATATATGTGTGTGTGTTTATGCACATACACATGTATGCATGAACAGGAGAAAAGATTCACAAAGCTCTAAACCAGGGCAATGCTAACAATATAGAATCAATCACCCTGGAACACTTACACATCCCATCAATATTAGTCTTTATAATAATCTGGGCATTCATGTCAGTTTTTCACGTTAACACTGTTTAGCAGGCATTGCTCTAACAAGTCATTTACCAAGACAAACACACACCAAAAAACATGATTCTGCTATTCTAAACACTTGAAAATTAGCTTGCTTTCTTTCCTGGAAGTGTAAGGCATGTAATAATCCAAACAGTCTTCTAAATCTGCCACAGTTATCCTAAAGGGGCAACAATTTCCTGCACACAAGGGAGGGAACAGATAAAATAATGCCAGAAAGATGGAATCAGTTCTGTGGCTGGAAGGAAAAAGGAGGGTGGAGTGGGAACTGGTGTTGGCAACGTTTAAGTACTTTAACTGTTTGTGATCACCAGGTCAACTGGCTCACTTGCCCTGTTGCCTTCTGGTCTTGCACCTTTTGGTACATGAAGTATCTGCTTCCCGTTCAAGTTCACTTAGGAAAGAGCAATGTGCTCCTTCAGGGAGTCCAGAGGTGTCTGTGTAGGGCTGTTGGCACTCACATGTCATCCACAGAGCTCATCACAGTCAGGAGACAGCATGAGAATTTGCTCAGAAGAGGTGGGTCATAACAGAGAAGAGAGGATCCCCTTCACATTAGTTATGCCATACAGAAAGCAGAGAGGAACAAATGCCAGTGAAGTTAATGTGATAAAAAAGAAAGGAAAAAAAGAAAAGAATAAAAAAAGCAGCAGCAGTTTCAGCCAGAGATATAGAATTATCTAAAATGGTGGAATACAGGGCTTTTTTTCTCCTCTGCAATTATCAGCCATTTAATAGACATAAAAAAAGTTCATTTTGCTTTTTGTTTTAAACATTCATGGAAAATTTGTAACAGTAGTGCTGTAATATGTTTCTATTTTAGTGGAAATGCTGGTCAGGAATTCCTCAGACCACATATTGGTACGGGTCTGCTTTTCCTTGGTCTGGTGTTGCGAATGGGCTAAGCCATGCTATAGAGAACGGATGGCCAAATACTGCTTTCATGTTCATCCATTTTGTTTTTTTAGCCCATCTTCTCTCTTCCTTTTTCAACTGTTCTATTCCCTGAAAACAGAAATATCACATTTTCAGTCAAATACTCAGGTTTTGTAGTTCTGGATTCGGGGAAAGGTCTACTCTCACTTACCCCTTATCCAAAGGACAGAGAAAATACAAATGCATCTCTACTGTCTTTCCTTTTCTTCTCACTGTTTTATATTTAAAAATACTACAGCTAGAAACTGTTCCTTGGAAATAAAATTGCTTTCAGACCCACATACTTCAGAACCATTTTAAGACTGCCATCCAATTGCCTCTGATGCCAATAAAAAAACCCCACTACTTAAAACCAAACAAAAAGTATGTGCTTTAATGGCTGAATGCATTATGTGCTAAACAGATGGAAAATTTTAGAAGAAACCATTACAAGCTTGCAGTTAAAAAAAAAAAAAAAAGATCAAAAAACCCCACAAACCCAAAGATAATCTCTGTAATGCTCCCAGATTCACCAAGCAAGTTCAGGAAGTGCCCATGGCTCAGTGTAGCTGAGTCTACCTCGTGCGTCTTCATGTATCATCATTAGAATCACTGCTAAAACATGCATGGGCTGACAGCAGGGAGAGAGGGTTAAATAAGATACTGATTTGAAGAAATCATTGGCATTGTTTAGTAAAGGTTAGAGGCAGAACAAAAACAAGCCATAAAGCAGTCAGCTGAAACATTCACTAGTTAAACATTAAAAAGAAAATAAAAATCCATATTGTGTCTGAAGCCCAGGAAGTGAATTTGGTCTTTCAGGAAAGCCATTTATGCCTGGCTGCCACAGAAGCACAATGAGTAAGAGCAGTCACTGGAGACCATCACTCTCCCATGGGCAGCAGCAGCAGCTGGCAGATCACCCAGTTCCTTGACTCTGAATCTTTTGCTATGTCAGGTTTCTCCTGACCTACATGTGTCTCCCACACTACACAGTAATGCACTGCTGTACATCTGTGTGCCTCAAAGTACTGATGCTGGGAGCTCTGATGAACACAGCATGGGTCAGCTGCAGGAGCTGTGCTGGTAAATGTCACCTCCAGAGACAACAGCAAAATAGCAGGGTCCCTTCAGATAGAAAGGAACCACCCTGGCAGGACAGCATACTCAAGAGGAGGAATGAAGTCTCCCAGTGACTGGAATAGAAAGGTGAAAAAAGGGAAATACAGCCCTGTTTCTAAATGTAAATTAGAACACTGCAAGAGAGCACACCAAGAAGCATTCCACGTGGAAATATTCCTCTGCTCAAAACAGACTGCTTGCATACAGCTAGCTCAATGCTAGCAAACCAACAATGAGACGTTCCATGGAGCAGAATCCTTACTGGAACATATTAAATTAAAATCCTTACTGGTACATATTGAGTACCACCCAAAAATAAAAACCCACAACCCAACAGGGGAAGACCATATTCCATTCCTTTACTTTAGAATGTGGCATTGTTCCTTTATCTATGAGTTCCCAGAATTAGACTGGAAGGGAAAATCTGAGGACTTATTTGGGTGACCAGCCGTAGGAAGCAGTTTCTAAAAATTCTTGACAGGTTCCAAAGATAGAGAAATTCAAATATGATTTCACAGGCAGCATTGCTAATTTACACACTCGCTGATGAACACAAGCTCAGCAGGATCTGTACCATACTGTACTTTTTCTTGGGGCTCTCCCCATCAGAAGCACAGTGAAGTCTATCTCTGAGCACAGACAGGTGGAACATCAGCCTCTTGCAGAAGCCAAGCATTAAAGAAAGCACTGCAAAAAAAGGTGCAGAGCAATGGGCTCCTACAGCATATAATTCCAGTCACAGCTCTCTGACAGCAGCAAAAACACCTACTGTAGCTTCAGCTGGCCATGGGCAAACAAGGGGAAAGAAACCTAAAGGAGGCAGGGGAGGAAAGAAGAGTTGTCACTCTTTTAAAATGATCACTTCTCTCCAGCCACTCTGGTTAATTCAATTACCTGAGCATGCTTGGTGAAGAGTGGAAGTATTCACAAGTGTGGGAACACCCCCAGGAGTCACCAGCTCCATGTTTACAGAAGGGGGCAAATACATGGATTTAGGACTGTAATATTACTCTATAATCTCTACTATGCCATCTTCAAATTAGGGATGGCTAGGTGGATTTGTAGCAGACTGTATCCAGCAGGCTTCCATGAGCCTACTCTGCTTGCTTTTCTTTTTCCCTCTGGAAGGAGTTTTTCAACTGTTGAACAGGTAGCTAAGGCTGGAAAATCTTCTAGGCTAAAAGAAGTGTGTGTGTCTGTTTGTGTGTGTATTCCTCCCCCAACCACTCATCTTGGCTTTCCAGCACATAAACCTGTGAACAGTGACAACCAGGACATACAGTTGAATTTCAGACAATACCAGTGTAAAAGCACTTCATTAAAGGAAAAAGGTTCTCTAATCCACAGGGACAAATACTCTCTACAGAGAGGTTACCTATGCCTACCTAATGGGAGGTCCTGTCAACACAGCACCCCAGGCAATACACAGGGGTGTACTTCCCACTACTTCCCACAGGAACCCTCAGAGAGCACCAGCCAGCACTGTGCTAGCTCAGCTCTGCTACACTGGACCTCTCCTCAAAGGGTACCTGGGACTCCCTGAGCCATGAGGTAAAACCCAGCACTGTTTGTACAAATGGTGAGAGACAGGGTGAAGGAGAGAGTGCGAGACACCCACCGTTTCATCAGTGCAGATGGAGTGTACTTGGGTCCCAAACATAACTGAGGTGAAGATGAGAAATAGGAGAGCCTCAAAACACAAGAGGATGAGTAGAATCACTGTAGTTGGTGGAGAGAAGGAACTACATTCTGTGAAGACAAAACAATGGAGTTGGAAGGGTAGACAGCAAGTAATGCACCAGCTGCAAAAAACCTGCTAAGCCACAAGTTTCCCCATACCCAAACTATCAAATTATATACATTCCAAGAAAGATACACAGAGAAGCTCTGACATTCAATTATAAAATGATCACTCCCTCAAAATTAAAAAAAAGTTTAAAAAAACCCACCAAAAGCCCTGCAACACTTCAAGATTGCAACTTTCTTTTCCACTTTGGTGTTTCCCCAGCACACTGACTAGGCCACCATTCTCCTCTGTTTCACCTGGAGGCTGTCTCTTAAATCTTAGACTTAACAGATTTTCCACAGTGATAAGTCCATTAGAAATCTCAAGCTGGCACTCAGGACATGGGCATATGTAGCACCAACATAAAACCAGGGTGTGCTATCTTTTGTAACTGTTCTAAGCCGTAACTTAAAGAAGGTCAGATTAAACCAAGTTCCTATTTTTCCCTATTCTCAGTAGTGCAAATTCAAGCAAGAGCTGAAAAAAACCTCAAGAAGATAATTAGAAAGGAGGAGCAGAAGAAAGTAGTCTTACAGGGCCAACGTCATAGTTGAGTGCTGTAAATGCCAGAACATCTCCAGATTTTTCTAAAATCTAAGACTCTCACCAAAAGTCTGTCTTTTTCTAATGAGATCTTAGGCTTAAATGGATACACCATAATCAGAGAGTGCCACAATCTGCACAAACACATGGCAGCTGGAACAACATATCCATCTCTCCTAACAGCTCTGTTCTGCCACTTAAACATGGGACAGGCAGGAAAGTGTTATGAAAGTGCTTTCCCCACAGGAATAGGCTCTGAGAAAGGAGATAAGGGAAACTATATTTTGATAGATCCTTCCCTTCTGGCCCTGGCCGCTGCAGTCAAATGCAGATGTTCCCAGTGACAGCTGTTTTATAAAGTTTTGAAGTGCAAACAACCTTGTCAAATTCAATTCCTATGTGAATCCTGTGCAGTACTATGAACTAAAACCAGTCATTATACTGAATACCACTACTGAAATTCCAAGGAAAAAACTCCTCCTTTTCCAAAACAACTCACAAGCAGTACATGTGCACACACATGCTTTGTCACCTCGCTGTTCAACTCAGCATTACACTGAGGATTTCCTATATCCATTTGTGGTTTAGGAACATAGACTGACTGACTGTAAAAATGTACTCACTGACTACTTCAGAGTGAATGCCGAGGTTTTTGGTTTCGCTTTTTTGAGCTGCTTGGGCTCTGTTTTTGGTTTGCTGGGTTTATTTTTTTCTGAGGAAAGGAATTGTTTGTTCTTGTGAGGGTGGATTTTTGGATCTGAGCTAGCATGCTTTCCTGGCAGTCTTGCAAGAATGATTCACAGTAACCTTTTAAAAAAAGCATAGACATTCTTCTTATCTTTTGCTGGCATTCAGGAAATTAGTGCTGTGTTCATGTCAACAGTAGGTTATTGCACACATACTCCTTAGGTGTCTTCACATATCAGCTTTTCCTTAGGCACTATCAGCTTTAAGTTACAACAGGAGAGATTTCAGGACAGAGATTCCAGCAGGTCAAAAAGAATTATGAAGTTCCAGGACTGATCATTAAAAAGACCAAAAAAAAAATACAGATAGCATAGCAGAACCTTGATAGCATTCTTCTGTAACAAGCAAATTGCATTTTAAGTTCTTATTCAAAGGATAATCTGTTATTTTTATAAGGTATTTTGTTTATACTCACTTGTCCAGTCTTCTTCAAAGCAGTACAAGAAGTGAAATCCCACCATGATTAGAGCATGCAGGGAAATCAGTGCTATATACATCTGCAAAATGAAGGATGTAGTACAGGTACCAAGTGAGTTCAAAGACCAATATGCCAAATCTTCCCAACAATTTATTTAAAAGCATAGTGCTAATACTCCAAAATAAAACCAAGTCACAAAACAACTCCAAAAACAAACAAGCTCTCCCATCTCCCCTGAAAAAGCACTATCAAGCTGGCAAATGCCACGACTACACAGACTCATCCTCTGCTTACGAACAGCTCTGAGCGAACACAAGGCAGACTGCTGAATTCAACGCCAGCTGGATCCCAAACCCACCCTCCTGTGTCCCACAGTGGCCTTCCACACAGCTTACTGGCCTTACCTCAGCTTTCTGAGTACTGCAGGACTTCCAGGAACAGTAACACTGATCAAGTGTTACTTGTACAGGACACAAGTATCCTGTTGTCAAAGCTTACATCCTCGCTCTTGACACCAATACAGCTTCCCAGAGAAACAACAATCTGTTGTCCAGTATGAGGTTCAGAAAAATGATACATTTTTTTTTAAGCAGTACTTTCTCCTTTGTATCCAGCCAGTGGCCTGGAAAGCTTCTCTCAGGCTTTAATACTTTGTACTTAATAATTTTCGGTTTAAACGAGGTCTTAGTTTTGTAATAAAAACTGTGTGTAACAAAAAGAACAAAAGCTATGTGCAATGGTATGCATAGATTAGAATTTACTAAGACAGCCTAAAAAAATTACTCTTCTGAACTTACAAACTCTGACAAACATAGGCAGATAGTAGAAGTGACAGAGACTTTGTAACAAGAAACACCTCTGGAAGCAGTAAAAGGCAATAGGGGAGCATTCTGGTTTTCCTCACAAGCTGAGCATGCTGCTGTTCTTTCACTTCCTCATGTGCCAAAAAGAATATCCAAGAACAAAACCAGCCACCCTTATTTTGTTTCTCTCAACCAAACTAGGTCTTAAATACAGTCTGCTTAAAAGTGGGTATCAAGTTTTAATAGAAACTGAAATCCTTTTGAGAGGACTAGAACACCTAGCTCACTTCTCAAGGTAAAAAAACAACCCATTTGCTCATAGGAAAGAAATGGAATTCATTTTGTTCTGTAATCCACATCTTTGGAAATCACACCATAGAACACTAAGTCTGTCATTTAACTGCAAATCTCCTCATTTCTGCTTAGTAATATAGGAACATACTTCCTCAAACCTACAGATGTCTCAAAAGATTTATTAATAAAACAGAGCCTGAAATCCCTGAAACTCAGCCTTGTAATGTTCACTCTACTCCCACGGGATATTTGCAGTTCACTTTGATGAAACACATTTCAAACCTTCCAGAAATACCCACTGTTCAAGTCTGTACTCCTGTTTTCTTACTCACGATGCTACAGATATAGTACAAGAAGTCAAGCACCTCCTTGGTTTTCAAGTCCAAAAATAAACCACTTGCAATTAAAAGGTGGATAATTCTTATCCCAGGGGATACAGACTTCCCACTCCCTCCCTGAGATGTGGAAACAGCTCTTATTACATGATCCCACACAGATACTCCTCCAATTATAACATTTAGGACCCCTGCATATGGCCTGGGACCCTACCAGCCACTGTTTGATGTAAAAGGATGGCCCCTCCCTCAAAGAGCTCAGCACCACAATACACTACTCACATTACAAAATAGGTGCTGAACAACCATCAATACAAACCTCAAAAACCCCTGACAAATGCTTCCTGTGATGCCTTTTCCCCATTGCTGTGGACGGATGGGTGGGTGGGGGGGCAGTGTTCCTAATTACTGAAACAGAAGCCTACAGCAGGTCCCCATAAAGTTCTTCCAAAACACGAAGGAAGAGAACACCAGCCCTGGGAGCTGCTTCACCAACTATGCACTGCATTTCAGCACTTCCCACTGGACAACCTCAAGCATCACCTGCAAAATACTTACTGTAAACAGTACAAAGTACTTCTGGTTATTCTCTCCTACACAGTTATTGACCCAGGGGCAGTGATGGTCCATTTTCCGAATGCACCTCTTGCAAACACTGAAAGAACACAGGTCTTTATTAACAGCACTTTTCATTTCAGGAACACAAGATTCTACAGGGGTTCTGGGGATACAGAAACTCAGGAAAAGACTCAGAGGTCAAATCTGAACATAAAAGAATTTACTTGCTACCGTATTTATATTTGTGGTTTGCTTACTTGACTAAGCCTGCTCAAAATGAACCATACAATACCAAACCACCACTGCAAAAATTATTGCCACACATCAGTGGTTCTTTCCAAAATATGGTTTGAACAATACATTTGGGCAGATGGAAAAAATCTATGATTTTGTTTACTTTTAATCTATTTGGCCTGCAAAAATGTCCACAGATTAAAACCAAACAGAAATCACAAAGATATAAAAGGTAGTAATGAATAAAAATACTTTTCAGAGTTGCTAACAAGAGACTAAGGTTTATTTACCAACATTTGCTGGTAGTAGGAACTTGCAAAAAAAGAAAATTACATAAGGCATTAAAAAAGGTTCTTGACATCAAGGTAAGCCACATACTAGCAGAAAATGGCTGTGGCAGCCAGTCAGGAAGACAGTACCACAATATACATTTCAGGTGAAATTAGATGTTAAAGCACTTCACAAAACCAGACTAATAAAATCAAAATTCAAATTCTTGCCAGCTTGTAAATTGTGGCTAGAAGTCAAATAATTAAAACATTATTACTTTGTCTGAACATCATTCTCTTGCTTAGTCAGTAACTGCTTCAACTCACATAATAAAGAAAGTCTTTTTCTCTGCTGGTTTCTCATACGATAGGAGACGAATGGCAGTCAGTCTCCTGATACCACATTGTACAAACAAGCACAGAAATCAAATATGAAAAAACACAAAACCCCAAAGCAAACAAACAACAGCCCCAGAAAGGAAACAGCCACTCCAGAACAATTCTGGCAGCAATGAGACAGAAAGGACTAAGCGCTCTGCTAATTTTATTTTTCTTCTTATAACAAAAAAGCATTTTGACCTTAATATAAATAACAAACTTCAACACCCAAACACTTAAGGGAAACTCAAATGAAAACATAAACATGTTCTTATCAGCATGTATGGATAAATAATAGAAAACCTCTCTGTCAGAACAGCCTTTCACTCACTTTAATTGGTGGGAAGGGATAATCCCCAAGGATATGTGCTATGCTTGAAAAACAAATGAATTGCTATAGGCCTGATCCTAAATGAAAGTCCAGGCAGGCAAGCCCCAGCCTCCCAGCATGAGGCCAGATCAGGAGGAGCTCCTTCTCCTCAGGCAAACCTGGGTGCCCTACCACTTGTCAGCCCCACTTGCAGTGGAAAACAAGAAAAGCCTCATTTTGCCAGAACAAGCAACTTAAAATTATTTGGAGCTACGTGGGGACTAAAATCAGCAGGTACAGTAAAAGCAGTTTATTTGCCAGATAATGTACTTTGTAAGGCAAGTATCTCTCATTGTGATTAAAAAATAAGAAGGGGTAAGGTGAGGAAGGTGGTGAAGGAGGAGGATGCCTCCCTGTGTGCAGGTGTGCGCACACTTCCCTTGGGCTCTGGCAGAGGTGAGTACCCAAGCAACCCTCCACCTGCTCCTGCTTCCCCAGAGGGACATCCTCAAGCCAAGCCACAGATGTGAAAGAGACAGAAGAGGAGGCCGGGAGGGGAGTTTTATTCCATGTACACTTCCAAAAACAGCTGAGTGACAGGCAGAACAGGAAGCTAGGGAAGCTAGCTGGTGGAAAAGGAAACACAGAAACCACAACTAAACACTACAGGGAGCAGGGATTTCCCATACTCAGACACTTTCCCCCACTCAACCACCTAGCTTCCAAATACCGGCAGGAATAGTTTACCGGGCACAGGGGACTCACTAAATAGCACATTCATCAAAAACAGCCTGGTCCCTCTGGCATACAGCCAGCAGTATCTCCTGCTGATGCTCAGGTCCAACCTTGATGTGTTAAAGTCTAATAAGTCTCCCTAAGCCACAAAAAAAAAAAAGTTTGACTGAAGATTCTCAACATCATCAGTGCTCAGTGGATGCCCTTCCCAAATCTTGATGTCTGAAAATTTATCTTAAAGGACAGAAAAAAGGACCATGCTGACAAGGTTCTGTGTTTAGCCAGAGTCTTTTTCATTTACCTACACTGTGAGTCATCATCAAGACAGCATTTTAGATGTGAAGTTTCATTCATAATTGAAAAGCTGTCAGAGGGGATTTTACAGTAGCATTAATAAGTGATAGGCATGATCACATTGCTCCTGCTGCATAACCAACTCCTGATTTTCATTAAAATTAAAAAAAACCCAAGAAACAACAAAAAAGAAAAACACTTGCAAACTGAAGCTCTGAAAACAAATATGAAAAGAGCAAACAGCAGGACAAGTTTGCTCAGCTCATTACCATGTATTTCCCTCCCCACAAGACCACTGCAGCACTAGCCCAGGTACAAGCTCTCCCTGTATATGTTGGTTGTTGATTAGGTAAGGAAGTGACACCAGTGCAAACTTGTTAACTACTTACTGGAAAGCAGGTTCACTTGCTCTAAAAGCAGAAGAGAATTTTAGGAAGTAGTTATATTTTTTGCTCACTGCTTTTAGTACTAAAAAGCTCACTACCAGTTAGTCTCTTCCAGGAAGTTTATCCTACCAGAAAAAGAAAGGACATGACAGATCAGTAGGCATACTGATCTATCACACAGCACAAAGTCACAGTCACTCAATGAAAATGTGGAAGTCTGAACTCTTAAAAAATATATACAGTTACCTGCACATCAGTTTTAACTTAAATATCACTTCTAAATAGAATACATGATTAGACAAATGGGTTTGTGAACAAAAACAAAAATGGAAAAGACACTGACCCTTTGGGAGACATTTTATGGATCTCTATGCATTTTGGTATAGAATGTCTCTTTTCAACTCATGTTTACATGAAAATTTATGGAATGTCAGTCTGGAACCAAGGCAGCACTCAAAAATTTTAAGTGTTTCCCACTTTGCACAAAGTAGCCCCAGCCTCCTATATATGGAAATTTGTCAGAAAAGGTATGAGATTTCTTCTGAGAAGCTTAATGTGTCTGGTACTACTGGCAATAGAATTTGTATGCTAAAATTCCTCAACTGACCCACTCCAGTGGGTCCAATATCAATTGGTACAATCAACTGGGACTCCAATATCAAGGCACACTGGTGAATTACTCTTGAGGTCCTGATGAAACAGCCACCCTCAGAAAAGCCTTTACCTGCAGTGATGTGCTCTGTCGGGTTTGATGCTACAACACTTTGGGCACTTGTAAACCACCTGTCCTGGCTTTAGCTGTAAACTCTCGATGAACTCTTTTGTGGCATTACCTTTGGGTACAGCACCCTGCAGGAAGAAATAAACAAACCAGGAGATTAACTTGTGGACATTATGGCTGCTAAGAACAACAGGATGACTTAAAACTATGGGAGGGAAAGGAAGGAAAAGAAATAAAAGCTTCCCTAAAATCAACGGAGTTTCAAGAAGAGCAAGAAGATTCAGAAAAGAAATTTAAATGTGGTCTTAAAATATGGAACCACATATTCACATATAATTTTGGTAGGGCTTTTGTTGTTTTTTTTTTAAACATCAATAAACCTCCACTTAAGCAATTAGTCTTTTGTAGTCCTACAGTAACCTTAAAATATTTAAGAATCCTCATCCCTCTTTTCACATCAACAAATTTATGTCAATGTTTCCTATCACAAAGTGACAACTGCAGATGTTTTATGCCAGTAGAAGCAGCTTCTTCTGAAGTATCATTGTGTACACTAAGAGTTGCTGGTAAACAACTCATGTATTTATAGTTATGCTTCCATTGTGTATTTGTTATTTAAATCAGGGTTTAACATTCAAACAGTGAACACGAAGAATTGTCACACTGAATAAGACCAGGTAAAACATTTTAACTATGCAATTTCCACTCTAAAGTACATCTTTTAAATGGGTAACATACTGCTGCTACAGGAGCCCAAGTGCACGAGTTTCCTGTCTTTATAGGGACAAAAATTTGCTCAAAAAAACCCCAAACCCAAACCAAAAAAACTTCCTCGGCTCAAAAAAAAACACCCAAAAAACCAGCCATGAAACATGGTGTATGAAATCCCTGCTGGTACATTGGGCACAATTACTTCTGGTCATTCATGGCATTTTTATTGAAATAAAACCAGACATGTAATATTTTTATAGATTTCTAATGGAACAGTCTCCTTTTACTACATCTATACAACCTCCTAACAGCAATAAACAGGAATGATACACGAGTGAGAGAACTGCACATTGAACCAGTAGTATAAGGCTTTTTTAAGCAGTCTTGGCGGGGGGGGGTCCCACAAAAGCTCCCAACAGGCCTGATTAATTTAAAAACTAATCAAAACCAAAACTAATTTCCACAAAATGCTACAATTCATGTTCTCTTACTTCATGAGTATGCAACAAACCTCAAAACTTTAGGAATGTTTTTAGCAACGACACATTGGAAGCAGTTCCTGAAATGCAGGACACATGCTATCAATTGTGAAGAACGGAGTTGTTCATTTATTCATAATAAGAACTCTTGTTTGCCTTGCCTTGCTTGTTTGCCTCAGCAGTGCTTTCTGTTTCACTCTGATCCTACATATGCCACTGGTTCCCCAGGTCCTGGAAGCTTCCTTAATCCCAGACTCACTGTCTGCCAGATGTTAGTGCATCCCCTTTCTGTATCTTCCCTCCTGCATTTTATTTAGCTGAATTCCTCATTAAAAAAATGAAACAAAATCCCACTGGTTCTCCATCCACATACATAAATCCCACCTCACACTAGGAATTAACAGATCTTTTCCCAATTACTCTCAGCAGAGATTGTATCTGCTTCTCCAACACTGCTTGCCTAGCCCATATCGAAATACAGCTTTTGTTTCACAAGAGCTGCTGCTAACTCTGCAAAATTTTCCAGTGACCTGAAGGTCCCTAAACATAAAAATCACACAACACAATAATTAGCAACCAGCATTAGGATACAAACTATCTAACAAACTGCTGCAATCCTCTATTCCCGAGTCCAGTGATCAGAAGTTTCAGAGGCTAAGCTACTGCTCACACTTCTGCACAGCAGCAGTAGCACTCAATTCAACAGTCTTTACCATAAATTACAAGATTACCCCCAAACAAGCCATTTCTGCAGTTCTGTGGCTTCTGGGAAGAGCTGGAATCTAAGAAACAAAGATTATACTGAAGTCTTAATGGCACTTAACAAGGTTTCAAGGGGGAAATAACATTTGGAAGGGACAGAATATCAGAGGCACATCACCACTCCCAATAGCAACATTGGTGAGGAAGGAGACAGAAGTCTAAACTTGTCTTTTCTTCCACTGACTAGTGGAAATGGGGTTTTGAACTGAGTCTACTGTCCAGAGGTTATTAAACAAAATAAACCATCACACACCAATCAGAATTAGCATCATGGTGCTAAACTTTGTCACAAACTGGAAGATGAGAAAGCAGCAGATCTGATCTCTCAAAGCAATGTCCTCAGGATACATACAAGGGGATCTCACAATTCTGATGCTTCCCAACTTGCCTAAGAACTGCCATCTCTTAGCATGCTCAGACCGTATTTATTTCAGCATTGTCCAATACACTCAACAAAACCAGCAGAATGAGAGATGGTAACACATCTTTTCAAAACGACACGTGTTCTGCTCTGTTCTGCTGAAGCAGTACTTGCCAAGGCAGACAACCAAAACCAGCTTTTCCAGCCTGCCTGTTTGTCAAGACACAACAAGCCACAAACACGGGATTTGCCACTGGAGAGAAAACAGCATCAGAGAGAAACATTCTCCTTCCCAGTGCAGCAAGAGGAGCTGCTCACACAGGAATCTAACGCTGGGTCCTTAACTTTGCATCCGACTTGAGTGGGACGAAAAATTAGCATACCACTCAGCAGGCTGACACAAAAAAGTTATTTAAATCTGCCACTCACTCAGAAACTGAGTTACCCAACATCTAGCAGACAAGAAAAACACCGCCTGTTTCTTTCCGAGACACACAGAGAGAGGTGTATACTTACTGGATCTGTCAGCATAGCACGAAAATGTGAAGCCAAAGCGAGGAAAGCCAAGGTGTTGAACAGTGTGCCATTGATGACACTATAAACATAATCTCTCGATGGAACTAGCATGACAAGAAGGACTACAAAGTCGGCATAGAACACCAGCATCCAGGTAACGACAGCACATGCAATACCACAGCCATCTCGAATAAACCACATTGTTCCCAGGGAAGCGCGGCTAGGAGGTGGAACACACTTTTCTGGCTGGAGGTATTCAGGTATCCTTTCAATATCTCTGAAGCGGTGGACTGGAGTAATCATCATAGGCTATTATGTCCATACTTGCATCTGAAAGAGAGTCAGAAACAGTGCTCACTGCTCTGCCAGACATCCAGACCTCTGTTTGTATAATGGCATGGTCATCACATGGGAAAGTTGCAGAAAGCAAAATGAGAAAGCAAAAAAGGTAAATAAATCAAACACAAAATAATGGATTGGGAAACCACACTCTTGTGCTTATCGGAACACTCCTTACTCAGAAGACTCTAAGTGCTTTTAAGAAGTGCTTAATTATACACTAGGTCTACCTGTGTGCCACCTACACCTCCCTAAGTGGAAAGGCAACAAGCATTTTAATGAAGAAAAAGTCATCAGGTAGGAGCCAGCAGGAGCTGTCACAACACGAACGGAAGCAAGAACTCAGCACTGTCATGGGAGGGGAGAAAAGAAAGTTCTGGCACAGCTGGCAGGGTCCCTTTTTGCTCCTTCAGATTTGGGGAGGAGAAGGGTCTTTCCTACACATACTGGGAAACCTAGCAAGTGGAAGAGGTTTCCTTTCTCCTTACTCATTGACTCCCAGCTTTGGGGTAAAAGTGCAAAAACAAACACCTGTACAGTTAGATTTACAAGAACTGATTAAAACGCAACCCAGAAAAGATCTTGACAGGAACTTCTAGTCTTGGTTGGAGGAATAAATTTTCCAAGAACAGCTGTCTCTCACCTTCTCCTCTGGCCTCACATCCCCAATGGCATTTGTTTTACCTCCCCTTCATGATTTCCAGCCAACTCCACTCTACTGGAGCAAGAGCACCATCACTGACCCTGTCCTTCTCCTCTCCAGCTCTGCAGACATCTTGTCTACCAGAGGGTAAGATCCATCTTGGAACCAGGAACAGTAATGCTCCAGGTATGTGCCATGCTTGTGTAGTTCCAATGTAACTCTTACCAAATACAGGCATTTGAGAAAACAGAGAAGGTGCTCCTAAGTCTTTGGCAAGGGATCAATCCATCTGCACTCAATCCATCCACCACTCAATGTTGGAGCACACCTGGAATGCTACACTTTGAAAACAGCTCTTTACACACCCAGCAACCTTTTCCAAAGACACTTCTACGCAGAGTATTTGCTCAGTGCTCTAAACACTTCATAACACTATGCCTTCTAAAGACACATCTTCTACAAAAATGGCTTTGATAATTCTACTACCAAATACACTGAATTGCATATTCCTGAATGGAAGGTATCAGCCTCCTGCTATTTCAAAATGTAAGGCTTATTCTCATGGCTTTGCAAAAAAGAGTGTTCATTATGCCGTTTAAATTCAGAGAAAATGTTCACCACTAATTGTGTTTTCAGTCAAAAAAGTTCACACTAAAGCTATTTTTGTCTTTAATTGTTTAAAAATGGATATATTTTAGAGAAAACATAGTGAGAGAATTGCAGAAATCCCTAGGACTTCAAACTTTTCTCCAAATGTTATGGCTAAGTTCTGCCAAGTACAAGAAGAAAGCTCTACTCCGCCTAGCACCAACGTAAATGGAGATGTTGCAACAGGGAAGGAGACGATAGTTTACTTTTCAGTTGTTATTTTAAGAAGACCAAATTCATAAGAGGACAATTATTCTTTCACAGCCAAAGAATAAGGTTATTAATGAGCAGGATGATTAATTGCGTTCAAGCACAGAAGTGACAAGCTTTGTGCCCCTGAGTGCAAGGGACACGAAGAGAGGTACTGGAACTGCTGTGGCCAGAGTGAGAAGCAAAAGCCAGGAGCACAAACTTCCTAGGTGCACAGGAGCACATGAACTAGACTACTTACAGTATTTGTTTTCTAACACAACTTGTATAAATAAACTAGGAGAATTAGGTATTTTCTTATCTTTCCACTTTGAACATTTAGTATGCTGCCAAGCTGTTTTAAGATGATTTATGAATCTGAAGAAAGTCACGTGGATTAATGTTAAAGTATCAGTCAAAATATCAGTCTTTTGTTTATACACACATCACACAGAACAGAAATATCAAGATGAAAATGTCCTTGTGAGGATGTCATTTACTATGGCAAGAAAAAAGCCCACAACACAAACCCCACTCCTCATTCACAAAATTCACATAACACATTGTAATTACTCTGTATTTTAACTACAGCTATAATTTAGCCTCATGATTCCTGATATTTAGGAAGACAAGCTATGTCATTTTCATAAACAGTGATTAACCAAACAATCTGGCAGTCTAAGTTCAGATAAATCTATACCTACTAGTACATGCATACCTTTTCTCCCGTTTTTCACAATTTCTGTAAGGACAATTATGTATTCATACACTCACACAGACTTATTTCTAAGTATTTCTAAGACTTAATTCTTCCACTCCCTCAAGGAAACAGGTTAACCTTCACTGCGTTGTTTAACAATCTTATTAAAATTGCTATGCTTGTTTGCCAGCTCGAAATAAAACTGACATAATTAAAGACTCACACCTGACAACTGTGTTTAGTTGACAAGAACATCACATTACATTAAAAAGCAAGAAAGAAAACTGTAATTTAGGTGTTCAATTTTCTATTGAAAGTTTAGACTTGACACATCAGGTGCAGTTAACCAGCTGGGACAGTCCTGAGCACTGACTCTCAGAATTTTTTGCCTAGACTCTGAGCCTTTTTTTCCCCCTAAGGTTTTGTATCCCAAAGCAAAGGAATCAAATAGTCCTAGGAAAAGCAAATTCCTATTTAACAAAGGAATCAGTTTGACAAGTCACCTTAAGGTCAGTACTAGCAAAGACTGACTGAAAGCTGAACAAATACACAGTGATTAAGCTGTGGGTTTAGTCCTGAACAGCACACTTCAGCAGTAAAATAAAAATTATTCTCTCTTGCAAGTGCAGGAAGTGGTTTCACTCCAATAAAAGTTCTACAGCTCTCTCTCAGAAATATCATTAAGCTAAACTGGAGAAAAAAAAATAGAAAAATCTATTGCCGTGTAACTGTCTAAGGAGAAATGGAAGGAGCCCTGAGGCCTCCCCAGTCTGAAAGTCTGGAGACTCATTTCTGCAGTGAGTTAAGAGGACAGCACTCAGGCCCCTGGTTATGGCTGGAGGACAATTTTGCTTTTTAATGTACTCTGCCATCTAATGCTTGCTTTAGAGGCCTTATTAGGCAACAAAATAAATTGGTACATAAACACCATACATTATTTGAGAAATACATATGTGTTTTAGTGTTCATTATCTTAAGAGTCAAGCTATAGGAGCTTGGAGTGTCAGCTTCTCTCCTACATGACCCAGTTAGTGGGGTTTTTTAAATTCCTTGTTCTTACATACACTAATATCTGTTTTGGTTTATGTTGTCCAGTTTGGTATTTTCAGATAAATAATACAACAACCAAAAAGCAAAGATTGTGGCAGGATGGAAGCAGTAACTTGCCCTAACTGGTTTGCCCTTCAATCATGCTGCATATGAACTTAATTTATAAATACAGATGGAATATGTCAGCTCCTCCTGCTCTAGAGCAAGCAGTGTAAACAATGTAGGCAAAGGGCTTAAGGACTTAATCTTGGTGTCAGGCTACAAGAGAGGCCACTAGGTAAGTGTGAGATACAATGACAACACACACATCAATTCAGCTTAATGACGTGACAGAACAAAGACCTTTTCTCTCTTTTTATCCGGAAGGCATTTGGCAATACGGGAACAATCAAAAAACATGTAATACATAAGTTTGAAATGTAAACAAAACAAATGAAAATCCACTTCCTCCTACAATGAACACTTAAAATGTGCTATTACACCCTCCATAAACTGTCTTTTTATCTGCCATAAGCCATGTCAAAAAAATCTGGTTTTTAATGGCCTGTGACAGCCAAAGGATTTGTTAAGAATGTACAAACAAATGATGTGGGCCTTCACCTAGTAAGTACTTGAAAGCTACCTGAGGTTCTGCTGTAAAACTTACAGCAAGCTTAAAACCACCATCATCACGAACCTGCTGATTTTCATGTAATTATTCGTGTTAGTGAAGTCAAGCACATGGGTATGACTTGCAGAGCTACAGCATTACCATGTACATTGCAACCATTTCCTCTGTTACAAGTCCATTAACTGAACTTTGGGAAGAGGTTACATTTTCATTCTGTCATATGAACTAAGTGAATTTCAAGTTCTGCAAATTCCATGAAAACAATACTAGGGAAAAAAAAAGAATAAAAATAAGACAGATAAAGGCAGATCATGGACCTTTTTTTAGGTTTTCAGTTTTTTTTTTTCCTTTAAAGAAATACTTCATGACACAGAGTACTCTGAGAGCTCACAAACAACACTGAAGTTAATTTTTTTATCATCAAAAGGAAGTAAACATACATAACTAGTAGTACTGTATTCACAACAGCTAAAATAGGCAATCCAGATCAACAGGACAGATGTCCTTTTATACACAATCAACCAGCTCCAGAGAGAGAAACTGCAGGAGACTTAATTTTTAAGTTTATTTCATTTTTCTGCACATAAAACTGCATAGATTAAAACACTGCATATTTAATATTCCTTTGCAAGAGATGTAAGAGAAGGCGAGTTTCCTAACTGAAAGGGTTTTTACCTACACCTCTCCTGCCTACAGTTCCACGCAGCCAAAATCTCACAAGCTTGCAAAAACTTGCCGAAGCAAAGATAATAAGAAAATATCAGGTTTTATATGTATTTTCCTAACGGCTCTTGCAAAGCCTAAAAAGCTTTATCTGATCTGCAGGAGTGCAACAAAACAGGCCAGCTATGCTGAGAATTTTTGGCAGTCTCCTGCAGATTCATCCAGATATCCACCGGCATGGCAGTTTCCAACCCCAGGTTTACAAAGCCCTGGAGGGTCAATGGGACATTTCTAACAGGTCTGTGAATGGCAGCTAAAAAAAGCAAACCTATTATTAGCAGGCTCAAATTTGTTACAAAGAGCTGTACTTCCATCAGAATACTCTTGGGACTCCACACAGGGTTAAAAAACCCAAACCAACGACAAACAAAACCAACCCCACCCCAACTCGGCTGAAAACCCAAACGGGTAAAAACCTCATCTTGGGTTCCAATGGCACAGGCAATAGGGAAGAGGCGGGCGCGGAAGTTAAGGCTGTGCTTGCAGGACACCCGATGACTCAGATCAAATTATCACAGGGCAAAGTCGGCGCTGCCAGCCCTCCTCCAGCCACCTCAGGAGCAGGGAACAGGATTGTGCCTACCACACATACTTATTCATTTTTCTCCTGGAAATTCAGGCTACATTAAGGAGTATAGTTACAGCCTAAATACTACGTTACCAGCTATGCATCTGCTTTTACCAAAAGGCTCACAAACATCTCAAGATTCTCCTGAATTCTTTGGCTCCTGAAGTCAGGCAATTCCAACACTTTCAGCTCCCATACTGAAGAAAAATGGCATAAAGAAATCTTTAAAAAATTACAAGGTTTAAAATAAATTTGTATTTCCTGAGGGTAAATGCATAGGCTTGGATTAACTCCCTTGAAAAGGGGAATAGAGAGCGTGTAAAATAACATTTTTCTATACATGAGGTAAGTGGCTGCATTACAATGCTTTATAGTAATTGTTTACAAAACTGTTTATAACATCAACTATTTGATATTATTTTCTATTTTTAATTTATTTCTTACTTCAAAGAGGTCACACGTGAACAATGCCTAGGTAAAAACAGCTCACACTAAAATCATACTTTCATTATTTTTATTAGAAGCATATTAGAGAGGAAGATTTAACTGAAGTCATGCCTTCCTGAAGAACACATTTGAATAATACACAGAGGGAACTTCTCCCTGAGGAAAGGGGAGGGGGAAATTACCTCAAGGATGTCTGTCATATCTAGAAACTCCATCCTGAGGGCTTGGATCAGGCTGAGAGTGACAGCCTCAAAGGAGATGCAGCCACATAAGGCACAAACCCCTCAGTCCTCCTCTAATTTACATCAGTGTAGACAAGAAGCAACTTCAACAGTGCCAGAGGAATTCCATTACTAGAACTGAAGGGAAAATAAGGCCCTGTTTTCGGAATTACAATGCAGAGGTTTCCCTATCCTGGTGCTTGTGGTATGCAGTCTCTCAGGGCAGATGGTAACAGCTTCCTGGTTAATGCCCGTATCATTTCTGTTTAACTAATGGACATGTATTGTATAAATAAATTATAGTGCAATAAAGACTGATCTAAGAGTCTGAGTTAGCTGGTGGCTGCACCCCCACCAAAAGGCCTGTCAGCTGCTAGCCTGAGCAAAGGAGAGCAAACACAATGTAGTTACTGTCCAAGGTACAAAACACTGGACCACTATGGATGAATGACAAAATTGGGGCAAAATGTAGAAACAGGGCACAAATCACAAGGGCACCAAGACTGAGGTCAGACTTGGATCTGACTTGGTCTGATCACAAAGTTAGAGATCTTAATAAGTCTTTCATCAGAGATAGAAGGTACTTTATAAAACTGTCATTAAGTAATGAACCATTACAAAACAACTGATAAGTTTTAAACTATTAGAGCTGCAAGGAGAACAGAGAAATTCTGTGCCTTCAATCTCACAGTTTCCCAGTAGACCAAATACACACACAAGCTACTTAACCTGTGTCAAAAGAGAAATATTAATCCTGAACATACATCTTTGTTGCATTGCCACCTATCTAAAGTTAAGCACTGGAAGGAATGAGCAATCGTGCAGGAGAGACTGCACCAGAAAACAGAAAACAACAGATGGGGATGTCATGCTTTCCCACAGCATTGCAGTTATCCTGAATGCACAGCCTGATGAGAGACAAAACAGGAGAAGCCGTCCTGGTCTTCTAGACAGCTTTGCAATTTACATGCTGACTCAGGACTTAAAACAGCAAGCCACTGGATTCGGGGAATACAAATTCTCAATTTGTCCTTTATCACTTTTTTTTCTTTTAAGAAAGACAAAAATTAAAGGAGAAGGTTTATCTATAAAACTGGTATTATTTTTAGTTTTAATTTAAAAAACCACACAACTTTCATGGCATAAGGAGTATGTTTTGCAGAGCAGGAAAGAGCTGCAGCTTTAAAGTTTTAATCATAAGAAGAAGCTGGCAGAACCCCTCTAGTCTAAAAAAAATATTCTAAATAGTATCTTTCAAGGCAGAAAGAGCACTTTAACTACCAGACACACGTTTTCACTCAAGATGGTCTATCACAGGATCTGGCTCTCACCTGCTTTTGCTACAGCCCCCTCTTCACAAGCATGAACAAGCCACTCATTCTCTGATTTTATTCCCCTGCCTGTAGTTTATTATTCTGCCTTACCATACAGCAGCAGGTAAAGATGTAGGTATGAAGGCTGTAAGGCATTCAGATTTTAAATCTACATGCCACACCTAAGCGGATCCCTAAGCCAGCTACAGAAAGTACGCAGGGTGTACATTAAAATAGCACATTAACAACACAGGAACCAAAAAATCATCACCTCCATCCTGCAAAGTTAAAATCACAACTACAACAAACATATGCTGCTACTTCAGGGAACTGGAAAAACCTGCAGGTTCAAAGTTGCTGTAGGTTAAAGCTTTTGAAACATAGCAAAGAACATCTGAGTTGGCAAACTAAGCATTTCTTGCTTTGCTCACTTTAGCATTGGCAAGCAGAAGGGATCCTTGCTGCCATAAAAATACAGTTTCTGTGTGTAAACCTTAATTTTCCTTTCTTTTGAAATATGGAGAGTTCCAGACAAGACCAGCTACTGTATATATCTTCCTTATCTATTCTGTGCTATATTGGACATCAGTAATTCAAGTGGTCACTGCAAAGACCCAAGATGACTATCACATTACTACCTTTTTCAACTGCTACAGCCCTCTCTGTATCTATGGCATGGTACTATTGCCTTCCCACAAAGCCTGTATATGTCTTTTTTCCCCTTTTTTTTTTTTCCAATAGCATAGTACTTTACTCACTCACACTGTTTCAGCATCAGCCCACTTGTTTTAACTTCTGCATGCTGCACCACATTCAAGATTGGTCACCCCGTCAGTTCTGCATTATTGCAAAACTCACAGCTGAACATGACAAACACACCACCCACGAGCAGCCCAGGAGCAGAAACATCAACAAGGGCCTTGCATTTCCTCTCATTCAACATTCCTCTGTTGTCAAAGGATCTTAACAGTGAGTTTTCTGTGTCTTTTTTTACTTGCTGTTTTACTTGCTCCTGGAATAGCGTTTCCCAACATTTTTCTAGCCGAACTCTACTGCTGTACCCTTCCTGCTCATTTCCTTACCTTCCCATGCCTATCCTCTCTCTTTTTTCCCCCTCCTCTTGCACTCCTACCTCTTCTCCTGTAACAGCACTGGTTCTGTACAGTCACCCTGTAACCAGGTGGTGCAAAGAGGTATGTGGCTATAAGCCTGGACAAATCTCTCGCTCCATTCTCCAGAAGCACTCCCAGGCAGCCCCCAAGCTGAGGATACAGCTCGAAGCAGGTGAATTAACAGGAATTAACATGCCAGTGCTCCTGTGCAGTGAGCCAGCACCTGGCTGCACCTTGCCTCTAACACCTCACTAGCAGGGAGCTGCTGCCATATGAGGAGGTCTTTGGCACCCACACCCTACAGACAAGCTGGCTCGCTCTTTTGGACTCCCTCTCAGAAGGACAATGTGTGAAATGTTACTGGCAGACTTGCTGCACTGCAGCTCCAGGCAAGGGCTATCTTCTTTCCTTATTGCCTGCACAACCCAGGAGACACACAGCTTCAATTAGGAAAGCTTTAACTTCTCGTTTTCTTGAACACAACCCCAAGCTTCAGATCAGTTACATGCACAGGTTAAATATGATGTTCCAGGTACAATCGGTCACATTTAGTTTGCTTCAACCAGATAAGCACAGGATGGGGGAAATAAAAACTGACAACAAGCTATTCTGTCGTGTCATATTCTACATTATCTGCTGTCTTCTGTCAGGAAGGCAGAAAAACTGTATTCCTGAATATTGCCCTAAGAAAAAGGTTGTGTCTACACTGCAGAGGGATCAGAGAAAAGCGTAAGCTCAGCCAACTAACATCTGCAGAGACCGGCTGAGCTACAGCCAGTCCATTTTCAGACTGATCCCACTGTGGGCACCCATCTAGTCTCCTCCACAGGAGAGATGCCTTGTTACAGCTGTGTGGGAAATGTCTGCATAGTAAAACCAGCTCCATGAGCAAGTCTTCCTGAAATAATGCAATACACAGGTTTACACTGCATGGACTATGCAACACTGCTAGCTCCTGTTCTGCTGGAGGTGCACAGCAATCCATCCATTGAGAAAAGTGAATTCGTATTAGGTAAGCAAGAGATTCACCAAAGCTGAGCTACGATTGCCCATGATACACACATACTGTTGAAGACTGTCAGCTGTTCCCCCTTGCTGATACAAAGAAAACTGCCCAGAAAAAACACATAACTACTTGGGCACAGCAAACCTGCATCTGTGGAGGAATTAAGCATTCATCTTCTTGCAACCTGCTCCCATTATTTGGAATAAATCACATTTGTGTACTTTTGTCTAGTACCAAACAAGAAATTTCAAACTGAAATAGACACTCTCATCTGTAACTACATCACTTAAAATGAAAATGAAAAGGAAGCAGAAAAATACATGAGAACACCCAATAGATGTTATTGCTATAGGTCCTAAATGACACAACAAATACTTTGGGTTTTAGGCACACCTGGTATGTGCCCTTTTATAAAGCTATAAACACGAAGAGTTTCTGGGTCACACTTTTGAAATCTCAATGAACATTCAGTCAGACACAATTTACTACCAGCAGCAGGTCCCACTGGTGTCACAAACACTATTGCATCAGTGAGGCAGCACCAAGAGCTATGCTGACAGAGTCATAGGCTTTGAAGGAGTGGATCTTTATTGCACATGGGGCTGCATTTTTTAAAGACGTAAGAATGGCGTGGCTTCCCTTATGATGACTCTTATCACTGAAATGCCTGTAACATTACACAAAAGACTTATCTGTTGCTTTCATTAAGCAAAGATAACCATGGTCCTCACTAATGCCTCGCTCTGTGTACACTACAAGACAACCAATGCAGTCACTCACTGGAGCTCAACAGTCCCTCCCTTCTGTGGGATTCCACTGTATCAGAACAACCATCTAAATTCAGGCTCCTTTCCTACAGATCTGACATTGCACACACACCTTTGCTGTGCCTGGAGTCTGGCACGCTGTCACTCTCTCTCATGCTGAATAATACAGTTTATCTTTTCTGAATCAGGATCAAGGGAAAGAGATCTGAACGAACTTTGCTGTCCATCCCACATCCCTCAATGGTACACACCGAGTGGAGAGCCCGTCAGGGACCAGACTGCTGCGCCCTCCTCCCCAAGGCCTGTTTTCATGACTGTTCTCTTGAAGACTGTTTTCCAATGAGCCATCACGAACTCTTGCTTCTTGTTAAAAATCCACCTTACACAACGGCTCCAGTAACACGTAGAAGCTGTCGTTCTAAACCAGTCGGGATCGCTCGCTACCGCCTGGTAAAACTCACCATCGGTTTCAACTAAACCGGCCACAGTACAGCGCCATGGTTTCGCCACGGATCGCTCCCGATGCCGAGGGCACACCCGGCCGATGGTGCCATCGGACAGCCTCAGCCACGCGCCTGGTGACCAGGGCCACCTCACAAGCGACAGGGTCAGCTCCACTCGCTGTGCAGCTGCTCGCCGGCGGGCACGTCCCATCGCCGCAACGCATTAGCGAGTTACAGGACCACTGCAATCCACCGACAGGTCACAGGACCCCGACGGAACCGCTGGAGGCTCCGACTTCAAATTCCCTGCCGAGGGGGACTCAACGCTGCTCCAAAAGGCCGCGGACCGACCCAAACCACGTAATTAGCCCGGTATCACTTAACGTGTTCATTCTCCCAGTATAAAAAGCCCAGCGCTGGAAGGCGGCGAGGGGAGTGCGGGAGCCCTCTTGGCGTTTCCCGACGGATGCCCACATGTCCTGGGGACGCCGCCGCGGGACACGACCCGCCGCCCTGGCCGGGAGACCCGCCGAGGGACGCGGAGCACCGCGCGGCCCTCGGGCGGCCGCGCCATCCCCGGGCTCCGGCACGGCCGAGGGGCCGCGCGGGCCGGGGACACCAGGGACAGCGGCGGGGCGGTGGAGCGGCGCAGGCGGCGGCGGGATGGCATCCACCGGCGGCCCGCTCCCGGCTCCCAGCTCTCTGCTCCCAGTTCCCGTTCCCGCCCCGGCACACACCTGCCCGCCCCCCAGCACCCCCCGCCCCGCGCTGTCAGTCGCACCCACCTACCCCTGTGGCCGCCGCCGCCGCGGGTCCGGCGCGCCCCGCCGCCCCCGCGCCGGCAGCGGCACGGCACGGCACCGCACCCCCCCTTCCGCCGCCCGCCCGCCCCTTGCGCGGAGGTGGAGCGGCCGCCGGGAGGAACCAGGAAGTGAACGGCGGCGGCGGCGGGAGGCAGCGCGTCCCCGGCCCTGCCCTTCCCCGCCCCACCGAGGGCTCCCCGGCCCGTGGACGGGCACCGGCGCCGGGCCCCGTGCGGCTGCGGCCGCCTGCGCCGCCTGCGCGTTAACGGCCCGGGCGTGCGGTGTCTGGGGGGGAAATGCGGGTTTTGCGAGGAAAAACCCCACACTTTTTTGTTTTGACATAGGAACAGATGGTTCTGCCTCACCGGGCTCCTCTGAGCCTTAGGAAGGTTTAAGGTGGTTTTGGTTTGCAGGTATCCAAGATCTGTTGGTACCTAAGGAAGAGCCGTGCAGCGAAGAGCAGTGGGGATGTTTAGGGGACTGCAGCATCATTCTTCGGAGGAAAGGCTGAGCGAGTTGGGCCTGTTCAGTCTCGAGAAGAGACTGCTGAGAGGGGACATCGTTAATGTGTATAAAGGTCTAAAAGGAGGGGGGTGTGGATGTGCCAAAGAGATGGAGCCAGGCTCCTCTCAGTGATGCCAAGCAATAGGATGCGAGGCAATGGGCAGAAACTGATGCACAGGATGTTCCATCTGAATGTGAGGAAGAACTTTACTGTGTGGGTGACCATGCACGGCAAGAGGTTGTCCAGAGAGGTTGTAGAGTCTGCCTCACTGGAGATACTCGACAACTATGTCCACAGTCCTGTGCCATATGCTCTAGGATGGCCCTGCTTGAGCAGGGAGATTGGACCAGATGACCCACTGTGGTCCATTTCAACCTGTGATTCTGTGATTTTGTGATTCTCTGACAGAGCACTCCACTGCAGGTGTCATGTTCAGAGCCAGAGCAAGGACTGAGTTTGCTTCACACTCTCCATGTCAATCCACTTCCAGCAATCAAGCCGCTGCTTTGCAGCCTTGCCCAGGTATTAATCATGCAGTGCAAATTTTCACATTTCAGGGGGTTGCCTCAGGCTGGCTTTATTTGAGCTCTGTTGATTTGTCATAGCCTATTTTTTTGGTAGTGGGGGAGGGCCAGAAGTGGCTTCTGTGAGAAGCTGCTGGAAGCTTCCACCATGTCTGACAGAGCAAATCTCTGATGGCTCTGAACATGCTGGCCCAGTTAGAGAGGCTGGTAATGCCTCTGTGATGATGTATTTAAGAAGAAAATCAAAACAGCACACAGGCAGTTTTATCCAGGGGTGGCAAGGCGGTGCTGCCGGGACCATCCCGGCACAGCGCATGGCGATGCAGCCACTGCCATCTCGGTGCGGCCCACTGCAAGCCTTGCCTGCTTGGGCGCCCCTAGCCCGCTGTGCTGCGAGCAGGAGGGCAGGGGCAGTGGTGGCTTCTCCTTCCTGGTGCCCTGCATGAGGACAGGCATTAAATAGTGCCAGTGCCACAGCGGCCACAGCTCGGTGGCTGTGGGGCCACCTGGCCGGTGATCAGCAAAAACACGGTGACTCCCCAGCGTGGAACCTAGAGGTGATCAACCTCTCAGCACTGTAGGTTCCTGCAAGAATCTTTGAATTGGTGCAACTTGTTTGCAATGGAACTACACGCAACAGTTTTTCTTCTAGTCAGAGAAGAGGAGGAAGTGAGGACATGTGAAGGAGAACAAAATGGTGGCACCCAGGTCAGTGGAAATAGAAGGGGAGGAGGTGCTCCAGGCACCAGAGCTGAGATTCCTGTGCAGGCTCTGGTGAGCCCTCTGGTAAAGCAGGCTGTCCCCCTGCAGCCCACGAGGTCCAGGGTGGATGCAGAGATCCACCCACAGCCCATGAGAGAAGTACTCACGCTGGAGCGGGTGGATGCCAGAGAAAACTGTGATCCAGTGCGAGACCCGAATGGAGAGAGAGGGTCCCTGCTTCCAGAGATGCAGAAAGAGGGCCCTTGCTTCCAAACTAGAACAGCCTGTCCTTAGAGGACTGCACCTCTAGAGGTGGACGAGTGACCCAGGCCACAACAATTTCAAAGACACTGTTTGCCCATGGGAGGGACCCCAGGGCATAGCAGAAGAAAGACTCTCCTCCCTGAACAAACAGAAAAAAATCTCAAGTGACAATCTGACCAAAACCCCAACATCCTGTCTCCCTGTGCTGTCAGTGGGAAAGAGGGAGAGGCTGGGGGAAAAAAAAGATGTTTTAAAGGCTTATTTTACTTCTCATTATCCTCCTCTGACTCTGTTAATAATGAATTTACTTTATACCTTTCAATTTGAACCTGTTTTGCCCTTAAAGTGTGTTCTCCTAGTCCTCATCTCAGCTCATGAGCCCTTCATTATTTTTTTTTTCTCTCTTCTGCCCAGCTGAGAGCAAGAGAAGGTTAGTGAACGGCTCTCACGGGTGCCTGGTGTTTGGCCAGTGTCAAACCACGACAAGAGCCAACACCTCATTTATTTACCACAATGAAGTTAAAGATATTGCTTTGCCTTTGTTAAAAAAAACCAAAACCAAACCAAACCAAAACCACCAAAAAAACACAAACCAAAAACAACAACAAAAAAGCACAAAAACAAAAAACCCCCACAACAACCAACATAAAACCCCCAACAAACCCAAGAAACATGTGGTATCCTTTTTTGTATGGATAAGCGTCACTACTTCCTTGTGCTGGAATTTGAATGTCCTCAGATGTGCTCCTTAGGGCAGGAGGTTGCCTTCTGCCCTCCCTGAAGAAAAACCGAGCCAAACCTGGGCTCCTCCCATCTTTGAAAAACTGCTGTTTGCATGTGAACAAGATTTGCTGCCTGCACCTCTGGACTATGCAAGAATTTGACTAACATTAAGTAGATTCCAAGCTGGGATGGCAGAAGTGGGAAAAAAATTAACAAGTCACTCTTTCCTGGCAATTATAACTGTTGTCTGCTGTGGGCCGAGCCATGAGAGTCAGGAACTAAGATGAGGGGCAGAATTTCATCTCCCTGTGCTCTCAGTGGAAATCATAGGGTGCATCTACATGAACATTGTTTCAGATCAAGAACTCACATTTTCACGGAGTTTCTGATTTTTTTTCTCACTTCTTGTTTGTTTCACACTGTGCAATGTGAGGACACAAGTATCACACTGCAAGTCAGATGATGGGTCAGTCTGGCTGGACAGCAGCACTGGTAGATGCTATTTTAGAGAGAACATACAAACCAGGGCCCTTTCAAGCATGGGCACTGCCTTTGGCACTCCCCTGGGCCATCAAGGAGACCTGGTCCTGCTCACCCCCCTAGGGTGAGTGGGGAGGACAAGCTACCCAAGCTCGCAACTCTGCCAGGCACCACTGCTGGCTCTCCCCACCACGAAGCAGTAAGCAATCCCCACACAACAACCCTAGTGTGCAGAAATGTGGCTCCTTTTAGATGCAGGCAAGCCGCGGGAAAAGTCCCAGAAATGCATTGGCTCTGCCCTGACTGCTAATTGATAAGCAGCCTACATATGGGACCAGATAAGGCTAAAGCTTCCAAAACCATCCATTGCTTTTGAAGCATGCTCTCACTGCATCATGCCACGTGCTCAAGTAGGCACAGCCAGGAATGCTTTGTACATTTGATTGAACAAGGAGTCGTGGAAAGCTGGATAAACTCCGGCAGTGTGCTGTGTAATCCTTGGGAGCCATGGATCATTTTTAGCCAAGCAAGCATCAGAGTGAAGTCAAGATAGCATCTTTTAAAATACGCTGAAAATTATACACAGCTGTGCAAAAAGGCGTGCAAAGTTACATTAATGACTGTTATGAAACTTTCAATTAAGACTGTCAAAAAAACCCCCAATTCTTAATTATTGTTTTAATACATACTGCGAGTTTTTAATCACATTTCCCACGCCACTTTCCCAGCGATATCTGGCACAGGACCAGCAGAACCTCCTAAGGAAAGCATTTGGTTTCTTCCCTGCTCCCGCACCAGCCTTCCCCGCGCACCACACCTCGCCTGGACCTTTCTGAGGTTAAAAACTCCCCAAGGAAAAGGAGCAGACGCAGAGGTCTCTGACTACGCGATCCATCTCTGAGATCAGGATATTCCCACAGCCGCCTGCAGGAGCTTTTGGCAGAAAGCGGGAGCTTTGGTTTTACCGCGAGGGTCAGTAAGCTTCTTGGACGGGACGTTTCCCGGGATGCGGGGTGCTCAGTGGGTACCCAGGGCGCTGCGCCTTCTCCACGTCAAAGACTTCTGCGGCTTTCCGGCTGCACCCCCCGCTTTGCCATCAGGCAAGGGGAGCCCCCGCTGTGAGGTGCCCGTGCCCGTGCCGGTGTCGGTGCCGCTGCCGGCTGGGCAGCCTTGACACCGGCTCTGGAGAGCCGGCAGCTTCCCCGCGGTGGGCGGGCGGGCGGAAGGCAGGCAGGACGGCAGGGAGGAAGCGGGCAGTGCGCAGGTGCGGGCGGCGGGCGGCGGGAATGGCGTCCGTGGTGCTGAGCGAGGCGGAGAAGCTCTACATCGTGCACGGCGTCCAGGTACCGGGGCCGGGCGCCGGGCGGCAGGGGGCGAGTTGGGCTGGGGAGGAGGGAGGCTGTCTCCTCCGCTGTGTCTGTGGCGAACCTCTGGAGCAGTGATCATCAGAGCACACCGAGCATCGGAACGGGAAGCAGGCTGAGAGCGGGACGTGGATTTGGTTTCACAGAATCACACAATATGCTGAGTTGGAAGGACCCCACAAGGATCATCGAAGTCCAACTCCTGGCCCCGCGCAGGGCACCCCAAAAATCACACCATGTGCTTGAGAGCATTGTCTAAATGCTTCCTGAGCTCTGTCGGGCTTGGTGCTGTGACAACTTCCCTGGGGAGCCTGTTCCAGTGCCCAGCCACCCTCTGGGTCAAAATCTTTTCCCGATGTCCAGCCTAAGCCTCCCCTGACACAACTTCAGGCCATTCCCTCGGGTCCTGTCACTGAGCACCACAGAGAAGAGATCAGTGCCTGCCCCTCTTCCTCTCATGAGAAGGTGTCACTGTAGTGAGGTCTCCTCTCAGTCTCTTCCAGGCTGAGCAAACTAAGTGACCTCAGCATCTCCTCAAACGACTTCCCCTCAAGGGCCTTCACCATCTTCATTGCGCTCCTTTGGGTGCTCTCGAAGAACTTGATATCCTTCTTCTGTCCCCATCTGCTCCCCTTTCACTGCTCTTCCCTGGCTCTTCCTCAAGTTACTGCCTTTGGATTGAGTTCTAGCCTGTAGCTTAGCGAGGAAACATGAGCAGACAAAGAAGGAACAGTGGAGGGTGTCTGAGGAGATGCCCCAAAGACAAAAGAACTGTATTCTTAGTGAAATTCACTGAAAAACAACCTGGTTTGATGGGAACGAGCTGTGTAATATCAGAGGATGCATAATACCCGTTTGTGGAATACAAATGGATGAAAGCATTTGGAGGGCTGGTCTATTATTTTTGTGTGCTGGGATCCTAATTACTGATGTATAAGTACAGAACTTGCCTATGACAGAGGAAAGAGCTGGGCTGTGTTTGGTAAAGTAGCATTTAAAGCCATGACCTTTACAGATTTGAAATCTGAAGCTGTCTTTTGGGAATTAGAGGAACTTGGTGCAATTCATGTCTGCCTGCAGATTGCTTGTTGCAGGCTCTACATAAATGAGATATAAATGAAAAAGTACAGTTGGTTCTTTTGTATTCCATGCTGAAACTACAAGCTATTGCTTTTATATCCTATTTACTGCTGCATTTGGTATAGGAGAAGGAAAGTTTAAAGTTACAGAGTTTTTGGGTTGTGACGAGGTGGGTTTTTTGTCGTTTGTTTGTTTTGTTTTTACTTTTCATTTCCAATTCCTTTAAGTGCAATATATTGATTGTCATGCTTAGGAAGACCTTCGTGTTGATGGTCGAGGCTGTGAAGACTACAGATGTGCAGAAGTAGAAACAGATGTTGTATCAAACACGAGTGGATCTGCAAGAGTAAAGCTGGTAGGTAAATTTCTTAGGGATTGGGTACCTTGCTGATGAAATTGCTGTTCATGTGATCAGTTATGCTGATGCTGTTTGTAGATGGGGGTGGGTGTGTAATAACGTGTGTGTATAGCAGTAACTGAAACCATGGGATATGGAAATAATGGCAGGATGTAGAATTAGTTCAGGCTGGCCTGAGCTGGATTTACTGTAAAATGCCTGGACAGTCTTCAGTCTGAACTAATCTAACATTTAATCTTGAAAACAGAAGTTGCTGCTGTGCCTAGTTCCTGGGTGGGGGCCAAAGATTTCTATTCTTTTGAAATGAAGCAAAACTACTTCTGATGTGTTGACTGTGAGGAAGATAAGTAGGCTGTGCACCATTATGAAGAATGAGCTGCAGAAAGAGCCTTTTACAGAACCAAAATGACAGAATATCCTAATGGATATTAGGAGAGTCTTTTTAACCTAGAGAAAGGTAATATGCATGGTAATTATTTGAAGAATTTTCTTTCACTTAATATTGTTCTTCTAAAGCCTTTTGTTCTTTAAAAAAAGTTATTTTAAGTTCACTCTGATAGAATGATCTGATAACTGAAAGGTAGAAATGTCAGCTTACCGTAGACATTTAAATTAAACAAATAATTCTGTAATTATAATTCAAGTTGTGTCATGTGTTTTTGTTTTAATAGGGAGAAACTGATATCTTGGTAGGCATAAAAGCTGAAATGGGGACACCGAAGTTGGAGAAACCAGATGAAGGTTACCTGGAATTTTTTGTTGACTGGTTAGTATACTAGAAAAGAATGAAATAGCTCTAATATTTGGAATAAATACCTAGTCAGGTCTTGCCATTCTTCAGAAATTTATGCCTTCATTCCACTTACCTCGTCTAGGGGTTTGAGTAATAAGAAACAAGTTATTTTACAGTTTCAGAAGCAGTGAATGGTGAGAAATTTTCTGCTGGTGCTGCAAACCCAAATGAAGCAAATCAGCAGGAGTTAAAGATTGAAAACATGTTAGATAAAACAATCCCAAACTGCATAGCATCAGTGCAGCTGGAAAAAAGTAATGGTTCAAGTACACAGGCTTGGAACTGGACTTCATAACTAAAATGCCAGCTGTTGTTTTTACCATGACAAAATAGAGAAAATCTCTTTCAAAAAAAGTAAATTGGAAGTAAAAAATTGATCAATACAGACTGTATGTAACTATACTTAAAGGTTTGCTTACTTTGTGTATGAAAGCAGTGGAAAAAGTTTGAAGTGTGTTTAGTACAAAACGGTTTTTTTATAAAAAAAGAAAAAACCCAGTTTAAACTTCAGATGCAAGAACTAATTAGAATTTTTAGTAACATATTTATCAGTGAATACATCTTTCATTAACTAAAAGGGTCTTTGTTTTTAGTCAGATTTCTTGCATTTTCCTACAAATGGACTGTTGTTTATCCTTACAGTCTTCATAGTGTTTGAATTATGGAAGAAGCTAGAAGGAAACTGAGAACTTTTGTTTTCAGGTTGCTCTGAGATAGCACAGTGACATCTCAGCCTAGATTGTCTGCAGCCCGAGACTACAGTATCCATGTCTTGCAGACTTACCCAGAACTGTTCTTTATGATTTAAAGTGCTTTGGGGACCTCTCATAAAAGCCTTGGCACTGTCATGTCAGCTGCTTTGCATGTGACATCTTTTCATTTTTACAACAAACAAACAAAAAATGTTGCTACTCTGACATTAAAACAATATACAATTGTTAAAGCTAAGGTATGAGAGCTACTAAGTGTATATCTGATAATCTTTCTGACTTAATTGTCTATGTCTGCCTTAACATTGATATGTCACATCATGGAGCCTTGTTTAAGACTGCCTCTGTACATCAGTGTGTTTTAGTTAACTTTGGAAACTTAGGCTGTTCAAAAAATAGCAGATGGGAAGATGGTCTTGAGTGTGGTCCTGCTGTTAGAACTTATGTATGAAGTGTCTTAAATGATACATGTTTATTGTTTTGGGCGTTTTGTTTCTGGTTGTCTCTATATGAAGAAAGTCCACTGACAGCAGGGACATTTCCTTCCCAAAAAAAAGTGGTCTGTGGACATGTGGCAATTTCGTGACACTTCCTGTGTATTTAAACTGGTATTAGAAAAACTTCAACTCATTAGATTTGTGTTAGGTTGTGTTTTCTGTTAATCTCTTCATCATGGGATGGGAGGGAGATGTGCATCAATATTGTGGGAGTTGGATCTAGTCAGTTCAGGAAATAGGTAATCTTTAATTTCTGTGACAACACAATCCAAGGCCTGACCTTTAGAGGAGTGTAGTCACTTGTCACACACTTGTGGCATGGGGAAGGGTGTCCTTTAGCTTCCAGAAAGACACAAAAGACAGAAAGTGAAGTGGGGGCAGCTTGTTCTCTGTCAAGGGGGATGAGCTGCTGTCAGTACCCTGATGCTTTTCCAGACTGCCACTGGGTGGTAGTAACTGAGCATAATTCAATACCCTGAACCTTCTGGTGAAGTTCCTGTGTGTTCTATTTGGCTTTTATAGTGTTGAAGCTAATAATAAAAACTCAGACTGCAGTAATTACTGTCTTAAAATGCTTATTTCCCAAAACTTACATGGTTTGTTTTACTGATGAAAATAATAATTTGCTGGATTATGTGTATAATTCTCTGCTGCAGACTTCTATTTCTCTTTATTCTTTACTGAGCCCTTTACCTGAAATCTGAGGAGCACACACATGTTGAGACAGACTTTAATGCAAGTCTCTGGAAGAGATGGTTTTTGGAAGGGATGATTTTTGGGGCACTGATTTGTGATCCTAGAAATTAATTATCATAAAACAAGTCTATGTCTTGTGTAGTGTTCTTTCTGCCTGTCATCACTGGGGAAGGCATTCATCCTGACCCTTGATATTGAAAGACTGCTATGTCTGCTTTTCTCACATTTGAGTTTTGTGGCTGGTCTGATTTATTGCTTTCAAACCTTAAGAAATAGAAACTATAAGAAAAGCAGACATCTGAATTCCTTGAATGCATCAGATTTTGTTTGTGGAATTAGGGAAGCAAGGAATATATCTGTCCAGATAAGGCCATCTGTAGATTACAGTATATTAATGGCCTGAGCAATAGGTGGGAAATGTTTAACTGTTGCAACATAAAAATTTTGACTGGCAACAGGAAGAGTTCTGAAATTCAGTAGAGATCTGTGGTAGAAGCATCATTATGCTTTAGGAGGAATCTTAGATCGTTAGGCAGTGTGACACTGAAATGATTTTGATAGTTACATGCTGCTTGGGCGTAGAAATTCTGTACCACTACTGAGTTCTTTCTGTGCTCCATAAACTGAGTTTTTTATCATTTTCTAGTGTGTTAAGACACACCCTTTCTAAATTATGCCTGGTATAAGTTACTGCAATAGTCTGTAGGCATTAGGTGGCAGTATTTACCAAACCGTTACAATAATATCCTGTTAACCTTACTTCTTTGTTTCATTTTGATTGCAAGGAAATAAAGTGTTAAAATAATAATGGAATTAAATTACAGTGAAATGTACAGTGATATCCCAATTGAGTCCTAGGTTCTTTCTATTCACAGTCAAAGAAAGCATCCATTTGTAATCAAAAAACACAACATGTGATAAAACTTTGTGTTCAGAAATAATCATGTGGCATAGATTGAAGTTTGCATAATTCTTGCAGCATGCCATAGGGATCATAATGTTTGCACAAACATGGCTTAAACAGAAGGGCTTAAACAGAATGATCTTGTTAACTTGCATAAAAGCTGCTTCCATGGATAAGTACTTGTTTAATACAGCCTGAAGACCTGACTCGGCACTGAGTTATACTTAGATGAGATCCCATCTTATAAAATTGGTGTGTAATAACCCTGAATGATATTGTGTGTCACACTTGCAATGCTTATTCATGTGGCAAATACTGTTTGGAAGTGCAGATCAGTGCTTAATTGGCAGTAATGTTTCTTTGTATTTTTAAGCATGTGCAGTGCTGTCTATTTCTAGTAACAGCAAATAACTTTTATAAAATCCAGTAGTTCTTCCTGGCATTCTGAGTTTTCATCAACTCTGCAAAACAAGTTGGGAGAATTACTGTGAGATAAGGATAATAGTAGATAATGAATGTGTGAAGTTATAGATTCTGCAGTATTGTTGGCACAGATACTTGATGGTTTAAGTCACACCTTGATAATGTGACTCTTTAGTTGTTTGAGTTTGATTGTTTAAGGTGAAGGGGTTATGTTCCAAAACTTAATTTTCTGCTGTATTTTTGTATTCCTGTTGTGCTAAGGTTTTGTATCATCACATAGACACAGAATATTCATGAGAAATTTGCCTTGCAAGGTGCCCCACCAGGAGAATACAGAGGTGTGGCCATTTACAGATTTTGAACAGATCACAACTATTTCTGTGTAATGACTTCCTTTGATATGTTCTCCAATGAGAAATTAATTTGGTGGAGGTCTGACTGGTTTATTTTAAAACAAGATTGACAAAGCTGCTACAGGTCCACTGCTTGAGAATATTCTTGCCCTCTTTATAAACCAGGGGCTGGGTTTGGAATCTTTACTCATTATTTTCCTGTATATGCATCTCTGGACATTTCTGCTCTATTTTATTGTTCTTTGGAGGCAAGGCATTTTTTGTTTGGTTTGGGATGGTTTTTGTTTGGTTAGTTTGGTTTGGGTTTTGTTTGGGGTTTTTTATTGGGTGGTGCTTTTTTTGTTGTGGTTTTGTTTGTTTGTTTGTTTTTGTAGGCTTGTTTTCATTTATTTTTAGGAGTTTTGTACCTGTGTACCAGACCACAGCATGGAAGGACTTTCTTGCATGACTGCTCATAAATACTTTGTTACATTGGAATCAGGGAAGTGAAGACCCCACACTTTGTCAGATCTCTTCAGGAAAAGATGTTGTTTAGTTGCTGTTCTCCATAAGCTATGGAGAGTAATGACATGCTTTCTTGAAGGGTCTTGATAGCAGACAATACACTCAGAAAAAAAATTACCAATTAAGGTCAGGCAGTCACATTACTTATAAGAAATTAGTATTCTACTTGGCATATCATCATATCTTTCACTTCTTAGCCACTCTCTTAATAATTTAACATTCAGCTCTTACTAGGCTGTCTTGGAAGCTGTTGTGAGCTTAGTACAAATGTCCCACTTTTTTTTTTTTAAGAGTTGAAGTGATAGAAAGTGACAGTGCTTAAGAAATAATCTCTGAGAGAAATTACCAAATTTTACTTTGATTATAAGTGGGGAACTGGAGATAGTAGTTGAATTTAGTTGGTATTAGTGTTTGTAACAAAATGTCAGTATGTTATCTGCATCAAAACCTTCTCTTATGCAAAATGGAAATAATTTCTTTTCAGATAGGATGCTATTCTTGTACAAATAAATCCTTAGATACTTTTAATGCTTTATATTTAAGAAATATTCTTTGGGTATTAGCTGCTTCAGAAGTAAAAGTATTCTTTTCGTTCTTTATCTAGTTCTTCAAATTCTCCTGAGTTGGAAGGCCGGGGAGGAGAAGAACTTGGCACTGATATAGCAAATACACTGTACAGAGTATTCAGCTGTGAGAACAGTGTAGACTTGAAATCCCTGTGTATTAATCCCAAAGAGCACTGCTGGGTTCTCTATGTGGATGTATTGGTAAGTACAGAAATGAAAACTAAGATTCAGCAAAATGTTTCTAAGGCAGACATTGACTTAGCATAACCTTCTGTATCTTCTTATTAAAAAAAAAGCTTCTCATAATGTGATATAATGTATCACAGCATGGATGGCAGTTTTCTTGTGAATCTACTTACAGTAGTTAATCACTAATTTCAGCTATCTCTTTTTCTATTCTTCTTGATGCTGCTGTTCCACTGCAGAACTAATAAAACATTGAATACTCTGAATCTGTCTCAGATAAAAATCAGTGATCTTACACTGACAAGGAAACTTCCACTAAAGAAGGGTAAACTTCTCTTTCAAGCTAGGTGTAACAGTGAATATATTGTTCAAGTGAATGTAAGTTCTCATGGGTGTATGTTAGCCCTAACAGAACTGTCCATCTGTCTGGTTCTTTGTACTCTTATCACTACTAATTCACTGAAGTAAAATAAAAACTTCTTTGGCAAAAGCTAAGTGTGGCCTAGGTGGTTTTTGATGAAAGTTGTATACGTGTATTAAATGTAGAAGATAAACTGAATATTTGTTCTCATGGCAGTAATAAAAACTGAATTTTATATTATATATATAAAATTTTATATATATTTATATTATATATATTTATATTATATATTTTATATGATATATAATTTTTTTTTTTTTTTTTTTTTTTTTTTTTTACAAATCTGATGCACCCAACAGCTCAATTTCCAAAATGGGCTGCATTTGAAGCACTCTGTCATGGGAATTTCAACAGAAGCCTGCAAGTCAGAATCTCCTGAACATTGTTTTTGTCAAATTTGGAAGTGAAAATATGTTAAGGGATCTTATAGCAATCCATTAGGATCTGTGAAATAATGCGCAAAATGTTAAGCTGTATGGCCAGAAAATTAAGTGCAGGGCTTTGTTGAACAAAACAGGAACATTTAGACTAAGACCTAAATAAATGTGAAAATTGGTTCACTAGGTATTTAAAATGCAGTAGCATTAGCCTAATTATAGTAGATGTGGTACGACAGTCCAGCTACAAAATGATGGAATATGTACCTCTGCTGAGTGCTTTAACAGCTCCAGTCACTGGCTTATTGCAGCTTGGCATGGTTTAATGGAGAGTGAAGTGTTAGTTCTGAGAAATCACACTGGGGCCTTTAGTTACTAGGTAATTACAAGCAGAGGTACAGAATATTAAATGCTGTGCTTATTTAAGCAACATGCTGCTTAACATTGCATAGGCGCTGCATAAACAAAGACTTTCATAAAGCTGTCTGCTTCTGTGTATATATATGTACATATCTATATATAAACACACTGCTCTGTTGAGCTTTTGTTTGAGATATAGCTGGTTCTTCCTGATTCTTCCTGGACAGATTTATTGATTGTCCACACTTACAGAGAAAAGCAGCCTCCATGTTTTCATCAGAATTATGAACATCAGGGCCTGTGTTACATGAGGAATTTTACATTTAGCTCTTTTTACAGTGCCAATAAAGAATCTCTTGCAGATTCATAATTATGACTCTAAACTTGATGAGTCTTTTTAATGTTATATTCTGCAGGGATTTTGTGTGTGAGCCACTGAAGAGCTATTGGTACAGTTAGAATAAGATACTGTTAACATTTCTCTCTCACTCTGTTCCACTCCCACCTTTTTCACCACCTCAGGCCTCTGTATTTTCACATTTTTGACATATTTGTAATATTTCCTTTCTAGTAGACATGTATATTACATGTGATAGTGTGTACCTAATGTAGGTGCTTGACACCTACAGATTTTCCTCAAGCTGCTGTTTCTGAATCATTCCTATAGAACTCTGCTTTTTATAGGATGTAGTATAAAGGTGACACCTGGTCTAATACAAGGAGCAACTCATTCTCATTTGAGGGAGAGAGATTCTGAGTATAAAAACAACACTCATAGAGAGTCCTTTGGGTGATACTTTCCTTCCAAATTCTTGGAAATTGTTTACATTGCTGTTTATGTTGCATAGGGAAAATAAACCTTAGATCTGTCATAAGTCTGGAAATGCTGGTCAGGTGTGAAGGTACTTGTCTGGATGTCTCTCATTCCGAAAGACAGAGTTCCAGAAGGAATGTTATGAGCCTGGAAATACCCCATTACTATGCAATTTAACCATGTGCACTTTGATTGAAACATCTGTATTCAGCTCCTGTGTGTAAGCAAAATTTGACATATGCAACTTCAAAAGAGTGTGTTTTGCAGTCATGCAGCTTTATCAATTAAAAACATACTCAAATATCTTTGAGTGATCAGTGTGCTGGGACGTGCTATAATTCTGTACAGCCAGACTGGGAAAAAACAGCTTCAGCCATGCACACCACAAAAATGCAGACTTACAGATGGACTGAGATACATGTGTCAAGAATATATACCTTTCAGATTATATGCATTCTTTCTTAATAATGGAAGGTATTCCACTTCCAAATAGTAGCTTATTGTGGAGTACTACAAAGGCTTGTTCTCACCCTCTCTGTGTTTCCCTCAATTTCTTTCCTTTTCTAAGCAAGCCATTGATGTCAGAAATAAGCTTTTAGGCATTTTTGAGTGGGTTTTGATATATATGTATAGTCTTGTCCCCAGCACCCTGCTGGGCTGAGCAAGGACAATCAATGTGCAATCTCTTATCATTCCCTACCCAGTCACAGTAGATTGTGTGTTAGGACAGGGTGCATCAGGTTCTCTTGACATTTTTGCAGTTCATTACTGAGCACCTTCCAGGACTTCCTCATGATTTCTGTTTCTCCCTGTCCCCCACCCCCATTCTGATTAAAAAGAAGTTAGGAATCTCTACTTTTGGAGGAAAAGCTGCTCTGAATAAGATGAGGTCTACAATGTGTTATCTTTTCTTTCCCGTAACTTTTTCACTTGCATATCAGTAAATTAAAAGCAGAGAAGATCACTCTGCTTCCCATAACTCACAGTTGTGCAGACTTCCTTAGTCCTAAAAATAACTAAATAAATGGGGGAGATTTCAGTACAAGGTGCTTCAGCTGAGAAAAGTGTTCATTTCTTTGAGGGGGAATTGTGCACCATGCTCTGCAGGCAGTGTTCCTTGCCTCTAGGAGCCACTGTAGTACAGATAAGGCTTTTGAACAGCAGCCTGAACACAAATCTAGCAACAGTGCAGGCACATCCCATTATTGTGTTTTAATAACAAAGATATTGTGGGGCTTATTGTGTTATCGAGTAAAATCCAATAACGACTGAAAGGGGCAAGTTAACCTCTCTGTATCCAGCAGCTGCTTGCAAAGAAATAATCTGATCACCTTTGTATTTAGCTTTCTATCCCAAATTTTTGTCATTCTTTTTACACTATTCAGTCTGTCTTCATAAAAAGTAACTGTCTCTACAGACTATCTCATTTATGATTTGCTCCCTGTGCAGGAGTTTATCTCATTTTTAAATTAATTTTGAAGAACAATCAATGCAATTGGGATTGCAGAACGTGTTTTGCTGTCATCATACAGCATAGATTGATGTCATGGAGAAGCATCCCTATGTTCTTGCTGAAGTAGCTCCAAATGCCTGCTGTGTGTGTGTTCTCAGGAACTAGTACTGACAGCTGAGGGCTGAGCTTGTCAGAGAAGTGACAGTAGGCTATGGGCAGACACATCTCTGACTTGTCGGGCAGCCTGCAGAAGGTATTAGTGGTTTGGGGAGCCCTCTGATTTTATCTTGTGTGCTGTGCTGCTTTTCCCTTTGGCTGTTCTCGCAATCTTCAAGGGAAGAAGCTGAGCTAGGCTCCCTCCACGCACTTCACTTGTTGATAACACTCATTTGAAATAGACTTTGACATCAGGCTCTCCTTAGATCACTTTCGGCTACAAGACGAACCTGAGGATGACTCTTTCACATAAAGAGAATAAATCATGATGTGCCTTCATAACTACACCTTATATAACTAGTTTTCCATACCATGTTCTCAGTGACAGTGTGTGTTTCTTCTGTGAAAGCAATTTTCCCAGTTGGTTTTGTCCAGCTGATATTTTAAAAAAGGCTCCTCTTTGAAATGAAATATAGAAAATTGATTGGCTTAATGAAACACTAAAGAATTAATGAGATGAGTTTATAAAGGGTATTCTGGTCATAGTCTAGTTCAGAACTTTAGCACAAGAAGATTAAGAACAGTGGTGGTTTCATTTCAGCTTCTATTATTAAATTTTATCATTAATTTTATTATGAAGTGCATTAACTCTTCTATTTTGCATGTATAATACAGTTAGCTGAAATCTTCATTTCCTATCTGTTTCTTTTCATAGATAGGCTTTAAAGACAACTTTGTTTTTTAAAAACCTCTTCTGGTAATTAATTTTCTTCCTTTTCAAGTAGGTTTAAATAAAATAAAGGCTTCATTTAAAGGCCCTAGCCTGCTTTTCTTTTAAAGATATTCTTCTTTTCCTCCCCAGTTATTGGAATGTGGTGGGAACATCTTCGATGCTATCTCTATTGCAGTGAAGGCAGCTCTCTTTAACACAAGGTAAAGCACAGATCTCATTTCTTGTGGGTGGAAGTGGCATGGGAAGTGGAAGAGAAGTACTCTCTGTGAGCAAAGCATTTTTAATGCCTAATTATTTAAATAAGAAATACCCAAGACAGCTTGCATTGAGATACAAGGCAGTCATTTGCATGCAAGTAACTTGAACTAATGTTATTTTAATTCAGTTTCTAATGATCAAGTGTCATAATGCCTGTTATGCACAATCACGCTCACAATATAACTTTTGTTGTAGCCAGATCCAGAAAAAAGTCTTCACCATGTGGGGTTTTGGCAAGTATTTGGAGGCCTTGTGTGTTTGAAATTTCAAATATAAATTTGAGTATTCAAATATGAATTTGAAATAAGTTGATGCCTTGTGTGTTTGAAATAAGTATTTACTGATATGTGATGTTCCTGAATAAGAAGCCCTCTGTCAGTTACTGATTTGTAACTCGCTGTGATTTTCCACTTTTGATTTTGTTCTCATTAACTGTCAGCCTGGAATTCTTTTTAAAACCAAGAGGAAAATGTGATAGTGAGAGATTGGAGGGAGGGGGAAACTGTGTGTGTTTAAAAGAACTTTGCCCCATGCACTTAAATTCAAAGAATGGAAAAGCAAAATCTAGTAGAATGCAAGTTTTCTGTGTATGTTTTTAATAAGATTCACTTCTATTTTTTCTGTTGTTTTTTATCTTCTTTATCTGTAGGTGGAAGGGACTACAGAGTTTTGTTGTACCCTTGAGAAAAACAACCTAGTGAATAGCTTTGCTAAAAAACTTACATGGCAAAAATAGCTGGTAGAGGTGCAAAACCTAGACTCCTACAAGCATAAATGTTTTAAAAGTGGATCTCAAACTGGTCTTCAGCATTAAATTAGAGATCTGCTAAAGTCACTAGTGTAGTTCTGGCTTATTTACCGGGAATCAAAGCACAGTATTAGGTCTGGAAAAGGGAAAAGTACGTGCAAAAAGAAGAGGAAAATACGCTTTTGAAGACAGGCAGTATATCAGGTTATAAACACTTTAAAAGGGATAAGGGGAGAATCCATCTGAGACTAGAAGTTGTATCTTTTGCTGAGAAGTTTCTCATGTTAATCAAGTTCTCAGCAGTAACTTTTAACAGCAGATTGTTTTTATGACATTAAGAAATACTTTTAGAAATGTAATGGCTCACAAAGGAGTTGGCAGTACAGTAAAAATAAGAAATGCCTGTATTTCTGTGTGTGAGTTGCCAGGATGCAAAAGTCTTATAGTTAAAACAGTTACTACCATGTGAGTTGTTTTGCAGATCCACAGCTCATACTTTATTTATAAGATAACTAGGTCTTTTTTCTTACTTGAACCAGAATAAAGAGAGATTATCATATAAAAAGTAATGAATTAAATAAGTGAATAAAAGAAAATCTGTTGCTGTGGGAATGTAGACAACATGGCGGAGGGTTTAATTATTTTAATGTTTCTAACTTATTTTTATTCCTCTGACAACTGTGTCCTTTATATAATCTTTAAATGTGGGCAAACATCGCGAGTCTTGTTGAAGTTGACTATCATTTCAAAATTTGGCACAGTATGACACAGCCTGTTGATTTTTTTACCTGTGAAAACCCTATCTTATTGATTTGACCAGGGAATGGTAGTAACAGCTCATCTCACACAGGCTGGGAAAGTGAAGAGGTGAAATTCAAAGTGAAAACCTGTTGTCCTCATTCACTATTCCTCTCCCTTTCCCATTGCAGCTACTGGGTTTTCTTTGGATTGACACAAGATTGTTTAAAAGTAGCTGCCTGTTCTCCATATAATATTATTCTCCAAACAAGGCAAGATGTCAGCTTGAAGATTGCTTGAGATTAAGTTTCTGAAGTGTGTTCAACATGTGTCACTCTTTGCCTCTTACTTGCTTTTCCTACTTTATTTACAACCAGATTTTTGTTCTAAGTGTTTTCAGATCTTTGCCAGCCTTGACTAGAGCATTGGAACAAAGAGCAGGGAGCTAAAGCTGCTGTTGTTTCTTTGAAGCGACAAAATTTTAGATATTCTGATAGGCATTTGAAAACTTCAGCTTCAATTTAAAATCTTGCTCTAAGCATTTTTTTGTAATATCTGTGGACACATGTTGCTTTAGAGCTAAGGAAATCCAACATCACCACTTCAGGAATTTTGCACAAGGCTTACAAGATTTAAATCCTTTGGATGCCTGACCTGACTTGTTCTCTCCCCTTCAGGCATGGAACAATGACAATTGAACTGGTTTAGGGGGAATATTTACTCCTCGCAGTTTTGTACTCTTCATCAAGTTCTAAAAACTACAATCAAGATCATGTGCACAAGACAGCAGATACCAGACTTTCTTCTTACCCCTGTCTCCCAGATGTTTAAGGATGGATTTATTAATGGTGGAAGTAGATATTGTAAAGTGTGCAGTTAGGTACTGGGTTAGGACATTAAACTTGGTCCTGTGGAATGTGCCTGCCTGCAACTGAGGCTGCAGAAAATAGGCAAGTTACAAAAACAACGAAGTTTATAACACAACAGCCTTGCAGATACCGAGGTTTTTGCTGCACAGCGTGGTAGAAGCAGAACTGATGCCTGCTTGGACGTGTGGGACTGCTTTTGCATTTGTGAAATCTGGACCTGCACACACAGAAAAGAGCACTGTTTGTTACATGACTGAGTCGTGCTGTACACATCTCTGCCCTGATTAGTTGCAGGAATCAAAATAGAAAAATAAAAGTTGCAAAGTAAGCATGTACAGCTGTTTCTTAAGATAAATCTTCACAAGCTGGGAGAGGAAATCTACAATGTTCTGGAAAAGTTTTGTGCTACGTTCACTTTGCAGTTTTTGTGTCCATATACCCCCTTTTTATGCAACTGTGATGCTTCTGTCTGTTTGCCTTTGCAGTTTTTCTAATTTACACCTCTCTCATCTGTTCTTGGCAAAAAAAGCTCCTTGCAGGCATTTTTCAGGTATTATTTCTGGCAACTTTTTCTTGCAGACCGAACTCTGCTCTGGTTTCAAAGCTCTTTCAGGTTAGAGTTAAAAGCAGCTTAATATCACATATTTTCTTAAAATCTTGCTTTGTTTTTTAAACACTACTCTGGCACGTGGCATGTACACCTCTTGCATGACTAGGCTGCTGTCCACTTTGTCCATTGTCCTGTGTAGCTTGAGGGTCAGTCACCTTGTGACTTTATTCCATCAACTTTTAGTGGAATGTTTTAGATTTGAAAATAGGCTTGGATGCATTTCTAAGGAGTTGGAAAACATTTGGAGTTTCATTTCCAGAAAAAGTGCACATCACAATTACTCTGCTTACTCCAAATCTTAGTTTTGGGTTGGCTCAGGCCAGTGTGCCTGTAGGGAATTTGTTGTCACTGGAGCAGGGTTAGCTGTTGTACTTGCCACTATGACTTTTAGCCACAAATAATTAAAATACTCTTCCAAGGATCAATCAAAATCACTTTGTGTTGATGGGAGCAAATATTCATTGAATCAGTCTCTATCTCCTCCTCCTTTGAAAGAAGAGATTTGTTATGGAGGGCGTAAAAGAATGTAACCTCCAGAGTCTAGTTATAAAACACAGTGCTACTGTAAAATCACTAACATAAAACTAGATTGTGGTTACTGAAGTTAGCTGTCTTGGGACATCTTCAAATATTTTGTTTTCAAGTGCAAAAGTGTGAAAGAGAGAGTGGTGTCAGTGAACTCTGTGTGTCTTTTACTGGCCAGTAATGCCAAGTCTCAGTCAGTACTCCATCCTAGCAGGCACCTGGATAAATGAGGGTGTATAAGATGCTGACATTCTTGGCAGCTTGAGATACATCTTCTACTAAATTGTTTTAAATCACTTTATGCATTATGCTAAGGAAACTGCCCTAAATCATCCCATAAAACTTCCATTAGATGCCTATGACAAATACAATGTATGTACAACTGATAAGGAGCCTGTCTAGCTCGTTTGTGAGAGAGCTCATCATTCACAACTGAGAAGAAAGCATTTCTTGAATTTCTGCCTGGGTTTTCATCACTGCTTCGTCCTGCTATGTTATGTATTGCTTGTATATCTGTCCTTAGAACAGTAGAGTATCTTGCCAATCTTCTCATCTGGCTAGAGAAAGGATTTTGCTAATGCCACCTTTTCTCTTCACCCCAGATCTCTTTAATTGGTGCTATTCTTTCCTGAACAGCTTTACTACTTGTACTTGCAACTGATGTCACACCTTTGCTAAGCAATGCAACTGATGTAATCCTGACAACTTTACTGTTGTCTGCATGGTTGGGAACCACAGAACAAAACAATTCAATCTTGGTAATTTGTCTCCTGTACATCTGTGGCATTCCTGTACATACAAAGAACTGTTCAGAACTGATTTGTGCACATTCCAAATTAATTTCTTCCCATATAATAGTGTAAAAAACAGCCCAAATTTTAACTGTTTGAATGATGTAAATATGATTATCTAATCCTAAATATCTTCCCACTTACAGTGTTTTCTTTGTAGTCTCAGGGAATGAGTTGTTAATACTTTGATCACATTCTGTACTGTTCTTCTAACCATTTTGACTCATTTAGAGGAACAGGAACTTCCTAGAGTTATGGCTGTATAACAGCTGTATTTGTTACATGTTCTGGCAATGACTCTGCACCTTTTGTTTCCACAGAATACCCAAAGTGCGTGTTCTGGAGGATGAAGAAGGCACCAAAGAGATTGAGCTGTCAGATGATCCTTATGATTGTATTCGACTCGACGTAGATGAGGTGCCCTGTATTGTCACACTAAGCAAAGTAAGCCTGACAAATTCCCAACTTTCTGCCTAGAGGCTCCACTTTCTGTTAATTTCACCTGCCATTTATTTTTTCCCTAGACATAAAATTAGAGTAACAGAAATGGTCAGTGTCCACTATTTATATATTTGTTTGTCTTTGGCCTCCTAATTAAGAACTTTTACTTAATAACGGGGTTTTTTTGCACCTCTGACTTGTAGGTTTCTATTTGATGCATTCTTAAAATGCATCTTCTTGCATGCAGAGGATTTGCTATTTTTTATCTGCTCATTCCTTAAGATCCAGAGCAGCAGATATGTCAATATATTCAAACAAGAGGTCACTGTGTTCAGGAGTGGAAGCTGTGTGATCTGCCTGGAGTTACACGCTGAGAATTTGTTGCTGAGGACAGAACTCTGTTTTCATGGGTGCAATACCATCCCTTTCCATTCAGGCAGTGTTTTGTCTTCCGTATATAGCACACAGCTAACACCGCTAACACAGCTGATTTTATGGGTACTGCATTTTCCATTGCAAGTGTTAGTGATTGGCTTAGGTACCTGAAAGTCTGCTTTTAAGCAAATTGATCAGTAGTAGAGGGGCCATTGCTGAAATGGGGGCTCACCTGAGTCTTGGGATGTGTAATTATCAGGTAGAGGGGAGCAAAGTCTATATTTAGAGTTGCAGGGAAAGGTGAATGTGGAGTTTCATACACATGAAGGTATGGTAGAAAGGAAAATAGTATGAAATAGTGACATGGCTTAGCTCTGTTGTTTATGTACCATAATTTGGGGTCAGAGGCTGTTTAAATTCTGTTCTATCAAGTCAGTCTCTGACTGTTTCCAAAGCTTACATGATTTTAGGATGGGAGGCTGTAGATAGGTAACAAAACCACCACTCACAGTTTGATTTCTCAATGAGGGAGCTTTGAGAACTGCAAACTAATGCACTGTTTTGTCTCTAACTTGCAGATTGGATATAGGCACGTGGTGGATGCTACCCTTCAGGAAGAAGCCTGTTCTTTGGCAAGCCTGCTTATTTCAGTGACCAGTAAAGGTGCCATCACTTCCATGAAGAAGGTGGGGAAAGGTAGCCTGGATCCTGAGAGTATTTTTGAAATGATGGAGGTAAGGAGAGTTGAGCAGTTGACTGTCTTGGATGATACTGGATGAACTGGAGCTTGGGTTTACAGAAAGCTTCAGTAAGGGATTTTAGAGCAGAGACCTTGGTGCTTTGATTTGGTGCACAAAGGACTCTGTGAAGGTCACTCTGTGAAGGCAGTTTCTTTGAAACAGATTCTAACATGAGTGGATACTGTCTAAAACTTCTAGATGCCTGAAATGTATGGTGCTCACATTTGTTTCAGGCAAGTACTATACAGCTGTAAGACAGTAAAGCTTAAGCTGGGAAACTTTAAGAGTATTTTTAAAGAACATATTCCCTCTTTTATTGTCTCTTTTAAAGACTGAAAGAGCAAAACTTACAAAATGGTGAAGGCCCTATAAGAGTAGAAATGGTGTTTGGAACTGGTGGTGCATGGTGTTCTAGCACAACTCATTTATTTTATGATAAGCTTACTGTTCTCACTTTTGTATTGTTTTTCTTTGCTTCTTTATTGGGTTTACAATCTGTCCCTACTTCATAAAAATACTAGTATCTGGATATTGTCCACATTCATATAAGATCCATTTTAAACCCTTCTTCAGGCTCTTCTTAAATCTGTTGTCCAGTGTAAATTCTCATGCCTGAGTTTGGCCTTGAGCATGAGACAGAAATGGGTTTGGAACTTGAAAGTCAAAATGAAATTTAGATACTTCAAGCTGGCTCTGTGTCCTCAAGACACAGAGCTAATTTCTGCATGGCTCTCGTGAGGAATGCTGAAGTTGGAGCCAAGTTTGACAACAGTCAGTCTCAAGTGGGAATTACTGAGTATATGGCACTTGATAGCGTCATGATGTCAGTCCAGAGTGCTAGTCCCAGTGGTACCAGTGGGCTTTTTATTTGCATTCAAACATGCCTTTTATCCCCCTTACCTGGGTAGAGAGGTGTTATCTCTAATTCCTCTGCAGGAGTGAGAGATAAAGCTGATAAATCAAAAAAAACCCAAGATGTTTTCTGTAAGGTCAGAGATTATCTGTTTGGTCCTGCCTTAAACTCAACATCCTGATTAGGATATCAAGAAAAACAAAAGGGCCTGGGAATGCCCAGTGGAGGAGCTGAGTAACCTATGTCTGACACATCTATTCCCAAATTATTTGGCCGCAGGTCAGAGGATATTCAGTTTTTCCTCACTGGTAGAGAACAGGCATTCTAGGACATATCTCTTAGGAAGGGAGTTTCATGGGAAAGCTTTGGAAAGCTGCCAGCATTAGGTGCTTTTTTTAATGAGTTTATGATCTGACCCACTAGAGAGGCAAGCAGGAATAAGATGGCAACAGTGTTGGGTCAATGCCAAAGTTCTGCACAGTTCCCACTCACTTTGACCCGGGGTGAGTGATGTTGTCCTACATTTGAGGAGAAGGAAGTGTATCTGCCCTCTTCACTCTGGACTGCTTGCAGTGATCTTTGTCCTAGTGCAGAGCTGTAACAGTTCTTGTTCCTGTGCCCCCCTATTTATGTAGCATGACTCATGGTGTCTAGGATTGACAGCTGCCCTGCTGCATCAAAGATCTTCCCAAATTTCCTTTGGTACCATTGGCTATATTCTAGCACCTGGCTCTTCAATTAAAAACGTAGCTTGTTTTCAGGTTTGTGCATGGTTTCAGTAATTGTCACCAGGAGGTTAAACAGTTTCGTGTCAGCTGTATGAGAGGCCTAGGCTTCACTGCATAGATCAGGATCCAATAAACTCATTTTAATATAATTTGCCTTTAGCTCTTTAGGGATGGGTGGGCTCTTTACTTCTGTTTGCAGTCAGTATTTCAGGTCATTTAGAGAGACCCTGGGAAAGCTCCAGTGGGCACCACTGCCTTAAGATCTGTCACTGCTGGCCAATGTTTCCCAGCCCTGTAGCTTGCACAGTATACTTGGGCATGTGGGACAAGTAGAGGTCAGCACTGGAGCTAATCCTGTTGGGTTTTCACTGCTAGATTTTATTTCTGTAAAGAAAACATTCTGTTCACTCCTTTAAGGTCCTTGGACAGGACAGAATTACACATCTTGTGAAGGATCTGCTCACAGAGTGATTTGGTGGTGCAGCCAGTGTGCATTTTGGGCTTCTCTGGCCACAGGACAGGGTGTTCAGCTGGTCTAAATTCACTCTACTGATTCTGAGCACATTCAAAAGAGTCTACTGAGCTTTCTATCAGTACGCTGCTTTGCTGGTCAGATGTCTCTTGTCCTCTGGCAGCTAGAATATTGCTGCATGCTCTGTGTGCTGGCTAATTTGAATGTGTGCTTGTGCCTGATGTGAATTTAATTTGTATTCCTGGGTGATCCAGCAATGTGCAGATCTGGTATTAATGATTGTGGAATGCTTCTCTGATGAATGAGAGCACTGCCTTTGTGTGTACATTTTTCCAAAACTTAATCAAGTTAAAATGAAACTTTCACCACCATTATTTTTCTAAATTAAAAGCATATTTTATGGTACCAGCTGGTGTATATGAATCATCAGAGGGAAACTATTTGTCAAAAGGAAGTGTTCCGTAAGAGTTGTCTTCCTGTAAATAAGCATATGTCTCAGGTTTGTTTTGCTTTCTTTGCTTTGCAGACAGGACAAAGAGTAGGCAAGTCACTTCACATAGCGCTTCAGAAGATTTTGGATGAAGAAGAGAGTTTGGGAACTTCACGACCAAAAGTTGGATTTCTAGGATGAGTTTTTATTAAATGTTCAAAACTATTTTTAATTGATCTTGCAATCTTGTCAGTTTGTATATAAAGAAAAAGTTGGGTTTTTTTTGTTCCAGTAGAGTCATCCTCCTGGCTAAGAGCCTTTCAGAATGTTACTAAGCATAAAGAAAGCTACATTATTTGCATTTGCAAATAAGGAAATTTGAGGTGCTTTCCATACTGGTAACTGCTGGCACCTAGTTGATGCTGTTGTCTGGGAAGTGCTTGAGTCTGTTTTCCAGAGTGACTGGTGTACTTTCCACTTAATTCTGTTTGCATGTGTTTCACTTCTGTAAACCAGCTGTTGTGTTCTAGAATACATATGGGGTTGTCTTCAGTGCAGCACAAATGAGAGCAGCACTAGGTGTAATTCTTCCTTCAAATTACCTTGCTATTCTTTGAATAAAATGTGGTTATATTTTACTATAAATACAACATGGTCCCAAGTTCCCAATTTGTATTTTAAACCAAGATTTGTCTACACTACCTCACAAGGGGAAGCAGGGGAGCAGGCACTGAACTATTTTCTGTGGTGACCAGGGACAGGACTCAAGGGAACAGCCTGAAGCTGTGTCAGGGAAGGTTTAGCTTGCATATCAGGAAAACATTCCTCACCCAGAGGGTGGTTGGGCACTGGAACAGACTCTCCCAGGAAGTGGTCACAGCACCAAGCCCAACAGAGCTCAGGAACTGTTTGGACAATAATCTCAGGCACATGATGTGACTCTTGGTGTCCTACACAGGGCCAGGAGTTGGGCTTTGATGATCCCAGTGAGTTCCTTCCAACTCAGGATATGCTATGATTTCCTTGCTCCCTGGAGCTCCACCTATCCCTTTTGCCAGCAGGTGCAATAGTAACCCAGCCAAAACATCTCAGTGTGGCTAAGGAGAAGGGACGTGGCCAAGGTAAACGGGAAACTAAGTTGATCTTGAAGAGTTTGACAATTCAGATGGAAAAGCATAGTGGCTGTCAATAATGATCCTTCACAGGGAAAAGCAGAGGATTACAGACAAGGCATGGATGCAAGTTACATCACCAGGTGTTGAAAGCACTGGATTCCCTCCTTGGGATCAACTGGATGGCCTAGCAAAGAGTAAGAGGTGTTTATTTGGCACAATAGGAAGAGACAACAGATGGAAAGAGTCAAAGGAAGAAGCTGATTTTTAAGAAGCTGATATTTTATCTGCAGATGTTAAGGATTGTTTTGAACAAACTTTGTCGCAGAAGTTACTACAATAATCCAGGAGTTATTTAGCTCGTACTCAAGTAATATTTTCTGAATTTTCTGTTTCAATTTTATACTATTGGATTAAGAATATTCTCTTGACTTGGGGAAAAGGGAAGGATGGCTTTTGCTGAAGGAGAATGGTAGATAGAGGACAGAACATATTACAGCTCAAACTAATAATCACGATCACATGAAAATATATGGAGTGCTTAAGGTCCCCAAATCTCTGCAGTTCTTTTGCTGGAGCTCATACACTTAGTTATTCAAGGTGACTGCAACAGCACTGTGTATTTCAGGTATGTGTAGCCACTGCTGTAACAGGCAATGTAACAAGCAGGCAGATTGTTAAAATAAAAGTTGTCTCCCAAAATTTGCCCAAGCTTTATATTTTGAAGGGTTGGGATTTTTTCAGTACCTTAAGTAATGATTCAGGTAGGTTGTAATGGTGCTACACAGTAGTAGAGCCAAGAAGTGACAATGAGTGTACATACTGTCTTTTATCACTTCAGCAGAGTTATTCTGTGTGAGGCAAATGCTAACCTGACATCAGCTTTCCAGTAGCTGTGATCCACTCTTTGCCATGCAAAGCTGCTTGTAAAAACATAGAAAGAAAGAAATCTAAAGGGAGAAAAAACCTTTAAAGTATCTTAGACTTATCACAGGCAGGTTTTTTGATCACATATTGTTCAATGTTTTAGAAAAGGGTTAATGTAAATGAGACTGCAAGTCTTGAACCTCAGCCATTCTCTGAATGTTTTATTGCAGATTTGTGGTTGGAGACCAAAACGCTGCCCCAAGTTACACTCGGGGTGAATTTTGTAACATGAACAGTGTAATTCTACTCAGCCTTCCAGCTGAAGGATCTCCAAGCGTTTGGCAAGCTACATCAATTCAGATGCTTCTTTTCTTCTCTCCAGATCCTTTTAATTTTAAATATACTTTTATGAGAGCTGGAGGTGGTGGTGGGAAAAGAAACATCAGTGTGTTTCGAGTGTGCGAACTGACGCCTCTGTAGAGGGGCGTACACGTGCACTCCCTCCCCATTTCTTAATAAGGATAGCAAATATTTAGCCTTCTGAGATCCACGCTGTGTGCTCAAGAGAGAGACTTGCTGCCAAGCGCTTCCTTAGAGCAACACTGTAAATTAACGTGGTGCCAGTGCCTGCAGTGCCTCCCCTGTGCATGTGTGTGTCCTCCACCGGGTCTTCTGTAGCTGGGTGTGCGGGCACGGAGTGAATTGGGGGTCCCAAGGGGTCCCGTGCCTTCTGTGTCACTGCTTCCTCTCTGTTGGCATGGAAAAGCAGCGGTGTGGAGAGTGACCCCAGTTCAGATGGGATCTGCTTCAACCCCTGAGATGTAAATTATGAGCCCAGCCAGAAGTATTACAGAGCTGCCAGTTGGTCTCAGCTGCCCCTGGAGGTTTGCTGCTACCAGCGCATGTCCCAGATGGATAAACAAAGCTCTGACAGGGGTAAAAGGTCCTACAGCTCTCCCAGTTGATACAGTATCTGCCAAGAAATCTGTGAGACTGTGGTTCTCAGGCATGCTAAGGGCTAATTTCTATTTTCTTTGCTCCCTTTAACCCCTCCCTTCTATTCCAAACAAAAATAGCAGAATTTTAATAGATACTTCAACTGAGAATGCCCCTGTTCCCATCTGGGCTGGTGGAAAGTTCCATGTGTTGCTGTGCAGATACTGCCACGTTTTCATTGACTCGAGTCCAGTAGAACTAAGAGGAAACATCTGTGGAGTGGGATAGCTCTCTGTTTGTCCCAGAAATTAATTGCTTCTGCTGGGAGTGTCGAGAGGCTGAAAGCTTTGTACTAGAGATGAGGAGTCTAGCAACTCCTGCTAGGCTTCTACTCATGTTGCCTAAAAAAGCAGCACCTGCAATTCACCTGTTTCACAGGGGCAGCATTCCCCTTGAAGCAGAAGAGAGCTAGGCTGCAGGTCAGTGGACCTGGCAGATTTACCAAGCTCAGGAATCCCATCAGCCCACATTTTGCAACTACAGTTCAACACTGTAATTGTGTCATTTTGGGAGAAGAGGGGAGCTTATTCTGCCCTGTGGAGGCAGTGAGGAGGAGCATGGCTGTGCCACCTGCAGTCAGGCTTTAAATGAAGCCTTCCTTCAGCACAGCCTGCTTTAAGGACAAATTGGTGTGAGCCAGAGCTTGCTCACGGCTCCTGTGAGACTGGATGAGACTGGAGTATGCAAGTCTCTTTTCAAGGGATGTGGTACCTTGATTTGGGATAGACAGTAGGGTGTTTCTGCATTTGCTTTGTAAGCAGCAATTACCTGAGGGTTACCCACTTCTGCTAGGACTGCCTCCAGCTTTTCTTTTGAACTGCAGCAAATGCCACTGCCCTCCTCAGCAGCAGGATGTTCTTCAGCCCTGCTGTGGCACTGGTTTTCTTTGCCTGTGGTAAGTGGCCACTGGCACCAGAGAGTGGAAGAAGCAAAGCTGTGACTGCTGAGACCTGATCACTCCAGTCCTTATCCCAGAGCCTTGTTCTCTCCGTTCCTTTAACACGCTGGAGAAAAATGCAAGAGCAGATCTGCAACTGGTACTGAATCTCTTCAGCCATCAGCCTCTGTGATTTCTCACTGCTCCCCAACCTCTTGTCTCCTACTGCACTCCTGCCTGATTGCACTCCCTGCCCATGCAAGGCAGCTTTTCCTTCTAAGGCAAAATGTGGCTGCTCCTGTTAGCTGTAGCTCACAGAGGCTTCTTTTCCTCTGTTGAAGTCCCAGACTTGGAGTGATAGTGCTCAGCCACAGCCAGGCACTTTGGTATGGGTCTCCCCACAGAGAAACTGCAGTTCCTTGGGTTTCCTTAGATCTGCATTTCTAGCTGTTTTCTTGGAGCTCCATTTCTAGCTATCCAGGAACAAAGATGTTTTTGCTGTTGCTGCAAAACATCATTAGAATCTCAAACATGCTGCTAATGACTCCCCAGTGATGGTTTAAACCTCCATTTCATTGACTGGAACACTTTTTAATAAAGCTGTGGTTATCTCTCGAGCTCTGTGAACATCTCTGTTGCTATCTTGATCTCAAGATCTGGGTAAGAAGAGCAGCACAGGCATGGCTGAGTTTTCATGTCACACCATTTGTTGATGAGATTTATTTTCCTTTATTTAGACAAAGATCATCATAGTTGCTGCAGCCCCTTAGCTTATGCCTCCAGAGGGCTAAGAAGAATTCTCAGGCCCGTTCTGATTTTCTCCACCCAGCTGGCTGTGGCAGGAACCACAGCCAAACCCAGTGTGCTCAGGCACTGGAGGTACCAGGAACCACCAGCCCACAGACCCTCCCTTCCAGAGGAGCTCTCTCACTGCCCCTTCTGTCTGTGTTTTGGCAAATGGTAAGTTTGGCTATTTCCAGAGCTGCAAACCTATGGGTTGCAAAGTCGTGATTTCAGTCCTACCTCTCTTTCTTCCCTCCAGCCAAAGACCAACTTTAGAGTAATAAGGCTTTTCAAGGCCATGGGTTGCTTTCTTTCTGCCGTCTTATCATGCAAACCTCCCTCTAAATTCAGAAATTAGGGAATTCACGAAGCTGAAATTCTGTTATAATCCATAATTCAGCATCCATTCAGCAATATGACAGCAAACCAATGCTCGAAGGTGATAACAACATGAAATAAGAGCCTAAGCTGACAGAACTGCTGTCTACTTGCCAGTCCAAAAATATTGACCATTAAGTTCAGTGGTGACCTCACTTGAACTGATGCTGTGGCAGGCAGTGGACCTAGACATTTAGGAATTCCTCCAGAGTTTTGGTGTTAAATTTAGACACTTCACTACAGTTTTCCTTTGACTGTTTGGGAAAGGAAATCACTTTGGGATCTGGGCGATGGGCAAACACAAAGCAGTGAAGACAGACAGAATACCTCTAGCCTACAGGAGCTGCAGTCTCCAAACAAAAGGGAATGTGAGTCCTTTGGTGCAGCTCCTTTGCAAACAGAAGGATTTTAAATAGCTGATACTACTTGAACTCAAGTGCTCCACATTTGCTTCTGGTTTAAAGCCCAAGGATCTACTGTAGAATGGATACTTCTGTCCTGTATCCCTTGGTGTGTACAGGGGGTAGGGATGTGAGCCGTGCTTGATATGGGATGAGAAGGTTCCCTCCTTAGGCTCAGAGCCAGTTTCCTAAAGTTGGTGCTGGGGATAACATTTTGGCAAAATCCTTGGGTTTCCCCATCATTGTCCTTATGAAAACTGCCCTTTCCTGAACTGTTATTGCATTTCTTTTGATGGTCTCCAAAACAATGATCCATAGATGTGGCTCTCTCCATTTTAACCTGTTTATGCTGGTGGAAATCCGGAGCTATGCCAGCACGAGTTCAGGCAGCAGCTAATGAATATCAGAGATTTTCTTGTGCCAGCCCCACTTCCTCACAGTTTGTTACTGTCCACTGCTGCTTCTCTCCTGTTCCTCTTTGAGGTCACTGTGGTGCCACTGACTCACCCTGCAGAGTGGATGACACCGAATCACAGAATATTCCAGATTGGAAGGGACCCACAAGGATCATCAAGTCCAGCTCTTAAGTGAATGGCCTGTACAGGGATTGAACTCACAACCCTGGCATTTTTAGTCAAGGGAGCAGAGATGTGAATCCCAGTGTGCTGCCCCAGCCATGGATCAGGCCCCCGAGCTGCAGGGCCCCACACCTAAAGGTGCCTTGGGTCCCCCCTTTGCTCTCCTGCTGTCAGTGCTGGTGGGGGAGGCAGGAGCCATCCAAGAGGAGGAGCATCAGGCAAAGCACTGGCATCATTCAGCACTGGAGTGGCCTGCCTTTGAACTGGTGACGTAGCCCTGAAAGGCCAGGTCTGGTAATTGCTGATCTTGATAATAACCCTGTGAATACTGTTACCCAGTCCACCCTTGCACTTCCCAGCCATTGTGCAGCGGCGCTGCCTCATTTCTTGGCTTGGCCATACCTGCTCTTTTCCTAGGAGCCAAAGCAAAATAGCCTCTGATCTCGCTGCCCATTTCCTTGCCTAGCTGGGCACAAAATCACAGGTCTGCATTGCTGCCAGGAGCATCCAGCTTCCTTTCATGGGTTTATTCTAACTACTGTTTTGCTAACTGAAAGCCTTCCAAATTCAGCATCCCAGCCTGCTTACTGGGTTTCCCAAAGCCACGTAAACTTTTCTGTCTGCTTCCCTGCAGCCCTGGAATGGTTTCCATAAGCATGGGTTCTTCTGCCCTCTTTTTTTCATCTCAAACCAGTTACCTTGCACTTAACAGGAGCTGCTCTCTCTCTAACCAGGAGACTGGGCTTGAAACCAGGGAGTGAAGTGCCTTTACTGGAAAGTAAAATCCATACTTGCACAGATGTTAAAAATCATGGTCAAAGCGTCAGTTTCTTGGCATAATTTTAATATTTTGCTGATGACTTCCAGTTCTATTAGTTCATCTCATAAAAAGGATTACCTCTACTCACTTCCCACACCTCTCTTACATGAGAAGCGTGAATCATCGGGATCTCAAAAGCAAAGGACCGTTGAGAGCCCCATAATTTAACTGGAACCTCTGGCTTCAGCAGGAGCTTGGGCAGGGGATGGCTGTTCCCTGAAGCATCCTCATGCTGGATCCAATATAGCAACACTTCAGCTTGCTCCCATCAGCTGGATGGGCGGGGGTTTATGAGCTTCTGTAATGTCGAGGATTTTTATTTTCAGTCTAGTTGCACAGAACTGGGCCAAAGCCCCCTGTGGATAGCTGTTACAGCTGGAGACAAGTGTTTTGAGTCCACTTGTTTTAATTTTTCTCATTTTTCAAGAAAAATGATGGTGGCATCCACCACAGGACCTGTTGGATGGTGCAGGGAGGGGTCCCCTTGGTGCTGACCTGTTCTTCAGGGGCTAATGGAAAGCCACCCTGCCCTCCTTGTTTCAGCTGGGCAATGCTCTGTTGGTCCCAGATTGGAAATCAGGCTAGGGATTGCTGTCAGACTCCACACCACAGCAATCTGTTTCATGGGCAGCAATAAAGGGAGCATTTTGGTTTTTTCTCCAGCTTGGCAACACATGAATCAAAGCAAAGGGAGGCAAGCATATCTGGAGCCAAGGAAAACTAGGAGGTACTGAGTTACCTACCAAAAGTACTTTCGAGTGTCAAGGAAAGGAAACATGTATGTGTATGTAGGTGTCTGGCATCTCTTGGGTTCTGTCCATCCCATTTTGGGATACTCCAGGCAGGAGAACAGTAAATCCCCAAAATATGTATTTTCCAGTTTAAATTTGAGTGAGGGTTGGTGCACATGATAAAAGGCTCCAAAACTGTTCTCCCTATGCTTCAAAACCTTGGACTGCAAGAGAGCTTTCTGTTCAGGCAGGACATCAGGGCAGGATTTTACTTATTCAGCAGAAGTGTGAGGCAGGGTAACACCATGGTTGCCAATCTAACTCAATGGCAGCTCTTTTTTCAGTCACATCCTTGTTTATCTTGGACCTTTTATGCTCTTACAACTCCAGAGGTTCACACTGTGCAGGGTCGCATCTTGCCTTAAATTATCAGAAAAGTTTTAAGGTTAATGGCTGATGTTTGAAGCACTTTGTTCTCCAAAATGTCCATCCCTCTACATGAATTTCTTCCACTTGTTCAAACTGCTGCTGTTCCTCCCGCAGGTAAGACTTACCTGCTTGTGCTGCAGCTGCTGAGCAGCCACACCATCCCTAAAAAAAGGCAGTGGTCTTGGTTTAGGCTGCAGAGCTGCTCAGCACAGCCCAGCTGGTTCGAGAAGTCAGGCCGGGAACCCGCAAAGGGAGAGAATGGCTTTTTGTGGAACATGTGCCCCTGATCCCACGTCCCACTGGAGATCCCGTGGGGAAGCAATGATAGCAGGACGGCCATACCAAAGCCACAGTGGAACTGCTTTTTAGAAGGGTAGGAGCCACCCTGCACTCTGAGCAAGGAACCGGGGTGCTCAGTCCCCCCGCCTGCTCCCTCTGCCTCTGTTGGTGCCGGCCCATCCCTTACGGGCATCCCTGCCGAGGGGCGGGGGACAGCTGGCCCCGCTCTGCCCCCTCGGCCACCCAGGCGCTGGTTCACACCTCACGGTGCTGCTGCCATCGCTGGCACACGAGATCAAACGCGTGGCATTGTGCTAAAAGCCACAGGAAATCGTTCCAGCTATACTCCCAGCCTTTGCTTAAGTTTAGTTTAGCAGAGTGTCGGTACATTCGTTCCCCTTTCTATTTCTTTTTTTTTTTCTTTTTTTTTCTTTTTTTTTCTTTTTAATTTTTTTCTTTTTAACAAAAACAAGCAGCGTGCTAAGAGCTGCAACCCCTCTGGGAGGTGTTGAGCCTTGGCCGGAGCCGCCGGAGCCCCCCCGGGGCCGGGAGGCTGCCGCTGGCCCGGGCTCAGCCGGAGCTTGCTGGGACAGCCATTCCTGGCTCCAGCCGCTGTCCAGGCGGCCGTGCGAGGGCAGAGCCGCGGCAGCTCCGCTCGCACGGCACGGCACGGCACGGCACGGCATGGCGCTCCGGGCAGCCTGCCTCCTCCTCTGCCTCCTCTCCCTCGCCCACGTCTCCGGCCAGCAGAACGGCAAAGCCCGGCAAAAACCGGCGGCTTCCAAGAAAGGTAAGGGGCAGCGGCAGCTTCCCGGCTAGGAACACTTGCAAGGCTTGGGGGGGTTGCGATCAGCCCACTCGTTCGGGCATGTAACATTTTATGAAGTGAAACTTCATAAAAAGCATCTAAAACCCTAATAAATCGTCTTCCTCTCCTCCTCCTCTGTGGGAATGATTGTGCAGCTCTTCTGTAAAACAGTGAGGGTATTGAGAAGGTTTTGGTGGGTTCCTACCTTGAATAAATTTGTTCAGCTTGGTCTAAATTTCAGAGGGAACGCATTTTCTGTGTGACCCCTAAGGTTCACGCCAAGCTTTTCCTCTAATAAACTCTCCCTTTCTATAGCCCCTTTCTCATTCATTTTTCAGAAATAAGTGGCAGATGACAGACAATTTTGAAGGTAAGAGCAGACAGAAAATACCCAAGCCATTAAGCATCAGCAGGGTTCTTCATTTAAAATCACTGGCCTCGGGTGTATTTCACACCACACAGAGCTCTGACTACTCAGGCAGTGCACACCCAAAGGCACCTGGGTTTTCTATTCCCTACTGGGTTTGTTTCTCCTTTTGCTCTTTTCCTCCTGTCTTATCCTTTGTCCCTCTGACTCAGTGCACAGTAAGTGTAGGAGAAGTCAGGTGAGGTGAGGAGGCAGCATGTGAGCCTGCCTGCCTGCCTGATGTGTCCAACCCTGGGCTTGGACCGCTTCTGGCAGGCGCTTTCCTGCTTGGAACGAAGAGGGGAGCAAGGAGGAAGCATCCCTGGAATTCACTTGGCCACACTGGTGTCTACACTCACCCAGTGGCTATTTTTGTCAGATTCCATCCTTGAGAAATTTTTGCCTTTTCTCCCATTAGATCTTTCTATGAATTCACAAACTTAGCTGCTTATTCCACATCTTATTCTGTGGGACATGGAATAACAGACAAAACAGTCTGTGACTGTTTTCTGGAGAAAAAAACAAACCAAAAACAACCCTTGGGCTCATATAGGGCACATATGTGCATTGCACTCACTGGAGGTACCAGGAGAGAGACATTTCTTAGAAAAATCCTATTTTTCTCTAGGTGTCATTGCAACTACTGATATAATCGATTAGTTACAATAAGGTGGGAGAAAAATTACCTTTTTGACAGGAAAATTTGGTGCTGACTGAAAAACTTTTGAGGGGGGTGTCCTGAAAATCAAACTATCTGGCCCAGCTGGTGGTAGGTTTTAGTCAGAATTTCTTTTCAAAGGAGAGGTCCTATTTTCTGTGGAGAAAAGGGAAAAACCCAGCAACTTGGCATTTTTTGATCAGTCCCATCCAGCCCCATAGGGGATCAGCTGTCCTGCCTTTAGTGGAAACTTCCAGTATTTCTTGGTTAATATTTTTCAGATTTTTACTAATGCCAGAGGGTAGGAAAAGAGGGATAAAAGCACTAAAAATCCCCTATGAAGCTCCTCTTCGCCTCCAGCCCTTCTCCACATCCAAGCCTGCCTGCCCAGCCACCACAGGGGCCAGAGCCACTTCTGCTCTGAACAATGGCAAGATGGTGCCATCTCATCCTCATCCAGCAGTGCTCCTTGTTCTGCCCCTGCACTTTGCCTGGGAGGATCAGGCAGGGCAAAGCCACTGGAGGATTGGGGTGTTTGGCTAGATTTTTTTTTTAATCTATGCAACCAAACCATAAATGTTAGAAAAGAAAAAAGAAAGCACTGATTTAAGCCAAGCTTTTTATGGGTTTTTTTTTGGGGGGGAAGGTTTAACTTTTGAGTTTTTGGTTTTTGAGTTTGGTTTTGGGGTGGTTTGTTTTTTTGGGGGTGGTTTGTTTATTGTTTTTTTGTTTTGGGGGTTTTTTTGGTGGTGTTTTTTTGTTGTTTTTTGTTGTTTTTGTTTTGTTTTGTTTTGTTTTTTTGTTGTTGTTGTGGTGTTTTTGGTGGGGTTTTTTTGTTTTGTTTTGTTTTGTTTTTTTTTGTAATTGTTGCTTACGTTTCGATCTGCTTCAGAATGAAAAATGATGCTATTTCAACATGAAAAAGCCAAAGCACAGTATTTAGAAAATGCTGAGACAGCACACTCACTTTGCCTGCTGTTGTGGTTTTTTCCCCCTCAAATTACTCCCCAGTTATTGTTCCAAATGCAGTAGCTCAGCAAATTCTCCCTGAGTTTTGGGGTACAGGTGGGATTTGCCTTTGTCCAGCTGCTCTGGAGGTCTCATCCAAAGGAATTCTCAGGGGAGGCAGGCACTGGCATCCCTACCTGGGCAGCATTGACACCCCAGGGCTTGGGGGTGTAGGTGTCAGCCCCAGGAGGGCTCCCCTTGGTCACAGCTGTGGTGGGGTGCTGGGATCATGGAAGGGAGCATCTTTGCATAGCTCTCACATGTATTTCTAAGGTAACTGGAGACAGAAGTCAGAGTCTGGGTGCTTAATTCAGTGGATAGGGACTCATTTGGGCCTCCCGCCTAATGCCACCTACTGCCCAAAATTTCAGTGTATTCTTGTCTGAGTGCTCTTCCCTGAAAATCCCTGTGAACATTTACATGGCTACAAATCCAGTGTGAGTGTGTTCAGCCTCCTCCTTTGATGCAGGGACAGACTGCAATATGGGACTCTTCCACTTGGTACCTTTGAGGAAATGCCTGGTATCAAAAGAAATACTGGTGGCTAGAGAGCTTTGATGGCAGACACTGTGAACCAGAGCAGTGCTCATTCCTGTGGGGGACAGAAAGCTGTTTGGATCTCCAGGCAAAGCTAATAAACCCATATATATATATATATCTCCAAATTTCATACAAGAATAGTTAAAAGATTAAGATTAGGTACAGAGGGATTTGTTTGTTGTTCAGCATATAATGAGAACGGGTGAGAGTTCCAATTTGCAGCTTTAAAAACATTCCTGGCCAGGCTTTCAAACCAGCAGGCTATTGTGGCACACAGTTCTGTGAGTCTCCTTTTGATCTTGCCTCTGCCCACGCTTAATCCTGCTGCTCACGGTCCTGCACAGGGACCCACTCCAGCTCCCGCGGGATCATCAGCATCCCGTAGGCCGGCTTCCATCACAGAAAAACCAGACTGTAAACAGGCTTGATCCCAGGCTTTAGGAGGTGAGCCTTGAGGAAATGACAGCACTGAGACAAAAACCCATGGCAGTAAAATAAACAACACCATGTCTGCTGATGTAGCCATGGTCCTCACTTTATAGCTGAAGGGTGAGTCAGCCAGTCCTGGTTCTCTGTGAGACATCCCAGTGAATGCACTGCTGGAGGAACATCTTGGCCTTTGGATGTTACTTAAACCTGAGAACATTTGTTCTGCTGCAAGACAGGCTTGCATGGAAAAAAACCCCCATGATTAATTAGCCATTTCCCACAAAGTGTTTTCATGAAAGGCAGCAAAATAATATCTAGTGCCTCAGTGTTAAGTGAATCCGTTAAAGTTAATTGAGCAATGAGTAACGCAGTTTAATGCCCTCCTCCTGATGTGTCTGGCTTTTCATATTCATGCCACCATGTAATCTTGGGTCAGTGGTTTTGGTCTGCATCCAAGCTGCTTCCCTACTTGCCTGCCTTGGTGCCTCTGCTCCTTGGCCCTCAAGGAAGCCCCTCCTACTGCATTCATGGGCAAACTGTCCCCTTTCCTTTCACCCCAGGAGAACTGCTAGATACTTTCAACATGAGAACCATTACATACAAGTGCCTCAGTGACCGATCTTGCACCACCCTCAAGATGTAAATGTCCCTTTGCTCCTGTATTTCTCCTAGGAGAAATACAAGTACTGATTACAACTTTGCAGAAGCAGCACACTTAGCAAGACGCAGGCTTTAAGAGCCATCTCCCCAGCCAAAGAGGCACCTTCTCCCAGCAGGAGAGCAGCTCTGGGCAGTGTTTTGGTACCTACACTGGGGGTGATGGAGGTAGAGATGAGGCAGAGGCAGCTGTGATGGTCCAAAGGATGGTGTGGTTGGTGCAGAAGCTGGTGGCTGGAGGTGCAGAGGCAGATCTAATGGAGGTAGGATCTGCAGCCCTTCTAGCCCCTTCCTGCTGAGCATCAGCCTGCTGAGCAAAATGCTTTCCTACCAACACACCAATGACAGCAGACAAGAGGTGGGTGCAGCCAGGAGTGCATACAGAGAACATCATGTGTTAGGATGTTTAAGGGAAGCCAGGAGGGTGTGCTGTGAATAGAGAGAAAGAGAGCATGTCTTTGAGGAGTTGAAAAAAAGTAACTCCTGTTCATCATTAGCTTCAAGTTGCCCACAAAACATTTGTGTGTGTCAGGACTTTTGTTCAGGCAGGGCAGCACCCGATGGTGTCCTCCTGCATTTTGGGAGCTCTACCCCAATGCAGCACCTCCCCAGATGACTGCTCTACACAGGAGTGCCAGAGACAAGCCTGCATTTTGCAATGCTCATGCATGTGACCTCCCCAGCACTGCCGTGGCAATTCAGAGGGTGACCCCTGCAACTGGAAGATGCATGGGGTGCACAGCCCCAAAACCTGAACCAGGAAAACAAGGTTGTTATTGGTAGTGGAACCAGGCTGGCAAGAAAACACTCACTCTGATGGATGTGCAAGGGGACACAGGTGCTGACTTTGTGGATTCCTTCTGTTCATCCTTCCCTGATGGCAAAGAAACATGGAGTTTTGACGATAGGAACAGATTTGGTTGCTTCCCCTGGGATGCAACCAATATTTGTGCTCTTTCTTTGATTTCTCCAACAGATGGTGTGAGCCTCAAAATGATTGAAGACCTGAAGGCCATGATTGACAACATCTCTCAGGAGGTTGCTCTATTGAAGGAAAAGCAAGCACTCCAGACAGGTAAAGGGCTTGCTGAAGAACACATGACTTTTACTTTGAGAGAGGAGCTGCTCATAAAGTGGCTGCAATTGATCCACACGTCTTGATGAGTGATGCCCAAACACTCCACAGCAACAAGCCCAGCATGGGGAGAGAGGTTGGGGGATCAAAGCAGAGTGTGGGTCTCTGCAATTCCTCTGGGCTGGTGAACCTCCTTGGGCAGTTATTGACAGGAGTTGGGCAGTGTGGGCTCCCGCTCTTTATGTGCTTCCCATTTGGATATTGCTATGACGCTAAGCCAGATGTTCTTTTTCCTTTATGAGGTGGGGGGATGGGATTTGGATTAGTCTGTGCATTAATCAAATGCAGCCTACTCTTTTCTCTGAGCTTCAGTGAAATGACAACCTGGTCTCTTATACACACCATGGTATTGCCCAGGGAACTGCAGCACTGCAGGTCAGTCCTGCTTCATTAAACATACACAAGGACAGGCCCAAAATGTCCATCTTCCAGACATGTTCCTCAGTGATTCTGTGCAAACTCTGCTGATATCAGTAGGAGTAGGATTTGCAAAACATGAAGCAGAAATGAGATGAAAATGCAAATTAAGGAGAATTTTCTCCTTAAAAGAAAAGGAATACAAGAAGAATCAATGCTTTAGTTCCAGGCTCTCATTCATTGAGAAGTAATTGGTTTGGATATTATTGTGTGGCTCTGATTACGTATTGTTTGGCTACAGTATCCTGCATTCTTAAGGTTTAAAGCTTAAAGAAAAACAAAATAAATTGATATCCTTAACACTAAAATCAGAAGCAAGTAGAAATTTCCTCTGAAGACCTCAAGCTATGCAAGCACAACACTTCTGATCAAAGCTTATTAAAAAAGACTCTTTTTCCATCTTGCATAATTAAGATGATTTAATTGGCATGCAGGCTTTTTCCCAAAACACTCCAACACTCAGCAGTGCTCATGACAAACTATATTTCCGACAAATTCATCAAAGAATGAGTAGCATTGGCTAGGGAAGAATGAGGCCAGGGGAAGGGCAGGGGAACCATGTTGTGCCTCTGCTCCAGTGGCAGCAGAGCCCAGGAGAGTGGCAGAGGCACCCTGAAAATCTATTTCGCCCAATAATTTGCAGAGGGGAAGGGCATGTCCCTGTGACTGTGTTCCACCTTGCATACGAGAGAGAGGGGCCCTTGGAATCCCGTGCTGCCAAGGGTCACTGTGCAGCATAAGAAATTAAGTTTGTAGCTTGGCTGCTGGGTGTGTTGCTGCTGCCTCTTTCTTCCTGGGCACCATTTTTAAACCAATTTCTCTTTCTGTCTTTTTATCCTGTCCATGTGGTAACCTCTCAGTTTGCCTGAAAGGCACCAAAATACACCTGAAATGCTTTCTGGCCTTTTCGGAGACCAAGACCTACCACGAGGCCAGCGAAAGCTGCATCTCTCAGGGCGGCACGCTCAGCACGCCGCAGAACGGGGAGGAGAACGACGCCCTCTACGATTACATGCGCAAGAGCATCGGCTCGGAGGCCGAGGTCTGGCTGGGCCTCAACGACATGGCCGCCGAGGGCAAGTGGGTCGACATGACGGGCAGCGCCATCCGCTACAAGAACTGGGAGACTGAAATCACCGCCCAGCCCGACGGCGGCAAGCTGGAAAACTGCGCGGCCTTGTCGGGGACCGCCATCGGCAAGTGGTTCGACAAGCGGTGCCGCGAGCAGCTGCCCTACGTCTGCCAGTTCATGATCGTGTAGCGGCGGGGCCGCCCTGCCCGCCCCGGCCCGGATCCCCACCTGGGGCAGCAGGATGGTGAGGCTGTGGTTGATGCACGCCTCCATGCACAGCCGCACGCCCACGCGAGTTCAGTAGAGTCACCCTTAGCAAAGGGAGCCGCCGCGGCTCGCCGCCGGGTTATAGAGCACTAGAGCATTTCCTTTGGCTATGTCCAGCCCTGCTCGCAGCTGCACTGCTCTTCCTAAGGCACGATTTAGAGATATATATTTTTTTTTACACAGCGAATTTATTAGGACAGCTCAGTTGTTCCAGCAAAGAACCAGTGCAGCAGTCCAGCCTGGCATACTGCTGTCTCAGCTGTCACTCTGCAGTGTCCTTTCCCATTTTACTCAGCTTTCTTGGGACACTAGCATAGGTAATTTCTGCTTTCTTCTCTCGTTTTGCTTCCCCATAAACCCTGGCAGCAATTTGTCAGAGTTCCATGTTCCTCACAGTGTCCCAATTCAGACTTGTGATGATCAGGGTCCTGTCTCAACAAGCAGATGGAGCTACTCCTGCTTCGCATTGAGAGATACAATTGGGCTCATTTGGCAGGGTACCAGCTGCTCAAGGGGTTGTCCAACTAGTCAAATTACGTGTATGAATGAGTTAGCAAGTTAAAGGCATATTTGGTCCTTTTCTCACCAGCCAGAAGCCAGTTTCACTGACCTCAGTGGGAGAGCAAGACCCACTGCCAGTTCCTTTGAAAAAAAATCCCATCAAAAGTTTTATTTGTGCTGCAGTATCAAAGGGAAAGCAGTGAAGACTTGGAGCACTGTTAGTCAACAATATTACTAGAAATAGAAGATGTGTGCATTACGTAAATAACATAAATGTAATACTCTTAGGGAGTATGTTGCTGTATAAAAATAACTGTATATTGAAAACAAGCCCCAGGACAACTCACTCCAGCAGCTTTAGGAATGGCCTGACCTGTTTATATGACGGGAATCCAGATGAACTACTCCAGTCTTTGCTGGTTCTTGGCAAACATAAATCTGCTGAGCACTGTCAGTGCCAATATAGTCATGCCCAGCAGAAAGTCTGACCTCAGTGACTTTTTACTGAGAAAAGGTTTAAAGTGAAAACAAAAACAAAAACAAAACAAAACAGAACAAAACCAAAAAAAAAGAAACAAACCACCACCACCAAAAAAAAACCCTGCAATGGTGGGAGAGAAGTGCAAGTCACCTTGGCAGCTTAACAGAGCTTTGCTGGCTGTTGGCTAGAAGGTATCAGTGGTTCTTTGAAGTCCAGTGCTTGGAAATAACCCTTCCTGTTTGGTCACACACCTTGGGCTTCCAGGTTGGAGGTGTCAAGACAGGATCCTGCCCATGGGACAGGTATTCCAACTTGCTGCTTTGTTTAAAAGCAAGATGGTGGTAGGTCTTCCAAGACATCAAGTCTGAGCCAAGCTGGGAACACACACACACACAAATGCAGAGTGCACGCTTCTGACATTGTCACTATTGCCAAACTCTCCACTGTTCAAATGACTATAAAATAAAAATATCTCTATGGCTTGCTGAAGGAATGGAGTTTTGTCAATATGATTGGAGTGCTTTCTTCTCCTTGTCTTTCTCTTCAGAGCAGCTCCAGGGATATGTCTGAAGGCTGGAGATAAAACAGGCAGAGGGGAAGAGCAAAAAGTGAGTGCCTCCCACCCTGTAATACGCTTTATAGGATTCTCCCCCTTCTGCCCCGTTATCATCCCTGTCACACAGGATACAGGCAGGGAATCCTTTCGTAGGAAAATAAGATTTCCTTGCTCCCCTCCCTTGCTGCTGGGAAATTTCATTCTGAAATACAAGCTAACCCAGAAGGAAGGTCCCTCCCTGAGCCCTGTTTGGCAGCAGCAGTGGTGCTGGGGGAGGTGGCACCTCAGGTCCCAGCATGGAGCCAGTCCTTCCCAGGCTGCCTCCCACCTCCTCCACAATGAGCAGAACTGCAGTGGCACCAAGAGTCCCTCTCCTTCACCCACTGCGGTGGTGATGGCTTCCTCCTCCTCCTCTCCAGCACCTCATGTAGGAGAGAAGACCATCAATGTAGAAGACAGTGCTTCACACCAGTCTGTGAAGTTTCAACTGCTGCAGGACTGCACGTGAAATTAGGTCTCATTTGCACAGCCCTTCAATGAGCTTTACTTTGGGCCCTGCTCCTGACGTTTTCCAGGACTCTTTGCTGTAGGTCACAGTTACACCCTACAAGCCAGCTTGTCTCAATATAAACCCTCTAGTTCCTTTGGCAGATGTCCCCTCCGTGTTTTGAGATACACATAAAGGCAAGCAGCAATGCTGGAAGCATTGCTGGCTTTAATCCTGACTGGTCATAAAACACAAGGTCTTATAACACGAATGTGTGGTCAGAGAAATAAACAGTGGGCTTTTATGGGAGCCCAGAAACTAAAGAGGAACAGTGTGAAAGCCTGGCAATGCTGAGCTTCAGGGAAGTTGTGGGTGCTGGAGCTGGACCATCCTTGTATGAAGTGTGATTCTGAAAAACAGCCATGGAGATGGATGCCAAAGGATTTTCCCAGAGAGGACAGGGAGGAGTCAGTCTGTTAAATCTAAAAAATAACGAGTCACTCTCAGCAGACTTCTCGTGTGTATCTCTCTTGCTCTCTATTTTCACAAAGCTAAACTCCTGCCAGCACCATTCCCTCATAGACGTTTTGCTCTTCGGAAGCTGGGAGGAGCACAGGGAAGGGTGGCTTTGCCCTTGCTGTACTTGTTGGCTACAGTATGACAAAACTGACCTTGTGCTACATGTATAAGTTTACTATTGTTCTTACAATTTTCTTCTCAGTGTACATTATGAACTACAACATTTCTTTGAAAACCCAAAGAGAAGGAACTTCTAGAAGACTCCTCATCCTTGCTTACCACAGCAATGTTGTTTTTTGTGTCCAACCCTGTGTTTTGTGGTCACAGGAAATGCCAGGATGGAGGGATTGAATGGGGGACAGCCACTGGCTGCCTCCATAGGGAAACTTTCCCAAGCACATGTGGTCCATCTGCTGGGGGCTGGAACAAGCATCACTTTTTTTATCTCCACTTAAATCCTTTGGCACTCAAGCCAGAGTGGAACATCTGCTGTCCACAAAGTGTGGTCTCAACCAAAGGCATGCAGACTAATGGAAAGAAACCTCAGCTCTTCCCCAAGGAAAAGAAAATGTGGAAATGATCATGTCTGAACCAATGTATTGTGATGCCTGCAATCCTTAATGAACCTCATGTCATTAAAAATAGAGGATGTTGTGAAAGACCTTGTGCCTCTGGTGGCACTGCTCAGCTGCTCGTGGCTCTGTGACACAGCAGAGGAAAGATGAAGCATGAAATGTGCATATATTTATATGAACAAAAGAGTAAATGTTACCTGGTGAGCCTGCAGAAGGAGCTCCCTCAGCACTGTCATCCACAGCTGACTTCAACAGAGCTGGGCTAACCACCTGACTGAAGGCCCCCACTACAAGTCACCCCGGTCCAGAAGTTCAGGACCTGGTCCAGGTCTTTGCCTGAAGGTCCAGGAAAGGAACAAATGGTTCAGAGTGAAATAGTTAACCATAAAAGAGGTACTGCCTTTCTGAAGTCTCTCTCAGCACAAGGGTCAGAACAGCACAGTATTCACACACATCAGTACCCACGTTGCTTTTGGCTTCAGTCAGTGAAAGAGCTGGGTAGGCAAAGGTAGGTAAGAATTTGGGAGCTGTGTGCCAAAAGCTTGTTTTGGGCCTTGAACACTTCTGTGGGACTTGGTAGTTGGTAGTCCTAACAAGAAACCACACCCCATGCCTCTGCCCCCTGTGCATGTCTGCCCAGCCTGGGTGCTGCTCAGACCAGAGGTTCTCGCCACATCAGGTGCACCCTCTCCCTGTCATCCTTTGCAAGGAACAGTCCCTCAACACCTCTGCTCTTGCCTGACACAGCGGGAAAACACTTCCCACCTCTGTGGCTGTGGAATGAGACCATTGGTAGAATGGATCTCAAAAGGGAAGGACCTGCTCTGCCCCTGAACCACTGAGTGATTCTTATGGGCTTTACTGTTTGCTCCTGCTCCTGTGTAAGCATTGAACCCCACTGTCAGTCTCTCCTTTTACAAATAAAATAAAAAGCTAAATAAAAGTTACATTTCTCCATCTCAGAAGCCACCATATAGAGGGAAGAAGCACAGATCTGTGAGACTCAGCAAACGAGGCTAAGCCAAAACACCCCTGGGAGCATAAATATAAACCTGCTTGGGAGGGGGGAGGTTGTCACTAAACTAATGGAGAGCATAAAAATAAACTCCTTGGGGATAGATGATGGGATATCATGGTGCACAAAACAAAACAAACAAAAGATGGTTTATTGCTTTTATATGTAGAAGCACCCAGAGGGAGTCCAAAGGTAACAGCTGGAGACTGTTCCAAATACAGCTGAAAACAAATCACAGCCATTTTAGGTTCACACCCAGCAGCCTCTCCCCTCTGTCCTGTGCTGTGCAGACAGGTCAGTGTCTGCGTCACCTCCCTGTGACTCTCCTGTCCTGCTGTGCTGGAGCCTGGGGCCATCCAAGCCAGCAGCAGCCACAAGGCACCCCAGTACCTGCAGCAGCCCTCCAGGAAGGAAAGAGAAACCCAGGATGCTGGGCTGCCAAGAGGCGAGGCCAGCTGCTGATGGCAGAACATAGCTGCTCTCACCTCAGCCCTTTTAGAAAGCTGGCCCTGAGCTGAGGCAGAGAACACAACACATGAGCTGCTTGCCAGCCTGACAATGGAGAACATGTCTCAAGAAGATGTGCTTAGAAAACACTGTTTGGGAAGCACTGCAGCTTGTAAAAGAAAATGCAAGAGGGGAAATAAAACCTGCAACCTCTACTGCTTTGCAGAAATGCCCCACGGACAGCTTGGTTTCCCACTGCAGTGTCACTAACTTCTATTTCTGTCATGCCCATTAACAAGGGTCCCAAGAGTGCGGTCTCTGGCATTCAATAGTTTTCCCTGTTTCTGTGTTTCTCAGGACCAGTGAGGCCACATCTGCAGTGCCAGGTCTAGTTTTGGGCTCCCCAGTAGAGGAGGGACAGGGACCTGGTGAAGTGAGTGCAGAGAAGCAGAAGGGATTTGGGGAGCTGTTGTGTGAGGAGAGAGCAAGAGCTGAGACTGCCCAGTCTGCAGAACAGAAAGCTCAGGGGATCCCATCCTAAATGCCTGATAGGGAGGGTAGCCAAGACAGAGCCATGGGCACAAACTGAAGAACAAGAAATTCTGCTTAAAGAGAAGAGAATCCTTTTTCTCTGTGAGAGTAGTCAGACCCTGGCACAGGTTGCTGAGAGAGGCTGTGGAGCCTCGACCCTTGGAGACACTCAAAGCCTGACTGGACATGTGGCCCTGGCCAATGGGACCTTGCTCTGGGCAGGAGGTGTAATCTGGTGATCTCCAGAGGTCCCTACCAACTTCTGTGCAAACACAGCCACTGAGCAAGGGATCCTACCAACACAATTTATTCCTCTTCTACAGTCACAAGAGAAAACAGGCATTTCAGGAGCAGACAGCTGACCTCAGACACCTGATGGACAAGCTGTCATCTAAAAGCCTTCCTACAGAAAAAGGTTAGCAAGGAAGCCAATAAAATAATCCCTTGTGGGATGTGATTTCTACACTATAGTGCTGCCAGAGCTCTAGATACTAACTAGGTCTTGCTGCTCTGCCAAGTGTGATCAGCAGACAAGAGCTGAAACTTCATTTAGTTATTCAACCAGAAGGAAACTGGAAACAATCTGCACTAAATCACCAAAAACAAATGATTTTTTAAAAAATATTAAATGTTCAATCCAAACACACAATCCAGGAGTGCATAGATGAAGATGTGAATCAGATCAACCACAGTGAAAGATTTGTTTTACCGTTAGAGCAGGAGAGTCAAAGGGCAGCTGGAATTTCATCTGGATTCATGTGCAATGTGGACATTGCTCTGTCTCAGGGAAGGCTTTGATCCAAAGCCCCTGAGTGTCAAGCCATGCTGGCATGGGGGATCCAAACCCCGGGAGATGGGCAGTGCCACAGGTCCCACCTGCCCGAGCACCAACACAGAGGTGCTGCCACACACATGGATCGAGGTAGGCTCTCACCCTTCATTCTATAATACATCAGAGCAGAAAGCCAAACCCCAATGACCTTAAACCAGTCAAATTTTAGGAAACACTCCAGGAATTGCATTGATTACAAACAGGGTTAAACAACTGGTTCCATCGAAGAGTGAGGACTTGGAAGGAGCTGTGTGGGTGGGTTGGTGTGTAGCTGCAGAGAGTGACTGACAAGTTTTATACCCAGCCCGGAAACTGAACTTGCTTTCAAAAAAGAACAACAACAATTAGTGGGGTTTGTTCCTAAATTAAAATGTATGCACCAAAAAAGAATGCAAACACAGCAAGTAGTTGTAGTGTATTTCTGGAGAAAGGTAAACACTCCTGAAAGCATAGTACTAGGGAAAAACACATCTTACAGATAAAATACAGAGAGCTTGAAAACAGCCAGAAATCATAGTTAACTTTGCCTTCTTTTAAACATTCCTAGGAATTGTTTGCTAGCCTATATGAGTAGCCTATTTTTAAGCCTGCTGAAACTACAGACGTGGGTAGTGTTCAGAGCCAGATATAAAACCACCTCATGACTTTGATCAGGTGATAAATGTCCATCAAAAAAGGAAAAGCAGACAGCCCTGAAGGCCACATTGCAGCAAGCAAAGCAAATAGTGAGCCTTTGATTCGAGTGCTAATGAGGGAGCTGGGATGACCCTGGAGGTCCCTAGAAAATCTTGGTCTTCAGTCTCAGGAAGTGGCTGCTTCAGTAGTGAGACATTGCCTTGCGGTCACCATCCTCTCACCTTCCCTGCAGGGCCAACACCACCACTCCTTTCCTGCTGTCCTTGGCCTTTCCCAGTGCCCTGAACACACACTCCTTGGGAATTACAGTTCCAGAGACAGGGACTTGAAGTTGCATTACGTTTGTGTATTAAAAAAACAAGAGACATTATGGCTATCAAGCTCTGGAGCTTAAAATCAGGAAAATAGAACATACCAGAATGAGGTGGAATCATCCCAAAAGGAAACATAAAAATCTCTAACCTCAGAACAAGCACTGAGTTTCAGCTTAATGATTAAAATTGATATCTGAGCCTTCAAGAGTGAAGGGATGCATTGTTCTCATCATCTCTTTCTCCTCTGAGGTGGCAGGAAGGGGAATGTCTCTCCTTTGTTTTGCTCCCCAGTGACAGAAAGCCACCAAATCATGACTATTGCATAACCTAAAGGACAGCAGCTAATTGGTGAGATGTGAATTGGTGGAGATGTTTTTACTACAGTCAGTGTTAGTGAAGCAAGTACAGATTTTGTAAAGCATCTTGGGAAAAGGTCACTGGTAGAGAGATGATACATTGCACCATTCATGGACCTGGGTTATTGTTCTGCACCCTTCCACCTAATTTGGTGTATAATTAGGTGTTACTTACACAAGAGGTCATTCATGTCAAGAGAAGCAGTACTTTCCAGACTAATTTGAGTTTTTCCTACATATATTAATGCTTTCCCAAGTACCTCTCCAGCTACTTGAGGTGTCAACTACTTCAAGTACTGCCACTTCATGCAGTGCTGAAGCACCTTTGTGGCTGCTCTGTGGCAAAACCCAAGGACCTTGTTGTTGCAAGCTTCACACAGCAGCTGTACTGTATTCCAGGCAGGTTCAGGTGAGGCTAGAGTAAGAAACATATTGTGGACAGAGGTTTATAAGTATTTCATACCAACATTGAGAGAATATTCATCAAAAAAATCAGTTTCTGGAGAGCACTGTCATGAATTTTGTTGAGTGGGAGCATGGGGAGAAAAGCAGATGAAAATACAACAGTAGGAAAAGAAAGGAGGTTGATGACAAAAATTCATCTTTCAGAGGTGTTTGGAGCAGATTCGTTGATGCATGGTCCAGCCTCTGGAGCCTGAGCCATCTTAGGTCCAGAAGTGCTACTTTTCCAGACAGAACATGGGCACAGATTCCCCACAAGCTGTTTTGGGAAGCACTCTCACAGAAATTCATCAACTCCTTTCAGCTGAAGCTCTATCTTGTCCTTTAACCCAGATGGGTGACCATAAAAACGTGAGGAGAACATGACAGAGTTTGACCTGCCCAACTGACCAGCCAAACGTATAAAATGTCAGAATACATAAGTATATAGTCAATTGCCCATTTTCCTAAGATATTTGACTAGCAAGCAAAAATATTGTCTTCTGAGATATTAGACACATGCTTGAACCCACATGGCTTGCTAGGCTGGCTTAAGATACTTAGAAATTTGTTCAATAACTCAGAGAAGAGAAATTAGAGAGGACGATCTAATCGCTTGCTGGTTTGGTTTTTTTTATTGCTCTGAAAGATTAACCTATAAAATGTTCACCAAACAATCATACTAGAACATTTTATTAGGCCTTTGGTTACTTTTTAGGGTTTGCCTCTTCTTAAATAAACTCTCATTAACTTAAGGAAACCATGGGAAAACCTATTAACTGTTTATAAGGTTTTGAGTGAGTAAAGCATTCAACTGTGAAAGGAATTAAAAAGTATCTAAACAGGTTTGATTTGGCAGAAAGTAGAACAGTTTTAATTTACTATGCAAATGTGAAATCTAAAAAGATCCAAGCTGTTGAGCTAGCATCTTACTAAAATGATAATTCTTATACTAAAACATTTATCACTGCCTTTTTCTTTAAAGCCCTCATTTCAGGTTATCAGGATATATATCATGATAGATATATGTCAGGATATCAGGAGCAGGGATGTTTTTCTGAGTAGCCTAACTGACAGTTTCTACCTCAGGAGAAGCTGCCAGTGGATGTCCAGGTCTTCAAAGCTGAAAGCTTCAGGCTGTGATGGCCCACAGAGCACATGCAGAATTTAGTATCAGCAAAAGTCTACTTATCAGCTTAAACTACAGAGCACCAGGGGGTTTTTTTCCCCTTTGTAGTTAACCCCATATTACAAAACAACACCTCTGTGCATTTGTTCCTGGGTTACTTTTTCCAGAAGCCAGCAATTAAACAAAACTAGCATTCTGAGAGGAAAAGCAGACCACCAGTCTGCTTCTCCTTTATTTTAAAAAACCACACACCCCCTTTTAAATAAAAAGTATTTGCGATGATGAATTTGAAGCAGATGCTAAACCAATTTGGATTAAGAGCCTGCAGTTCATACTCCTGAGACCAAGTGGTGAATCTCATTTAAGGACAGGATCTTCTGTGCAGAAAACTAGATTTACACATGTAATTAGGAGCTGCTTTGCCAGCATTAATCTCATTTATGAAGGGAGGTGTCCATATGGGCTCGCTCTGCCATTTTTAGCCCTTAGGGTAAAGACTAATATGGGATATTTTTCCTAACATAGCAAGTGGCAAAGGTTATATCACCTTCAGACAAAACCATTCCCAGGGTTCCTGAGGAAGAGGAACAACCAAGTCTGTCCCCATTTAATTTAAGGAGGTGAAAGGGAAGTGTCTCCTCACCTCTCTCAATATTTATCCAAACCAACCCACCAAAGGATGCAGCCTCCAAAAGAAATGGCAACCAACAAGAGCAATGAACAATTGAAATAAAAATAAAATTTTAAATAAATTAACAAAATCAATAAATTTAACATTAAAGGAAAGGAAGTATTAAATACATGCAATTTGAAATAAAAACAACTTCATTTCAAAATTTTATTTACAAATAAATAAATAAATAAGGGGAGCATGTACTTTAAATGAAACATTTAGTTGGTTCTAAACGATACTTTCTCAAATCAAATAATCTCCAGATAGAAAAATATAAAATAGTTCTGTTGCAAAGATGACAGGATACTGCCAAAACATTTTCTCTCATTTTCTTCTGAGAAAGCACTTTTAAGAAAGTGAGGTCATTTTTTCTAGCCTCATATCTAAAAAAAGGGCTGTGTGCTGAGCGAGTGCTGCTCTGTTGAAGCATCTTTGACAGGATACATCATGGCAGTCTTTCTACAGCTGAGTGACTGCAGTAGTTGCATCAGGATAAATGCACATATCTGTATACAAAGTGCACTCACAAATGGAGCAAGGAACAAAGCAGCTCCTTGGGTCTTTGAAGATTCATCTTGCCCAGAAGCATAGAGGCTGGTTTGTTGTGCAGCAGCATAGCAATTCTTTAAGACAAGAAATGGATACAGCCCAAACCACAAAAACCACCTTTATGTGTTAAGTGTTGCTAATTGAAACAATTTGCCATGCTTCATTTACATCGAAGAAACTTCTGGCATGTTGTTTCAAAGTCCTTATAAAAGGATTGTTCCTTCCTCCAGGCTGGATTAGTTCTCCACGCCACAATTCCTCAGGTTTAAAGAAGATTGCTAAGTTAGATGTAGAAAGCTGTTTACACTCAAGAAATACATCCTCCACTTTTTGTTTGCTATTTGGTTGGTTTTGGGGTGGTTTTTTTGGTTTTGTTTTGGTTTGGGGGTTTTGTTTGCGTTTTGGTTTTTATTTCCAGCTTCAAAGTTTTGGCAGAGGCAGATTTGCTCCCACCTTTGTGTGTATCACTGTCTGCAGTTAGATGGTGGCTGGTGAAGACGTGCACATGGATGAGTGGTATTTCGTGTTCTGCTTTCTCCTTACCCCCCCAATACATTCACAGATTTAAATGCTTTCTCTGTCACACTCACAGGTATCCCAGCATGGTTTCTTCAGAGCAACATGATTTCCCCCCCCGCCCCCGAGGGTCAAGGAGCTGAAGTCTCACTGTTAGTCTGGTGTCGACAATAAAAACCACTTTCTCATTTCCTACTGGTGCTCTAAAAATTTTGCTGTAATGCAACAAAATAGTAACTTGGCTTTTGATCTGGAAATTTACCTAGACTATTCAGAAACATGCTTTAAAATAAAGCAATTACTGAGTATTTTGATAGCTTGAGATTGTCCATACCTTACAAATTCAAGGCCAAGAAGCAAGAGGTATCTTTTCAGCTTTGCTGGTTTGGGCAACAGAACCCTGAGCTTCTTTGCTCTTCAAAAGCAAATTACATTTGGGCCAGGAGCAACTGCTGTCCTCCTATGGACACTCACGTTTCAATTAACAGCTAATTAGGCTTAGAAATTTTCATTTTTAGATAAAGACCACTGCCAGGGAATTACTCCAGGATGGCACAATTGCAGTGAAAAACCAAATGATAAACTCTTGCATTTACATCACCTACATTTGCATTAAGTGACAGTTTTGGAGACGGCCTAGGGACTGGATGATCCTTGCCACATTTCCCAAACCTTCCAAGAGGAGAGCTCATTTATTAAACCTAGGATTAGGCTTAATCCATCCCCAGCAATTACTGGGACCCTCAGTAGTAAGGATTTCAAACATCATTTTCTGTGTGTGTTAAACTTGCCCCTAAATAAATTAAAAATAAATAAATGAATAAATAAATAATCCAAAAGAGCAATCAGTATGTACTGATTCCATGAGCTTATATTTAGAACAAAATGGGCTTCACACATTTCCATAAGGGTCACTACTGGGCTGATGGACTGTTCATAAAATGTGGTATTATCCCTGAAAAGAAATTAATTTTGAATTCAATTGTATGTGTCTGTTGGGCATGAATAAATTACAAACATCTCGACCCCACTGAGAAGTTGCTGAACTGTTTATTTTTATATGAAATCTACATATTATTTTACAGCCCTTCTCCTCAGTGATCTGAACATATGCCTTTAAAAACAGTCATTAACAGCATATCACCGGCTATGCAAGAGTTAAGGACAGGCACAGAGAGCAGTTTATTATCCCAGGAAACCAGGTTCCCTAGGAACCCCTTCCTGTTGTCCAGGGTGATGGCATAGCTACCAACAGGCAGACAAAATACTCAAATTCTTCAGCCTGAATTCACACACACACACACAAAAAAGAAGATATATTAGTTACTCCAGTTGGCAGTAGCATTATAATTTATTTACTTAATAAAAAAAATGAAATCTGTGCCTGAACTCTTTCTTTAAACACACCAAATAAGCACACTGGAAGTCAACCTTAGACTGGGGACATCTGTTAACTAAGGTTTATATTGCCACATGAAAAGCTGAGTTCAAATAAAACACATAAAAGTATCAGTCGACAAGAATCACATTCTTAAGGATCAAGAGGCTGTGAACAAAAGCCCAACCTCCATTATGTTTTCCTTATGTTGGTTACAAGGAACATGAACTAAAAATTTCATCTAAGGAACTGCAGAAGTTGAGCAAGAGGGATGAAAAAGCCTTGAATTTCTTTTACAGACTATTCAATAAAACAGAAGTGAGGAACACTGACCAGACAAGCACAGAACTGGACTACTCTGATAAAAAACGTTTTTGGCAATTCAGTTACCTGAGAAAAACTGATAGCAGTATTGCAGAAATCTTTTTAAGTTGTCAAATGACATCAAAAAGATCCAGTACACTTTGAAATATGTGATCCCAGTGAGTAGCCAGAGATCTAGGAATATACATTTCTGTATTGAAAGTGATAAAAATGAGCAGAAAGATACCTGAAACAATTAATGGCACTTATAGCTGGCATGTGTTTTGATATATGCTACAGAAAACTGTGTCAGGTATGACTTTATACTGAATTGTGCAGTGGTGCAAGCAGCATTAACACACTGTTAAATACACACACTTGACCAAATGGTCAATGAGCAATGCCAGCGTAGCTAACACAGGAAGAAATCCACATTTTCATTTAATGTGGATTAAGTAAAATGGATTATGTGGATTAAGCAAACAGTAAGGTTTCTAACAAAGGCATTTTAATTTTAAATATTATTATATGTTCGGCATCATTGCATGCAACACTCATCTAAAAGTTTCATGTCACCTCTGTGTATCACTAGGCCACAGTCATGGTAAGGTATTTGGGAGAGAAACTCTCCAGTCATTGACTCTAGTGCTGCACACAAAATTACAAACATCTTCAGTAAACTGCACACCTGGACAAGGCGGATGCTTGTATGTAAAAGGCAAGTTCATTCCCACAAGGAATCTGACCCTCGTGTTGTGAAAGGCACAGAAATTGAGGGGCATGCTAACTATAGCACTTAGAATGAGACCTGATTTCAAGAGATATCCTTCAGGGGCAGCTGGACAACTAAAGTGTAAGTTCTGCCAGAGGTCAAGAACTGACCTCAGCAAAATTCAAAATTCAGACTGATACACTCAAAAAAATTTAAAACATCTAGGCTTTTCTTATGGATTCATTCTCTGCATTTCTGAGAGATCAGCTGCTGTAAACAATTTTCTTTACCCTGTATTTTAAACCTTAGTAACAGGTGAAGTGAAAAGCACTGGTAAACAGCTGAATGACCACATCATTATTTCTTTATTGAATCCTTACTCCCACTTGAACCAAAAGTGCAAGGTATTAGTAAAATGTGAATGTCACAGGCACCTGAACAGAACCACAAATTGGTTTAGACTTTTGAAACTGTTTTTGTCAAAGAGCAAATAAAAGTCTTCGGTGTAAGCTCACATGGTGCAATCCAAGTATAACATCAGTCAAAAATCAGAGAAAATCCGTAACTTATCTTCTGAAGAAGAGCTCAAATGATCACACTGATTTACAGGCACGGAGTTCTTCCAGGCAGCATACATGGTCTTTGACTACACTCACATAGCCATTGGCATGCTAAATCTGATGGATTTTCAAGCTGCAAGTGATGGAAAGGGCAGTGTCCCCACCTGTGGTCAGATATTAGCAGGTTGCCTGAGCATGTGCAACCTGGAGCTGCCCTGAGACAGTGATGCAGTCTGCATCTTCTAGGAGTCACCAACCAACACTCAGACAAATAATGGCTTGTGAGAGGAGGAAACACTGCACAGAACACTCTCCCCACTATCAGGGGCCAGTTTTAAGCTGGTGGTTAGGAATTAACTTTCCTGACACCCTTACAGTAAAAAGCAGAAGAACACCTTTGGCACTTGTTTCACAACCAGTCCTGTAGTTACCTGACCACCACTGAGTTTGCTAGGTGTTCACTTTAAAACTGAAAGCTATCAACAGCTGAAGTTAAAAAAAAGGGACAAAAAACCAACTGAAAACACACACAGGAAACAAAACAACATAAAAACATATTTAAAAATAACACTCCTCTTCAGCATGTTTTGCTCCTAGGTCACTGTCCTTACACCTGTGTTCCCACAGAAACCTGGCATCAAATCACTCCGGTAAATCATCCTGTTCCTTATTTTCCAGCAAGGGCACACTCGTATCTCCCTTATCCTTTGTGTTTACATCTCCATTGTCCTCTGGCTGCCCCGATTTCTGATGAGCAAACGTGTAAGTGTCCTGGTCCGTGTCTGTCAGGGGCAGAGGTTCCTCCTCAGTGTCAGAAGGGCGTTTAATGTCTTTTCTGAAGGAGAATGGAGGTGGAGAAGGCGGCAAGCTACCCACGGGTCCATCAAAAGGCCGGTACACATCGACCTCTGGAGCGACTGAGCCGTTGGACTCCTTCAGCAAGTGTCCATAGACCACAGCATCATCAATAACTGCATAGACATGAGACTCATTGTTTTGCCTCCCTTTTCCGAATAAGCCTTTTTTCCTGGGCATCTGGGTATTCACGTTAGCATTGTACACTCCCACCATGGGATTCTGGGTTTTCTTCTTCCTGTTACGGAGGTGAAATTGTCAACAGGTCAAGAACAACGCGTCTGGTGTGTTGGAACTCAGTAACAACAGCTTCTGCTCACTCATCCCAACCACACAGCGTCACGCAGCCCACCTGGATTAAAGGTTTTACTTGCAATTTGGGGAGAAATAACTCTTGAGACTAGACATTCTTTTTTAACAGAGCAGAAAACAACTTCACAGTCTTTGGTCACCCTGCTCTGCTGACCCTGAAGTTTGCAAGATTAACTCCAATGGTCTCCCAAGCACTGGGGTCCTGGCTGTGCATTGGACCAAGTCCCACAACATCCACTGGCATGAATAAGACCCAGAGACCATTAGATCCCCATAAAAACAAGGCTGGTACTGAAGACAAGGTAGTGGGTCAAAATGGAAGTCAAATGAATTTTTCTTAATTATGCTTTCCTGACTTATTGTCCCCAAATCGGAAAGAACAAAGGTTTAACTGAAGACTTTTAAGCCTGTATTTGTAAAGTTTTTCCTATGTGGCAGGAAAATGTGCTCCTAACCACACTAGTCACCCTATTGCATAGATTAATTCCAGCTCTACAGCTTCAGGACACAACCACCATGACACACTGAGCATACATGTAGCAGAAAGCCCAGGCTATCAATGACTTCAGACTCTGCTCGTATGAGTAATGCCATGCATGTAAGCTTTGCACAACCCAGTTCTCCCCCCAAGGGCTCATCTCACAGAAAATTGCTCCCACTTATGTGCAAACTCCAGAAGTTGCTGCAGGCTGTGTGGATGAAAGAAAGCTGTGAGTATATCTGCATCAGCTCACAGCTTGTTTGAACAAAGACTTGAGTGGAGTCATGCATGCAACAGCCACATTCATTGGGATTTCATGTTGCAGGGACTGCTGAGGAGGTCCAACCAACACCTGACTTACAGTACATCCAGGAGCCTGCACTGAATGCCATGGTAAGCAGTGCTCTGCAGGGTGAAGTAATGTGACTCCAGGAATGCTGCTCTGCTCTTGAAGTTAGTCAGTTTAGAGTAAAGAAGCATTACTGGGGTCATGCTACTTCCACCATGCCTTCCTCATGCTTTAGACCCTGGTTCAAAGGATATCAGCACATGAAACAGAGGGCTGAGCAGCTCTCCCAAGAACTGCTAAGTGACACATGCTGAATTTTGAACTTACTTCTTCTTAACACAGAACACGGTCAGTCCAATCGCTGTGAGAACTCCAGCCCCAGCCACCAGAGCAAGTATGATTCCAAGGTCTGCAAACAGATAAGGACATTTAAGGACACTGTGCAAAAAAAGGAACATCCAGCTTTCTCCTAAAATCTGAGTTTGAACCCCTTCAAAAGCTTTTAAGCATAGCAGTTGCCAGCAGAGCAGGAGTTCCTAAGCCATGCTTGCCACGGGCCATTTCCAAGAGATTGGAGGCCAAGCAACAGCAAACTCCTGCTGCTGGCAGTGGAAACCCAACCAACCCACCCACCTCCAAGAGTTTTTGACACTGCTAAACTTACCCACAGCACCTCACACGTCTCTGGCTGAATAGGCAAGGAAAAGATGAAAGCACAGAAAGAAACAGAGAAAGAGAAGAAATAGTGACATTTCCACAGCTTCCCCTCAAAACCATGCCTGCCTCTGAAATACACAGGTAGTGTTGACCTGGGGTTTTCTAGGAGTCATAAAATTAATTAGGAAAGTCCATGCATGAGCAAAGAAAAATGCTGCATGTTTTAAAAGAAGTATACATCTTTTAAAAAAGAAAAAAAAGAAATCAAAAAATTAGAAATTGCAAATGTGAAGCAAATTTACATAAGCAAAGCCTACCTTAAAAATGCCCCCTCATATTTTTTTAAAACCTGTTTATGTTTCAGGGAGATGAAAGAGAACAAGAACACAGAATTTGCTGCTAGCAGTCAGGGCCCAATCTCCATTAAAGGGTCAGACCTGTCCTAGGGAGGATTTCTTGCTCATGTGAACACTGAGACTAATTGAACTGCTAACATGAAGTGTGGACTACTTGGATGAATAAGTTTGCATAATCAAATCCCAAGCTGTTCACTAGGTCTGTGACCCTGGAAGGGAAAAACATCACTTGATCTTATTATACATTCTGTCTGTCATCTCCAATTAAAAAAGCTAAATTCATTTTTTTAAAATGCAATGTAGTCTTACTACCTCCATCCTTGCCATTTCTTGTGTTAATGAAATAAAACCCAGAAACACACCTCCCGCCCTCCAAAAAACCATACCAGATTGAAAGCCCTCCTTCCTCCCCAGCTCCTAGAAGTACCCAGCTGAAACTTTTGGAAGTTTTTGAGGGACAGACATTTTCAAAGGCTGGAATATCACAAACTGCCCACATCCAACTTCCCACCACCCCAAGGGAAAGCAAGGAAACAAGCAGAAAACAAGCCACCACAACCTTACAGGGCTCACCTATCTGCTTGTCAGCAAGAGTCACCCAGAACTGCAAGGTCAGATGTGTCTTATCCACGGGTCTGCAGTTGGAGACGTTCACCCAGAAGTTGTGGTGCATATTTCGGGGCTGGGGCAGGGGCTCGTCCTCGCGGCGCACGATCTCCTCCACCCCCGGGGTCTCCTCCTTGATGTTGATGTAGGCACGGCCCGTGTCACAGGCAATGCCCATGCGGTCCTTGGAGAAGCCCAGGCGGGCAGTCTGCTTGCTGGGCACCGTGATGAACCAGGATACGGAAACATAAGGAGGCAAACCGTAAGGCCAGTTGGGAGTCTGCAGGTAAACTTTCGCTCTTGGTTTTGGACTCACAGTGAACGTGCACTCATCTGGAGCAAAGGGAAAGAAGAAAAGAAAAGGTAGTTTTGATAATTATCGTCCTTTTCCACATCAGTGTTATCACAACAAACACAGACATACCTGCAGAATTTGCCACAACCAACTATCCACTACCTGGAATACAAAGCTCCTTCTCCCTTCCCAAAATAAACTGGTTCAGATAAAGACTGATTCTAGTCCTAGAGCCATTGCTAAAGGATTTAACTCTTGATTTCTGTTTATCCATATGTGCTTTAATAAGCCTATTAAGAGATCTATCACTGTACAACGAAGTAGTACAAAACCCACTACCTTACCTTTAATATGTGGCACAAAAGACATTTTCAGATCCTGAGGGATAGATTCATTGATGAATCCTTTACCAAATGTTTTTAAGGATATGGTGATATTATTCCTCATCTGAATCTTTTCAATAGATCCACCAGGACAGAATACACCAACATTCAGCTGTGTCTCTGGGGTGGCACTGACAATGCTGTAACTGTAGCTCGTGTTGCACCTCTGCTCTGGGACGTGTTGCTGAAGTTTCAAGGATGGAGACATAATTTCTACATTGATCAGATCAGTAGCCAAGAGCTTCCAAATAAACTTATGCAGTCGAATTGGCAATTGGGTAATAGCCTTAGGCACTGAAAGGGAATAGATCTTCCTCTGACACCAACGAATATCCATACAGCCTGCAAAAACAAAAATAAAATCCCAAGGGTTGGGTATTTCTTGCAGAGGAAATACCTGGACACACGCAAAGTACTTTCAGGTTTGCATTACAGACCAAGATAAGCATCTACCTAAGAAAATATTCCTCTTAGTAACCTTTATCCAAATGTGTATTGTTTGTATTTAAAGAGCTTTCCTTAACAGGTGCAAGACACCAAAGAAACCAACTGAAACATATTCAAAGGCCCTCACTCAAGATATACCTGCTGACTGGGACACTGCTGCAGAGTAGTCAAGGTACTTTAAATCTCTTATCTACCTGTAGTTGAAAGCATTTAGGAAAATCCTGCATCAAGGGCAGACATGCATGCAGAACAAGATGCACTCCTGATGGCAACCTTGGTCCTGCATTTTCCTGGGCAGATTTATGGCTCTCTGGCTCTGTTTCCACAATTTGCAGTCACTTAGGTGACTTCTATCTCTTCCCTTCTAGGAACAGCTACGCAGTTTCTATTCTTAAAGGTAGAACGATGCACTGAATAAGGTCACCTCCAGATTCACTGCACCCATCTCCCAGCTGGCCAACAGCTAGTTTCCAACCTCCATCCATTTAAAGCCAAGGCAAGGGAGCAGGTTTGGCTGACCCCTGGGGAAAAACACGCAGAAGCATTCCCTAAGGAAGAGCATTAAGCCACTTTTGTCGCACCTATGCCTTTCTCAGCCGTGATCCTCAGGCGGGACAAGTCCTTGCACAGAAAGGAGATCCTGTAGACAGCACCAGAGGTTAAAGTCAAGGCACGGTCGCAGGCGCGAGGATCCTTGCAGATCAGGCATATGGGTTCTGACATGAGGGGGGTGTGGCTGGGCCACCCTTCCGAGTGTATTGTCACAGTCATGTTCTTCTCCTTGCTTAGGTCCACCAAATGGGTGACATCTGCAACGAAAAACACCGCAGAGCAATTACAGGCAAGAAGCACAGTGTGAAGCAGAACTTGTTCACCTCTTCTCACTCCATTATATGAGCAGCTGTTACAGCAATTACTTGGAACATCTGGAATAAGAAAACAGAAAGAAAGAGAAAAAAATGCAAGTGTAGTTCATCAAGATTGACTGTCATGTGGAAAAATGGATTTTGGATCCACGCATCATCCTGGTGCTGTTAAAAGGCACCTCTCTCTGATTTCAAAGAAAGCAAGCCAGCCTAGTGTCCCTGCCCAAGGCAGGGCAGTTCGGAACTGGATGATCTTTAAGGTTCTTTCCAACCCAAACCATTCAATGATTCTACCAAGGACAGGCAGGAAAAATAGTGTACCTATATACACACATACTCTATTACTATTCTTCATTTTCTGGTTTTAGCTTGAGCTATGGATCCCAAAGTCACACACAAAGGTGAATAAAATAGCTTCCTCCTGTGTGGGAAATCAGGCAGACAAAAAGACAAGTGGTCAAATGGAATTATCCAAGTCATTAGCATAACCTAGCACGTAACCTAGGACTCCCACCGCAAGGTTATAATTTTTCAGAATGTTTTCTCTTGCAGCAGCTAAACACAGGAAGAGTTAGTTCAAGAAGCTATTGTGACCGGAAAGTGATATATTTTCTTCTTATTTAATGACAAGCACCACAGACAGCTGTGGAATACCCAAATGTTTGAGAAGCTTTGAGAATATGCAGATACCAATGCATTTTTAATAAGAGCAATGTTGCAGATGGCAACCTGAGGGCTGAATTTCAATCTTTGATGGAACTTATATAACTACAAAATCAATCATGAAATCCTACAAAATCCCTAGAGAAACCACTGTTGTCTCTTAAATCCAAGTAGTTTATTACTTGCATTTCATTCACAGAATGACAACCTGTTTTTAATTTTTTATGTGATTATCATCTTGTCTACTGGCCATAAATACAATAAAATTCTTTTTGCTTTCCAAAGAAGAAGGGAGATAAAGTTGATTAACTGAATATAATGTTTTCATTCTGTTTAGCTTCCAAGATGCAACACATAATAAATGTTAGCAAACACAATTTTGTTAACAACAATTCTGTGAGGATTGGCTGTTCATAAATGGAGCCAGGCTAGACAGACAAAGAACAAAGAATTGTAACCGTGAGATGCTACAGATCCTTTCTGGATATGTGACTTCAGGGCACAAGCCATTCAAACCTTATTCTCTAAGACTACTTAGAAAGCCTCTAAGTAGCTCCTGACACAGCGGCAGTCAAGTGTGGACTTTCCTCCACCTGCTCTTCTGCAGTGAGTGCACCTTGATTATTAACTTCCACCCTGAACTGAGGTCAGAGCTGTGAAGTCAGAGGCTAAATCACTACCCCCATGGCTCATTACCTAGACAGGCTTTTTATTTCTTTTTTTAGAGAAGCACTCTGGTATTACAAGTCATTGTGCTAAACCAATCTGAACTGGGGCTAGAAAACAACAACAAAAATTTCTCAGTATAGAGAAAGAAATGTAAGGAATATCCAAATATGTAGGGGATATTATTAGTGGAATATTTTACTGACAACTTTTATGTTTAATGTGACTTCTTCACACTTGCTGATGTTTAAACTCCTCTAGGAAGCAAAACAAAACTCAAAGAAAGGAGGGGAAGATGCATATTGATGCCATTAGCAATACAGAGGCAATTTTATGTCTCTCATTTCACCAGTTAATGCTACAGATCTTGCTACCTACTGTGACAGCGGGTTCCACCTTAAGTGCAACTGCTCATGTAGGGAACAAAAAAATGGGTTCACGCTATAAGAATGACCTTTAAAATGTTGAGTCTCATGTCTGAAAGCAAAACTGTTAAAGGCATTTTTCAATTACATGATTCAGGTGCCAGACAGGGAAAGGAGTCTCCATTTATAAGTTAGGGTGTAAAACATACAGCAGCACTAAACACTCCATTGCAAACTGCAGATTTCAGTATTGCTGCTCCCCTTGCTGTACTGGTGGCCAGTGGTACTCTGGGCAATAAAACAGGCCTTAGCATTGCTTGGCAACCTCCTTCAACTCACAGAGGGACCAAAGTTCAAGGGAAATAACAAAAAGAGTCTTTCTCTCCCTCGTGGTGCTCAGTCCAGACATCTGTAAGCAAGAGAAGGGGCAGGCAGCTACTTACTCTCATCAACCTGCGGGTGCTGAACGACAACTTGGAAGAGCAGGCGAAGAATGCCCGGGTTCTGGGCATCCTGATCACAGCCCTGCAGGGACATGTTGAAACTGCCAGCAATATTGGCAGGCTGGCTGTCGCTCAGCTTGAACACCTCCGGGTTGCTGGGGGAGCCGGGGATGTAGTACTCCACCCTCTCCTCCTTCCTTTCACAGTTGGAGAGGCTGTAGTTGTGGAAGAACACGCTTGCTCTCATGTTGGGAGGGATCACAAACTGCCACGTCATGAGCTCGTCTTCTGGAAAGCCCAGCGGGTAGTTAGGGGACATCAGGGTGATTGAAGACTCTCCCTTCAAAATGGATTCGATGATGCATAGCCCTAAAACAGCGAGGGAAACACAACATATAAAACAAGTTCCAGTTACTGAAGACACACGGGCATATCTAGCACCCCAGAAACAGAGTCTTTATTTTGACAGTGAGATCACCCACTCCAGCTACAGTTTAGGTTATTACAAAACATTCAGAAAAAGACATATACTTGAGTTGATTCGTATGTCTTCAATTACAGAAAAGATAAGGAATGTATTAATACTGCACTTGCAGTTTAGCAGGTTAACCTTTCAAGCACATGGACAGACAAGCCTTAATTATTGACAAAGGCAACAATTCCTACTTCTACATTTGGCTTTGCAAGAGCAAACACACAACCTGATAACTGCTTCTGCTTCACTGGGTTTTGGGAAACAAAAGATGCAAGCTTCTATAGCACCATGTAGCTCTCTTTACAAAACCTCCTAAATTTAACAAAAGCACACCAGCAAAGAGCCTCAAATACACATAATAAAGCACAAATGTGAACTATGCAGGCTGCGTAAGACACTTTATCCTTGGATGACTCTTGGCAGTGTGAAGTTGGGTACACAGAGATTATGGTCCCACTCTAAGACTCCAGTGATGATGTGCAGCTGTGAGGAGTGCCAGGAATTACATAACACTCATGTCAACACTCAAGCTGAAACCTGGACCAGCTTTCTTTTATAACTGATAGCAACAACTCAAATTGAAGTACAAAGCAAGATTTGTCATTAGATCACAAAGTAACCCACTGATTTTTGTATAATATTCCAGGTATTTTAGGAGGATTATTACACAACAGTTTATGTTATTGTGCAGGTTGAAACAGATAAATGTATTTATCCAGCCTCCTGTGCCTTCCAGGCATTGCTTCACGTTTTCCCACATTCCTGTCCTGAAGAGAGGCATTGGTTTGAGGCTCCAGAAGTTAAAGAAACTTTTTTTAAAAAATAAACAAGCCCAGCTACTCACTGCAACCAGCAAAAAATACTCTGGCTCATTCTAATCATACTACCTAGTCTCACCCAGCTGAATGTACAAAAACAAGAAAGCAGGTATGTTTAAGTTTTAGGAAGTTGAAAGAGATTTAAAATTATTAATGTACACCAAAACCAGTGATAGAACAGTTTCCATAATTAGCAATCAACCAAACTAGGATTCTTTGACTCCAGAAGAGCACCATCTAATCAAACTAAAATCATACAACAATAGTTTCCAGAGAAGACGAAGTGGAAGGGAGTTAGGGATGGCAGCACCAAAACTGGAAGATTAGCCATGAAGAAAGGCTGAAACAGATTCTGCTGCAATGTGCAGGAGGCAGTTGCACTAGTCTGTACTCACGTTTTATGGAAGCCCTGTTGGCTATGTTGAAGCCTGAGGTGGTGAGAGGTGAGTGCCACGGGAGGTGCAGGGACATGACAACTCCTCCCAGCAACTTGACACGAGACACGGAGCCATTCCTGCAGAAGGTGCCAATGTTGACCGTGGCCTTATCAATACAGCTGTTGATATTGTAGCTAATGGAGTCTGGGCATGTCTCTCCTGGTTCAATCTGTCTTAGCCACGAGGTAGAAAATTTTAGTTCAAGTCCAGCTTTTGTACTTGCTTTCACGTCCCAGATGTAAGTCCTGTTAAGGCGAGGTAGCCCCGGCGGGTACAGATGAACCTCTCCAAAGGGACATGGGCCTGACACACAGTCTAAATGCAGAGAGAGAAGAGCTGTGATAGACTCTGAAAGCATCCATTAAATGGGGAGTTTGATACTTTCCCTTCCTTGCTATTATCACATTTTTTAGGTTGCACTCATCTTTTCCTCTTCGTGCACTAAAAGACACTCCTGTAACATGGTCACAGGTTGTCTCCAAACAGGACTCCCAGCCCACAGAATAGACAGGATAAACCTGCTTTAGTCAGGCTGAGTAATGGGAGGGATCCATTGTCCCTAGTATTCCGCCTTGTTTGCTGAAGAATTTAGAAGGTATTTAGTGAATAGGGCAAAGTCTGAATGGGCAAAAGGGAGAAATGCAGTGTGAAGAGAGCTGGAAATCACAGATCTAGAGAAACCATTTTATCCCATTTCATCCAGAGAGTTCCTGGCAAATCATTCATCTTTAAATTTTTTACTGCTTGCCATGAACTGTATTTTTGTTCCCTTGGTGCCCAGATGAACAACAACAACTGCCACTGCAGGATTCTGGAGGGAACCCAGGAAACTTTTATCTGAAAAATCCAAACAATTGATTGACACTCAAAATTAGTATACTTTAATCTACATCTAGGCTTCGACTTAAAAGAAGAAACATCAAGTGTGTCTTGCAAATATATGAGATACATTGAGTGTTACTATCTGCATGAATCGTATGAATAAAATTCCAAAACATGAAGAGACTTATCCTTGAACATCACCCCCAAAATAATGAAGACGTTTCTAAAGACTGAATACCCAATGAAGTCTGGGATCTAGTTGAGAAGTAGCACATGTTCATGCCATTAAAGAGTACATACACCAGGGATAACATTCAAAGCAGAAGCAGCTTTAGTTACACTTCTGAATTTACAGTTTCTTGACTTCAATAACATTCATTAAAGATAAAGAAACATGTGCAGGTCTTCAATGTTTCTGTCATCCTTATAGACACAACCAAGCTGTTCATCAAATACATAATATATTATTATAAGTATTCAGAGGCTTTTGACAGGAACAAGAAGATTCTTTGATGGGTTTATAAATTGTGGGAAAAGAAAAGGCGGCAAGGAACTGATGCAGCAAACTGCCTTCTAGCTGTTTCCAATACAGCCAAGTCAACATTAATTCTGCCAGATGCAATACAGACTTCCTCAGCTTGCATAGTAGTAGCAGCCATTCAAGGTTATTTATCAGCACTCAAAGATTTCTTCTTACCTAAGGATTATGGCATGTGTTATGCTTAATACAGCAGCAGGGAAAAAAGCACGTAGTTTTACCAGAGGAAAATTACCACTGGGGAAAAATTAAAAATCTCTATCTTACCAATATTTTTCTGAATTTCTGTGATGAAATACTTCTCTGGAGCACTACAGGTGAAAGTAAAAGTCACATTCTCCCCAGGCTTTATCTTGAGTTCAGACCAGATGACATTTTTCATGCGGATTCGACAGCTTGGTGAAAGACCGGGTCTCGGTTTTATCATAACTGTGGTGTTGTCCGCTTTATGAAGAGAGATTGTAAAGGAAGCTAAGAAAGAAAAAATATATAGAATACAAGTGTTTTGTTATTAGCATGTATGAATAACACCAGGCTCTCCACACAGCCCCATGGATGCCACAGTGTCCGAAGGAATACTGGCATCCACTTCTCAGGAGCCTCTGGTGTTGTGCCAATAGAAAATGCCTCCTCTCTTCCAGCACAGACAACATAGAAATATGCTTGCTGCATGTGCCCAGGAGAGGTATACAGGGAATTTGTGCAGAATCAGTTCTGCTCCAATTTACCCTCACCAGTGTCATTTATTTCACATTTTAAAAGTAGCTCAGCAATTCCTTTCAAATTTTTGTTCTCCTGATTTTTGTTTTCAGTTTGCTATCACCAAAAAAAAAAAAAAAAAAAAAAAAAAAAGGTTCATTTGTGCAGGGACCCATCAAGTCATGACTCAATTCAGGAAGTTTATTCAGCAGCCAGACAAAAAATGAGCTTCGACTTTAATCACAGACAATGGTAACAGATGAATTTCTGGGTATACCTCAACAATTACTGCAGGCCACATGAGGTATTCCAGCAAAACCAAAAGCACATACCAACAGATATTTTTAGGTGCAGTCATGGCCCTCTCCCACTCTCCACCACTCATTCCCTGAAGGTACAGGATGTCTGTGCAGTGCCCCTCACCAGCACCATCTGTGGCCTGAAGCAGACTGTGTGTGCTGGGACACCTCCTCTCCATCTCTGACACGACCATCATTGATTCACAGCTTTTGGGAAATACTTTACAGATTTCAACCGATCCTCAAGTACTGCCAGATGCAGGAACAGCTCTCACAGGAAATACTGGAGCCACTGAACAAACTGTTTGTTGAATAATCTTTTATTATATGGGTAGTACTTTATAAAAAAAAAAATGACTCAGACCTGACTATCTTCTAAAAATATAAACACAATGTAAGACACCAGAGAGTACTGACTGAACATTCAAGATGACTATTATTAACTTCAGTTGGATGCTTAGCAAATATTGAGGCCAGTCCTGGCTGAAATACATCAGGTTTGCAGAAGTCAACCATATCCCAGCCCCAGGTGAAAATCTGAGTACATGACAGACAGTAAGTTTTCTGCTGCTTGTTTTCATTGTTCTCCATTCCTTATTTCAGTGTATGGAAGACAGAATTACAGTGTCCACAACACTTGTGCTTTTAGGGTATATGAGAAAAAAATCATCCATATAAAAAATAGCAAGAGATCTAGAAATAAAAGTACCCCAAGTTCAGTTCAAAAACGTCTCTGCCTTGAGTGGGACAGCTCACAGGGCTGCATGACACATCTCTGCCCATATGGCAGGTTGGGAATCCTCCTGCTCATTAACCTCAATGAAAAAAGATTTACTGGTGAACCCAGCAGAGCAGCATCCTGAGGGAGCCCCTGAAGCCATTCCAATTACCAGGCAGCATGGCAGGAAGGTGTGGGAGAACAGCTGGCTCACACACATCTGCTGGATGCCCCAGGCTCTGTCCAACTGCTCAGCATCCCTCGAGCACCAGTCTGGTCCACACCAGCTGCTGCTGGTGCAGGGGTGATCATGATGCTGGCCAGAGCCCAGACATGCAGGGGCTCCCCTCGTGGGGCTTTGGGGAGCGGGGCTGAACACACCATGGGAGCCCTTGATCAGCAGAGCCCTCTAACAGCACACAAGCACACCAGGGACCCTCCACAAACATACCCACCCAGCTCAAAACTCCAGTCACGGCAGCTGCTGAAAGCAGCTTATTGCATAAGTGACTCAATTTCACACAGAAACCACCTGTTCTGCTGAAGAGAGATTTAAAAACCTCCTAGTTTTTACAGGAATCTCACAGTTTTGCAGGGCCTGACTTTCACTGCAATGCTTTGCAAAGGCCCTGGGGACTGAGCAGTCAGCATGGTCAGCCCCTGCCACTGCAGCTCCAGGTTTGCCAGGCATCAAAATCCCATTGCTGGGGGGGGGGTAGGGCAGAATAAGATACTCAAAGACACACCCCATCAAGTGTTTATCTAAATTTTGTTGGTCTTAAGCCTTTTTGCAGCCTTTCTAGCTTTTCTACACAATCCTAGAGTCAAAAGACTTAGCAAGTCCTTGAAACTGCCTTACCTATTTGTCTTCAGGATCTAAGGTTTTAAATGAAAATCTCAAACAACAAGGCTTACCAAATTGCAGCACATATTTTTAACCACAAGTTTACCAACCCTCAAATACCATTAGGGAGTACCTGGTCACTGAGCAACTTTCCCACACCGTCTAAGTGATGGGACAGTTCTCTGACCTGAGAGCCTACACTGCATTCTGCTCACACACCTTATGTCTGTGTTTCTGCCTTAGAAGTGTTTTTGCAGGGGTTTTCAATGTGGATTTTCCTGAGGAAGTAAAAAAGATGATGGTGTAGCCTGGGACCGGCCTGTACAATGACCTTCCAAGCACACAGGGGACAACTGCAGGGGCAAAGTCCATGGGGTGGGGAGAAGAAGAGAGTAAAGCCAAGCAAGCAGTCAGTGCTGCCCTTCCTCATTCTTCAGGAGGAAGCAGTCTCCAGAAGAGAAAATGAAACAACTATTTCCAACCTAGCCCAGAGTTCTATTTTCCATACCTCTTTTTGGGTTCTCTTGTTTTTATTTACAACACTTAGTTCACAAAGTACCTTTGACCATGTTGGTCATCATTTTTCTGATATTTAAGTCATCCAGACAGGAAGTGCTAATAACATAAACCAAGTAATTAGTAACTACGCACAGAAGAAATTTCTTTCTTGCACGTAGTAATTGTCATACTCTTAAGTTTATAAGTATTACTGAAAAGTCTGTTTCTCCCTGGTCAAACAGTTATCACTGTTCCTTTCCCCATCCCTGGGACAGCACAGCTACATGACCAACCTGGCAGGACAGAGACCAGGACCACCAACAGCCAGCACTCCTCCTCCACATGCTGGCACATGGCTCTAGTTTTAAGTCACGAGGATTAAATTTAAGCATAGCCTTAAGCACGTGACTCGTTTTAAATCAAAACAAATACACACCCTGAGCTGAAACAAAAGAACAGTAATTCTCAACATTTTGAAATAAGCAAAGCATTCCTACAAGAGTCAAAACAAAGTATAATCTTCCCCAGCCCTCAAAGACCCAAATTCTGCTGCCTGGGCTTTTCTTTCCTCCTTCCTCCTCCTCTTGCTGACTTCATGACCATATAATCATTCTTCATTTGATCTCTCTGCAAAAATATCAAATATCTGTCAGCTCAATATCATTTTCCAGCATAGATTTATCCCATTCTTCAGCTTCCCTAAATAGGACCTGCCCAAAATCACAGAAATGTTTTCAGTGATCAATATATCATCACAGCAGCAGGCAAGAAAGATGCAGATCTACACCAAATTAGGCAGCAAAGTTGCCTGCTAGAAGCCCACATGAGAACATACACCTTCAGTGCATAAACAAACAGCTTGCACAGATGAAAGCCCACCGATAATAATTTTGGCCAAGAAATAAAAGTGTGGTGCTGTAGTGCCAACAGCAGCCAGCTGCTAAGGATGTGCTAAGCTGCATTAGACTATCAAATCTAATAGGAAAAGTGGAATTGAAGAACCATGTGGAAAGTATATGCAGTGATCCCAAAGTCACTAAAAATAAATGAACAAATGGCTAAAATTCCCCAAACTACAGCCACACATGAACAGCATGATAGAGAGACTACTGAAAGAGCACCTTTATTGGAGAGTTTTTATAAACACAAGAGAGCCTCCTCATGACTCACACTAATCTGTCTTTGTCTGTGACTCCCACTGCATGCCTTTTTATTAGGACTACCAGTAACTGGGCACGTTTCCTGAAAAGAAGCAATTTCCACGCCTTATTGCTGCTGCACAGGGATGACACACAGGATATCCAAACCAACATGAGGAAGCACTGCCAAGCTGGATCTCGTCTCTGTCTATACAACAATGAAATCGTTCAGCCAGAAGATGTTACAGGCAAAGCCTCCAGTCCTGAGCTGGTTCATAGCTGATGCAGACAGCCGACCTCACCCTATTCTTTTTTACTCTAAACAATTACAGTTTTGTGGCCTCCCTTGGATATTTCATCAACTGCCCTAATCTCAATCTATACCCTCCCTTCCACAACTATTTTTCTACTGCTCATCTTCATTTCAGAATGTGCCTTCATGAGAGTTGTCTCATCACAGCATCCCTCTGTTACTAGAGTAATGCTTCTCTCTGCACAAACACAGCTTTCTCTTAACAGTATATTTCCAAACTTTAATGTTAGTGCTTAGAGCTCTCCCATTGGGTTAGAAGCAAACTGCATAGCGTAAAACACAAGTTCAAGCACTCCAGAGAGTTGAGCCTGAATTGATTTACTGTGTTTGCATCTGACAATCTCATAGTAATTTTAACATGCATATCTAAATGTCAAAAGGACAGTTTTCCTGTACAAGAGGGAGTGCAAGGTAGAAGACAGCTGGCAAATAGTCAGGGCAGTAGCACTCACACGGAGAGTGTGTGCGTATACACAAGCAGAGAACTTGGCAGAACAGCAATTTTTATCGCTATGTAAAGTGCCTTGCTACACAAAGCAGGAGCTAGAACAGAGTCCAACAAGTTTTGGCTTGACAGCTGCATTTTATTGCAGTAATTTACCCATAAGGATCTATGGATTGTTCCACACAACTGGATGGATTCAAACAACCGAAAAAGCCCCAGACAGACCAAGAAAATAAAACCTACAACGAAATCCCCGATGTTAATTTATCCCAGAATTATGTGCAAGAACTGTTGGCTTGCTCATTCCAGTTAAATCACAGGCTTGTTCCATGACAGCCATTTTTACCGAAACCCAGTTGGATGGGGCTGACTCAGCCACCGTTCATGGGCTGGAGGAGCCAGGCTGCTGCACAAGACAAGTGGCAGCAACTTGCTCTGATTATGAAATACCTGTATCCAAACCCCTGTTCTGCCCCAGGGGGATCTGAACCCACACAACCAACATGCTTCTCCAGAGAACAGGTTCCCTGCAGTGTATCCTGCCACCAGACCAGGACAAGGACAGCATAGGGATGCAGTTTGCCTCTACAGCTTGGCAGGCTCTTCTGAGCCCTTGCAGGGATGCTGACCTGCAGGCACACTCATAGCCTGCTGAGGTTATTCCACCACACACAATCTGCTGCAAGAGGCATGGCAAGGAGCGGGAAGCAAGGGGTATAACACAATAACTAAGTGGCACTCAGTGTATCACCTCCAGTACAATTCACTGCACAGTTCACTCAAATAGGCCAAAAACAAATCAAGGAATCTTTGAAAGAGTAAACATCTCCCTGCTTTGCCAACTCAGTTCTTTTGCACCTGTCTTACTAACATCTTTGACAATCTGAGTCCAACTCTCCAGTTCAACTGCAGCACCCAATTGCCCAAGCATCATCCACTCCCCCAGTCTCACCTCCAATATAATCCAGGTGACTGCTTTCACAGTCTTCAAGCCCTTAGCAAAGTTAGTCAGGGACCCTCTCACCTCCTGAACAGTGCTGTGAGCAGCAAAAGAGAGATCATAAGCACCATCACAAACTACAGCCAACTCTTCTTCATTTAAATGTTATCTACACTCTACATTACACGATTATCTCCTTGTATTTGGAGGTGTCTTCCACCCATCACACTTGCCTGGGATATAAGGTCCACATTTTGTGAAAGGATTACTTTCAGGGAATCACCCTGAAAATTACAGTGGTAAAATCTGCAAAGCTTGTAAACTCTTAGAGACAGATGCTGCCAATTGCTATTATGCCATGGTAACCACACCTCAGCAGAAGGCACCTGGGGGAGAATACCCATTCCTCAGCCATCACAGAACAGCCCCCTCGTCTTCACTGATTGTTTGAACTGATAGCCAGGATGGGGATGCAAAGCAGGCGAGACATCACAAATCTCCCTCCTCATCAGGGAGAAAGGGCAGACACTTCTGGCATAGTGATGTTACAAGCCATTCCTGCACAGTTCACCAGAGGAGATCTGTCAGCACCCCAGGCCAACAAGGTTGCTCACTCAAAAGTTATTAATTTGTAGATCATAGATTTGTAATACCTAACAGGAATAAAGTACCTTCAGATATAAAATAACTGAACCACCCCCAACCCCCCCCAACAATTACACATTTCTGTACTTACACTACTTTCTCTAGAACCTTTTCGGAAGATAATTAAGACAGTCAACTCATGTAATAGATTTAATTTTAGAAGAAACTTTTTTCACCACAAGTGGGAAAGAGACACTGTTAACTCTCAGCTGCCTTTTTCTCATTGTTATCTTACAGATCTGAAGTGTTGTTGCTTCTGCAGAGGTGAGACGGAGAGCTTACAAGCCCTGTATATGAGGTGACCATCAGCATACAATGTATAAAATGTTCGACACATGGGTCTGCACAGCTTGAGGAGAAAATGTCACGCTGGCTGGAGGAACATTGACACCACACAGGTCCCTGCAGGAGCCTCCCTTGATCAAAGGGGTGTTTGCTTGCATTGTTTTTATCCCTACCTTGATTTAAGCCAGCAAGAGGACAACATCTCAGAGCATGTCTGAACAGCTCTTCAGTCTTGGCTGTGGTTAACAAAGGTGTAAAAGCACATTTCACAATCAGGGATCCCTCCCATGCCAAACATCTTGCTGTCAGCTCTTAGTCTGTCACTTCTGAGGAACTCCAGATCACCTCTCTCCACTCATCAAAGCTTGCTCTCTCCTCTGTTGCACAGCCAGGGACTCTGAAAATCCAGGGGCAACTCAAAAATGCCAGCATTATCCTACCTCCCAAAATAATAACAGTTTGATCTGACATCAAGTAACCACACTCACTTTGTTCCCCAAGAAATCAAAAGGCACAACTCAAAGCAGGCTGCCCCATGGCACCCTTATGGATGGTTGTTAAAAGGTGTCCAATGGAACAGGCAAAGTAGAGACTTTATCCCCAGTACAGGAGATAGAAAAAAACAAACAAACAAAAAACCAAACTCTTTTTCCATAGTAATGGCAGCCCGGGCACTCAGAGGCAGACTAGATCTTGCAAACATACTTGAAATGCATGTCAGCTAGACACCATGGCACAATTCTTCAGCTGGAGGTCTTCCTGAAAGTCTTCCAGGAGGTCCTATCAGCACTATCCACACCAGGCAGGCTCAGCTGAATGCAGCAAACCTTCACCTCTGTCACTAGCCAATACAGAAACTCAAGATGTTGCTCTGACGTAAAAGCCAGCAGCCAACAATTTACTAAGTGCAGCCCAGCCCACGTCCCTTCCTTGTGGAACAAGCAGATGTGAAGCAAGGAGAAACTGTATGGTAGCATCTGCAAGAGGTTCGAGAAGTTCACAAATCAAGGAATGGTAGCCTGGCTCTATTGGCTGAATCCTACTGAGAGAGCACCAAAAGAAAGCAGCTGCTCTTCAGGAACTGGTAATGGTTTGGTTACAACAAGTGGGTGTGTTGTCCTCTCCAGAGTGACAGAAACACCTGAGCAGCATCAGAGAGTTGGATGTTGCTCCAGAAACTGCTGGAAGTGCTTTGTTAAAGTGATATCTTTAGTCTTGCCCCCAGTCAGGCAAAGGTTTATAAATTACAGAAATTATTAAAGGTGCAGATTTTAAAACGTATTTTAACAGAAGCTTACAAGAGTAATCCAAAAAAGGGCTCATTTAGATCAAAACTGGCATCCAAGGCTGTTTTCCCCATATTCTCTAGCTAATACATGCTTTGCTGCAGCTGAGTCTTTCTAGGAGCTCATGCAAGGACACCAAGACCAGAAAACATCCAAAGGGAGAGCTCCAGCGAGCACCCAGAAGAGAACAGGAGGACTTTGCTCCTGTACGAGAACTGCTGGTCAGCTCAGATCAGCTCAGAGGCACATTCCACTCATGGCAGTGGTGAGCAGCACCCAGCTTCCCCCACAGCCCCAGGAATAACCCAGCACCACCACTGATCCCACCCCAGCCACAACACGAAGGGCTACAACTCCACACTCATCCACTGCTCTTCTGCCCAGGACCTGAAATAGGTCATGTTCCGCCATCAGCAGTTACAAAAAGCAAATGAGAATGGGATCAAAACCAAGAAACTGGTGAAGAAAGGAGCTATTCAGCCATCATCTACACTAATCTGCAAACACACCATGCCCTTGTCACCCACAGCTTTAGTCAACACAGGTAAAGCCAAAAGTATCTTGACTTTGCTCTCAGCACAGGATGGTTCCTCACGCTATTCCCAATTTGAAATATTTCTGGAATGCACTAAGTGCAAAGTTGTTCAGCCTCGGCCTAAGACTGGATAGTGTTTGGCAGTTGTGGATCACAAAGCTTTTCATTTAATATATACCAGTATAAACATCAATTAGGCTGGGTGATAAGGGCTACATTAATAAACTGAACTCCAGCAACATTTATTTGTGAAAATACTGCTGCTGTTATTACATATTTCAAGAAGTCAGATTATTTTTAGTAGCTTTTCTCCTACTTTTTTTTTTCAATTCCAAAAATTTTTGTAGATAAGATAATTCATATAAGCAATTAACAAGCCTGAGCACAACTGACCCAAATGATATCTGATATCTGGCTGGGGAAAGGTTCTTCCCTTATTTCACAGAGCAGGCCCTGATTTCTGTCTAGAAACTCTCATTGCAGTATATCAGGACAAGACACAGATTTGTAATAAAAATGAGAGGACAACCTTCTAGTTAACAACAAATAACTTCCTCCATGTCCCAGGTCCATGGTGATACTCTGGACATGAGATTCATCAGCCTCCAGTCCTCTCACCTTGTTTCTCCCTTGACTAGTCCTTTGCCTTGAATCAGTGCCAACAAATAATCCTTTTCAGCATGCTTTCCCCTAAATATTTTTTGGCTGATGAGCCACCACATCAAATGACAACCTCAGGCACAAAAAAACTCACCAGCCACCCAAGGAGCCAGGTTAAGAAGCTGGCTCATCACATCCCCTTTCTTCTCTCCTGGGCCACTTTGTAGACAAGTGGCTGCTACTTTTTGGTGCTGCCAGTTTTCTGTATGAGTAAGCCCAGGACCAAGAGTACAGCTCTTGGAGGAACTTCATTCACACAACTCCAGAGACAATAACCTTACTGAGGATAAGTAAGTTATCTAGTGGGGGGGCACTCAAATTGGTGGTTATTTGCGCTGCTATGGACAATAAATTCAGCTCAGTGTATCAATCCTCAAATATTTTCATGTTCCCACCACCTCACACACTCACTCCAGCTTTCCCATCACCTCTACATCCCTTCAGACTTATAGACGAATGAAAAACATGCACAGACAAGGCTCATCTCTTAAAAACAAACATCACAAACACACTATGTTCTGGAATTGTAAAAAGAAAAAAAAAAAAAGAAAAAAAAAAAAAAGGAAAAAAAGAAGGGTATTTTCTTACCCTTAGGTGGAGAATTTAAGGTAGTAGTACGAGAACTGAGACACACTATGAATAATTTACTATAAACACATTAGTTTCTAGAGAGTAAAAAGTTAGCATTCCAGACTGATAATGGCATGAGGCAAGCAAAAAAAAAAAACCAGCTTACAACACATATATGTTGGTTGTGGTCTTAAAAGCAGAGGTCTCAATCGAATGAAATGGTGATTCAGAATTGAAATAATCCAGTTTCCACTGAGTTTCAGAGGAGAACAAACAGGGCAGTTATTTATATTCTGTCAGAGCAGCAGAATGACCCTGCTAACAGCTTGGGGGGTTTTATTTTATTAAATGAAGCAGCCTTACACATTAAGACTGATGTGTGACTCAAATCAGTCAGTTGCCAAGAAAAAGATAACTGGAGGGTAGAGCAAGAATCAACACGGCACTATCTCTAAACGCACTTATTATAACAACGACATTTTAAAGACAAGGCCCAGAATACATATGCAGATTTTATCACACTCATAAGGATACTTTAAACCTGAAACGTTTATGTTTCATAGACAGCATAGAACCTAACCCAATTAACTTCATTATTAGTGCCTCAAAGAAATTTGTTTCTAGTTGGAAAACACATTTACAAAGGTCAGATATGCAATACTCTGTTCACACTCCCACATCCGTGTGCAGCCAACACACCAAATACTTCTTTCTGTAATTTTCCAGCTATAAGTTAGAACCAATCTTTCATTTGATAATTTACTTTTCGCATAAAGTTGCATCTCGAGAAAACCCTCAAGCTTCTCTGAGGACAATGTGACCAGCCACTCTCAACCTACACCTTCCTAGAGGAAAACCGCTGTAAAACTGTACCTGCTGGGAAAGGGTGGAGCAGGGGGGTGAGAGGAGAAAGAACTTCGCCAAGGATGACAAGAGACAGCTTTAGAGACAGGCACACCAAAATGTGTAGCCATCCCACCAGAACATCAGCACTCCCCATGAAGAGCCACGTGTGCCTCACACACACCCCAAGTGCACACCCAGCCTAAACCTGGCCTTGCTGAAAGGGAGGAAGCTGCAGCCAAGGAAAGGGAGACAGCCAAAACACAGCAACAGCGGGGGCAGTACCAACGCCCGCACCAGCGCAACAGCAACTCCTTAAAAATTACCAGCTACATAGGTGTGCAGAGGAAAATCTTAACCTGGGCTGTTTCGGGCTTTCGGGACAAACCTTTGCTCGGGGAAATGTTCCAACAGTTTTGGTTGTGCAATAACAACAGCAGCTCCCACTGGAAGGAAGGACACACGAGATCTCACGTGCCAACAAACCCGGGAAGGCACCACTCCCCTCTGCCTCATGCCCCGCTCACACCATCACAACCTTCAGCCCGCAAGGGTAGCTGACACTGAGCCACCTCTTTTTTGGGGACTGGGGGATCTCAGAGAGGAGGAAGGCACCACATTAGAGAGTCTGAGAGGATGACAGAGGAGCTGGCATACAGGAGTGGTGGTGCCTGTGCAGAAGACAGACCAGCAGGCAGAAGCAGTTGGAAAGGAAGGGACTGAAGGAGGTAGGAAGAGGTGCCACCGTCAGTGGCAACAAACCACCGGGTCTACCCGCGGTGTTGTGTGCAGCTTCACTGTTACTAACTTTGCTCTAAAGAGCAACTTCAAGATTTGCCAACGGGCAACACCAGAGATGTTGGGGAGCTCTTTCTCCCACATTCCTCTGGATTAAGATAAGATCCTTGGACAGTCTACCTCCTCTGCTTCTAGTGCTGACCCATCTAAGGTTTTAAATATTTGTTTACCCTGAAAACAAAACACAGTTATTAAACAGCATTATATCCTTTCTTTTACCTTTGAAGAGGCTTAGAGAGGCAAATTGCTGTTATTCACGCAACTCAGAGGCAATACATTAAATGCAAATATTTCATTTAAAAGACTACACAGCTTGAAACTTAGACCTCAGGGCTGCCCAATTTCAAAGGAAACATTTTGCATGTATTGTTCATGATAATAATGGCCTGAACTCCACTTCAGCAGAACCAGTGCAGTTAAAGATAACAGAAATATTAAAAAGGCACAAATTTCACATCCGACTGTTTAGGTAATTTACAGTCACTTCAAATAACTCATCAGCTATTTCGAACATAAAAAATGTTCAAAATACTCATACTTCAAGAGCCTTTAAAAGGACTAGTGATAGCACTGAAACAGACTGTTTAGACTTGAGGATGGACATTTTTTGCAATCAAGCAGCTTTGGAAATTGAGGAAAACACCACAAACTGTCCCTGTGTTCATAACTGGAATTCTTTTGGGGTCGCACACAGGGTAAGATACATGGGATTTCAACAAGTATCCAGGGATTTCAAGAGATGTAGAGCTGGTAGTGAGCATTAAACCATCTGACTCAGCTGGGCATATAAGCCATTCCATTTCCCCACATCTAGAGTGGGTTCACCCATTGCTCTATATAAATAATATCACTCTCTTCTGAAAAACTCGGGCAACAGCACGATCCCACACAGAACACAGCCCATGGAGCTTCTGCTCTTTCCAGAGAATTCAGCTGTCCCTCTGGCATCCAGGGAAAAGGACTTTGTGAAGTTACTTGCATAACAATACTCCAGCTATAGAGGATGTAAAGATCAAATAAATTTTCTTGTTAGCATTTTCAAAGAGAAAGAAAAGGGAGCGTTCTGACTAGAAGTGCTGAAACTGAAATGCCCCACCGCACAAACACTACGGATGCGGTCGCATCCCACCACTCCTTTTAAATAACTAGCAGTCATTCAATCACAGCAGCGCACGGGGTGAAGGCGAGTCCCCAGGCTCCCGCTCTCCGGCGCTGCCCCAGCTGAAGCGACCCGGGCTCCGCCGCGCCCAGCCGGGTCCCGCGGGCCGGGAGCCCCTGAGGGGCGCCGGGAGCGGATGGGCAGCTGAGCCCGGGGGGGCGATGGGAGCCGAGCCGGGGTAGGGGGAACCGCGCCGAGGGCGGGGGCAGCCGGCCCGTCCCTGTCCCTGTCCCTACCTTCCCGCTGGGCCGAGGCGGCCAGCAGCGCGGCCAGCAGCGCGGCCAGCAGCGCGGCCAGCGCCCGGCCCGCCGCCATCTCCCCGCATGGGCCCGGCGCCGAGGCGGGCGCGGGTCCCCTCCGGCGCCGCCGCCGCTTCCTGCTCCACCTCGCACCTGGAGGGCCGGGCCGGGCCGGGCCGGGCAGGTGGGATCCCGCCTCTTCCTCCGCCTCGGCCCCGCCCGGGCGCTGCCTCCGCCCGGCCCCGGCGCGGCGGGGCGGGGCGGAGCCGGCTCGGCGGGGCGCCGGGGGTGTGGGTCCTTGGCACAGAGGTGCGATTCCTGCCCTAAGCGCTTTTCCCTGCCCATTCCCGACATCATTTACGCTCTCCGAAAGGGGGTTGAGTAGTCGGTCACCAAGTTCCCCTCTCCCCCTCGGAGATGTTAGCGGGGGAAGGGGCCCTTGCCTGCCAAAGCATCTCCGAGCTTCAGTGCTTAAAGGGAGCTTAAAGTTGGGGCCACACTTTTTAACCGGACAAGGGATAATGATTTTAAACCACTAGGGCAGATTCAGACGATATTAGGAAGAAATGTTTTGTAATGTTAGTGGTGAAACGCTGAATTGCCCAGAGAAGTGGTGGATGCCCCATCCCTGGGAACATTCACAGACAGAGGAGGGTTGGAGCAAGCTGATCTATTTGAAAATGTCACTGCTCATTGCAAGGGCTTTGGACTTGATGGCCTTTAAAGGTCCCTTCAAACCCAAACCATTCTATGTTTAGAAGTGCCACGTTTCAGAAAGAAGTAGATTCCTCCCAGCGAACAGCGGTTTGTATCCTACTTATTAAATATTTGGGGACTTTGCAAGAGAAAACTCTGAGCAGAAACCATCATGACATAGTCTGAAGTAGATGTTTGCCCAATGACTAAATACCTTACTAACGTCAGACAGCTCATCTCCTAGTAATCCCGTGCAGTTGCTTTGGAGCATTTGTTTCTCTGGCAATATCGTTACCAAACCCCAGAACATTTATACTAGCCCACTGCAGCACCTGGCTGTTACAGGAATGTACGGGAATGTACACAGGGATATTCATGTTCAAATGAGATCAGAAATTCACAGCCTGTTACAGGTTTGAGACTGAGCTTTGGAGACGATTCTTTGCTCTTGCTGATTTCAGCTGGCAGTGAAGATACTCAGCTCTCCTGGGAGATCTTTACACCTCTTTTATAAATAAATCTATTTTTCAGTGATCTTCTGCACAGTGTGGCTTTTTACTCATCTTAATAAAGAATATGCAATTAAAAGAAAATATATCTAAAAAAAAAAATCAGCCTTTAGAGAAGGATAGTGCTAATAAGAAAGTAATTAAGTGGTTATATGACTGCAGATAAATGAATGGGTAGAAGTTTTGCATTCACATGAGGAGGAATAAAGAGATTCTGAAGGGCTCAAATCAGAGCTGATGCTACTTCACTAATTTAAGGAAATAGGGGAGCTCTAGAGTTTTTATTTTCTTCTACTGGAGAAAGAGGAAGCTATTAGTTTATGTTAATTGTGCCTTATCAGATTTCACATCATAAACTTCAGTATTTTCCCACTAAAAGTAATTAGTATCTCAGTTTTATATTACCTTACACTTCCTCCTCTTTTTTTTCTTCCAATATCTAAACATGGAAAAAGCTAAGACTTCCTAAGAAGTTAGACTTCCTAAAATGGATGTGGGTTTATGTCCATTACAAATCTTAACATTACTCTGTCATTTGTAATTCTAATGTAGGCACACAGAACCAGAAACCGCCCATTGCCTGGCTGCTCTTATGCTGTCCTCAGTCTTCCCAGTGGCTTGCCAGAATTTCCAAACAAGAACATCACCATCTAATCCCTTTGTAAGCTCTGTGAACATTTGCTGGCCAGGCTAGCATCACCTCTGTGAGACAGCTGAGTTCAGTTCTCTCTGATTTGGAGCTGATGTGCTGAGGGACAAGTCTGTATGACTTTCCTGGTGTGATAAGAGAATTAAGTGCTCCTCCCCTGTAGGGTCCAGAGAGCTGCATATGATGGACTGCCCACATATGAGAGTCACTTCCTAGTAGATTTGGACATCTACTGTTGCATAAACAGTGTAGATAGCTGGATTGAGATATTTAAAATACTTGGCATGGGAAGGCATGCAGAAACAACTGCTTCTAGTCAAAAAACATTGACTGTCTATACACATAATTTTATGGAGGAAAATCACCAACACAAAGTGAAAGCATTTTCCACTGACTTAATTAAGGCTGGCTCATTTAATCTGCTCCTTTATTGTGGCAGCAGTCCTGGTGGCTGTTGCTGATCAGCAACAGAGAAGGAGTCAACCCCCAACATACATTTTGTCTAGACATGCCAGGGTGCTGTAGCAGAGTCTCGGGGGTGGCAGAGTTGGTTACAGAGCTGTTCCATGTGTGTGGCAGGCTGACTCTGGCTGAATGCTAGATGCCCAAAGCCACTCCATCAGCTGAGCAGGGGAGAGATAATAGAGTGAAAGACAAAACAGGATTATGAGAAATAGATCTGAATCATAAAAACTTCTTCCCCCATCCCTCCCTCCATCCCAGGCTCAACTTCACTCCCAATTTTCCTTCTTTCCCCCTGAGTAGTGAAGGGGGATGGGGAGTGGGGGTTGTAGTTCAGCTCATCACATGTTGTCTCTGCTGCTCCTTCTCGTTGTGCTCTTTCCCTGCTCCAGCATGGGGTCTCTGCCATGCAAGACAGTTTTCCACAAACTTCTCCAACATGAGTCCCCCCCATCAAGTGCAGTTCTTCATGAAGTGCCCCATCATGGGTCTCTTCCAGCCCCTCAGGGACAGACTGGACTAGAGTAGGTCCCTACAGGGTTACAGTCCTGCCAGCAAACCTGCACCTCTCTCCATGGGTCCACAGATCCCACCAGGAGCCTGCCCCAGCATGGGCTTCTCACGGGGGTCTCCTTCAAGCACATTCCCTGCTCCAGTGTGGATCCTTGATCCACAGGCTGCAGGTGGATCTCTGCTCCACCCTGGACCTCCATGGGCTCCAGGGGCACAGCTGCCCCACCATGATCTGCACCAGGGGAATCTCTGGTGCATGGAGCACTTGCTGCCCCTCCTCCTGCACTGATTTTGGGGACTGCAGGGTTGTTTCTCTCACATTCTCACTGCTCTCTCGGATGCTGTTCTGCAGGTTGTTTTTCTTTTCATCTTCTTATATATGTTATCTTATATATGTTATCAGCTACCACTGTCACTGAAGGGCTCAGCCTTGGCCAGTGGTGGGTCTGCGTTGGAACTGGCTGGTACTGGATTCTAGCAACTTCTCAGAGAAGCCACCCCCTCTACCAAACCCTTGCCAAACAAATCCAACACCTCTACCCCAAAACATCCTGACCCTCAGAGTACAGTTCAAATGGAGGTGCATCATCCTGTGTGATGCTATCCAAGCACCTAGGAGGTAAGAAAGCATCCCCTGGAGATGAATGAAGGTTAAATACACACCCTGCTAAAATAAGACTTTTCCCCTCTGCAAAAAGTGAGGGCCACAGGTGAAGAACTGTCATCCAGTGACAAGAGTTGATCTGCTAAGCATAAAAGTAACTCAATCTGCTTTGTTATGACCTTAATTGCTTCACCTTTGTTTTGAAGATGAAGAAAGAAGGAAAATTTGAAGAGTAAGAGACTCTTTTCCTTTCAGATACCTTTTAACCAAACTTCCCTTTGAAATAGTTATCAACTTTCACTTCAGTGTACTTTTTTGAGACGGTGAACACTCTTGTGATCCTGTCAAATCATCCACATGTCTGTTATGGCTATTGCAATTGATGAACAATTCCCTAAGTCTGTTTTTTATTGAAGACAAATAATTTCTTTTTAATTGTTCCATCTTGGAGGTTTTTGTTTGTTTGCTTGTTGTTTTTGTTTTTTTTTTTGTTTTTTTTTTTCCTAAAACATTTCTGGTTTTCCTGTTTTTGATTATGCCTCTATATTGGCAGTGATATGAAGGATCTTGTTTTTAGTCCTAATGTAGGTTAAATGTGAAACTGTTTGTAAGCAAACCTACCCTCTCAGGCTGGAGCCGAGCAAGAGCAGCACATATCATTTTACATTCTTCCTCCCTGCTCTAGAGTAATTTCCCAGAAAAGAAGAAGAATCAGCTGGGTCAGATTTGGGGGCCAGACTTACTGGATTAGCTTGACACGGTGTGCAAGTCTGTGGACTGAAGCTCCCACGGGTTGAAAAATAATTGAGTCTGCAGTCAGTGTGCGCCCACACACAATGAAAGCTCCATCAAGAACATCTAATTTGGCTTTCACCTCTCATTAGCTTAATGCAAAGTGCCCTGTCCAGCTGGAAACGGTGTAGAAAATTGTACAGTTTAATCCTCATTAACACTATTTGTTGTTTTTATGGTATTCTTCTGCAAGTCCTGAAGGGTGTTGTAGCAGCCATTTCATGTGGTCCATATACTGCATTTCACTGGTGAGCTTTGCTGACTGGCTGACCTCAGTAATGTCGACAGACTTCTGAGGAAAGGCGGGATTAGTCATCACGGACACGTGAATTTAACAAGGTCATCCAGGGAAGAGGATAAAATAGGATAAAATAAGAAAAACTATGTTATGGTTAGTCAAAAACATTCCTATGCTTTGTTTATGGTAAATACACCTTAACTTTGAGTATGGAATCATATCCTTTGCCTGGAAATGCCCTATAAATTACACATAGCAAGTTGCAAGAAAACACCGAAGATCTATAAAGGGAAGCACATGAATTCTGGGCTATACTGGTTTTGAGGGGCAAACCTCCCACTTCATCTTCCTTATCCCCCCATCCAGTGTGTGTAGTAGCTAAATAAACACCTCAAAGACTGGGTGTTGTCTCTACCAATTGTTGTCAGTAAGACATTCTGCTCCCTACTTTTTTTGTCTGGAAATAAATCATTAAAGTAATAATCATAAAGGCACATGGGCGTAGACCCTTATGGTCAGCCTGGGGAAAATACTGCTGAGAAAATATTCAATTACCTCACACTGAGAAACAGGTGCTCTTTGTCCTAATGAGAGAAAGTTCACTTGAGTAATTTTTAGGATGGTGCTTTCTAACTGTGCTTTGACTCTCAACACCAGAACAAGCTTGGTGAGTCCTGAACTGATGGGATGAGTATTCGGTGCAGATGTCCATGAGGCAGGTGGTAGAGGAGCAAATACAGACTAAAAGAGAGCAATCAAGATGCAGTTCATTGTGCTTGAAACACAGCTGCTATATGAGATAGTATTTGCTTTCACTGGGGAAACCATGGCAGCTTTCAGCCAGCTGTGCAATACTCATCCAGCTGCCCAAAGAGCACCAGGCAAGCACCCCATGCTGGTGAGAATTAGGGCACTCACGGGGTGTTGAGCTGAATTTCCAAGTATTTAATCTCCTCTATTAAGATCAGATCAAGCAAGAGATTTATGGCCTTATACCATGGTTATGGCTGAAGACTTTACTTATCGTGAAGAGATTGAGCCTTGTGCCAGTTCTGAGTGAGCCTTGCTCCACAGAGCTTGGAAATGCATGAGCCAAAGGTGAGAGAAGCCCATAATGGAGAAGAAGATGTGTTAGAGGGAGCAGAGCCTGGGCTGCTGGTGCCTGTACACACTGAACAGGGGTGAGTGCAGTACACGTCGCTGGGGGCTGAAGCACTGGGGAAATTGCTGTGTGCTGGCTCCTTGCTTCTGCTGCAATGAGAACAGCAGTGATGCACAGCATCTCCTCTCCTGGGCTGGAAGATCGCCTCAGTATGGCAGGGAAAAGGTGAAAAATACAGCATCTCCTGCAAAAGCACAGGAATAAAATGTATTTTCCAATCCCAGCAAATTTTTGGTGTATTTTTATCTCTATCTGGAGCTTATTGAAATATAATGAATATGCTAGCTCCTGAGGTAGGCACAGAAATATGTAATAGCCTATTTATTTTTTCAGTTACTTTTGCTTATCATGCTTAATGAAAGTGATTGATTCCCCTTGTACTGTAGTTGCATCACCCTAGCAGACTAATTAAGACAGAGCTAATATTAAGGAAAAATTAGCTTTCCTAATATTAAATAAAGATGTGAGAGCTTTTTATGTTTCCTCATCTCTGTTCTAGAGAACCAAAGACACTGTTTCCTCTGCTTCAATCCTAGCAGGAACATCCAGCTGTAGTAATACAGCACATCTGTCACAGCATTTGTGGGATGCAACTCTTCTCTGCTGTGCATGCCAGCTGTGTGGAGAAGAAGGAGTTGAAGTCTCATGACTGTCTTAACAAATATGGAAGGAAGGAGATGGGATTTTTATTGCCTGCCAGGCATACAGCTCCACATGGTCTTTTACGTATTTGTGAAAATGTGAGCCATATGAGCACATTTCATTCCCTTGATAACTTCTTAAGCCAATTCTCCTGCCAAAGCAATTCTTCTACTGTAGTGGTTCTGCAGACTAAGTCTGCCCCTGCACCCCTGACCAGGTCTGGTGAGTCACTTCTTGCAAGAGAGAGCAAAAAACATAAAGGCCAAGGTGCATCAGGGTCAGGACCCTTCTGATAAATGTAGGTATGTACTTAGATAATTATGTTATCAGCATGATCATTGTTGTACTGACACTGGATCTAGTCCACTCAACCCTGTGAACACAGGATTAAGTCCATCTCTACAGGATAAGATGGAATTTTCCACAATAAAACCGAATTATTTGCATTGCTATCCACATAGGATCAGAAGAAGTTTCCTGAGTTGAAGCGTGTTTGGGAGCTACTCTATTACAGTGTTTATCAAGGATACACATGATGATAAATAAGCAATACAACTCTGCATGATCTGTCACAATATATAAATTATTGATCATTAATTTTAAAAAAAATGTGTCCAGCTATAATAATGATCCACAGAATATTTTGGATTCAACAAATCAAGTCTATAGACTGAAATTATGCAGCACATAATTTTGGTCAAAAGCTTAATTACTTCCAAGTTATTCATGGTGGTTAGATGAATTGTAGGAAACATAGTGCTCACAGCACTTGAATGCTGATGCTGATTAGTTTTTGAATACGAGTGATATTCAGTGGTGCTTGAATGCAGGGCTTTGAGCCAAGGCTTGTTACCTGAAAGCACAAGCACAAAGCACCTCAATAGCTTATAGAAATTTTTCTCTTGCCAAAACATTTAAAGTGTTCTTGTTGATATCTCTGAATTGACTTGGCAGGTCTGCACAGGGAGTGCAGAAACATTTGTTACTGCTTATTCAATGATTTTATGCCACAAAACAAACAGCCCCGGAGCTGACTGGTTACTCTCCTGTCGATTAGCTACCGTGGGGCTTTTTCCTCGTCATAGCCTTGATGTGAAAATGATGAGACAATCACACTCCTGCAAAGATTGCAACTTGTAGGTGCAAGGTCTTATCCTGTCATCTTCTGCCCTTTGCTGAGATGCCGCAAGCGGGGCTGGATGGAGCGGCAGAGCGGGGAGGGATGCGAAAGGATGCGCCCTGAGCCGGGGGGAGCTGGGGCACAGGCTGGGAGCCAGCTCTGCCCCTGGCCAGGCTTCTCATGCACTAAGGCTCACTCATTCACCTAACGAGGAGGAGCGGGATTTATCCCCGAGCACGCTTCAATGAACAGATAGCTTGTAATTTTCCTGTGAAACTGGCTGTGAAGAATGCGGTGCTGTTACAGTAGAATGGGAGAGGAATTGCTGCCCCCCTGCTAGGTTTTCATTTATCCTTGGTATAAAGTTACTGTCTTCTTCTTGATCACAGTTGAAAGGGAATTTACTCAGGAAGGGAAACAAGCAGGACTTTGTGAGGGGCAGGCAGCCTTTCCCACTTCTCTTTTGTGCTATGCCAAATGCAGGGGAAGTAAAAAAACATACCAGCAACCCAGAGTGCCTGTTTGGCTGGTTTGTATCTGTCTGCTCTCAAATGGTGGTCAGGGGTGGTTCAGCAAATAAAAAATTATTGCCTTCCCACATGAGACACTGTGGCCTGAAAGGAGAACTTGCTTGCATAGGAAGGGCATGCTCATCACATATCAGACAGGCAAAGGAGATGGCAGAGAGAGTCTCGAGGCTCAGGCATTTCTGAGCTGCTGGGAAGAAACCCAATTTTTTGTCAGGAAGAATTCATATTCCATCATCTTTATCTGTCGCTAAGTGAAACCCTAACAAACCAGCTTAACAGCAGGAACATTCCTCATCATGTCAGCTCTGGTTATTTGTTGCATGCTGTCACTTTGTACAGACATCTCTGGTACAGATGCTCAAGCTCTGATAACAAAAGCTATAAATAGTTTTTGTGGTAAACAACTTGTAGAATAGGATACAACTTGTAGAATACTACCAAATGGCACATCTGCCTACAGGTGTATTTAGCAGAGACAGCCTGAGTCACATCAGGGACTCCAAGAGGAAACCAGCACTTCCCCATGGCATGAACGAAATGGGTCCTTTATATATGGGAACTATTCAGTGATATGCCTGAACTATCATATATATTGATAAAAACATGGTAAAGCTGAAAGGAGCTTGAGACATTGATGTTTCCTCCTTGGGATGTGCACAAGGTTTAGCATTCCCATGCCTTCATAAAGGTCTGTGGCTTTATTGTGAAAGCAAACCAGGTGCCTACTGCATGATATTCTGCCTTGAAAGGGGTTGTGTTACATACTGAAATGATCCAATTCACAAAGACACTGATTGTGTCTGACACTGATACTCATTCCATCACGGATTTATAAAGCTTGCACCCCAAGATTTTCTCACTCATACCTGGTCCTATTCTTGCAAAATATTTGCCATCTCAGGTGGACACGGAAAGAAAAGGATTAGGTCAGGGATTAAAGATAATTGTGGATTTAAATGAGATTTAGTGGTGCTGTTATGGGTTCAATTGCTGCATGTTGTCCAGGAAACTGAAGCTAAACTTCTTATTCCACATGTAAAACTGCTGAGACTTTCCTGGAAATGTTTAATGAGAAAGAAGTGAGCATATGCTGAAGCTATTTTAAGTTATACAGAACGTATCCAAAAAAAAAAAGAAGTGAGATTCTACCCAACAGGCTAACGTGAAGTGTTAAAAGTTTTGTTTTAACCAAAGTCTGCAGTTAGATCCAGTTGTCACCAAAGCCAGCAGAAACTTTCTGTAGAACCTGTTAACATACAAGCCTGGGGTGAAGTCTAGCTCTATTTTTGTGTCTACAGCTTTTCCACTGCTCTTTTAGGTACTAACTTCAAAATGCATGCTGTCGTACTTCTGCCACAGAGGTGATACATTCACAGATCCCAAAGCTCATCTATGAAAGACCAAAGCTCAGGTGAAAGGCACATACTAGAAAATCAGCATTTCTCAGAAGATAATTGCCACATATTGCCTATAGTCATTATAAAAATACCACAGAATGTATTTACCTGGTATATATGCTGATTATTCCAAGAGCAAATAATGTTTCCAGCAAAAAGATCTTCTCCCTAGGATTTCAGAGCTGGACTTCAAAAAACATGTACTTTACACTAAAAAGACTTATCATACTTAGGAGAAGCACAGACTCAGTGAAAAATTACTTCACAAATGTCCAATTTATTGGATAAGGAGAACACGTTGGCGACAGGAGGCAATGTAAGATCCTGTTGCCTTAAAAGGCTCAACACCTTTTTCTTTCCTGATCCCTGCCTGCACATTCAAGCTCAGCAGACGGCACCAAGCCCTCTCAAATGAGCCCCTACAGGCTCATTTGAGCAAGCTATCTCTTCCTCCTAGCAAAGCTGTGTATAAAACAGGAGGAGACAGAGAGCATATTCTCTAGGACACTGCATCTGTATCACGAATTAATTGTGAAAGTCAGCTGGCTGTCACTCCACATTTAGCAAAACACGAATTCACGTCTTCCATCTCAGAGGAACACTTTGAGAAAAGTAGAACGTCTCTGTCTAATTCCATAACAGGACATAGCATAAGCCTTTCGTGTATGCTTTAAATGCTGCTGTTTTCCTTGCCTGATTTCATTTGATTCTTCCTTTGTGCTGTCAAATATTCCTGCTGTTCTAAACAGGTTGAGTCAGCTGGACGCAAATGTCACTGCTGCAGAGATCTGTGTGAATCTGTCCCCTGCTGGAGCATCAGGCCCTCTGTCAGATTTTTATGTCAGGGGGATTCACATCCGTGGAAGAGAGCAGGGACAGATCCTGCTGCCATATTTATACCTATCCCCTGCTTAGGCACCTAAACTTTCTTGACTTCAAATTCTGCACATTTGATTCTGTAACTCGTTCAAAACAGAGGCCTTTGGTGCAGGTTTGTAGGGAGAATCAGGGAATTGACTCACCTTTGCTATCCCCTCCTTCCAAGAAGCCTGCTGCCTCACCTGTATCCTAGGTGATATCCATTATGCAGCAAATGTACAAAAACTTCCTGGATTTAGAGCTGGGATGCAAACTCAGCTGAAAATCCTAAGGAGCCTTCCTAAAGCTTAGCCACCCTGGGGCAGTCGCTACAGGGACGCTAATTGCCTCCTGAAATATTCTTGACTATCTTCGTGCTGCCAGCTGGCTTTTTTTGGAGCTACACGAGATGGCGCAGCCTGCAGCATCCCTCATGCCGCCAGCGGCCGCTCCCGATGCCGCCGCGATTCCTTACCCGCTGTCCCCGGGACACAGGCGAGGCCAGCAGGCTGCTTGGGAGCGAACAGAGAGCGTGGGCGAGATTCAAACGGGTCGCTTTGCTCAATGCCACATTCACTGCGTGGAGGCTGAGTGGCCCTCGGGTTATTTCAGCAGAGCAGTAACTTGGATAAAGTGATGGTCAGTTCATCTCAGAGAGAAACTGTGTGAAATGGAAAGCCATTTTCTCATTTCTCAAGAGACAACAGCTACACGTAGAAAAAACTTATTAATGCCCAGAAGTTCACTGGGATATATGTTTCTTTGCAGACAGCTTATACAGGTAGTAGGAACTAATGCTGGATCTGCCAAGGTCCAACACAATTCCTTGCACAGAGGAATTGTGTTTCTTTAATTAAAGACTCCAGTGAATATATGAAAATATAACAGCACAGAAAATCATCATCATCATCATCATCATCATCATCATCATCATCATCATCATCATCATCATCATTCAAGAAAACAGGTCTGTATTGTGGGAGGTACATATCATACATAGCATTTAATGGAATATATAATTTTCACCCATTCTAGATTGGGAATTGCACTTTCTGGTTAAGATTGTCTAATTCTTCTCTCTCTAGAATGGTTTTTGATTGTTTGTAAGCCTATCATACTCCTGTTGCTGAAATTTTTCATGCTATTTAATTCATCCTGAATTCTTGGAGTACATTTTAGTCAAATTGATTTAACTGATTCAATAAACTCATAATTTTATTGCTGGTAAAAAAATATGGAAAGCATTTCTTTTTTCAAAAAACTCTGCTGTTCAAATGCTTTGGAGCACAAACTAGAAATAAAATGGGGGTGGTTTGTCTGGTTAGGGTTTTCCAAAATTTCTGGCAGTCTGAAAGCTCTTCGCCTTCTGTTGCTGATGCCATGTAGTTCTCAGGTGTCCCAGTTTGTCGAGCCAAGAAGCTTAAGGCAACGAGCTCTCAAGGAGATGTGAGAAAGGGAACAAGGACGCAACACGCCCTAGAGGTGATATGAGACAGGGACAAGATAGAGACAGGCCAGCGCTGTTGTAAGTCAAGGTAAGTCAAGGTAATGCTCTCTCAGGTTAAAGCAGCAGAACCGAGATTTTTGATAAAAGTTTGTCTTATCTGAAAATTTCATCAAACCAGATTGCAAAGCAAATACCAGAGACAGCCCCAGGAGATCTGCAGCTCTGTCTTTGGAATAGTATCTGGCATGGAAGTCATGAAGCTTTGCCTGTCCTGGTGGGAAAACACCAGGAGGATGATGTGCTGGCACTTCCAAGATAACCATCCCTGCTGCCCTCTGCATTCAACACCTGCTTCAGGAAAGAGATCTCAGGAGCTCAGGGATCACCACTGTGTATTGGCACCTATCAAAAGCTGCAGGTTACATGCTGAGAAGGAGAAGAGTTTTAGCTTATTTTTGCCGCACGCTCGTGGATCCCCAAAGCCCACAGTGTTTCTGCTGTCACATTGCTGAGAATCAAACCAGCTCACCAGGCTGCTGCAATCTTCATCTGCAGCCACATGCACATACACCTTCTCCAGAGAGTGTATTCTCCATTCGACACCTAACCTTTACATGGATCAAGGCTCGCTTTATTTTGTGTAATTCTTCCAACCAACGTTTTAATCAGTCAGGTTCTCAAAAGGCATGTCTTAAAAAGGGTCACCAGTGCTGTGCGCAGCGGTAGACAGAAGAAAAAACAATGAGCAACAAGATGTCCCCAATGCACTCAAAAACACCCCCAGATTTTTTGGTTCATTTGCCAATTTTGTTTACTTTACCACTGTTAAGGAGACTAAGAAAAGTTTCTTTGTCATCATTCTTCCCTCCCTGAGACATAAAGTTATTATCAGTACTTACCACAGTTGAACAAATAATTAAAAATGAATAATTTATACAATTAATGCCTCTTTGCTCCAGTTTATTTAATAACTGCCAGAGTAACACAAATTTCTTTTGCATTTATTCCTTAGTTAAGTTTATTTGCTACAGCTTAATGATCCTACTGCACTGTAGACTGAATGTTAATTTTGAGTAATTATTCACACTCATTAATATGCACATTGTTTTCTTGTGGCTGGTCAAATAAATCAAATTATGTCATTTTTATTTGCTGGTTGAATACATCTCCAGTCACTTCCAGTACAAACGTTCATAAACATGAATGCAATGCTTGTTTGTTTGAACAGCTGGGCATACAAACTTTGAAAATTCTCTTCTGAGTTTATTTAAACTTTGAAATCATGATTTCCTCCATATTTGCAAGCAAATGAGCACAAAAGGTGTGGCAGCACATCTACACCAAATGTATTTAAAATTCAAATGGGTATTAACTCGTGACCTGATTATTTGTACACCTTTTTCCAGTCCTTCAAGTGCAACTGGTGCATTCAGGCCTCTGCATTAGACTGCTATATAAAAGACATTATTCCCTCTGGGTCCTGACATCTTCCTTTCTCTAATGCTTTCCCAGCAGATAAACAGCATTCTTTTATACTTCTGATAGGCATTTAAGAGCTTCTTTATCCAGTTCACAGCAGTAATGAGAAATAAAAATTACTTTCCTGGTACTGCGTCGCAATGACCTGCTTTAGTGCCAGCTTTTCTTTTGACTTCAGTGGCAGATGGATCCTGGCCCCTTTCAATAGATGGTTACTTTGCTCAGAAAAATCATCATTTCTGTAGCAGCAGCATGCAGCCTTTATCAGAGGGAGAATCATACCTGCCTTCCCAGGGTCTCTGCTGTCTTCAGCAGACAGTTGCTTTTTCATGTTCTATCAGTCCTCAATAAAACCCCTTCTCATCGTGGCCCCAAGCTTCTGGGAATGAATGTCACTGCAGTGACTTGAAACCTAAGGATTAGGATTTCCTAAAAGGTGAAGCATAATTACTGCCATCAGCCCTTGTTTTTTGTGAGAATTCAAAGCATGATTTTAAATCAGTGAGATGTTTGATATTACTGAATAAAATATTATCAACCCAAATATAATCCAACAATCCAATAATAGTACAAAAAATATGATATCACATAATATAACCCCAAAATTACACGACCAAAAAACTATTTTGGTGTGAAATCTACAAGTACTGTGGTTGGGGGAAGTCCTCCCTCTGCACACTGAAAACCTCTTTTCCAGAGAAGCATCTCTGCAAAATGATTCCCACAGAAACACCTCATAACCATCTCAGTGAACTTTGGGTATTACTGGAGTGTTACTGTCACAGAGCCAGGCCAGCTACAAAATGGTTTTAATTTCTTTGACTCGCATTTGAGGACAGGCTGGAATAGCTTCTACCAGAGGAGCAGTGCACCAGGAGGTGCAGGCAGACGTGTAAGGAGTGACACTTGGAGCTCATGAGTTGCCATGGTTAGTGCAACCCCCTGTCCAAATCCATCCAGCCCAGGGGCATGCAGGCACTTTGTGTTCAAGCCAGGATTTGAAGCAAGGGCCGCAGAGTGCTGAGCTCTCACACAGGCTCCAGTTTCTTCTTCCCCACTGGCACAGAGCTCTCTCCTGGCTTCTTTCCTATCTTTCACTCTCTGCAGATTTTTCCTTTTCCACAGATATTACTCACCTGCCCTGCCTTTGTTTTCCCTTCAATTGCTAACACACTCAAATATCCGCTTGATAAAGCATTTCCCCTCTGATTCCACCTCCTCCAACTGCTTTTCACCATGCACTGCCTTTCCAAGGGTATCCAATTTAACTGAGGTCCCTCCGGGGATTAATCATTGGAGATCAGCAGGGCAGCCTTGCAAGGCATCATGTCTTTTGCAAGTCTGAGTGTCCTGCTGCTATTTGTCTATTTTTTTTTTGCATTTTGACTCGTCATTATTTTTTGCATCTGTAGTTGTGAGTGGCAAAGCTCTGCTGAGAGCACTTAATGCTGCTATAAGTAGATAAACTGAAGGAGGTTTCTGTGATAATAATGCAATGGTCCACTTGTAACCAAGACCAGAAGTGACCTGTGCAGTAACCCAGGGGGGCTGAGCCCACAGGAGAGTCTCCAGCCAGCTGGAGACAAAGCCAAGGCTCAGTCCCTCCCCTGCTCCGACCAAGCCCTGTCCCCTCCTAGGCTGAGCAGGTCTGCTTTGCCTTGTATCTGACAACAGCCACAGCAAAATGTTTGTGAAGAAGCTTGGGTGTGTTGATGTGAATTATTTTATAAATATCAGGATTATTCAGATGAATAAAACATGTTATAAACATTATAAAAGGCCTTATAGGGGAATCATTTGTTGAGCTCAGAAAAAAGTCACACCAAATACCAGAGGTATTTCTTGTCCATACATCAATGAGTAAATAGCCTTGAGAAGAAAGCAAGCAACTTTTTAAAAACAATTTTATAAAAATATCACTGTAAATATCCAACTTTGTACAAATGGATACCACTGATTTATACATATACATCAGGCCCTCACACTTTGGAAATGGAAGCATACATCTGGTTTATATATAAAACTCTCCTGTTTAGTAAAAAGGATGTCGAAGAGGCCAGCAGACACAGAGGCATTCTTTCCCTCAAGGTCTTTAAACAAGAAGGATTTGCACTAGTAGGGAAACCCCTGTTCAAGGCACTCAGTCTACATTCTCTTATCATCTGGGGAGGGAAGCACTGCATCCACATGGTGAGCTGCGTCCATCTGAGCACCAGCAAGCTGGGCTGTTCATACCCAGAAGCAGGCAGCTGTGGTCTTTATTTTGTTTTTGAAGAGGGTGCTGGGGCTGTGGGAATAATTGCAGGGTTAGCAGGTCTCTAGATAATGATCCTGAAGGAGCTTTTAGCAGAATAGATTTCCCGTTATTGTAACGCACCTACTCCAGCGTTATGATTGTTCCAGATAGATCTAATGCTTTCCATTATGCATCACTCAGATTGCTTTGATAAACAAAGCATTTGCTCATGTTGATTGTAAAATGAGAAGGAAACTCACACCCTAATCCAATTTAAAATACAGCCAGGAGGTGGATGTTGATTACAGTGTGAATATAGACACTGTCACATGAGCGTAAACCCAGTTGCTTGATTAGAAAACAGCAAAGTTTTTGCAGTTTTTGGTATCTGCAAAACTGGGCAAAAGGAATGGTAATGAGGCTCCCAATACTCCTGGGAGTCTCAGGGCTATGGATTTTTCTTAATCTCCCTTCCTTACAGAGTAGAAATGTGCTTCTCAGTGTGCTCAGGCATTCTGCTCATTACAGCCACTGAGAGGTGGGATAGGAAAAGTACATTTTGGGTTAAAATATAAGCACTGATCAGGAGTTGCAGTTTGTGAAAGAAGGCTGTGATTTAACAGTTAGTCTGGCTTTGAAAAAAATCTGAGAACTGATGGATGGAAGAAAATAAAAGCAGGAACAGTGAAATAGAAATAGGGAATTGAAGGGGAAGAAAGGATACAAGCAAAAGACAAGGGAAGGTAATACTGGGGAGCAGCATGAACTTTAATGGGAAATGATAACCCTAACCCCCCAGAGAACCAGGATTCCTATTCACAGATCAAAACTGTTGGAAATAACTGTTCAGCTGCGTTCATTAAGACAAAGAAGCCAGTGGTCTTGGTTTCAGGTCTCAGTGAAGTTTCCTCATCATAAAGTCACCTACACCAGTGGCCTGTTTTGTTACCAGCACAGATGTCAAGAGCTGCAAGCTCAGAAAGTCTTCATCTTGCTACAGGCTCTAGCCTGGCCTCCATCCCTGTAGTGCCTGAGAAGAGCAATAATTCCATCTGACAGATGGGAAGAGAAGCAAAGCGGTGCTCAAGTGCAACAAGGCAGCCTGCATGAGAGCAGGGTTTGGATCTGCTCAAACTCAAATCCAGCCTTCCTTTCAGCCATTCCTCCTTGGTGAGGTCTACGTGCACTGGAGCCTTTGTGCTCTCTCCTGAAGAAAACAGGGCTGCTCCTTCTTGCAGAGCAGCAAGGCACCAGGAAAAAAAAATCTTGTTTGTTGCCTAATGGACTTTTACTTGGAGGGACATTTCGTTTTGTATAGCTGGATTACTGCAAACATTATGAGCTTCAAATCAAGGGAACTGCCTGCCTTTGTTTTTCTTAAAAAATAGGTTTTCAAAACAGTGTACATAAGATCCCATGAGACTTACTGGCTCAACTGCAGACCAGATTTAACTCTCAGATGTTATAAACGGAGACTAACTCAAGTGCTGTCCATAATGTTGCTGCAAACACCCTCTCATTCAGCAGAGGACAAAGTCCACTCCTCAATTTTGCATCAGAATGAAACCAAAAGGAGCATACTTTCAAGAAAATATAATTTCCCATGAAATCTCATAGCCAGCTACTCCAGATGTAACCCAGACATGTCTGAAAAGCATGTTTCTATAAGAGGTCTCGACCAAAAAACCAGTGATGAAATGACATGGGGTTTTTTCAGCTTGTCCTGGTAGTGCTCTGAGCCAGGCTGAAATAACACACCCAGTGTTGAACCTGCACAAGCTTCAGCCCCCTGTAGGATGGGGCTTCTGTGCTGGACTCAGCTCCACGCTGATTTCAGCTCTGCATCTTCCATCTTGCAGCTGACTCTTAGAGCGTTCCCTGAGCTCGGTCACGTCAGGATACAAATGCCCACAGATATACATTATTGGACAAAGCACAGGAAAGAAAAGCATAAGGTGGGGAACTTCTCCTGCACTCTGGAGGGTGAGACGTGAACAGCTGTCTCTGCCTTCTCCCTTTGTTACCAACACCACAGCATGGCTCCACCAGAGGACATCGACCAAACCAGTGCACACTACCAGATATGATCTGGTCCAAACGTGATACTTCAGCACTTGGGGGGAACTGGTTTTATTTCTCTTTGTCCAAACAATCCACTTTTACCCTATTTAGCCCATCCCGAGAGATCATTTCAACCCTTGTGGCTGTAGATCTGCCTGTCCTTCTGTCTCTCAGCAGCAGCTGGCTAGGCTTGACTGTATTCACCTCTCACGTGGCATCCTATGTCTGGTTGTGGATGCTGGTGAACAGGAGAAGGAAGAAAAGAGAGGAAGACCAGGAGTACAACAGTAACTATCAGGTTTTTTTCTCGTCTCTAGTTCTGGTGTTAGATATCATGGCTGGTTTGAGGATTTACACCAAGAAAAGCAATGGATCTGGGGGAAGAAAGGCTGGAAAGGGGATGAAACTGCAAAGTCCATCAGAATGGTGTATGAGCTAAATATACATACAAACACAAGCACACAAATATATATATATAAAAATATAAAATTCTCAGCCAGTCAAAAAAAGATTGAAAAAAGACTGCTCAATATTAGCGGAAGGGCATTTCTGAAGGAATAAGACAAATGTAGGAAATGTTTCATTATTAGCACTCAAAGACTTTTTTCAATGTTTTGCATATCCTCCCCCAAAAAAACCGCCTGGAATGAGGATAATGGAAATATTGATTGTTCTCTTAAATTTTCTTTGTCAGCTTCATTTCCCAAAGTTTCTTATATTTCAAAGGCAAAGGACTTGAACCCCAACATGTGCTTAGTAGGAGGAAAACCCTGTCTGTTAACTGGCTTTAGAAATTTTTTCTTTTTCTAGCAACTGAAGATGCAGAAAAAAGTTCTTTGGTAAAATGATTTGGTTAAACTTGAGTACTATCTCCTTTTTCTGTAGATTTTTTTTTTCCTCCCTTGGTTTTGTCTGTCACTTAACGTACTTTATTGCATAAAATGAACCCTGACCAAGTGACAGGTGCTTATTCACCAAAAAGGTACCATTCTGGTTACTACCTGAATTTCAAACTTCCACATGATTCTCTGCAAGCCTGACCTCCAGGCATGCCTGACCCGCATGGCTCAGAGAGCCTGGGAGCCCAGCAGTGGCCCAGGGGTGGAGGAGAACTGCTGTGTGCTTGTGTGAACCCTTGCAGGACAGAGCAGGGTCTGGCAGGCCTGTAGAGCCAGGTGCACTCTCCTGATGCTCAGCTCAGAACCTATGAGCCAGACTCCCTGGCCTAAGGCTGTTTTAGGGGAGCCAGCCTGGCTCACTTTGGGCTGCTCAGAAACCATCACAGCTGTGCCACAGCATTCCCTGGTGTCTAAATCCCTACAGTTATTAAAGCTTTCCTACCTAGTGGCTGTTGCTAGGCAAGAGGCATCCTGCAAGTGCTCCATCACTGAGGTCAATTAAATGCTATCCTCAAGCAAGTTCCTTTGAACTGAAGTCTGTGTGAAAACAGACAAGATTCTGGTTCTCTTCATTAAAGAATGATTTGAGCTGTTGATAGAGACAAGCCTTAGTCACAGCTTTTAATTTCCTCAAAGTAGAAAGGAGGTTTGGACAAAATTTTTTTAGGACTAAGAAAGGACACTGAGTTTTTAAAAAGAAAGAAAAGGCATCTGATGTAATGTACATAATTTGAAATAGCAGTGCCCACCCCCTCCTCCTTTGCATCGCTTTTTCATCTGAAATGAGTGCCAGTGTCAGATGACACCATAGTTCATGCCCATGTAAATGGTAAGGTCCCAAGTTGTACCAACAGAGCGAGGCATATTTTTGCTCAGATTTGGGATTTGCTGCAAGAGAGGGAAAAAGATAGAAGGGTTGCTAAGGTTTAAAAGACTGAGTGAAGCAGAGAAAGCAAAAAAAGGGAAGGAAAATATCATGTGTAGGCTCAAAGGTAAAGGCTGTTTTTCTCACTGATAATAAATGTGCCAGGAAGGCTGAATTCATTTTAAAAGGTCATTGGAAAAAAAGTCAGATGAGAAACATTTTGATAATTGAAATCTAAAGTTTTGTGCATGTTATTTCATCCTGGGTTTTTGTCAGCTCAGCCAAACATTTTCTGGGCGAGCAGCATTGCAGCTTGTAAAGGAGCCTGTCTCAAAGCCAGGATCCCCAGATCCCTGCTGGAAGCAGCTCTGCTCAGCTCCATCAGGTAGACACTGCCAGGGCCAAAACAGTCCAATAACCTGGAAAACTGCTTGCCCTGGGATTGGGAAAATAGTCAGGCTCAGCTAAAAAAGCTGGAAGTGGGGTTGGGGTTGAGGTTTCCCTTATTTCAAAGTCTTTGGATTTCCTTTCATTCCAGCAGGCAGGATGTTTTTTTAAAAAATTAGGTTGCAATGCTAAATTATTTTTAGGGGGTTTGGCCTGAAAATTAAAGATCAGAATACTAATGTGGGGAACTTTTCATGCCTCATTCAATCCTAGTGGGTACCTAAATCGATTATTGTAGCAAATATTTTTTCGTCAGTGAGAGACAGTTTAGGAGCCTCTATGCTTATTGAAGTTTCATGTTCAATGTTTTGAATAATTCAGGCAGAAAAAATATTTTGAAAATGTCAGATCATTTTACTTTGAGATTTTGGTGTTTCATTTTGCTGCAGCATTGTAAAGCTGAAGGAAACAGAGGAAAACACTTGGTAATGTCAAATCCTTCACCATATTTTGCAGTGCTGTGGTAAAATCCACACCTCACCAGTCTGTGAGTTGGAACCCACCTGCCCTTCACACTCCAAGCCTGTCACCAACAGGTTAGGGAGTTGCTGGCTTAGTGTAATGTCAAATATTTTCATGTATATTTAAGGAAGTGAATTTTGGAGGCACAGCATTCAGCTCAGAGATCAGGAAGGCCAACTTTGTCCTCCCACCTCTAGGGTGTATGCCCCAAAGTGCTAGGCTTCTCTGGGAAGGGGGAAGAACTATCATGATGCTGTCAGTCTTCAGTATACAGAATAAAAACTGATACTTTACCTGAATATGAATAATTTGGGAACTTTTAGAAGAAACAGGAATGTCACCTTTCCTCTTGCTCCCCTGCAGCTTTGTTCCACCTTCTGCTGCTCAGACTGCAGCAGAAGCTGCTGAAGGCCTCTCTGAAAGCTTTATAATTTTTTTCATGTAACCCAAAACAGTTTCTCAGCCCTTTCTTTTGATGTGGAAAACGATGCTTGATTTTCGAGTCCGTCCAGAAGGGATAGGATAGTTCTTTATTGAATTATCATCCTGTAGTAACACAGTGCATTATTTCATGCCCCCTCAAACAGCTTTCCACCATGCAGGAATGAAACACACATCCCTCCTTTGATTTCTGTTCAGGCATCCTGCTGGTGATAGCAGCCAATTAGCTATTTGCCATAGGATGGCAGCATCCTGAACGCACATCCCAGCTGGTGAATCATTTGTCTCCTGAAATCTACACTCTGCACCTTCTGGACACTATTCACACCCCAGTCTAACATACTGGAGTAACATGGGCTGCCAGCATTGTATCTGCAAATATCAAATCTGAAAATATAAAAGCGCAAAATATTTGAATATGTGGGCTTGGTTCTGACACAAAAAACGTACAGATTTCTTTCCCCCTGTTGTCCTCCCACTTTAAAAGACCTTTCTCAGCTTGCCAAGGCTGTCATGTAGAGGAGAAGGCACTCACAAATCCTTCATTTTGACTGCTTTTCTCAGCAGTAGTTTTCAAGGGCCTTTCCCCAGTGCTGTGCAAGTCCCTGCAGGTGATGTGTCACAGGAGCCCTTCAGGCTGCTGGAAACACCTTACATAGAAGCCAGTGTGGTTTTAGAGCCAGAGCCAAGACATGGTTTGTTTCCATTGCTGGGGCTGCAATCCTGCCCTAGCAGAAGGAGTGATAAATGCTGCCCATGAGAGAAGAGTGTAGTACACAAAAAATCATTGGGTAAGAAAACAAATGTTAATTATGTAAGCTAAAAAAAACCCACCCAGTGCACAGGGAAAATGACAGACAACTGCTGAATTTTCCTGCTAGTGCATCTCACTCCACTTTATTGCTAGAGCTTTTTGAAGAAGAGTTAAGCTGCTCACATATGTCAAGATTTGCCAGGGTTTTCATTTTTAAAGTTGTGCCAGAGGGGCAGGTGGCAAAGGAGCCTGACAGTGGTTTATCCAGCTTTAACATGAAGTGGAACCATCATGTTCTGGCAAGGAGGCTAAACGGGGGAGTCAAGTCATCACAGCACGCAGTGCCTTGCTCAGCCTCCTCATGCTTCTCCTTTACTCCCCTCTGGACAAGCCATTTAACTGCAGTCATCTTTAGTTGCTTTATTTTTGTGTTAAGAGACAGAAATATCTGTGCCTGGTTTCCATGCCTACTCATATTTACAGAGTTTATTCTGAAATCCCAAGCTGAAAAATCAAAGGAAAGGCTTGATAATAATGTGACAGCAAAGCAACTACACCTCCAGCATCCCTTGTTTTGCCCTGAGTCTTTTCTTCCAGAACAGTTATTCAGAAAGGGAGGTCAATAGAACTCTAAACACAAGCAAACTGAATAGTTCATATTTCTTATTGTCTTTAATGATGTTCAGTGACATGAAATTGTTACCATGGAAACTAGTTTAACAAAGGTATTACATGTGCTGTTTCCAAGGTTCAAGTGAGGCTCCTGCCTCTACCAGTGAAGTTTTAGAGGAAGAAATAACTTCTCAGTATCTTCATGGATCCAACAATAGGTTTCTGAAAACCCCCAGTCCAGTAATTAGACGTTTGTGGGACTTCAGACAAAAAGGACATCCACTGTTCCCAGCTCCTTCCCTTTTAAGTAATCTGTATAAAATTAAGATATTATTAGTTGAAGACCCTTCAGGAAATTGTAGAACCCTTCAGGAAATGGTAGAGCATGGCATGAAAATGGACCTGCCAAATCAATTATTTTCTTCTAGTGCTTTGCTGTAGGATGATTTAGAACAGAAGAGCTATGATCTGGACATTCAAGATGGGGTTCATCTAACAAAAGTTAGATGCTGAGAAAACAGAATATTCTGCATGTTTGTGTGTCTGATATGAACCTCCTCTCATTTCCAAAAGATATATCTCCATGGAATGTGTTTCTGAATTCCATCCAGAGCTTACAGAAGGCGATTTATTCTTCACAGGATAATTCCCGTTATACTCTATTCCTATCCCATTCTTCATATAATTATATTAAACAGCATGGAGAAAGAGAGAGAGGGGAGATGTCTGTGGCAGTCAAGGTTAAGGGATTTGCTGGGGTGTTCCAAAAGCAGCAGTGGCTGTGAGGTAGGTACAGGGGCAGGATCATCACCAGGGTAAGCACAGCTCTGCAGGAAGCCTACAGAGCATTACACCTCAGGATGGACTGGCTTGGGAAGGCCAGTCTGCACAAGAGATCCCTGATGACACAAATTTGAAAGTCTAGAAAATAAGACCTGCAAGGAGAAATGGAAGGATGTAGGGTTTTAGCCAAAGAGAGCACTGAAGAGTGACAGAGAAAGGAATTGTTTGGTTGGGGAAAGGGTGTGGTTAGAAGGACAGGGAATAATAGGTTTAAATGTCCCCTGGTGACATTAAAATTTGGCTTTAAGGGTGGGATTCATCTAAGCAAGTGTAGACATCTACCATGTAAATACTCCATCTAGGTTTCATCCGTAACTGTGGAAAGAAAGAGTCACTTACAGAGCACTGATCATCTCATCCTAAAATAGACAGCTAAAATAGTGCTTTCACAACACCTCGTGCTTTCCATCCACAGCAAAGCAACCTGTTTCTTGCATCCAGCACTTCCCAACTGGCTCCTGCTCTCACAGCCATAAACACTAAAGTTTGCAAATGAACTACATATGTGAGATAGGATGCCAGGGGCTGCTAACCCCCTTATCCTTGTTTGCTCAGGAAAAGAGCAAACCCTGAGCAGGCTGAACTGCTGCATCCAATTAGTGCTGTGACCAGGATCATACTTAGCAGTTGTAGTACATCCCTGTGAGTGCCAATGACCATGTGTTTATCAGGAATATAAATGTCCCTGTTTCATCTTGTCCTGTGCTGGGAATTGGCCCTGGGTCATTCTTCCTACGAATCCTTTCAGAAGGACCAAGGGGAAGAAAGGAAGAGGGAATGTTACCTTGGTGGAAGGGCAGGTTTTCTCTTGCACTCTCAGCTGAAGGCACAGCACAGATGTCTGTGCAGCATTGTGGTTTTTGGGACGTGGAGAATTAGTGTCTGATGACCAGGATCTATATAATCAAAGAAGAATTACAGCTCAAGTTGTCAGAAGATAATAAAGTAAATTACTCTCAAAACAATACCTGCCCTTCAACATACTGAGTTCTGTTCCAGATATGCACCTATGCTATGGATAAGCCTCCCTGCCTTTCTTTGGGAAGCTTCCATACATTTCATCAGAAACAATAAATAAATAAATACCACCCAAAGGAGCCAAGAAACAGCCATAAGTAGTATACAGAAATCAGGTCAGCTCAGTGGTACTTGTAAAACACAGTAAACACATGTTACACCACCAGCACAGGCGTTAAATCAATACATGGGAAGATGAGGTGTTATCAGGAGGGAAGAAGCTATAGATTTCTTCTGTTTTAATTGTATTTCTGCAACTCTGTAAGCTATTAGAGGTGAGTAAATATGCCAGTGCAGAGGCTTAATGATAACTTACTCTAGCATTTCTGTAACACTTTTCATCTTCAGAATGCCACCTGTCTGCGACAGGTAGGTAAATATTAACCCTGCTCTGCAGCTAACTTATTTATAAGCTATTGGCAGGCAGGTTGTGCTGGCGGGTTGCAGAGACTAATTTATAGCTCAGCTGTGGGGAGTCGCTTGGTTTGCCTGCACCCAGGAGTAATTTCATGCTGCCACCAATCCTTCTCCAGCCTGCAGATGGAGATGTCCTGGTCAGCCAGCTGCTACGGTGGGAGGATAATGGACAGCTGGCTGCAGGAGCCCCACCAGCCTCCTCCTCCCCCCCTCTAGATTTCATGGCCAGCCCCAGGATGCCAGGCCAGTTTGTGCCCTGACATTTTACCAATTGCTAGGGACACTGCCAGGAATACTCTGTTTTACATTTAGAAGAGCTTTCTCTTACTTGCTAAAGAGCAAAAAGGTCCTGACCTCAACTTCTCTAGTGCAAATCAGGAGAAATGATGCTGAAACCACTGGGGTTGCAGCATTAGAAGCAGAGTGGTTACAAGGGAATAATTACTTGTTATTTATTGATCACACAGAGGATTCAATTCTTCCCGTGTTACAAAGAGTCAACCAGAGGAGAAAAGACATTTCATTAAAGAAATAAATGTTTGGTGGCAATTGTTCTGGAGGCTAAGGGACTACATAACAAATTATGTATGGCAGTCTTTCCTACTAGGCTAATAGCACTGTACTACACAACAGCTATCCTTTCCTAATTCACTGCAAACAGTTAAAAAGCAGGTCTACAGACAAACAGGGGATACCTTCTGCACACAGCTATTGTCATAACTGTTCTTGCTGTCTTGGAAACAGGATAATCATGTCTAGGGACACAGGGGCTGTGGGGTGGATGGCACCCAGCCATGCAGGAGCTGCCATGGGCAGCTGGACCGTGTGGCAAGGAAAGCAGCCAGCAGAGTAGGACAGGACATAGCTCTGCTCCCAGGGGGAAAAGCCAGCACAGGGATTTGGTATGCAGGCTAAAGCACACACATTCTGAGGTTATAAAAGTGATTTGGGTAAGTCTGTTGAGCCTGCACACATTGAGGTGTTCATGGTGCTTTATGCCACTGTGCATTTATGGGACAGCTGGTGAAAGTGGTGAATGCCCATTTCATTCCTTTTCTGCTTTTTAACTTGCCAGTGAGTCAGTTTTGCTCATTGCACAGGCCAGTCTTTGATGGCATCATTAGACTGTGATTACATCATAAATCACACTGGTGTTAAAGCAAATACCCATCTCTGTAGAGCAAACAAGATGTGCCTTGTGAATATCTGTGTTTTTGTGAGTCTCTGTCTTCCTCAAGAAAGCAAGATATATAAAGTCCCATTTTTCTCTGATGTATTTTAGAGAAATCATTCATTTTAGTTGCAGTGGCTACCTAAATTTTCTTGTTTGCTGCTTTTAACGTTGTGAATTCAAAATTAATCATGGGTCATGATGAGGTAGAGAACAGCCATTTTTTCTAAAGGAGCAAGTCCTTCCATTTTCCAAGTCTCCCATCTGAAAAACTCACATCCCAAGAGTCGGGTCAGCAGCATGGGATGGCCAGAGGAGGAAGTGAAGGATGCAGTCAGGGATCAAGCAAGGTCAGGTGAAGTGTTTGGGAACAGAGAAGCAGGTCAGAGCTAAGGTGTTCAGAGGCAGAAGCAGCACGCAGAACCAAAAAGCAGGAGACTAAAACAATGACCAGCAGCAAGAATCTGGTGCATAACAGCAGCCAAGAGCCCAGCTAAGCAAAGTCAGGGCATGCCAGCAGCCCCCCAAGGACAGTCTAGGGGCTGATAACCAACTGCAGCTTAACTGAGACCCACAGATGGGGCTCAGAATACCCCTGACATTTTGGAGCAAGAGGAGAAGTGAGGTGGTCAGAGACCTCCTTCAGAGCAGTGCAGCAAAAGCACTGTATCTCATAAGCTGCACAGTGGTAAGCTGGAAGTGTGCAGCTGAAAACTCTGTGGGATTCCTGTGAGGAAGCATCAAGGTGTCACAGGCTGGGTCTGCTGCTGGAACACAGCTTGGGTTATTGGCTTGTGTGTGCAGCACATCAGAATGGGCTGGCTGAAGTTTACACAAAGGTGTACTCGTGCTAGGATTGGAAAGCCTGTAGTAAAGTCATATGTTGTCTACATCTTCTCACAGGTCAATCATGTTATCATTCATATACTGAGTAGACCCTCACAGAGGCCCAGCTTTCATTAATACTGCCTCCAATTATTATTCAAACACATGCTTTTGCTATCCATCTCAAACATTAATTTTTTTCCATTCCTCAATATGCAGAAAGTGATCTGCCTACAACTTTGATCTTTAAGACAGGGCATAGCCTGTTTTTTAAATGCCATTATCAGTATAATGTACACATAAATGTAACCTTATTAAATACTACTACTGGTTATTAATGATATGAGGCATAAATATCTGAGCACAGAGACTATAACCAGATGTACTCCTGAATGAAAATACCAGTCATGTTACTGCTAATCGCTCAGACCTTTGGGCACAAGCAATGCTCACCTTACAGAGTTAGAGACAGGAATGGATTCTTCAGTGAGAACTATGGCAGCTTGTTTATTTTGCCATCATCTTCAAAAAGACACTCAGAGAAAAGAAAATTCAGGATATGCAATGAAATACATTACAAGAATACACTTTTACTCAAAGACATAGTGGGTCTTTGGAAAGATATGTGGGTCAGGGAAAACAGGAACCATCAAAGTCACGGTGGGATCTAGCAGCCAAACCGCCAATGGTGAAAAATAACTTAGGGAAGGAAGTATGAAACCTTGAAAATGCAAGAAACCTGGAGAACTGAAACAGGCAATGTAAACACAAATGTCTTTCAGCCATTACATTGGATTCCACTTGAACAGCACCTTAAGGTGCAAACGATTTCAGAAAATCTTGCTCAGTTGAAACACTTTTTTAAAATTCTGGCTCCTACAAGCACCTAACAAAGCAAAAACATGACAGCATGACTGAACGTGGCAGGACTAAGACAGTGATCATCCCCCTGTACTCAGCACTCGTGAAGCCACACCTTGACTCCTGTGTTTAATTTTGGGCCCCTCCCTACATGGAAGTCTTAGAGTGCTGGAGTGGGTCCAGAGAAGAGCAACAAAGTTGGGGAAGGGTCTGGAGCACAAGTCTTATGAGAGGCAGCTGCAGGAACTGGGGTTGTTTAGCCTGGAGAAAAGGAGGCTCAGGGGAAGCCTTGTCACCCTCTAGAACTGCCTGAAAGGAGGCTGTAGCCAGGTAGGAGTCTGCATCTTCTCCCAAGTAGCAAGCAACAGGACAAGAGGAAATGGCCTCAACCAGGTAAGGTTTAGATTGAATGTGAATTAAAACTTCTTCCCAGAAAGGGTTGTTAAGCATTGGAACAGGCTGCCCAGGGAAGTGTTTGAGTCACTGCTCCTGGAGGTATTTCTAGACTTGTAGATGTGGCACTTACGGGCATGGTGTAGCAATGAACACGGGGACATGCAAGGTTAATGGCTGGATTTGAGGATCTAGCAGTCTTTTCCAACCTAAACAATTCTACAATTCTATGGAAACTAGAGCTAGCCAGGGCAGCTATAAGTGCCTCTTTAGACCAGCCTGAACACATGATTGTGCTGCTTTGTCTGAAGCAGCACTCACACCGACAGCCATGGCAGCACAATGTGGCAGCTCTCACCAGGAAAGCACCTCCTCAGACCTGTGCCAGCTCTACGTGCCCACAGCTCATGGACACATGTAGAGCTGTGCCTCAGAGGTGGCACAGGGATGACCCTGCCGCAGCGCTGGTGACTGCTGCCCTCAGCCCTTGGCCTGCCCCCTCTCAGAAGTTTCACCCTCCTGCTCCTCCAGGAGAAGACTCAGGTGTGTCAGCTCAGTGTGCTGCAATCACTGTGGGGTGAGTCAATACGAGGCATGGGCTGCTGTGTGGTACTTCCCACCAATAATGTTCTTATGGGATCTATTTTTTCAGCACAGCATTCCACACTGTCTCTGAAGTAACTCAAGCCCCTACATTTCAGTTGTCTGAAATAACATAAAAAACCTATGGTAATATAGAATGTTAAACCCCTCAAATTCAAACCCGAGGAGCTGATGTATCCTCCTTGCCTTATGCTTTATCCACACTGATTGCTCAGTGCTTTGAACTGACAAAAAAGATCAATTTCTTAAAATCATTGCAGCATTGTTGATTTCTCTCTGAAGTCAGACTCCACTCTTTACAACAGGCAGTGTAAGGCAACATCCAGCACAGTCTGTTCCTGTGCTAACTCCAAGCCTAGTATTGCTTGAAGAAAGTTTTTGCTGAATTGCTCACATATTCCACTGCTTCCTGAACAACCACAACTATAAACATGCTGAGTAAAACTAGATAATACAGCAGCCATAGGAACCAAAGGCAAGAAAATGAAGGTGGTCAAAGCAAAAGAATATTTTGTATCTTTTAAACCCTAATAATCAAGACAATCTTACAGGTAGATGAAATATGCTGGTACCATTGAGGAACTCAGAGTAGTAGTCTGAAAATATTCTATTGGCATTGTCATGAGGAACAAGTTTTACTGTAAGTGTGGGATTGGAAGATATTAGGAAGCAACTAAGCACAATGATTATTTGCCAAGCAATAGTACACAACACATGCTTGGGAACTTGCTGTGAATGCTTTCTATTGCTACTGTCAACCTGTAGCACTCAACACTGAAGATTCTGGTATTCTAAATTTATTACAGAAATTTATTAACTCTTTGGTTTTCCAGCTCATGAGCTCTCTGAATATCATTGTTAGAAGGATTGAACTGTAATTTTATGCAGTTTTTTGGTCAGAAATGTCATTAACACTATTCATCCTCATAGGTTTCACAGTATCTTTTTATATTTAACAAAAGAAACATAGCAATAGAGACCACTTGATTGACACAAAGATATTAAAGATAGTGCAGTTATCAGATGAATCACAGGCAATTTAATGAAATTAATTGGGAAATGTTGGAAAAGTGATCCTATTCCTGTCACTATGTTAAAAGACTTTCTGATCATACAGTTAAGGGGGGCTGTTCTCATGGCAATCAGCAGGAGTTACATGCACAGCAAAAGGCTCCTGTTCTGTTTTTGAATAACTGGATCATTCAGTGTCTGTGCTTCAGGGGGTTTGTTTTCCTTACATGGATAAAGTCTCTGATTTCTGCTTCACTGTGCTCTGCACATGTAGGAAAACAGATTAGCCGATGTTGTTTTCCTTCTGCACTTGGTGTGTGGGAGGAGAGTAAATCTCTCTGACCCATTCCACCCACGGCACTTCAGTGAGCATTGGGCATCACCATTATCAATCTCACTGGCTGAATTCAGGGAACTCAGAATTGTCACAAGCATGAAGAATTCCAGCTGTAGGAAGAAAATAAGAGTTGTCCTCTTCTGTCTTAACCCAGCATGGGCTGATGCCTTTAAGTGTTACAATGGGCATCTCATGGGGAGAGGAGATGAGTCTCTGCTTCAGAAATGGAGATAAGTAAGTGACGTTTTGGAGGATGGGTTTTGTCATAGGCAATACACTCTAACATTAGGATAGCTAGAACGAAGCCTAGGAAATTACATTTTATATGCAGGGCAAAGAAGTATTCCCAGGTAGTATCTACAAATGCTAAAAAAAATATAACCAGTCAATTCTGAAAAAATAAAAATAAAATTCTGAAAAAGAAATCTGAAAAAAAATTAAAAAGTCAAACTCTGAAAAAAAAATTTAATAAAGCAAGTCCAAAAAGCCTGCAAAACTCTGAGTACAAAGACTTCTGTACATGGCTCATGTAATGCACAGACACTCCTGGACATCTCAGCTAAAGATCTTTTCTGCTCAAAATTACTTTTAGGCCAAGCCTTATTTCAATTCCAAAATGGTGGATATGGTTTTCCATGGACACATGGACCAATAAGGAAGGTCCACAGTGCCGGTGCTGTGGAGCACTCCATAGGCGTGGAATTAAACCAACTGAGCAAGAGGAATGAGAGCTCTGATAGAGGTGATCCTCTCCATGAAGAGCTACCAGTACTGCAATTTTAGTTTTTGTGAGAAACTGGTGCTGGCAAGGGCTTGCTGTAAATTTATTTAAATTGTAATTTATTCACAGTAATATCCACCATAACTGTGTTTCCAGGAGAGAAGGAAAGGTCATGTGTGGCTGGGGTGGAGTATGGAGGGATAAGACATCAGTCCTCATGTCCTCAGCCCCCAAGCAACCCTACAAAAACATAGCAGGAATTGAGCTGCCATGGGAAATGCACATCCTAGGGACTGGATGAGATGTTGCATATAAACACCATGTCCCAAAAGTGGGTTTCTCCATGTTAAGTAAACGATGCGACCCTGCATCATTAAGTGCTTTACATGTCCTGGAGGAAATGAAAAAAAATTCAAGAATTCATACTAAGTATTGCCTGAAGAAAGTACTTTCCAGTTTCCATTTAGGAGCAACTACATTTCTGGCATAATTAGGCACAGCTCATATTCTCCAGAGAAAATGTGATGAAACACAAAGTGCAAGAAAAGAAATGAAATAGCCCCATGATTAAATCTCCACCAGCTACCTCCACACTAAATCTTTCATACATTCACCTCCTAAAAAACATTTCTTACACTTTGGGGGATTCTTTCATATTCTTTTGGATTAATTAGAATCTCTTCCAGTAACATTCATCACTTAGTAATGATTTGTTTTAATATGTCTGCTCACAGCAACACCTATCAATGCAAAAAACATTTCCAGAGTACAGCAATTGCCTGGGTAAATTGTGGTCAAAATTGTGCAGAATACCTTAAATTAACAACACAAGGCTCTATACATGCCCTCCAGTGCAAAAGTGAACACAGAAGGAATAAAATCATGTTCATGCTTTCCATTTTTATTGTGCTTCACGCACTCAAAATGTCGTATGGGACTTACCTCATTAATCCTTTCACTACCAGCATGAAAAGTATAAATATCATTTTGTCCACAGCTAAAGGGACACATTTTTCATAAGTTTTCATAAGATAAGTTTTCACAAGTCCCCGTCTGAGCTGTACACATTTATCATCTAATAAAAGGAGGGCTGTGGTGAATTAGCCTGGCCACTCAGCCATTTGCTAGTAAAGCCTCAAGGCTACTAGACCAACACTTGAAAAATCTGCCAGATCTGTTGCTCATACAACTTCCCCATGGCCCACAATCCAGGGCAACAGTGATCACTCTCTGCAGAATACAAGATTTAATTGAACAGTAACAGTTTTTTGGCCCTGTGGCTGCATACCTGACCCAAGTGTAACTTTCAGTGCTGGTCCACTCCCAAGTGAGATCATTTCTGCTCTGGCTGTGAGACACCTACTTTTGGTTAGAGCAGAAGGCAGGATGAGACTTGTCCTAACATTTCAGTTGAGGATACTTGGAAAAACCGACATGTGAGGGCTCCCACGATGCATGAGATAGGGTTTTGGGCAGGTGCATGAGCAGAGGATGATTCAGAGACAGGATTTTGAGAAATTAAAGAGGAAGGAACTCTTCAAATGGGTCTACTTTTCACTTACCAGAAGACAAAATAACTTAGGTCTCTTGCTCAGTGTCTGGGGCAAAGTGTGGAAGAAGTCCTGTGATGACAGGACTGGTAGGAGAGACAACTTTGCATTTGGGTTTTACCCTCAGCACAAGGTTTCCTGTTCATCTTTGCTCTAGAAGTGTCACAGACCAAGGGCGAGAGGTACAGTCTGAATGGGTGGGAAGCAGAGTGGAAAAGCAGAACAAACTGACAGCACAGTTTCCTGAAGTACTTTTTAGGGCTTGATAACAAAAGACATACCTGTGGGAAAGACAGGTGGGAAATCTGAAGCCAGAAAAGGTCAAGATAAATACAGGTGTGAGGGAAAGAGAGAAGGGAAGAGGGACAGACCAAGTAAGAAAGAAGAAATCTTAAGAGTGATTAATTTTCAGTGACAGAAGACAAATGGAGTGAAACTTTAGAAACAATGAAGATAGGCACAAAAAAGGGAAACATATTCTGTAGGTAGTCATTAAAGTTGTTGAGTGAGAAAGTATTTGCAATATAAATCAGAATGCCATCCACAGCATTCCAGCACGTATTCTTGTCTGCAGCAGTGACCTGGCCCAGCCTGGGACATGCAGCCACAACCAGCATTGCTTCAGTTCCGTAAAGGTGGAGAGCTTTAAAACAGTTATGATGAACATTCTTGTGATGGACAATGAGGAGCATATTTTTGGTATGGATCAGTGCAAGATGTGATGGAAGAATCATAGCCATTCCATAAAAAATGGTATTTTAGCATGTTTTCCTTACAGCCTCAGAGAACATAGAAAGCAAAATTAGAGTAGAATCAGAACCATAGACTCACAGAACATCCTGAGGCAGAAGGGACCCAGGAAGACAACCAAATCCAGCTCCTGGCCCTGCACAGGGCAACCCCAAAAAACACACCATGTCTCTGAGAGCATTGCCCAAACCCTTCTCAAACTCTGGCAGACTTGGTGCCACGACCCCTGGTAGAACAGAAAACATATGCATGAAAGTACATTGCCATTTTGTTATTTACCTGCCAGCAACAGAGAGAGCGAACTCTCTTTTTATTAATGGTAGGCTGGTGCCATTTCCGAGTTTTTCTTATACCTCACATTTCTTTCCAGGCTTTTATTCTCTTTTGCCACTAGTTGTGCCATTTGGGGCCAAAAGTGCTATCAGTTGTTCAAGCAAATAACTGAAAAGTTTGAATATGGAAAGACTGAATATGAAGTACGTAATCAAGCTCCTAATTCACCTTGTGTCAGTTTTCTTTTTTCTCTGTGATCTTAAACACTGTATTTTTCCCAGCTGGTACTTCGCAACTTCTTTGCAGGATGTGCTGGTACATTTACTCCCTTTTATGCTTTTTCTGTGTCTTGTTTTTTTTTTTATTCCTCCACGATCTTCTTCTGTATCTCCATTTAAACCACTTCATGTTGCTTAGCAACACCCAGAATGACACCAACAAGGTACAATCCCACTGTTTCTAACAAGTCTCACCTTACAAGGAACACAAATATAATTTTACTTCATACTCCCAGTGAATTCACTTCCTCAGAACGGCACTGATCTCCTATTTATGTCTCATTAATCTGATGTTTTCTACGACAGCTAAGAACAAGTCGAACATGCATGAACAAAGTGTTTCACAGGATATTTGCATCTTCCAGTTTTGCTCTGTTTTGTTCTGACATTGTTAACCTGCTGAGATAATAAGAAAGCAAAAATAAGAGATAATGTTAGATCCTGGTTTTCCCAATGTGCAGGTCCAGGGACTCTGACTGACACATGAATGTTTAAACTGCTACACTCAGTTATGAACCCAAACTTTATAAAAAGTTGGAAATGTGACTGTGAGACTGAAGCCTGTCCACAGATCTAATTAAACATCATCCAGATATTTCCAATAAATATCTTTAATATCCCAAATTTTATACCAGACTGCTTTCTTCTTCAGCACAGTAGAACAGAAACACAACAAATGGGCTAAGTTACTTTATTATTATTATGATTTACAATTATTTTGAACAATTTATTTAACCAGAACTATTATGAAGATGGGACAAGAAATACAGTAACTTATCTGTCAAAAACTGTTATCAGTTCCAAATCACAGAAGAGAATTTTTTCCACAAAAAAAATCACACAAAAAATCACAACGTGAAACACTCAAATGCACTTCTGATCTTCACTGAAATGTTCAGCTTCTGAGGGGAAAATGGAAATTGATGTTTTTTGTTTAAAAATATGCTTTTAAAAATCAGTTACTGATTTAAAAGATATTTTATGCTTTGAAATCTGAATAATTTGGGATTTGATATTTACATGTTCTCCCAGAATCATTACAAATGTTTTTTGCAAAGTCAAGGTCTCTCCCTGAAATAGATTGAAAAAAAAATTACATTTCTTCTGTAAAATTCCTTGAAAAATAACTGACATTTTCATACTAGCTTCAGAAAAAAGCCAACTTTTAAACTGGCAAGGCCCTACACTGGACTGAGAAATCCTGGGTTTGGATTTATAAACTGCGTGTATAAAAACCAAAGACGAACAAGAACATCATACCTCCCTTACATTTATATATCTATATATAAATATACATAGATATCTTCAAAATAAATCCTTTGATCCCCAGTCCTGCAAAACTTCAATTAACTATTTGATTTCACTAGGCTTTTGTTCAGCCCCTGGGATCATGTAATGTCAGCCCTGGGGATACTTTTATTCAGCAGGCAGATGTCATGATGAATAATACTTATTCAGCCAACTAGAGCTTTTAATTAGGTTTTTTAGGGTCTGGTTCAGTAGCCCTTACTCATATTGAGTAACATTCACTGCACAAATAGTCCTGCTGTTGCATTAATCATCGAAAGCACTGGTGAACTAAGCCCTGGATAAGTAACAACTCTTAGATTTAACCTAGTATGGCAATTTTGCCCCAAATATCCAAATACCTCCTGACATACAGAAAGTATGATTACTGACAATTGAGCAACCTATTGAGCAACAGTGTGCTTACATAATATATAACTACTATTACACTGTACTACATTTTTGTATTTTTATCATTGCAATCAATGTGGCACTAAGTAACAGCAGAACTGTGTCCATGCAAAAACAACATATTCCTCTCTACACTTCCACTTTTAACACGTGTGGAACATAACTAAGGAAACAGGTGACAGATTAAATTCTGAGGTCTGAATATATAGAAAAAATTGTACCAGTCTAACACTAGCACACAAGCCTAGTACCTTTTAATGCTGAATGTCTAGATTGTTCCTGGTTCCTGGAATGAAAACAAAAATCAGTAATAGAGTTCAATCACATTTTAAAAAGCAAATCAAGAAACTCCCTCTATTCCTAGATAGCCCTTGCTTTCCAACAAAAACTCATATGTAAATAAAGTTAGGATAACTTACCAGGAAACATGATCCAACAAATAGTGAAGGAAGGAAAATCAGTACTACTTCCTCAGTATTATGTTTCTCATCACCCCTTTTCTCACTTCTGCTTTAATTTTCTGTTCTACACAGTGAGTCCTCATATGTAGATAGATATATACAAATATATGCCCTCCCTGAGTACATAAAGCATTGTACATGGTGACTAGTCTGCTCTCGTGCTGACCCTGCTACCAGCTGGTCTTAAAAATAAATCCAAATGAAGAAAAATAGCTTAGAATCAACTCCAGCTAAGAGACAATAAAGCTCCACTCTTGGTGAAGAAAAGAAAAGAAATGGACATTTCAGTGTCTAAACTTGTAATCTTAAACTAGCTGGCGTGCAGACGCATCTTTTCACATTGCCCTGGGCTCATCTCTTCCAGGTTGCATTCACACAAAATTCCCATGGATGAAGGCAAAAGTTACTCAAAATTATAGTTTACTTAGAGTCACAGCAGCAGCCACAGCTGCAAGAGCAGAATTATTGATGTTAGGTGTAACAGTGACCGAGGAAAGCTCAGTTTGCATAGTGCATTTCCACTGTCTGTTCTTTATAGAAGCCCTGCTGCCACCCCACTGAACGCCGAGGGTTCAGAGTTAGATCCAGCCCAAAGCCTGTACAGCAGGTAACCCCTGTGCACCCTGCTGTGCCTTAAACTCCTCCTCAAGGCACAACAAACCAGACTGCTCTCTCTGCAAGGGGAACGCGCTCACGGTGACTGCGATCAAAGGAAACACTCTCCCTAACCCACGAGGGCTCTTTGCACATTGTGGCTGAGATCAGTACTCCCTGAAAATACTGCAGGTTTTTGTATTCTGGACAAGATCTGCCTTTGGAATTAGTTTAATGCCATCCCTGTGTTCTAAACAGTCGTGTCTTAGCAGATTTTTAGTAACAGCTCCAGTTACAAATGTATTTATGGAATAACTACGAGAAAATCCTGCTCTTGTGTCATGTCAAAATATTCTGAGTGTGGCACTGTCTATTCACAAAGTTTGTATTCAAGCTGATATTGACAGAAGTTAGAAAAACAAGCCATTTTGTACCAGTTTTGGTGTACCACCTGCTACATGTCTGCAAGAACTGTAAAATAATAAGCTTTTATTATTTAAAAAATAATAAGCTGCCTGTTTCAGACACTAACACCATTCCCTTGTTTATGTTGATGCAATTCAGAAAAACCCCAGTATCACATCACGGGTGAAACAAGGATAAGCAAAAAAGATATTCCACCCTTGAGTTCAAGCACAGGCTGCCTGCACCACAGTGAGGACTATACATCATGAATTAATAAAGCCACAAAAACTTCCAGTAAAAATTCTAAACGCTCTGCCTAAATGCATCTCATTCAAAAGATGAAATTATTCTCCAGCATAGCAACTTTTCTGAGTTCTATTCCATATGTAGAACATTTCTCCTTTGAGAGAGTTTTTAGCAGTATCTTCATGTTTTCCTGCCAGCCCTGCCTTTCAGTGTGAAGAGGTGTCTCTGTCACACAGGACATGACAGGCAAAGAATTGCTCTCTAGCATGTCAAATGTCTGACTAGAGTTTGCACAAGGTGGAAATGACACTGTTTTACACATCAAGGACAGAAAATAGGGGCTCTCTAAACAAGGCATACAGGGACAGGTGCCCTTTGGATCAACAGGTCAAGAGAACACTCCCCACAGGGACCAGATCCTCTGCTGAAAACAGTGCAACTGCAATGTTTACTCAAGGGACAACCCCGACAGTAGGATTAGCAGGAGAAACAGTGGGCGTAGAGGCAGCCTAGTAACATGGAGCATTTTAAAATCTTGATTTATTTCTGCTGTTTGTCACTCTTTTTCTCCCTGTCTTTTTGTCCAGACAGCATACACACAGAGCATGCATTTATTTTATTTTGTTGTCAATTTAAAAATATGGGACTATTAAAGAACTTAATCCTTCCAGACTTTTCATCCAGTCATTTCCACCATACATTACGAATACACCAAATTAGCCCCAAGCAAATTCATGCGTTCCTTGCAAATTAAATACATCAATGTTGACAAAAAAAAGAGAGAATTCCTATTGCAAATATTTGTCACTTAGCTCGTATTTTGGTTTTAGAAACTTCAGCTGGACTAATCATGTCTAAGGCAAATGAAACAACTTTTTATAAGGCTAAACAGTTGGAAGTATACAACAAATGATATTTCAGGCTACACAACTGTCTGCTCAAACAAGAGAGAAGAAACATTTCTTCTTTGCATGCTTGCACAGCAGCAGCTGGCATCTAGTTCTGGAGTGGCAGCGCCTGCCTTCTCACCCCACAGACTTGCTGTGAGCAACCCTGCAGACTGGTAGATGAAAAAGAGGTACAGTATTACTGTGTCTCCAACAAATACACTGCATCTAAGCTGGTTCTGAGGAACGAACTTTGAGGAAGTCAAGAGACTTGCCCCACACTGTTTAGCACAACTCAGAATGGGCCTCATCTTCCCAGGACTGAAGCGTCCCAACCTCAAACCGAGTAGAAAACCATAGTCTGTGGAGCTGTGCAGATAAAATTGCTTTGGAGGATCTCTAGCACAACTGTGCTCCCCATCCCTCTCCACCCAGCCCTGGAGTAGGCATACAGACCCACATCTGCTGCACAGATAGGGCAAACACCAGTCAGAGAGGGTTTGGGATTCTCCTTTCGCCACCAACAGCCCTATAACACCATTTCACGGGGAAAGGAGCTTCGTGGCAGGTTCGCAGACAGGAAGGCCAGCCAAACCCTCTGTTCCACCGTGGAGGAAACAGACCAACAAAAGGCTACAGTGGCTCCAGAAAGAAAACCTCTGTATTAAAAGCCAAATAACGCCGAGCTACAATAATAAATACACACTATCTCAACCAGGAAATACAGTGTGAAAGGTCCATTAAAGTTCAGCTTCAGCAATAACAATATATATACCGCAACAGTTCTCCATTCTGTCAAAGAGAGACATCCCTTTCTGTCCATAAAAGAAAAAACCGTTCAAACCACATCCCATACAAAAACGCTACTCTGACAACAAATGCAGCCAAATAGGAGGGTCTTTGATTTCCTCCATTGAAATTTTAGGGGGGGGCTTTTTCTTGCCTGTTTTGGGGGTGGGGGGGAGAGGAGGGTTGTTAGGTGGTTTTTTGCTGTTGCTTTTTGGGGTTTTTTTTTTTACTAAAAGGTTCGTTTAAAACGGCTATTAAAGATATAAAACACATCTGATTTGGTTCCCGCGGGGCCGCTGCCCTCAGGGCCGGAGCGGGCGCCCAGGCGGCCCCACGTCCCGCCGCGCACCTGTGGCACGCTGCGAACAAGGAAAACACGACAGAGTCCGTCCCGCGTCCCTCCGCGGCACAAGGCCAAGGGAAAGGGGTCCCCGGGAGAGGCTACTTGGCGGCGGCGGCGGCGGCGGCGGTGTTGGCGGCGGTGCCGCGGCGCTGCTCCATGCCGTTGGGCAGGAACCCGGCGATGATGGGCACGGGCCAGATGAGGGCGGCCACGCTCCACACGATGATGACCAGAGTCATGAAGCACGCCACCAAGGTGGACTCGATGGGCTTGCGGTTCATCCGCCAGCCCGGCTCGCCCTTCAGCTCCTCCAGGCTGAAATCCAGGCAGCAGAAATTCAGCGGCTCCCCTTGCAGCCAGTACTGGCCGGGCTCGGCCGCCGGCGGGTAGGAAAGCGAGGAGGAAGAGGAGGAGGAAGAGGCGGCGGCGGCGGGGGGCTGTGGCTGTGGCGCGGCGCCCCGCAGCCGCCCGACCCGCCGGCTCCGCACCCAGCTGCAGCCCACACAGAGGCGCAAGTCCTGCTGGGCGCCGCCGGCCGCCAGCCCCAGGTGCTCGATGAGCAGCGGCGGCCCCACGCGGTGGAAGGCGGCGGAGAAGAAGGCCCGCCCGTGGCTGTTGGTGGAGAAGAGCAGGAGGTCGCACTGGATGCCCAGCGGGCGGCTCCAGCGCACCAGCAGCGAGCTCAGCATCTGCCGCTGCACGCTGATGTTGCAGTGCGGGTCCTCGGCGGGCTGCGGCTGGGGACGCTGCTGCTGCCCCTGCTGCCCCTGCTGCTGCTGCTGCCCCTGCTGCTCCTGCCCCGGCTGCTCCTGCCCGGAGGTGGTGGGAGCGGAAGGGAAAGGCTCTTGGCTAGGGGCCGCCGGCGTGCCCGGGCTGTCGGTGCTGCCTTCTTCTTTGCTCGCTGCCCCGTCGAGGTCCATCTCGAGGCTGGCCAAGGAGCGGGAGGAGGAGTTGGCAGGGGGCAAGAAGAGCTCCTGCTCCTGCTCCTCCTGCCCGCTGGCAGCCGCCGAGGGGCTCCAGCCCTGGCAGGGCGGCAGGCAGGCGGCCAGCAGTGCCGGGAAGAGCAGCGGCGGCAGCATGGCATTAACTTAGAGCCGGAGAGGAGGGAGAGGAGGAGGAGGAACGGGAGGCTGCATGGCGCTGCCGGCTGCCATCTGGGAAAGGAGGCACAGTGCTCTCGCTGAGCGAGAGAGAGAAAGGGAAAGAGGGTGGAGGCAGGCGAGGGGGTGGGAGCGGGGCTGGGGCTGCCGCGGCTACGAGCCGAGCGAGCCGGGAGCCTCGGTGACGGCAGCGGCTCCCCCCTTCCCCGCCTTCTCCGCCCCCGGCCCGGCCCGGCCCGGCAGCGCCCCGCCGGGAGGAGCCGTGTGCCCGCCCGGCGCCGCGGCTGCGCCCGCCGGAGCTGCCCGGGGCTCCCTCCCCGGGGCGCGCCCCGGCAGCGGCCGCCGCTGTCCCCTCAGCCGGGGACTTCTCCCCGCAGGGACCCCCGCGCCCGTGTCCGGGGGGAGAGCCGGAGCCTCCCAGCCCCACCGCCGCCGTCTCACCCGGGGGGGTGCCCTGGTGGCCGCCGCTCCCCCTCCTCGGTGGGCGAGGAAAAGCGACGGGCAGCGCCCTCCCGCCGGCTCCTCGGGCCGGGACGGGGGCGCGGATCCGGGAATAGCATCCAGGAACCGAGCGCACACGCTTCACTGCGACTTTACAGGAGGGAAACGGGACGGGACGGGACTGGGGAGACGCGGAGAGAGGGGGTTTAAACTCGGTGGCTGCGCCCTCCACAGCCGTGCCCTCCAAGTCCGGACTCGACCCCAGCGGGGCGTTCAAAGCTGGCCTTGAACTGCAAGCATCCCACCCATCCGACGGGCGCCGCCGGTCCTGGCAGCAAACATTTAAACGAGGGAGCTGCTTGCAAGCAGCACAAAGCTCCTAAGCGTGGTAGCCGTGAGATTCGGCAGCATTTTTGAAACGCTGCTTTACAAGCATGATCTTTGTAATCAGACCAGCCAGTCAGGCTTGTTTTGTGACCCTATGCTAGTTACAGTATGACTCTTGACGCGGTTTGAGGCTCGCTGCGTTGCAGTTTGACACTCGGAGCCTCGGGGAGGGCCAGAGCTAATGACACAAATGATGAACGCTTCTTAGTCTTTAATTGGAGCAGAGGATAGGATAGAGTTACATTATCCTGGCAGGCTTCCAGAACTGAGACTGTCTTCTTGTCTTTGCAGCCCTTTTTTGACAAATAGAGATGTAAAAGGTGTATACTAGTCTTTCCCTAAGGATAGAATTGAAGTCCATAAGGCTCGCCTTTGAGATTGGCATTGGTCCCTTGTCAGACGTGTTCCCACATGTCAAAGTGACACCTGGACACATTCTCACTTGGAAAATGAGTTCCTGTAATATCAGTCTCAAGTCCTTCAGGTGACTGAAGGTAGTGAATGAGGGTCAAGAGTGAATTTTAAATTTTATATTCTTCAACATGAATGAAGGTAGTGAGTCAGTTTTCTTTTAAAACCTATGCCTAAATATATGATGACAAAATCCAGAATTGTTTGCCTTCTATTCAAAAGATATCTGAGCAGCAAAATGTGTTTGTGTTTGGTCCCAAATCATCCAAAGGGTACTGGCTACCTATAGTTTGGCTTGCTACAGAGAAAGATGCCTGATGAAACGTTCAAAGCAAGCTGTCTGCTTCCAGTTCTGAGCTCATGCTCAAATGTTGCAATACAGTTAATACCTTTCTCAGTGTCTCTTATTGTGGAGTTCCCTGATATTTTTATTGCCTGTTGAATGCATCTCTACATGCTTCTCTTGACGTTGTTTGTCATATCCACACTCCCACACATTTGTGGGGCTATAGTACTTCTGCAGACCCCAGACCAGATTAAGAGAGGGCTAGTGTGTGGCAAGTAATGCCAAAACTGTGTGGCCACTGTGTGCACAAATTACATTGCATTGGGATTTTTGGCACAAAGGACTGGAAATGAAACTAAGCCTCATAAATAAGATTTAGCTCCTGTACACTGTTGCAGTATGTGGGTGGCAAATGTTCTCAGGCAGAGCTTCAGTTCTTTTGGTTTCCACTCCCAGCATCCAATTGAATGCAGTCAGGGGTATTTGCAAAGAAATTGGAGGGGGGAAGACTTGATCTAAGTTTCTTTCCCTGCAAGGAAGGATAACCTGCCACAGGAAATTTAAATGCATTTAGCATCATTTAGACCTCCGTAGCAAAGAGCTAAAAGGCAGCAATTTATTTCAGGTTGGAGATGCATGGATGCCTCATACCTATTCCTCTTCATCAAGGAATAATTGACCAAGTGGGTGGAAGAAGCAGAAAGTGGGTTAGATCATTGATTGAAAGGCACTGTCCAGCAGGGCCCTTTACAGATACTTTATTTCTAGGTCTACCGTACGTAATTAATCTCTGCATTAATCAAAGAGGTTACAGCACACTTGAAAACTTTGTAAGCAGAATTATTGTATAGCTCTGGTCTGTTGTTTTCAGGCATAAATCTCAAAGAACAAAGTAGTTTGATGGCTGGGGAGGCTGAAGCATAAAGATATTGGGGGCTAGCCAAAGGTGACCTAGATGTCACAGGCAGATCAGAGTGTAGGTTTTGCAGGTTTGATTCTATAGCTATAACTAGAACTATAAAATGTACCATAGGTCACAGTAGCATTTGACAGTATGGTAGAGGAGGTGTGAAGTAGGCTATAATGGTAAAATTTTAGAAGGGAATAATGAGGTAACAAGACAGTAGGAGTTTCATGAGACTGCAGAGCTGTTGAGAGGGTGAAGATTAATAGTAGAGGATGATCAGACCCTTTGGAATTGTTTTAGTGACATTTTAACTAAGCATTTTTAATAAAGTATTGCTTGTGAAATACTTCAAGTAAGGTGAAATCAAGGATAAGTATTTCTGCCCAAGTGCCATTAAAATTGCTTCTCATGAGGGTGCTGTTTCAGAGCCTCAAATCTCATTCCAGCTTATGAAAATTGATCCTAAGCAGATACTGATTCCAGAAAGAAATCCGTAGTTGCATTCAAGTCAAAAGCTTGTGATGCTCAGGCAGTGTTTCTCAATTGAGCCAACTCGTGTTGCTCTGCACTGAGGAAAGGGAGTAACTGTAACTTTTCTTGACAAAGGATATGCTTTTGAGGTTGTCATTTCTGAAAGGAGTTGCATGTGGGAGAGAAGACAGGAAAATAGTGGAGTACAGGGTTGGATATGCAGCTGTAACATCACAGAGATATTTTTCTGTGGAAAGACTCCTGCTGTCAATTACAGGGGAAAAGATGTTGGGAACAAGTAAGTATAGTGATGCATTACCAATCCCTGTAAAAGTGCCAGGTAAATAAAGAGAATTTCACAGTCAACAGCTGGAGAGGGAGGCTGGGCCGGGAGAAAGAAGTTGGTACTTGAGCCCTCTCAGAAAAAAAGCTATTTCAGTTCTGGGAAAGGAGTAGGATCAGATCATCCTGGGAATTCTTCTCAGAGATACACTTGTTCCTAGCTGAGGAAAAATGTTTCTGTGATACAGTTTGGAAGGCTTGGTTGGCTAAGGGTTTCACAGCTGATGTGCAGGGAGAGTCTCAGAATAATGCAAGGAAGTGAACTGACCATGTAATGTCTGTGGAATGTGTCCTTTGAAGAGTCATTGATAATCAGTGGTTTGCTGGTTGAGGAAGGAGCTAAGGGATGTTTCCTATTGCCCCTCGAGGTGTTTCTTTGACTGTAAGTACAGTAATCAGGACTTTCACTCTTCTCCTTTTTGCTTGGTATTCTTGTGGATTTATTGCCAGAAATTATTTGTAATGAAATCCTTAAAGGCCACTGAAGCTTCTGAAATAGATAGCAGAAGCTGTTCGGGCTAAGCAGCTTGCTACTGCTATATCATGTCAGAACGATTTATCTGCAGAGAACAGAGATCATGTGCTGCACACAACAAACCAGGGGTTTGTACCACTCTTTACCTGAATATCAGAAGCCCAGACAAAGGGAGCAGCCAGTTGGCAAGCAGGCCGACAACAAGGGCATAATCTCTCCAGAGAAGTCAACACGTCTCTCTCAGTAAAGACACTAAGCTCATCATTTCACAGGCATTTCTATCAGCAGCAGATTTCTGCCTCTGCACCACCCTCTCAGTTATACAAACAGATGTCCCTGAAGCCATAAAATGACCCACGTGCAAGAGCTGGGGCAGATGACTGCAATTTAAAAATAACTTTGATAACCATGCTGTATATAATTTAAAAACTGTAAACGTTTCCAGCCCAACTTTAACTACAATCTTTAATCCCTTGTCCAGATCACACACACTCCAGCAAAAAGCTGTACCTGCATAGCTGAGGGAGGCAAGGGAAGGGGTTTGAGCAGTGGTGGCTGGGGCTGCTTACAGGGATGTCAAATGGGCTCTGCTGGGGCTCCCATGGTCTGCAAGTCACACAGGTGATGGAAGTGTGGACCAAGGGAAAGCAACCACCAGTCAGGGCTCCTAGAAGGAGTACTGAAGAGGTTAGTTACCCATGGTAATTACTACAAAGTGGAATTCATCTGTAAATACAATTGCTAGAAAACAGGAAAAAAAATTTCAGAGCATCAGGTGGTATCAGTAAGACAGAGGGCCTGCTGGGTGAGAGCTCGGGGAACTTTGAGAACTACTTAGGAACTCATCTTTGGTATTCCACTAGGCTGTGTGTTGTACGAGCACAGACTAAAAACACTGTTTCAGTTCTAAAGATCAGTGTGAAATATATGCAGAGAATGCTAACGGGAATGTATTCACAGACTTTCAGAACTTTTTTTGTAACATGCTTTATATAGGTTGAGGCTTTTAGACAAACATCAAAGGGGGAAAAAACCAGGAAAAAAGATTCTGTGGGAATGGGTATAAGAGCGTATTCCAAGGAACAAATGGAATTTGCACCTCCACAGATGAAGGTGATCTTGAGGTAATTGCAAATTTCACCCCCCACCACCCAAATAGGGTGGATTGGCCTAGTTGGCCCACAGAGAGTGTTAAATGCAGTACTTTCATGTGCTCCATTTACACAATGAAGTTTTAAAGATCAGATTTACCATGAAGCAGTGTTCCAGAAGACTGGATTCATGTTCTTGCCTAGGTTTCCATTTGCAGGTTGATCAAAACCCTCACTCATGTCAGACTTCCTCACAACCAAATTTCTAAAGCTTAGGCAAGATTGAGCCCTGGACTATATTTATTTTTGTCTTGTAACTACCATGCTTGCTTGTTTTATATTTTATTGGCCAGGAGCCTGATTATATTTATAACCTATTTGCCTCATATTTATCTCACCAGCCAATCTATCCAGTGGTGGAGCTTGGCTGAAACTGGCAAATTTAGGATCTGATATGTTGAAGAAAAAAATGAATCCAAATTAAATGGTGCAGGTAGAGAGAGCAGCAGTCTGGGTCATTTTAAAGAAACCTCAGATGGGGCTTAAGGGCAATGTAAGAACTTTGTATACCAGAGTATACACATGGCAGGACTCAGGCTTAGTTACTACCAGTTGCTAAAGGCCATTGTAGGGTAGGTTTGACCAGGTGTCAGACTTCACATGTTCTTGAAGCACAGATGCTCTGAATGTCTAAATGATCCCCGGGATTCTGAGCAACCCCTGAGGTATCACAGCCATTCTTGGAGGAAAAGAGATCCAGTGAAGCAGTAGTTGTTTCGTGCCAATGCTGTGGAGGTAGCAGGAATGGAAAAACATTTGGTGTGATTACATATTAAATTGTTCTGCAAAATATTTGTACATAAAATAGCATTGCTAAATGACTATTTTATGAGTTTGCCTTTGGAAAATCTAAACATTTACTACAATAATACATTGAAAAATAGCTCCCTGGAAAGCATTTAATTCTACAAATACTTTGTTTCCCAGCCTGTTCTGAACATGGCTCTAGGGCTTGTCTTTACTGTTATTTATCTTTGTAGAGAAAAAGAGACAGGTGAAAAAGTCTGGTATTAGTTTGCACTAAGCACATGTGGGTTCAGCACCTACACCCAGTGTCGCCTGAGTCTCTCAGTGGCTTTGAAGTGAACCTGTGAAATGCAGAACCTTGCTATAGGCAGGTACAGTGCCAAGTTGAAGGCACTTGGACTGTGAAGCAATCCTGTTCCAGAGGAGAGGAAGACAAGCTAATTTGCAGGTCATTGGAAACTTCTTGTGTCCTACGGAAGACACACAAATGCATGACATTTTCAATGGCAGTCTATATCCTAAGGAATTTTTTCCAAAAACAAGTGAGAATGAGAGAATCTGAGTTCAGGGGATCCTGTGTGCAGCTCCTTATGCAACCTGCAGCCCTGACCATCCTCTGTCTTTCTGTTACTAGCTGGTTCTTAAGTGCTTTATGATACAGGACAGAAACATTGTAAGGGAGTCTACAGCATGGATTTAACTGGTTTCACTGCAGGTTTTTGTCCCCAGCCATAAAAGAAAGTGTAGAATAAAGAAGGAAAAGTGGAGGCTGGAATCAACAAAGTGAGGGTGGGTGGAAGGATAACAAATACCAGAACTGGTATGAGGCATGATTAAATTGTGAAAGGCTTTGGAAGGGAGAACAAGGAGTTTGCATTTGGAGCAGCAAAACAAGAGAAATGACAAGAGAACTGTGGAAAAAGAGTGCTGTGCCCAAATGAATGAACAGTTCCAGATGGTGTAGCCAGAGAGGGGATTACAAAAGGGGAGATGTACAGGCCTTGGCTAGGACTTTCAGCAGAGCAAGCTGAGATGAATTGTGATATTTTTGAGATGCTGCCTGAAACAAATCAGTGACATTTGAAGTACGGCAGCATCAACATCATCAGTAAAATTAACAGTCAAAACTAAACTCCTCCCTGCCTCCAGACTGCATCAACACCTTAGACTGGGGCTCTCAGAGCTGCTTTAAGCTGTTGGCATGCAGAAACAGCCTTGAATTGTGAAGCAGCACACAGGTACCACTTGGTGGTCAGCAGAGTAGTTATACATGTGCCCCTGTTATGTGCCTTGCCTGCTGTCCCTTCTCCAGTGAGACACTTTTGCTGTACATCAAATGAGAGAGAGATTCATCTGCCTCAGTGAGTCAGCAGAACAGCATTAACTCTTTGTGGAAGTGTCAATGCCAGCGAGTGGGGCTGAATCATCCAAGCAGATACAGCTAGCCTGATGCCCACCCATCCCTTCAGCTGGGAAGCAGTCCTGAGCTGCCAAAGAAAAGGTGCTAATATTTCATATTCTGCTCATCAGTCCAGCGTCATTATTATTTGCAAAACAGCAGACTGTTTCTAATGTCATATTCAAAAAACTGTCAGCTGTTTCTGAGTTAGATAAGAAGCACTTTTTTTTTTTTTTTTAAGTTCTTAATTTCCAGGGAATTTGTTTTTTCATACTTCTTACTTTCCCAGCAATCACTATGAGCCATAATTAATTACTCAAACCTCAAGTCTTATACTTTTGCTAAGCTGAAGTAGCTTCATGGAAGTCAAGGGTGTCAGAGCTTTAATTCCTAACTTTTGAAGGACTCTTGTCCTAGTCCAACAAAGTCAGCTTATGAACAAGGTGGCTGATTGCTTTCAGCAGGACCCTGCACTCACAAATGCTGTTCTGTATGATATTATGGACTAACCTTTAGTGCAGGGGCACACAAGTAAGAACAAGTGCATGTAAGCCTGGTGTGTTGAACAAGCAGCAGAGGAACACCAGCTCTTCAGAGAAAAAGATTTTCTATTTTCATGCAAATGTTCCCAGTGTTCTGAAGCAGAAGGAGATGCTTAGAAAATACATGCAGTACAAACTGCTTGTACTCTAAGAGTTTCAAATTCACTCAGCATTACCTGCTCTTTCCATGAACTAATAATCACAAAACAAGTAGGAAATGTAGCCTCTGATGTTATGTGCCTGGTTCTTTGCTGAACTGACCAGGTTTGGAAGGTGTGCCTGGAAATTTATGATATCTTGGCTTGATTCTGTAAATTAAAGAGGGATACATCTCAGCCCTAAGATTTTTATCTTAAATTAGTTTGTGGGATTTCTTGCTTAAACCATCATGTCAAATGATACTGTTTCTAATATATACAAGTCCATCACCACATCATTGCAATTGCCCTTGGCTCTTTTTACTGTGGTGCAGTAAAATACTAGAGCTGACAATTGGGTTTTTATCTTCTCGTGAAGACTGGTAGGTGGTAGTCTGTCATAACTGTGTTCAGGCTCCTCTTCTCGAGTTCTAGCTATGAATGAAGGCTTTGTTTCTCATCTTACCTATACCCATATGTTATATCCTAATCCTCTTGCAGTCAACAAACTGTGCTGGTGGAACTGCTATGGCCCCCTGGTTTCCAGGCTCTGTTATACAAATCCCAAACTCTCAGTTATGAGAAGGTGGCATATGCCTATTTGTGCTTTTGGTTACATCCACTGTAGTTGGATAAAATCACAGACATAAAAATAGGATTTAAAAATAATCCCCTGTATTCTTATTGCAAGACAGGAAAATTTAATTAGTCTCTATGGGATTTCCATGTGCAGCAATGGTCAGGGATGCTGACACCACTGGACCACTAGAATAAAGTGGATAATCTGAGAGAGAGTTTATACTACTTTAATTAGCCTAATGCCTTATGAGAATATTATCTCCATTATATTGTCTGCATATTTAAATATTGAATTAGCTTTCATCCCTGACATAAAATACTCATTGGCTACGTTTGCTTCTTCATGTCAGATCAATAGCATCTGCAAGCAGCAGGTTAGATCAAAATCTGTTTTCCCAGATTTACTGCATATGTACAAGTGCAATGCCAGAAGAGAAAGTATTATATTCCACAGGGAAACAGTTTGCTCAGAAACTTGATTCAGGATTGCCTGACTATCCTGGTTTAGAAGTTCCTCAATTTCCTTTCTGTTAACTTGTGTTCATACTTTTGCCTTTGATTTTGATGCATATCTCTTGACACCGATGTCTGCCAATACGCATATTCCTGCCTGCAGTAAAACAGATGGCTTCTCTGTGCTACAAAGTGATAGATGTTAATCCACTGATCATGACTTCTGAAGTATTTCTGAATGGATGTCAGAGCCTTTATGTGCAAAGCACTATATAATATGTACAATGCAACAATATAACTTTTAAAAAAACCCCATTGTAATTCTTGGACTTTCTGTTTTCAGCTTTGCTGTGTTATCATCCCTGTAGGGTATTTGTTTTCTAATATGCTGATGTCAAATCCTTACTCAGAAGGCTGGACCCTGACTCATGTGCTTGGAGGCTGCAGAAGTTTCCCCAGGCAGCACAGGTTTTCTGCCTGCAGTATCTGAACCAATACTCCCAGTCCTCCTCTTCTATCATTTGTACCTACCAGTTCTGAGACAGCCTAACTGGGACTCCAATTGAGATTTCTGTCACTGGGTAAAGTGACCTGTTTTCGTTTATTTTCCCCTTCTGCCAGCAACTCTGCTTAAATGGGCCTACTGGGTGGCTGGTCCTAGGAGACGAGGAGCACAGTCTCAGTCTATTCTCCCTGCTCCTAGCCTGCAAATTGGAATACAGATTTGATACGTCAGCGGCGATAAGAAGGAAGCCAGGAATGTTAAGGAGAGGTAGTTGCTCGTTAAACTGGTAATTGTATAAGGGGAAACATGGAGCTCAGTTCCATATTTTAACAAAAAAAAAAAAAAAAAAAGAAAGGAAAAAAAAAAAAAAGAAAAGAAAAAAAAAGTGCCTTACAGAGAAAATCATGTTATAGGAACAAAATTAGGAAGAAATATGGAGCATCAGTCTTAGTTTGGCAGAAGTTTTGGGGTTTATGTAGTTGGAGGAGATGGGTATTAGACTCTCCAGCTGTTCTCCCTGTTGTCAAGTACACCAGCTGGTTTTCTCTAGAGATTTTACAAATGCTGATGCTATTTTTATCCCATAATTTTATACCTTTGAACACACACATAAGGAACAAAGATGAGTTTAATTAACAGGACTCACTGAGGCTCTACTGATAAGTGAAAATAACAGAGTTAATTTTGTAACATTACTTCCTTATTGAAAATAGTGTCTTTGGGCATCAAATATTGACATGGTGCGGTATAAGGATTTCCCCAGTGGTAAAAAAAAATGATATAATTTAAGGAAATCTGTCCATATAACTTGAATCTGAGGCTTAACTGACACAGGTGGTCGTGTGACAGTCCTTGGAAGAAAATTTGACACAAGACATGGGGATTTTTTTGTGTCACTCTTGAAAAGGGGAGCTCAAGATATGCTTGAAAAAGGCATCTTCAAAGGCAAAGTCAAAAAACAGTTTCAAGGCAGTTAGAGCTTCTTTTGTGAAAATTCTTGTTTACTATAATTAGAACTGGTTTAGGCTGAGGCCTCTTCCACAGGCCATTCTGACTTTAAATAGCTGGCTATAAAATTATTCCGAGGTAGAACTGAAAAATTAAATTCCTCAGGAAATTAAAATTAAAAAAAGAAAATTGTTTCCAAGCTATTATTATATGGATTTTAAGGAGCTGGCTTACTACTGTCATGTCGATAACAAAAACTGCTTTGTGCCAGCTGTACTATCTTGATTAATTTTGCATAGACTTTTCATCAAATTAATGTCTCAAATATCCCACATCTGCAATATCATGTTTATATATTATCTAATTATTTAATACAAAATACAGGAGATAATACATACAAAAGCCAATGATCAAGCAATAACACCAAAAGCATTTTATTAAACTAAGCATTTCTACAAGATCACAACAAAACTAAAAAGGTGAGAGGGTTGGTTTACATCACTGAAAACTGAACTAGAAAGTTGCAAGTTGTCACTAAATGGTTTGATTTCAACAAAGACACATTTTGTACCAACTTTATGGGCCATTCCTTTGGCTCATTTACACACCTGACACTGCTCTGATGATTAGCTTTGTTAGAAGAATCCTTCATAGAGATTTCACATCTGGTCACTCACAGATGGTCAGTCTTCTAGTCTTCATAATATACTGTGTCCAATGGGCTACAAAAAGCTGTGGATAGGAATGCTAAACAATTTATTCTAAAGGCCAGATTACAATGTTTACGTCTACATCATCCTGTTGGTTTTGACAGATTTCTGATTAAGACAGGACAGTGGACAGGCCTGAGACCATAAATTCATTTCCAGTATGGCCAGGTACCTGCTGAAATAATGGTGTTCTCTGTGATTTCAGAAGTAAATTTTTGGGTCATGTTTTTCAGCTATTAGAAACTGCTTTTGAAGTCAAATCCCTTCAAAAAGTATTTGAGTCACAAACAGTATTTACTCCTGAGTCCCACAGGAACTGTCAGCACTAAATGAAGATCTCCAGGAGCTCACCACTGAGGTTGATCACTGTTTATATAAATGGTATACCTGTGGTATGACTGCACCTGGATCCATTCAGCTTGCTTCAAAGGACTTACAAGAGGCATACAAAATATTTGTATGATAACTTTGGCAGTGTTCTTATACATAGGTCGCCCATGCTCTTATATATAGGTAGCCCATGAAACTATTCCAAGAGTTGAACACCTATTCCTGAGGCAGGAGGATCCCATAAATACACATACACTCATAGCCATACTGTTTACAGATAATATTATGTTCATATGAAAGCTTATTTTCATTTTTCCATGAGTTTTCTACACAAGGCTGAATGGGAGGTGGTTCCTGGCCCTCTGTATTCTGTCCCCAGCATGGCCTAGTGAAAGACTCTATCAGAAAAGGCCTGGAGGGGATCCTAATCCTTTGAGCAACCTGTCTGCTAACTGGGCAGAGCAGGATGCTTCCTTCTGCCACTTCTCCCTTCATCTTCAACCTGTGACAGCAAACATCTGGCAATATGTCCTGCCTTTTGCTTTATACGAGCAAGAACTAAGCACAGAACAGGTAAATTAGAAGGGACCACTGAACCACTTAGTGCAACCCTCTGCTCCAATCTGGGTCATCCAGAGCAGATTGTTCAGGGCCATGTCTGGTCAGGTCTTGAATGTCTCTAAGGCAACAGCCTCTCTAGGCAACCTGTGCCAGTCTTTGACCATCAACACATAGATGGAATTTCCTTTATTTCAACATGTGCATATTGCCTCTTGTTCTTTAACTGGGTAGTACTGAGCTACAACTCAGTGGATATCACTACAGCACCTAGCACAAAGACAACTAGTTTTGAGGGTGCCTGTGGGTGCCCCTGTAGCCCAAAAACCCTCCATAGAGAAATAGCAGCAATAGTCATGTGGGATTTCTCTCCCCAACAGTTCCCAGAGGTTTCCAAATGCTTTTTGATTAAATTGAATGAATCATGCATTTGACATCATAGACATTGCTCAAGATGAGCTCAGTGCTGATGGAGTGGGAACTGGGAGCATCACCACACAGGAAAAGTGTGACTCCTCTTGGGTGCTGAAGGTCCTTCTGTGCGGACAGAGGGTAGGCAGGGAGAGAGGGACAAAGTGAGCCTCAGGCACTGGAGTAAAAATACATCCCTGTGTGGGGCAGGAGACCTTCTGCTGGACACTTGCACCCCACTTAGGGAGCTGGAGGCTCTGCAGAGTGTGGAGGGGCAGGCTCAGTATTCTTCTCTCCTCATCCTTTGCCTGGAGTTTGCCATAAAGGTGAAATGGAGCCTCATTTGTCAGGAAAGAATGAAATGATCCCCAAGGTTACCACAGCACTCAGAGACCCTTTGGGAAGAGAAGTGCTACGTAAATAGAAGCTGATTCCTACAGGTTATTAATAGATGTATCTGCAAAAGTAATGTGAAAACTACAAAGGAAAGATCATTCTGAATTAAATTACCATAATTTTTTTCATTGCTGTCTTTTCAGGAGACCTGGATTATACTGCTAACAATGACAGGTTTGAATAAGAGACAGGGTTTGTGTGGGCCAGAGGTGGGAACAGAGAAGGAGACTAATTATATCTTTTTTTAACCTTTGTATGCAGCTGGGCAGGACAAAAATGAATTATGCAACCAGCAGCTGAGCTGTTATCCCAGTGGAGGCTGCAAAATGGTTCCCAGGTCATCTTGAAACATGATCTAACCTGTCCCATTTCTTCTGGATCTAACCACTTGACAAAGAATTAAATAAAATTGGGATTTTCTGCATGCTTCACCTGAAACTCGGGTAATTATCCTATGGACAAACCAAAACAGATTTATCTTACCTGCTCTTACCTCAGCAATGCAGAGGGGGAAGAGCAAGCACTGATGTGGTCTGGGAGGGCTAGAAGTAGCACTTTTCAGCCTACCTTTGGAACCTGAGTTTAACAGGCTAAAGATGATGGCACTGCTCTTACAGTCACTCAGATGTGTAATTTGAAGACTTTTGTGTGGCATTTATTCCAATTTTGATGCATGTTTTGATTTGAAACTTTGTTCAAAAGTGAGCAATGGATGGGAAGGGTAGAGGAGCCTTTAATGCCTGTACTACTCAGCAAAGTAGCAGCTGTCTGACCAAGCTTTCTTTGCAGGCAGAAATTATGGAGAAATGGAGGAATATATTCCCATGAAGTAAGAACTCTTTTTTCTCAGCTCCTTGACTTTCCTGCCCAAAATTCAATTCAAACTACAATTAAATCTAACTGGTCTATTTCTGATAGAAAAATAGAAGCTGCAGCTTTACCACTTTAAGGGGGGTCTGGCATGAACTGGAGTATATCCCAAGCAAAGGATTTGACCCTCCAGTCTTGAATTTTTGCAAACTCTATTCACACAATTTTGCAGCATCAAAACAGAGGATCTGTGTCCCACAACAAATTAAAACTATGTGAAACACAGGCTTGTTATGTACAGAGCTTTTATACATTGCTCTGCAACACTTCAAGCCTTATCAGACTTGAACTCTGGAGGCTGAATGAAGTGTCTTTGAAAATCTGAACCCAAATTTTGTTAAGTTTTGTATCAGTTTTCCTAGTTCTAATTTGGTCCAGTATAGTTTTTATTAAGAGTGTTCCAAGACACTAAAAGGCTTTAAAACTTGCAGCTTGAGCCAATTTACCCACTTCAAGAATTTTGGCTACTTCTTTTTACTTACACTCTTTTTTTCCTCAAGAAAATAGCATCAATTATGTTTGTGTTTTGAAAAGAGAGTAAAGAATATGATGCATTTGTTTATTATTGACTTACAGAAAAGGGCAATATATCACTGGAATAGCTGTGCTTGATGGTGTATGAAAGACTCTGATAGCTTAAATCTTCCTGTGGATAACCTGATATCTCAAAGATGAGCTCATGCCATTTCTTTGTCTTAAGTAGTGTAAAAAAGCAAAAATTGAAGTGGAAATACTGTACTGGATAAGTTACAAGGGAAATTCTGTTCCTGGAAGCTCACATTTTACTGAACTGAGATTTTCACCCATTCTTTCCTTATATAATCTATGGCCTTTTTGGTATTTGCAGTCAAGACCCTGTGACTTTGCGATTATTTAAACTCTTAAATGCTAGGTAACCTACTGCCACCTGAGTGACTGAATGCATCCTCACCAAACTGCAAATAATGACCCAATTAAGCAGTAGCCTGTGCTAGTATCTGTAAAAAAGGCCAAGTCAGTACATCATCCCAGTAGAGCAGATCTGCTGATAATTTGGATGTAGTGTATAACAGCAATACTTGTGTTAGGAATTTCCCAGTCCTAATATCAGCGTTGCTTCTCCAGAGGTGTCTGTCATTCACTTGTCATCCACTTGCTGACACGGCCTTCAGACAGTCTTTTCTGGAGCCCTCGTCAGTACACACAAGCATCAATCACAATGGGGAGGAGTCTCCAGCACCATTGTCTCCAGGATTTGGGCTCTAGGTCACACAGTTTGTACCCTCCTAGCATGTTTAGTACGGTGAGATGAATATGAGTAGAACTCCTGAGCTTGTGAAGATCCAGCAGGTTTAAAGACCTATCGTTTATTTGTCAGGCCAAGCAAGTGAATATAATCCAGTGCTGCACTCTTTTAGAAAAGACACCTCATGAGAAAAGAGGTCAGCATTTTAGTTATTTTCTAAACCCTCTATTAGGCTGTTCTTGCTTCAAAAACAACTTTGCAGTGTTCTGCTGGATGTGGAACCAGTAAGCCTGAAGGGATGGGAGGGCTTGATAATGCAACTGCCCCCTCATGACCTGAAGGGACTTGCAGGTATGTGTTGTACATCTGTGGTCTCTAATACATTCATGCCCAGGCAAAGGAAGAACCCATGCAATAAGCACTTATCACAAACATAATCATGACTGCCCAAAAGGAGCAAACTTTCTACAAGCAGAAGGAATCCATTTAGGAATCAGCATCACATCTTAGAATGCCATGGAAAGTTATCAGCAATCCTGCCCCAGCAGAGAAGACTTGTGATGGTTTGCAGAAGCAGACGATAGCTGCAAAGCAGCTTTAGGACAGAAATCATTGGATGCATTTTGAGGAACTGAGGAACTAAGGAACTGGAATTGCATTTGGCATTCAAGAAAGAAAGAAAGCAGCTGTTGCCTCACATGTATGTATTTAATTTCTTCAGGGTCTTTTGGGTAAAGGTTTACTGTTGGCTCTATCAAAGCAGCACTCATGGTGCTGCCCATTTGCCATACCCAGTCAGGTGCTTGTATGTCCCAGAAATATCATCTCTATTCTAAATGAAGAAAATGATCTCCAGATAGAAAAAATTAACAAAATGCATGTTTTCACATGACTTCAGCAGGAAGTTACACTGGAATGAAGTCCCTGCGTGCTCCTTCCAGCACAGGTGCCACCTCTAGAACCAGCTCATTTATCCCCAAGCCTGGTGTTTTCTTTGCCAGCCTGTTTTGAAGGGGCAGTTTAGAATGCACATGGACATGAGACCTTGACTCCAGCTGCAAATAGCACAGTGGAGGAGGGGAAGGCCATGTAGGTGGAGCTGGGTGTACATGTGGGGAAGGGATGTCTTGCAGCCTTGCCAACAGCCACCTGGTGATGTAGGGACTGCTTGTGGACCAGCACCCGGAACACTCGCCATGGCTGACAGACAGTGGGTGCTCATTGGTTTCTCAGCAGTGCTTTTTTTCCCCTGAATTTCTTCTAAAACTAACTAAATAAATAAATACATAAATATAACTCCATTTCACCATTCCAAATCAAGACAGAGAAAGCAATACAGTCTACATGTGCACAGCTACTCTTTGAGGAGACAGACATGTTCCTTTCTGGGCATCAACAGAGGCTTTGCACTTCAGCCATCTTCCCAGGCAGCATTTTTAATTAAAGTTGTAACTTATCTCAAGGAAGAATCCAGAAAATATCTAGATCTTTCTTCCTTTTGTCAATCCTCTCCCCTAGGCAAGGAGATAATGAACTAGTCACTTCAAAATAGTGCTCACCGTGAGCTAATTTATTTTGTTATATTATTGAGCTTGAGGGTTGGTGCAGACTGCAGACTTCTCCAAGAAATGACAGAATATTTTGAGCTGACTGATTTGAGACCTCAGTGACTTTAGTTTTCTGCCTGCTTGAAGCTTTGCTCCTGCTGGAGAAACAAGTACAGTGAGTCACTGGGAAGGGCACTGCAGTAAGGGATTGCATCAGGGGCACACAGAGAGAGACACGAGGTGTCCCATGGGGGATGTGCCGGTCCATGAGATGACAAGAGTCACAGCACTGCAGCTGGGATGTGTGTTTTAGCAAGACTCCGAGGGGCATGAAGCCCCATCAACAAGCACCCTGTGCACAAGGAGCAGTGCTGCTGCCTTTCTCTCAGCCCTCAATGTCAGAGCAGCTGCTGTGCCCAACTCCAGTGAAGCCAACCTGGACAGGCAGTACAGGGGATCACAAAGGTAGCTAAAGGCTGTGCAGATGTGGAGATACCTGAGCCTTCAGCAGAGAAGGGGGAACACATGGCATGAGGACTGATACTTCCAGAGCAGGGAAAATGAGATAGAAATAATCTCTTGTAAAGTGAAGATTGTGGCCTCATCACAGATCTGCTTGCTTGAAAATTATTCTTACAGATGAGCTAAATAGAAATCAGTTTTGTTAGGAAACTCATCTAAAGTTTAGCTACACTCATCTCTTTTAGCTCCAGATTTACAGACAGCAGGGAGCCTTTCTACTAATTGGAGTCTAGCATCAGTTGGGGCTAGCAGAATTTTTATACACAACCTTTCAAGGGAAGAAAATCTTTTAAGGAAGGCCTGTGCCATTTTTACCAACCAGATTTTTTTGTTTGTTTCTCAAAAGTATGTGAAAGGCAAAGGGTGAGAATAAACAGCAGGTATCATTTCTGATCAATTCCCTTCCATTATTTAGACTTAGGCACTTGTGGAGCTGAAACTTCCAGTAAAGCTCATAAGAGGATGGAATCAAAGACATAAAAATGCCTGTAGGAATCTCAAGAACAAAGTGGCTTTGTGAAGTGTATTTTTGGTCTTGGAATATGGGAGGAGTTTGTGAAGCCTAAGACAGTCTTTACTGAACTAACATTGATGTCCAGCCTCCTAATGAATTCAGGCTGTCATTTCCATTCACTGATATTTTTATTCAGACCTTTTTCTAAACTTTACTCCCTTTCTTCAGATAGGAAACAAACTCCTATCCACTGCTGGACACACCTGCTTATATCCCATCAGAACCAGATATGAAGAGATAATCTAATTCTTTATTTAGATTTATGTAACCTAATGCCTATATTTGTGCATTTCTTGATGGACTTATCTAGATTTTCCTACATAGTGATTCTCCTGTGGTATATTTATATCAGATTATCCTGTTGTATATTTATATTACCCTGTAGAGTTTCCATTAACACCACGAAACATTCAACCTTGAGCAGTTACAGTAACTGCACAGGATCTGGAAAGGAAATCTCTCTATTTATAGTTTAGTAAATTAGAAACCTACATGGTAACACTTGTAATTCGACAGTGGATTTTTCAAAATGCAAACAGAAACCAGAGGAATCAAATCTAAAATAACATTGATTTTAGTTGAAGGGAAAACACATAAAGATGAGGAAATCAATGAAAACTTGCCTGTTCACTGTAGGTAGACCTTATTTTTGAAAAAAACAAAACCCATATCAGAAATTGTATGACATTCTTTTTCTGAGTGGAATATCATACTAAGTATTGTCTTTTTTCATTCAGTAGTGGTGGTGTTAATGCAAGTTCTCTGTCTGTCTTCATAGTTCAGCAGCTTGTTTAGTAGGTCACTACAAATGCTCCAAGTTTGACTCAGAGATATTTTCCAAACAGGGTCATTACTGTTGGGTATCAAGATGCTGTCAGCTGTACAGTGAGCTCCCAGTGTCTGTATCTGCCCACAGCTCTGGGTGGTTGTTCTTTCTTGATTCCAGCAGTGCTGCCTGAGAACAGCATTGTTTCTGCTCATGGTCTGGAGACCCAGAGCTGCCCAGCACCTGGAAGTACCTGTTTGCCTGCCCCCTGCTCTACTTTGTCACCTCTCTTTAATCTGCCTCTGGCTGTTGGTTATATTCATCCTTAAAAGCAAGATGACCCCACCAATTTTTTTTCTGAAGCAGGTGAGGGAGCATTCACAAGGTCCCTCCCTCTGGCAGAGCTGAAGCAGTGGCAACCAATACAAATGGAGTGACAAGCAGCTGGAATGGTACAGCTGCTGGCAAAGTGAATTTCTGTAAGAATATATGTGCATGTGAAGGTATATACACTTCATGGTTTGATCGTTTCCCCTTCAGAAGAAAAACTTGTCACAGTCTGCGGGGAGCAGACTCACCTTGGTTATCTGGTAAAGGGCTGTTTCTGCCACAGTCAGTGAAAAAACATGTCCCTTTCTTTAAAGAGAAGCTCTTTGAAGCCAGTCCACCATGACTTTGCAGAAGTTTAAGGAGCTTATTCTGTTTCTTAAACCCAAGACAAAGACATCCCTGAATGAGTCACCCACACCCCAGTGTTGTTCTTACGGGATGTCTGAGGAATGAAAGAGGATTGAGATTTTATTTTTAACATACCCGTTTCCTTTGGCTGCACTGTGAGTTGAAAAACCTTCATTTGTGATTTCAATGCTGTAGGGTAACTAGTTTCCTAAAATTCACCAAAGGCAAGAGATTTGCAGTCATACCTTGTTACATGTCTATAACTATACTCAGGAAAACTTGCATGACCCAGAAATGTTTGTCAATATTTAAGGGGATTTGCTGAACATCAAATGGATCTCTCTTACCATTTAATGATGATTTTTTGCACCCTGGTTACTGCTTTTTATCTTGGTTCTTGTAATAAGACATCTTTTCCCAAGTTCACCTCTTCTGTAGTATGCATAAACACTTATTTACTGTCAGTATTACTGATTACTGAATGAATAAATTGCCAAGTTGGATGGATTCAGTAATAACTCATTGTACCATGAGATTAAGGCCTGCTTTTCTTTTCATACTAAATTCTAACAGTACTTGGTATACTTCTTTTTGGCAGTACACTGGAATTTAAGTCAGTGTTACCTAATTTATAGCATATCCTTGATATATGCTAGTCCATTAAACAAGGAATGTGTTCATAACCTCTTCCATAGACAAATTATAGCACTATTTGAGTGTCTGCATTTGAAACATTCCTTTGCTGTAGCCCATGTAGGACATTCAGTTCCTCTGATCACACTCCCATGTGGGATCTGGGTAGCTGTGCTGCAGTGGTCAATCCTGTGCTTGCTTTATGGGATAAGCTTGATTTTGAACTTAAACAAATGAAAGGTGAAAATTTTTTCCTGTGCTTACAAACTTTATCTTTGACTTACAAAAGGAGAAACAACCAAGAAATGCTGAAAGTGGGAAAATCTGCTGCATTCCAAAAGTATTACTGGCAAGAGCCCAAATACATAAAAGACAGACAATTGAATAGCCAAGCACATCTTTTCTCACATAACTCCAAATTATTTCAAGTGTCTTTATTTTTCTATTTTTAGGAGCTTGACTTGTGTAAAATATTGCGAGATGAAAATATTGTTTCTACTGAGTAACCATAAGACATATATAATTACCTAAAAAAATCTTATTATTTTGATGAAAATGTGTAATAGCCATAACTATATATTGACACATGTAAGTTCTTATCATACACGTAAAGAAACTTAATTTTTGCTAGCTGATGGGGTATTTAATTCTATTTCCATTCCTTTCCCAACAAACAGACATTTTCTCATTCAGTGCAGGCAAGTTGTATTGGTGTGCCTGTCAGACTTTCACTTTTTCAAAGGTCTTTAGGCAATTATGATGTCAAAGGGAATTTGTTACCTAAAATAACACAGAGGATCTGGGCATAAACTCCTCACAAGAAAACCCAGGATGGAGCATATTTTGGTTCCACTAAATTTGGTGGCATTTCCCCATGTACAAATAGCATAATTTGGACTGATAGCTGTTTGTATAGTTGGTCAAAAAAAACCTTGGGGGAGGAAGAAAAAAGAATGCAGGGGTGAGGAAAAGCAGAGAACAAGAGCAAAGAGTCTTGTAGTTCCAGAGAAAAGGGAAGTCAATTCTTTGACTGGAGAAAGCCAAAGAAGGAATGGGAAGAATCCCCAGACGTGGTAAAGAAAAGTTCTTACGAGACTAAAAACAAAATTTCAAATGTTAGCAATTACTTTCAAGGTGTTATCAGCCATCGCTGGTGTGTTGTCATGGGGAGAAAAAGGCGTTGCAGCATCAAAGGAAACAAGGAATCTAATGAAGAAAGAAATTAAAGGAGTAATTTGCATCTATTTGGTGGAACAACCTTCAGAGGCACTTTTGTTAATTAGAAGGTTTGAGCTGCACATATCAGAGTACTGAGAGGCTGGTGGAAGTCTCCAGACATGGTTCAAGGCAGCAATTTGTATGGTCATGGAACACTTCTATAGCATCACAATTTATCAGCAAATTGAGTTATTTTTCCTTCATCACTTGAAATTTGACACTCAGAAGGGAAAATGACTAGCTGCTTGCAGGAGCCTGTTTCTTTCAGCAAACATAATACTTAAAAGCTCATATTTTCTTCCAGAACTTTTGATACTCCCTCTATCCACTGGGGTGTAACTATGAGTGTCCCTAATCTTAATTGTGACCATTTGTTCTTCTTGTGTTTTGGGTTTTATTAATTACTTATTATAGTTTCATGACTGTTTAGAGGTCTAGATATCTGTTTTGAAAAAAGTAAATAAATAAAATATACATAAAGGGAGAAAGAGACTAATTCCCTGCTCCACTAAATTTAATGAAGACAGAACAGCAATCAAATTTAGCTTACTTTCTGGTAGAGTTCAAGGCTTCAGATGTTAGTCAGGTGGATTTTTATCATTGGCATCTAAAATTTCAAATTACTGAAGCTGAGTTCTTAAATCCATATATATTTTATGAATCAAGAAAAAGTCTTGATTTATCTAGATTTCTTTACATATAGCAGATTTGAATAAAACCGAATTTTTTATTCTACGGACTTTTTATTTAACCATAGACTCAGAAGTTTTCATCCTTTATACAGGAACTCCCTCAGTCTGAATGCTTTTTCCTTCCTGTCTACCTCTTACTTCCTTCATCTGGGACTTTCTCTGGTCCCCACATTTTCCATTCCCTGGCTGTGTCTCCTGCTTCAGAATATACCATGTCCCTGCCCCTTTCCTGGGCACCCAGCTCTGTTCCTTTGGTGGATAATTGCCTGCAACCATTTCACCCAAAAACAATTGCTTCCTGTCCAGTCTCATATCCTTGCTGGAGTCAAATTGATTCAGAGCCTAAAATTATCCCTGAGGTCAACTCCACTGACATAAATACATGGGATTTAACTCTGTGTTTTCCTTTCAAACACGAGTTTTTAAAATTTCAGTCTTACATATGTTTTCAAAACATATTTTCATTGATAAGTATGAAAGCAAAAGCTCATTCATTCCTTTTGAGTAATACCTATTCTTTGCATCCAGCAACTGTTACAAATACAAAAATCTTTTTTTAAAATCAAAACAAGCACTCTGCTTTTGCAGCTTACTTGCTTTTCCCCTCATTACCGATCTTTTGCTGTAACCATGGATCTGTCTTTAATGACGTGTTTTGTGTGTACTAAACTTTGTATTGCTGAAAAAGCACTGATCAAACTTGCCTGGAAGTCTCAGATGAAGATTGCTTAAAGGATGTGGCTGAAACAAATGGTGTTTCTACCATTCCATAAATAAATCCCCCTAAGTGTAAATTGTGACCATTCCTCTCTCCATCTGAACAATTCAGATTTTTCAGAGAGCTGCTTTTATGTAAGATTAGAGAGCTGTCTCCATGACATGATGCTCTGCTTCTCTTCACCATTAGTTGGGCGTTAGTTGTTCTGGCTGTAAATAGACAGGCACAGATGGCACCACGACTCTCCGAGCCTCCACACATCTTGCACTGCAAGGATTTTTGTTATTCTTGCTATGTCTCTAGCAGCTCCTACTCCTTCCTAACAGTTTGTTGAGAAGAAAAATGGAAGGCTAAAGAACAATCAGTCCCTTTCCTCTCTAGGATTGCTGAAATCTTTAGACAGGACAGCAGCATTCATTTTTTTTTTTCTGCTAGGAGAACCCAGCCATGGGCTCATCAATGAAGCAAAATTTCTCCCATCTTCTTTAGGTGAAGTCAGTCATTCTCAAGACAGCTGAGATGCCTGAGAGAGACTAGATGCCCCAAAAGCATTAAATTTTGAGACTCAAGTGGTACATCCTCCCTCAGTCCCCTACAGCTCTGATCAGCACAGTTAAAGCACCATGACAGATAAAAGAGAAGCTGGTATCTCGAAAGACTGCCTCAGTGCACAGGAGTAGCAATTGCAGGAAAACAAGCTGGAACAATTAGCAATGCTGAATTGGGAGAGAGCATGGATAAGAAGGATGTGACAGATTCAGATTCCCCGCTCCTCATGTTCTCCATGGAGAAGGTAAAATGGGTGCTGCTCATTAGCCTTTCACATAACAGAAGAACAAGATGTTAACTTAAAGGCAACAAATTTGAAACCTGATAAAAGGAAGTCAGTTTTATTAAAAGTACAGTTAACCTGATAGAATAACCATTGAAACCAAGAACTTAGTGAAGCTATAATAAGGATTAGATGTTTCTATATATTAATAAAATATCAATTTAATATTTTCTCTGTCACATCTCATGTGAGGTTATAATCTTCTGTGTCTCTAGAGAAGTCAATTTACTAACAAAAAGGTGAGAAGTAGTGTTCCTTTCTATGAGCAGGCAAATCTATTTGTTTACTACTTGGTTTTTCATCATCTTTCTCTACAGTCTTGGGGATGGAAGAATCAGTGACACAGTAATGGATGGACCATTCACCTGCTCCTTGACAGCAGTTCCTGCATTTTCACCTATGAAGCTACTAACAAGAAGAAAACTGATAAAGGTTAGTCAGTGTGTTATGAATGGCTCATGTTACCCCTGGGCCTCATATTTTTTTATTTAAATCTGTGTAACATTTTTGGGGGGACTAAGATTTTTTAGATATACTAATGCCACTGGAGTAGATAGAGGAGTAACAGGTGTAGATGCAGAGCAAATATCTCTTTTTCCACCCTCCTTCCTCCAAAGAAAGACACTGAAATAGCAGCAATGCATCTGTGAGCTTGGTGTGGTGAAATACAGACCCGATCCACTGGGTTTCACGGCCAAGGGATATTTTGCTCCATCTTCATCCACCTTGTTGATATGGCTGCAAACTCATCCACTCATCCATTCTGTAATGATACAGCACATCATCCAGGTACTGTGGCAAGACAAAAAAGCCCTCCTTTCACAGGTAGGCATGCCCATGTACACAGCCATGACCACTGGCTGGTCCCCAGAGACCTATGGGCAAGGAGGAGCAGTGTCAGAGCCTGGACCACCACACACAGGGCTCCCCTTACCTGCTGCTCTGTCCTGCTCAGGGGAGTTTATCTACATCTGTATCTATCACCCCATCAAAGCCCCATCTTAATCAAGATGACAATATCCTCCTACAGGGACAGGCTTGCAGAAGAGGAGAGTGTGATAAAAATATTGAGAAAAGGAACATCATGGCTCACCTCTTTTTAATGAAAGGATTTTCTGAGAACAGTCCATCAAAAGGGCTAGACACATAAGTGACAGATGAGTTTCCGAGAATTTCAGTGTTTCAACAAGAAAAGCAAAAGCACCTTAATATTGAATAGAAACTGTGACTGTCAGGTAGAAATAAATCTATGACAATCTGCAGAGGAAGCAGTTGAAGGCATGAAAAACCTGATGAGATGATAAATAATATCATCTATTGCATTGCACCATGCTCACACAATTTGTGTTTCCTCGGCTACTCAGTACAGACTGCTACCAGTTCACCCCTTATCTGCTGCAGACTTCTGTGATCTCTTGGCTCCCCCACAAATGAGACAATTTGGATACTGACATGTAGAAACAGGAGATGTTCTCATAGCAGATGCCAACGTAAGTGGCAAATCTGGGTGAAATCCCGACTGTGTGAATGGCTCAGGATATGCTAGCATGTGATGGAAAAGGCAAGGAGAGTTGCAGTTCTTTGAAAATGTGAAGACAAATATATAATTCACTTGATAGAGTCATCAGGTGGTGATGACTTTGAAGCCTGTGGAGCAGTTCTCCCGGTAGTTGGCTTGTTCAGGCTTTTCTGTGTTCTTTATCCTGGACACCGTGCAGACGTTCCCAGGGCAGCTTGCAGACATCCTGCTGCCGAATGCAGGGTACGGTCGATTTGTCCGTGCTTGGTGAGATCCAGTGAAAGCCATCTGCCTCCCTAGAACGTGTGCGCTACCCGGACACATGCAAGCAGGGTCGATATGGAACTGCAAAGGGAAATTTACAGGCATCGGCCTCAAGCGTCACCCGAAATCAGCGCCCGCAGATCTGTGAGACACTCGTGTGCCTCTCGCTTGGCTGTCTGTCTCAGCAGCACGCCCCAGCTTGCCGCTCAGAGCTGGACAAAAAGCCTGCCATCTACCACGCAGCACCGCAACGGGGTGAGCCCCGAAGGAGGTTTGCTTTGCAGGCTGCCATGGGGGTCATTAATAATATTCCTGATTTTTTTTCTGGTTTCTGCCAGCCGAACACCATGTTCTGACGATGAATAACGCAGTTAGAGCCAGGTCCACGTCTGCCACTTAAACCCTAATGCTTTGGCACTGAAGCGAGCTGCTTGCAGGAGTTGCTAGGTAACTGTAACCTGCTCACAGCTTATGTGAGCCAGCAAGATACTTCTGATGATGTCATGATTCAGATTGGTATTTCATCTCTTAAAAGAGTTTTCTCTCCATTTCAACAAGAGCAGGTGCGTGGGGAAGTTCTTCTGTGAGGCAGAACTTCACTGGCCCAGCAGCTTATGTAGCTTAATTTCACTCTTGCAAACACCATAATAAAGCAATATTGACCATGGCTTCTCAATGTGTGATTTTAGGGAGAAACTTACAGCTGTTTAGACCTCTTTTATCTTCTAGACACCAATTCAGTGGAAATACAGATATCTTCATTAGTTATGTTTTAGCCTGCATGTGAACAAAATGATGGCTCATTTTCTGCTATAGGTAACATATAACAGGAGTTTTGTGATTATGCTGTTCAAGAACACAAAATCCAAATATTACATGCCAGATACGGACTAAAGCTGGGAGTTATGGTCCTTCCAATACTACATGCCTAACTTTAATATTTATTACAAGGAGAGTCTAGTTATGACAATATGTGACATTACAAGCGTGCACAACACATCACACATAAAGCAGATAGGAAAAGTTTCTCCACCACGATGCTTTGCACATGTTGTGGTGAGTTTAGGGTTGATGAACAGGAAACCCCAGAACTGTGGGAGATCTAACAAGCCAGGACTCCAGAGATTTCAGCCCTAAACCTGGGCTGAAAAAAGACTGCAAAATGTGTGTGCTTCCTCATTGCTAAACCAAGAGGGGATGCACTCCTAGAGCATGGTGGGTCTGAAGGCTGGTTAGTGGCTCTCGGCCCATATGGGAAGTCAGGATATGAAGACTAATCATGTGTATGTGTGTGTGTGTGTGTGACACCAACTAGGGCTCTGCAGATGCATTTCTCATTTCTCCTATGCATTTCTTCCTCCAGCCAATCAGTGAGAAACCTCTCTGTTTCTCCCTGAAACACATCCTTTGCTTAGAGATCCTCTTGGGTTGGAGAATTTTCTGTAAACTCTGAACAGGCCAGTTTGCCAGGAGCCTCAAACTGAAGCAGTAGCTAATGCAAGCAAGGAGAAATCAAACCCTTTGTTTCCTGTCCTCTGCTTGTAACACTCGTGCATCCTCTGTGAGCCACTGCCTTCATCCCATGACACTTCTAACTCTATCTACTGGTTTCTCTTTCCCCGTTTGTCTGATTTGATCTTCTTTCTCTTTATTTCTGTCTCTTGCTGTCATTCTCCTCATGTGTGCTGCCCTTCCCCATGTGTGCGAATCCCTAATCAGTGCAGAGCTCAGGTCCCAGGCATGTGCTGTGCCAGGCTGCTGCGACAATTATCTAACATTTGGAGAGTGCTGTGTCTCCAGCATGCTATTTTAAGATGCACAGTCTTGATCACATATACAGGTCTACCTGGCAGAAAAGGAACTGAGACAGAGTATACAGCTGACACTCCCTCGGCTCTGGATGAGTGCCAGTGTTAAATGTACTGTTTAGCACAGAGAAGACCATTTTCTGCAGAGACAGGTCTAGCAGGCACTCTTTAGGACAGGCAGAGTCCAGTGAGAAGGATGATATCTCTCACTGTCAGCAAGTGTCTCGGGATCTTCATCTATCCAGGGTCATCAAACAAGAACCCCCCTCCGTCACAGATGAACCACAGGAAGCTATTCTTTGTGTCAGTTCCACTGAAATCACTGGGATTATTTGCATAAATATGCATTTTTCTCCCCTGCTTTATGGTATGATATGTCTCCCAAAACATAATACATTTACTGTCATGGCAAAAGAGAAGAGCAGAGCAGAGCAGACCTGCCAGTCCTCTAGTAACTGTCCTGTTCTTCTGTCTGCAATTTTTTTAAAACTAGCTGAAAGCATTAAGTAAATGAGAATAATTAAAACTGCTGATCCCATTGGGAGACCTTTCTTTTCATGTATATTTTACATACTGAGACATTCTGCTAAATCTAATTTACGATCAAGAGTCTATGAAGAATTAAGTGACTGAGACTCCTCATTCTTCACATTTTCATTTTGTTTTCTGCTTGATTCCCTGTGTATTCTGATGTTCAAACCAGAGATTAACACAAACTTCACAAAACTTCCTGGTATTTTACAGAAAGTATCCAAGGTTTTTGTACAGCTGTCCAGCAATGGCAGAGCAGAGGGCTCCCGAGCTTAACAGAATGATCAAACGTATAACTTGAGCCAGGTCAGTTTGCATTTCATTAAAACTTGGAACTAAAGATTTGATGGTTTTCAGGAGCGAAGTAAATGAAGACCAGAGTAAGAAGTGAATCAAAATAAGGATTTAAGTATATCCTTCTTTTAATTACCCAACATAATCCTGTCATTAATAAATGGCTTAAGTGCCAGGTAAAAGGAAGTCAATTACTTAGAAAACGGTAATTATTTATTGAGTTGTCTAAAAAACCAGCACTTTCCAGTAACACTGTGTAATATTTATGAGTTATGTCTAGCAGTGATACTTTCTCAAGGCAGATGATCAGACTATACATAAAATAAATCAGACAGCAGCACTTTAAGAAGGTGTTATTAAAGTCCACCTTTAAAATCTCACAACTTTCCAATGCAATCACTTTGGGGAATGAAGTTTTTCATTGCTTAGATCCTTCCTGAAGATGATTACTTTTAGAGGCTCATAATCATTCATATCTACATATCTACATTTGAAGAACACATTATATAAGCATACTGTTTGGTATGATTAACAGGGGTGTCTGCTGATGAAAAAGTATGATGATACAGGATAAGGGGTGGATTTAAGAGGCTACTTGTAACTCAACAAATGTTTCAGGCCAACAATAGATGCTTCACAGTACGAGTTGATGATGGCAACCTGAGACATCCACAGGGGGAAAACATTTCTTGTTGAAGACCATTTCTTATGCTATTTTGTCTTGAATAACCTGATTTTTCTAAACAAGAGACATGTTAAAAATGTTCATTAAAATACCACAGAAATTATAAGTGGTGTTCGAGTACCCTTTCTTGGGATTAAGGTTTTAAAATATTTCTCCCACAGTTTGTATTCTGTTCTCATCTCATTGTTCAGAGACAGCTTGCAGAAACAGTTATAATTTATTATGCTATAAAGAAAACAGCTTACCCAGATGAAGACATATTAAGATCAGATGGGTTTTAATATTTCAATTTGTGTTGCATTGTGACAGTTAGTTACATTTTTGGCTTTTAGGAAAAACCATGGTTGCCCTGGCCCATCAGGCATGATTTTCAGCATTTCTGTGGCAGCTGTCCCCCAGTGGTGAGGACTCGAGTCAGATCCCTATGGGCATGGAGCAGTTCAGCCCTGTTCTGTTCACTCACGACAAGGAGACTGGAAGCATGGTAAAAGGTGCTTCTCCCCGGCCTGCATGGATACTTTACACTTCCAGAAAAATGATTCTGTGTGATTAAAACAAAAGTAGGTGCCCTTTATCCCAGCTCCAAAGGTTGTTCATGGCTGTTTATTCTATAGCAAAGCTTTTCCAAAGGGGTAGCTGTCCCCCAGCATGAATCCCTCCAGGGAGCTGAAAAGCAGTGACAGCTTGGAGGTCCCTCTGAAGATGCCAGCAGCCACTGCACAGGGCTGGGGCTTGCCCTGCCTAGCACAGTCCACAAAGACAGGGTGGGCATGCCATGCTGCTGCCACTGCTTCTCCAGGTACATGCCACTGATGAAGTTGGCTACAGCCTCCGAGGAGAATGATATTCAGCTGCATTTTGTTTTTGTACCCTGAACTCCCATATGTACACTGATAAGGGAACAGCTGCCTCTAATCTCTCCTCTAAATCCTGAGCCTGGTATGGCAACCTCTTGGGCATCATGGATGCTGTCCTTAACTCCCCAATGAGACACAAATCCCAACTATTATCTTTATGGCAGTCATGTGTGGCATTAGTTGTAGGTCTTTTTTTGCTGCCTAATTTTCTCAGTGGCAGCTGGGTCACAGGAATCAGAGAAAAACTCTGCAGTCATTTCTCTTGCCAAAGGCTGAGATTCAGTGACCAGCAGCATGCAGAGAGTTGTTTGGGGCTGCTTTGACATTAAAGGTTTCATTTCCAGAGATTGTCACTCGATGGCTCAAACTGCCAGGGAAATTTAAGCACACATGATTAATGCATTGTAAGGTAACCTGTGGACCAGCTGAACTGCAGTTCCTCCAGAAAAGCTTCCTTGTCATAAGTCATTTAGATAAGAGCAGCGTGACACTCTGGTCTTGGAAGCGCCATGGTTGAGTTCACCGTGGCCATAAGAATGTGAAGTGGAGTTTTCTCAGCAGGATAGGCAAAATGCAGCTTTCCCACTATGGATGATACTCAGCAAAGACTGCAGAGGAGAGGCTGTGAGAAGCTGTTCTGCCCTGTAGATCTGGTCCTGCAAAGAAAATAGTCTCCAGACACATCACCCTCTTGGTATAACTTTCCTTTTGGAAAGTAAAGAGGGGATCTGCATCTCAAAGGGTTGTAAAAATGCAAAAAGATAGTATCATGATTTTTCCTCTATCTATGGGGGAAAACTAAACACAGGTGAAAGAAAAATTACTTCCATCTTCCCTGAGATTGGTAGGTAAGTATTAAAAGGCATTCTCTCTTCTTTTAGCTAACTTTTGCTAAAAGAGAGGAATTCCAAAATCTTTCTCACCACATACGTCTGTGTGGGTCAATGGAAGCAATCGTGAGTAAACCCGAACTCCTTTGATTGAATCAATGCCTGGAAAAAGATGGGAAATGTATAGAGCAAGTGAGGTACCAGAAACTGGGAAGAGGTGATTTTCTCTTTTTGTCACAAAGAGGAGTTTTATAAAGGACTCTGCAATTGGTGCTTGTAGCCAGAAAAGATTTAATATATATTCTTTCTGATGGTGATGAATTGCATTGGTCAGAAGAGATCTTTTTCCATATATGCAATACAGAAGTCTTGGAAGGAATATTTTGGCTAAAATGACTGGAGTAGTACTAAAGCTGCAAGCTGGCAGCATGTCTTCAGAACTAGTGGTTAGTTGACTTAACATTCCTCTTCCAGAAGAGCCTGTGTGCTGAACAAAGACCAGGCATTCTTTGTGTTCCTGGCTGTGGACTGTGTTTGCTCAGACACGGAGGGGTCATTCTCATGAGTCCCCTTGCCCACCCTTCACCCCACAGAAAATACAGTTTGTTAAAATGTGAGATATCTAAGTGATAGCAAACATCAAGAAGAAAGATTCAGGCTTAAAAATGAATTCTTCTTGTGACTTAGATTCACCAGCCTTCTAGTCTGAGTCTACAGCCAGTCTACTGCTGGCGTTCAGCAGTTCATTTGAAGATGGTTCTTTTTTTATATAAACAAGTGTGTGCACAGATATATGCAGGGAGACATTTACAAACATTTGCAATTCACTGTAGTGACAGAGGATATAATTCAAATGGCATGAGGGATGTTGAAATTATTTTGCAGAGAAAAGAGCCATAACTTCAGCCTCATACAATTCCTACATATTTCACATGGCCTCAGTTGTTGTTTACTAACTCACAACATGAACCCTTTTAAGAAGTTGTGAAGAAGTTATTTATCTCATTTATCAGACTAGGTAACAGAAATTAAAGTAGCTTCCCTCCCATGCATGAGCAGGGCACCAGTCCATTCCTGGTGGCATAACCCTGAGATGCCTAGTTTTCCTCAGGGCCATGCTCCAGTGATTCATCCAGCGTTCAGTCCATCCTACCTCCCTCCTCTCCCGGAGTCATTAGCCATTCTGCTCTATTGTAGGCACAAAGGAACTTTCCACCCACCTACACTAAACCTAAAAAAAGCCAACAGAGCCTTTGGGCCATGTATTTTCTGTGCTCAATATACTGATTTGTATAAACATGTACTAGTTTTATCTCCTCTGCCAGCAGACTGCGCTGCTGAAAGTTTTTAATATTTATCATGCTTGTACTGGGAGTGGTTCTGCTCACGTGTGGTATCCCAAACAAGTCTTGCTTTCCAGGATGGGAAAGGATACAGAGGAGAGCACCTAAGGAATAAATGTCACAGGCCCCTTTCACTAAGTGAAGGTTGGATTAAAAGGGAAAATGCCCAACCTGCTGAAATGGAGACAGGAAAAGAAGTGAGGTTTTCCTTCCATCACCCTGTGCTGAGTTCTGTAAGGGAAAGGATCTCAGTGTCTGCTGATAGAATTCTGAGGTTTCTGTCTCATCTTGACCTTTCCTTTATTATGCAGGTTATTTTTCTTTAGACTTGAACAGTGAGTGAAGGTGGGAAGGGTAAATGAAGAGAAAAAAAAGAAGAGAAGCAAAAAAAAATCAGTTTTATTATTCTTCCTCCTGGGCTTTGTCTATTATTCTTGAATCACCTTGGGATTAAGTCTCTTTAGAGATATAAAGAATATCTTCCTCAGACATAATTTAATAATTTCCCCCTTTCTATTACATTAGTAAATCCCCCCACATACCTTCCTCTCAAAAACAGATCACTCTGAAATACATCACGTGGGCTAATACTTTATTTTCAACTGCACTGGCCATGCTTGGGTACTCTTGGTTCCTACTCTTCACAAGTTTACAGCTATCCAGAAATATCAAAACATAAATGTGAAAGCCTTTTACATCAGCACTGCAGTCCTGGTCTCTCAGCACAGTCAAACCTCAGTTTTATTTACCTGCTTCTCTCTTTTTTCCTCAGCTTGTTTACACCATCCTTTTTCTACAACATACTTGCATAGCAAAGACTTATTTGAAAGACTTCTTCATCAACCATAGCCTTTCACTATAAGCACATCCAGTTAGAGCTGTGATGTTCCTCTGGTTATTGCTCTTCTCTGAAAACTTGTAGCTACTTCACTCAACTTGAACAAGGAGAAAGTTGACAGGAGGTCCTTCAAGACCCCATTCTTCTTCTGCTGGCTTGCAAGGTAGTTCTCAGCTATTATTTCTCTCAGAAGTAAAAGCTTTTATTTTGTCTAATAGTCATTCAAGAAGGAAAAGAAATCAGAGGGCGTCTGTGCCAGCAAAGAAACATCTCTCTGATTAGTAAGCAACCAGTTCATTAAATTCCATTTTGAAACAATGTTTTCATTACCCAATTTTGCTTCTGCCAGCTACAACTAAGTTGAGAAAGATTGAGCTGTTTATATGCAACTTAAGATGGATGCCCAAGACATTGCTTTCTTAAATAATTGTTTTGTATTGCTGACTGATTTTCTACTGAATAGGCACAGTTATTGGAAACTGTGATATTCACACTTTGTCTTCTGTTCAGTTCCAGAAAATTTGTCTCATGAGGGTTAGACATGTTGCCATCTGCAATACAGACATTTCTATCAGCAGATATGGCCAGGAAAACCTACTGTTTGTGAGTAATTTCTTTTAAAAATAAGTACTGTCTCCTAAAAGTGAAATGGGAGAGTGACATGTAGTTATAAAACTAATCTTCTAGTTATTAGCAGAAAATAACCCACATCAGTGACTATCTGTAAGGCAAATAGCACAGGCATGAACAGGGATGCTATTCCACTCCCAGCCCAAATTAAACTTTTGAACTTCTGTTCCACAACATTTGCTCAGACCATTAGCTGGGACCATTGGCTGCCAATTCTCAAATGTCCCCTTGAGGGTCTCCAGCCAAAGGTTCCAGCTCATTCACCTGTGGTGGAGTGGGAAACTCCCCTTTGTTCACATGGCAGAGAGAACCTGCAATTGCAAGGGGCCAGGGAAGGGCAAGGACACTCAATCTACTAAAATGGGAAGGGCAAACCAGCGTGAGTCAGAGTCAGGATCAGACAGTTTCCTTATCTCACAGGAACAACCTGGGCAGGCACAGAAGCTTTCATATGTGTCCCTGAATGAGACACAGACCTTCTACGAAAAACTGCTAACCAAGGGAGTAAACCAGAGATTATAACCAGTAAAGTCACATATGATGGCTCTCCTTGTTTCTCTCTTAGCACTAGAGGTTTTTTCTGCCTCCAAGAGACAAGTAATCTGACATCAACTCCTTAATACACTTGCTCTAATGACAGGGTTTTTGTCAGTCCTAGCTGCGCCCTTGCTTTAGCTTCAGACAGGGTTGTTACCTTTGTAAATACTGTTTGGGTAGTAATGCACAGTATTAGGCACAAATAGTAACTGCCAATTATCATCCTTTCTCACAAACCCACAAAGGGAGGAGAATTTTGTCCCCTCTGTCAGAGGCAGACCACGAAAAGATCACTGTTTCAGTGCTGGCACAACTAAGAGGGCAAGAGCCCTGTGGCCAGGAGGCTGGGGGCAGAACTAGGGCAGAAACCTCTTATAAAGGCAATAAAATACTTATAGTTTGTGAAAACGGTAAGCAAATAGTCCACCACTTAATCCCCTACTTCTACTGTTTTATTGAGTCATTAAGTCTAATGTGACAAATGAATGAAGGTCTTTTTTTTTTTCAGAAATGCCCAGAATCTGGCTGGTCTGAGGGAAAGAACCACAGAGGTCTTTTAAGGCTCTTGTTTGATTTTACAGCAGGCAGCAGGGCCAATCTTTTCTCTAAAAATTAATGGCTTTCTAATGGGGCACCACTTAACATCTAGATCAGAGAAATAATAAGTACTGGCACTGAAAACAGAGAAAACATCTTCCCATGCCCATACGTCTCATTGTCCCATTGGCAAAAGCTCATGGACAGTGCATTGTCCACCCTCAGTCTGCAGTCAGAGTGACTTTTCCGGAGTCTTGTGCTACACAAAGTCCAGGGAAGAAAAATGATCCACTTACTCTCGGCTAATGGGAGAACACAATGTAAAGCAGTCCCCTGCTTTCTGAGAGCAGGACACATATGGGCTGACTCAATTTCCATCGTCCAGATTGTCATTCTTACACAGATACATCTGGTAGAGCCAGTTTTCATGCCAGGACTCAGAGCAAGCTCAGGGGAGTCTGCTGAGCAGAGGCCACAGTGGAGCTATTCAAGGGGCACTGTCCTGCAGTGATATGAAATCAACAGGAACTTCTCAGGAGAATGTAATCTGGAGGACACATGATGCAGTACAGGAGAGAGTTGGGAGAAATTTGTGGGAAATTAGCAGAAGAAAACAATGATTGATTTTCAAAAATAATTTCTTCACAAAGAAATTATCTAATCAAAGGAAGTGGTAAGAAATACTGGCCTCTTGAACTCTGCAATTACTCTGGAAGAGGAGAGAAACACTCTGCATTGGCTGAACCTGTTCTCCACCCTCCCAAAATACAGAGCTCTGGGGCAGCACTTCCATAAATATTTCACAATATTGCACAGCTTGCTATGCAGGCTGCAGGTTGAGGCCAGTTGTGTGGCCATTCCTGTCCCTAATGGCCTGATTCACTACAGCCCATGTAAATCAATAAGAAATATTCTCACAGGGAAAATGAGGTCTTGAAAAAGGCTCTGTATACAGCAGATAAATCAGCAGTAGCGTTGGCATTGCATAAAGGGCAGGGTGAATAATAATAGCAACACAGAACTCCCAGCATCCTTAAAACGTGGCAGGGGTTAGGCTTTGCCACCAAGACAGTTGCTCAGGAGAGATTTAAATATTTTGAAGGAAAGTTCAGTAGGGCAATCATGCAGGGAGCTACTAAAAGGTTCTGTTTCAGCTGCAGCCCTGGTTGTTGGGCTCTGGCTGAGGATGCTGCCACAGAGCATGGCCTCTTCAGCACTTCACTCATCTCCAAGCATACACATCCTGTAGTCCACCACCCTGTTGCATGTGGTTCAGTCCATACTGGTAGACTGTGAAAACTGAAGCTTCCTCCTCAGCAGCTTGTAAAAAGGTGCCTCCAGCAACCTGCACCCTGGCCAGCTCTTGCTGCCCTCCCTGGCAGCCACCTTGGCCATTTTCAGCTCAGTGAGTGACTACTTTTCCTATGAAAATTCAAGCCTGGTGCTGGAAGCTCCCACCATCCAACCTCATCCTCCACACTCATGTTGCAGCATGTTGCCAGAACTTCCTTTGCAGACCCAGCCATGTTCCTACTGGCCACTGTACTCCCAGCAAATGCTCTCTGCATCCATTAAGGGAAGCCAGAGGGGAATATATTACCACAGTGTCTTGGTTTGAAAGACAGCTATCTGCTAGGAAGGGGCAGGGCCTCCCTAGAGATGGAGAATTCAAATCCCCTCCCTCCAAATTATTCCAATTAAAAGGAAAATTAAAGGAGCTTTCAGGCAGAGGTATGGGGGTAGGAATAACAGTTCTTTACTAGTATATATGACAAAACGACAAACAAACAACAACTACAGCATCAATAATAAACAGAATCAAGAACCTTGAGGGCTTTCTTTTACAAAAGCCCAGAGCAGTTTGATCTCGGCACCCCTGCAGGACTCCGAGAGGCCGAACTGGAAGGAAGGAAAAGTCCTGGGCTGGTGGATGAGATGAGGAGCTCTGCGCTGGCAGCTGGACGCAGGGGTGTCCCGGCAGGGCTGGGCAGTGCAGGGCTATAGAGTAGCAGGAGAGCCTCAAAGGTCCGAAGAAGCAGCAGCGGTGGGGGGAGAGGCTGGAGAAAGCGAGTTCAGGATTCCCGGGTACACAGCAGATGACGATAGATTTCCCAGGACGAGGCAGAGGCAGAGGGCAGCCTGACCGTCCTCCTCGGCGCTGAGAGCAAGAGTGCCTCGCCCTTCCCCAGATCTGTCTTTTTGCCTTTCCCAAAGCTCATCCTCTCTCCCCTCTGAGGGACACTCCCAGGGACTCAGAAACAATAGGTGTAGCCTCGTGCTGCCATATCCCTCAAGTACCCCTTTTTGTTCTGACTAAGTAGTCATCAAGGCTTCTTGGAAACTTATGGGAAGAAATTCTGTGAGAAGAAAAAAAAACCAAATCTAACCCCCAACATCATCCACCCCAAATTTTTTCCCATACCAACCTATTACATTGAATTTAAATCTTTAAAAACAAAATATATATATATATATACACACATGCATGACCTAAATTATATACATCTATACATACAGATATGGGTACAGACACATGATGTGGGTAGTTCATCCTAAAACAAGGTCTCCTTGAGGTATGCATCGGGTCTCTCCATCCCTTTGCATCACCCACCAGGTGCATCCTGGTCCCTGAGCGAAGACAACCCCACGGATGGGATTGTCTTTGCTGGAGGCAGAATTAATCCAAACAGTTTTTCCCAGCATACCTCTCATGTGTACTACTGGAACCTTATCTCCATCTGTTGTTCTCAGGGGCTCAGATTGGGCAGGGCCTGCTCGGTTGGTGGAACCTCGAGTGTTCACTAACCATGTGGCCTTTGCTAAATTAATCTCCCAGTTTTTGAAAGTCCCCCCACCCAATGCCTTCAAGGTGGTTTTAAGCAGGCCATTGCACCGTTCAACTTTCCCGGCTGCTGGTGCGTGATAAGGAATATGGTACACCCACTCAACGCCATGTTCCCTAGCCCAGGTTGCTATAAGGCTGTTCTTGAAATGGGTCCCATTGTCTGACTCGATTCTCTCAGGGGTGCCATGTCTCCACAGGACTTGCTTTTCTAGGCTCAGGATGGTGTTCCTGGCAGTAGCGTGAGGCACAGGGTAGGTTTCCAGCCATCCAGTGGTGGCTTCCACCATGGTCAGCACGTAGCGCTTGCCTTGGCGGGTTTGGGGAAGGGTGATGTAGTCAATCTGCCAGGCTTCCCCATACCTGTATTTGGACCACCGCCTGCCATACCATAGGGGCTTCACTCGCTTAGCCTGCTTGATTGCAGCACACGTCTCACAGTCATGGATAACCTGAGAAATGCTGTCCATGGTTAGATCCACCCCTCGGTCTCGTGCCCACTTATAGGTGCCATCTCTGCCCTGATGACCTGAGGCGTCGTGGGCCCATCGAGCTAGGAACAACTCTCCCTTGTGTTGCCAATCTAGGTCTATTTTTGACACTTCTATCTTGGCGGCTTGATCTACTTGCTCGTTGTTTCGGTGCTCCTCATTAGCCCGACTCTTGGGGACGTGGGCGTCTACATGGCGGACTCTTACAGGTATCTTGACTACCCGAGCAGCAATGTCTTTCCACTCATCAGCAGCCCAGATTGGTTTTCCCCCACGCTGCCAGTTGGCCTTTTTCCACCTTTCCAGTCAACCCCACAGAGCATTGGCTACCATCCATGAATCAGTGTAGAGGTAGAGCTTTGGCCACTTCTCTCTTTCAGCAATGTCCAGGGCCAACTGAACAGCCTTGAGTTCTGCAAGTTGACTTGATCCACCTTCTCCTTCAGTGGCTTGTGCAACCTGTCGTGTGGGGCTCCATACGGCTGCTTTCCACTTGCAGTTCATCCCTACGATTCGACAGGAACCGTCAGTGAAAAGAGCGTAGCACGTTTCTTCTGCTGGCAGCTGATTATACGGTGGAGCTTCTTCGGCACGTGTCACTTGCTCTTGTTCCTCTCCATCTGTGAGATCAAAGTTTTCACTTTCTGGCCAGTTTGTGATTATCTCCAAAATCCCAGGGCGATTTGGGTTTCCGATACGGGCGCGCTGAGTGATGAGGGCAGTCCATTTGCTCCATGTGGCATCGGTGGCGTGGTGGGTAGAGGGAACCTTTCCTTTGAACATCCACCCCAACACTGGTAGTCGGGGTGCCAGGAGGAGTTGGGCTTCTGTGCCAATCACTTCTGAGGCAGCCTGGACTCCTTCATAGGCAGCCAGGATTTCTTTCTCTGTTGGGGTGTAGTTGGCTTCAGACCCTCTGTAGCTCCGACTCCAGAATCCCAGTGGTCGACCCCGAGTCTCACCAGGCACCTTCTGCCAAAGGCTCCAGGACAGGCCATGGTTCCCGGCTGCAGAGTAGAGCACGTTCTTCACCTCTGGTCCTGTCCTGACTGGGCCAAGGGCTACTGCATGAGCGATCTCCTGCTTGATCTGGGCAAAGGCTTGTTGCTGTTCAGGGCCCCAGTGGAAATCGTTCTTCTTGCGGGTAACCCGGTAGAGAGGGCTCACAATCTGGCTGTACTCGGGAATGTGCATTCTCCAAAAGCCTATGGCGCCTAGGAAAGCTTGTGTTTGCTTCTTGCTGGTCGGTGGAGACATCGCAGTGATCTTATTGATGACCTCAATGGGAATCTGACGCCGCCCATCTTCCCACTTTACTCCCAGGAACTGGATCTCCTTGGCAGGTCCCTTGACTTTGCTCTTTTTGATGGCAAAACCAGCTTCCAGGAGAATCTGGATGATCTTCTCTCCTTTCTCAAATACTTCCCTTGCTGTGTTCCCCCACACAATGATGTCATCAATGTACTGTAGGTGTTCTGGAGCTTCACCCTTTTCCAGTGCAGCCTGGATCAGTCCATGGCAGATGGTGGGACTGTGCTTCCACCCCTGGGGCAGTCGGTTCCAGGTGTACTGCACGCCCCTCCAGGTGAAAGCAAACTGAGGCCTACATTCTGCAGCCAGAGGAATGGAGAAAAACGCATTAGCAATGTCGATTGTGGCGTACCACTTCGCTGCTTTGGACTCCAGCTCGTACTGGAGTTCCAGCATGTCCGGCACAGCGGCGCTCAGCGGTGGAGTCACTTCATTCAAGCCACGATAGTCCACAGTCAGTCTCCATTCTCCGTCAGACTTGCGCACAGGCCAAATGGGGCTGTTGAAGGGTGAGTGGATTTTGCTGACCACCCCTTGGCTCTCCAGCTCTCGGATCATCTTGTGAATGGGGATCACAGCATCTCGATTCGTCCGATACTGCCGGCGATGCACTGTCGAGGTGGCAACAGGTACTCGTTGCTCTTCTACCTTCAGGAGTCCTACTGCAGATGGGTTCTCTGATAATCCAGGCAAGGTGTTCAATTTCTTAATGCCCTCTGCCTCCACAGCAGCTATTCCAAAAGCCCATCTGAACCCCTTAGGGTCTTTGTAATAGCCATTCCTGAGATAGTCCATGCCCAGAATACTCGGAGCCTCTGGGCCAGTCACAACTGGATGTTTCTGCCACTCCTTCCCGGTCAGGCTCACCTTGGCTTCTAACTGAGTCAATTCTTGTGATCCCCCTGTCACCCCGGCAATGGAAATAGGTTCTGCTCCCTCATGTTCTGACGGCATTAGGGTACACTGAGAACCGGTGTCAACCAAAGCTTTATATTTCTGTGGCTCTGATGTGCCAGGCCATAGAACCCACACAGTCCAAAAGACTCTGTTTTCCCGTGCCTCTTCCTGGCTAGAGGCAGGGCCCCTCTAGCACCGGTTACTACTCTCTTCCTGTGTATATATAGTAGAGGTTCCTTCAAGGGGGTCTGACAGAGCATCCTCATTTCTGTAATACCTGACAGCCTGGTCATGAGAGGCTGAGGCTACCTTCATTCTAGTGGAACCCCCTCGGTTAGTGTTTCTCTCTTTGAGCTCACGCACCCGTGCTGCTAGGGCAGAAGTGGGTTTCCCATCCCACCTTCCCATGTCTTCCCCATGGTCACGCAGGAAGGACCACAGGTCAGCTCTTGGGATGTACTCTCTCTCTCTAGCTGAGGGACGTTGGGTTCTGACTCTGGGGCCTGTGACTCGCACCGGTGCCACATGGGAACTGTTCCTCCTCATCTCCTCCCTCACCTCCCTTATCTCCTCTTGGAGTTCTTTAACCACGGCAGAGACCTGAGTCTGTATTGGGCCACTGATCATACTGTCAAAATTTCTAAGCTTGCTGGCTACAGAACCTACAGTCACTCGGCTGGTATCAGCATTAATCATTGACATGAATGTTTTATATTCAGATGGCCCTTTAGTTGCTAGATTCCACAACATTTGCCCTGTGCACCTGACGTTGTCGGGGTCATTGTTATGCTGTCCATCCCTCCCAAAAACCACCTCCAGTATTGCCACTTCTCTCAGCTGTTGGATCCCTTCCTCAACAGTCTTCCAGCGCATGCTAAGGTGGTGCTCCTGCATTCTGTCTCTGTGGACAAACCTCTCCCTTACACTCATTAAAAGCCGGTCCCAAAGGTGAAGGGGTCCTTGCTCTTTTACAAATACCTGATTCACACCTGAGTCTTGGGTCAAGGGTCCCATATTCCTTGCCTCACCACCATCCAGTTGCACACCTCTACTCATAAGGTCCCAGACCCTAAGTAACCAGGCTGTATAAGGCTCACGTCCCCATCGTGCAACATCTTTTTGCAGAGTACGGAGATTTTCATATGACAGGGACTCAGTGATCATCTCAACTTCTGGCTCCCCTGTGGGTTGTGAGGGCCTTCCTTTTTTATCCTTATCACTTGGGTGCTCTGATTTCACCTTATATTTCTTCCTTTCCACAGGGGCAACTGCTGCTGGCTGTGACTGCCCCTGTGGTTCAGCTGGAACCTGGACAGTTGTAACGTCTGTGGGTTCCACTGCTGCACCTTCAGACTCTTCCTCTTCAGGGCAGGGGGAGAGTTTGCTAGCAGCTGGGGCTAATAAGGCCACCACTAGGGAAGTGTGCTCCTTCAGCATCTTGCCCATCTCCTTCACCAGAACTCCCACCCAATCTGGGTGGTTCATTCCTGAGGTGGGCTTTATGTCAGGGTCAGGTGGTGGGGCAGCATCCCCAGTCTCTAGGGCAGTGTCAGGCTCCATGGCAGCACTCTCAGTCTCTAGGGCAGTATCTTTATTCTCTGGGGTAGGTATCAGGGTGGTTATCCAGGTCAATCTCCCCTTATCTCGGAATATTAAATAGAATAGGCCTTTGAGCAATACTAGCCATTGTATGATATCATTAGCATTCAGAGAAGATTTAAACCCTTCAAAAACTGGTGGAATAGACCCAAAGAGCTGAGTAAAGGGTTGGGAAAAAATTTCCCCTGGTGTCATTTCCTCACAATAGGTACCATTGTTAAAGTAACCCCACAAACAAACACTTAGAGTGTGATAGCCATGTATCCATGTGCCTGCCTTCCAGAGGAAGTTAAAAATCCATGAATTCCTCACCTTATTAACCCATAGTGCAAACTGGATAACAGCCACAGTAGCCTTAGTTATAGGGCCCATGTTTAAATAAGGGCCTGCAAATGGGAGAAACACAGCCACAACCACATGCCACCCAAACCAAGGTAAGCTAGACCACATGATGCTATTTAGGGAGGTTTCTATACCCAGTGCACAAGGTCACTTAAGAACTGTTATTCCTTTTCCTCTCAATGCCCTCAAGCCCCACAGTGGGCACCAATAATCTGTCTTGGTTTGAAAGACAGCTATCTGCTAGGAAGGGGCAGGGCCTCCCTAGAGATGGAGAATTCAAATCCCCTCCCTCCAAATTATTCCAATTAAAAGGAAAATTAAAGGAGCTTTCAGGCAGAGGTATGGGGGTAGGAATAACAGTTCTTTACTAGTATATATGACAAAACGACAAACAAACAACAACTACAGCATCAATAATAAACAGAATCAAGAACCTTGAGGGCTTTCTTTTACAAAAGCCCAGAGCAGTTTGATCTCGGCACCCCTGCAGGACTCCGAGAGGCCGAACTGGAAGGAAGGAAAAGTCCCGGGCTGGTGGATGAGATGAGGAGCTCTGCGCTGGCAGCTGGAGCAGCAGGGGTGTCCCGGCAGGGCTGGGCAGTGCAGGGCTACAGAGTAGCAGGAGAGCCTCAAAGGTCCGAAGAAGCAGCGGCGGTGGGGGGAGAGGCTGGAGAAAGCGAGCTCAGGATTCCCGGGTACACAGCAGATGACGATAGATTTCCCAGGACGAGGCAGAGGCAGAGGGCAGCCTGACCGTCCTCCTCGGCGCTGAGAGCAAGAGTGCCTCGCCCTTCCCCAGATCTGTCTTTTTGCCTTTCCCAAAGCTCATCCTCTCTCCCCTCTGAGGGACACTCCCAGGGACTCAGAAACAATAGGTGTAGCCTCGTGCTGCCATATCCCTCAAGTACCCCTTTTTGTTCTGACTAAGTAGTCATTAAGGCTTCTTGGAAACTTATGGGAAGAAATTCTGTGAGAAGAAAAAAAAACCAAATCTAACCCCCAACACACAGCCATCTTCACTGTGCACTAGCTTTTTGGAGTCTGGACAGACTGCAATATTCTCAAACGTCCTTGAATTATTTTTTAATTTCTTCAACAATTCTTGGTCTGTATCCCAATTCACTGAGTGCTGTACATCTCTTAAGTCATGCATGCTAATGATCATCTCCTCTGGATTTTACAGCTAGTAGTGGTGAAAGACGGAAGCCCAATATTGCCTATTATACTGAGGCTACAGTCAGATATTAAAAGCAAAAAAACCCTTCAAGATGACATCTGTTGTAGCCAAAGTTCATGTATTCCTTCATGAAAATTCAACTACCTAAAAAAAAAGACTTTGCAATAGATGGAGGATGATTCACGCTTAAATATACAGCTGAAAGCCACTCAAAATTCTCTTTTCTCTACTTCCTGCTGTTTTGTGAGTCCAGTGAAAGAACTATGATCAGTGATAATAAATCTCCATTTTCTCACCTTGCCCTTCAGCATTTCATCAGAGATAGCAGTACAATCTGGTGCTCCTTTGACATCACACAAATAGCATTCCGTGGCTCTCTTCTTTCTCCAGCCTGCTTTATCTTCCACTGTTCAGCAAATCTTCACACAAAACTAATGTTTAGCTGCAAAAAAGAAGGGTATGGAAGATATGCATGAACACAGAAAGTAGCAAGACTGCTGCTGAATGGGCCTTTTTGGAGAAATTGGCCCCGTTACAGTGGTTAGTGAACAGCTGCTTCCTAGCTGAGATTTATCAGCTAAAGACAAGGTGATACAAAATTTAGCAAAAGCCGTAGAGAGCTGTGAAAACTGGAGGGGTTCTTTCTGGCCATACATTGGAAGTGCAGGTGCCTAAGCAATTGCATCCCAGAAAAGGATGCCTGGGTGTGTATGAGTAGCAGGCCTGCTCCCTGCACTGGGAACAATCTCCCTGCACTGAAGGGATGATGCCAGTGAGTGCCAAGTAGTAGAAGAAAGAAAAGCAGAAGACCTGAGGCAAGTGCCCAGATTGATGTCTAGCACAGTCTCCTGTATCACTGAGCTGCAGAAGTAGGTTAGAAACTTGAGAGAGAGACTGTAGCATTTCTATCCAAAGTAGCAAGTGTTTCCTTGGACAATGTCTGACTTAAAGCTGCTGTCTACTCCTCTCTCTTGGTCATTTCAGTCCATGGTTACTCTGGCTAACATCCAAAGCCAATCTCTGTCTCCTGCCCCACCTGTGCAATGCCTCAGGCTGAGGGGAAGCTGAAAAGATATTTAGATCATAGGAGAGGGTTGGATGTTACTGAAGTCATCACTATCTTCCCTTCTGAATGCCTACAGCAGCAGAGAGAGGTGGGACCATCCTTACATGGACTCATGTCTTCATAAGGTGTTTCTTGGAATTTGCTGTAACTCAGATTGAAGTCATTGCAGTTTTGTGGGGGAAGATTAGTCTCCCAAGACACCAACACACCTCCAAAGCAGCCATGACTGGATTGGGAACGAGTTGGTGGCAAATGACAGCAGGCTGTAGGAATGAGATGGGAAGTATCACATTCATATAGTCATCCTATAGAAACCATGGAAGAGACAAATTGGAGCTGGGATCTCACAGACAGGAGAGCCAATGGTGAGAAGAAGGAAGACATAAAAGACATTGCCAAGAATAATCTAGGACTAAGCTCTGTTTTGTGCAACACAAACATCTCGCTCACATTGCCAGTTGAAATGGGAGTGTTTTTTCCAGTGGATGCAAAGAAGCACTACCAAATACAGGGTTCTTTCTAATTATTATGCAATTCAGCTTTCATGTGTCCATGAGTTTAACAGCAGGGTGTGATCCTCAGGGAGGATGTGTGATGGGGGTCCTGCAAGGCTCCAGCCCAGGAATATGGTGGTGAGGGAAGCCATGCCAAATATACCACACCAAGCCAAGGGAAGCAGGATGCCAACCAGGAACCATGAAAACTACTTTGAAGTTAAGTCCAGGGTTTTTTTGTGCCTTTCTTTCATGTCACAGAATCTTCTGGTTTCTGAGGTTTTTATGATTGCTCTGATAATTGAACGATTCTCAGTGGAAATAAAAATGTTATTTACAAAAATTGTTTCCCAAGAAAAGTGACAACTAACTGCCAGATTTTTTTCTACATCATACAATGCAATCACAACTACCAGAACACTGATTAAAACCAAAGGTCACCCCTGCAGATACATGGGGAAAATCACTCCAGGTCTCTCGCAAATTGCAATTTCACAAGCTGGCAACCCACCAAAGCACCCCAGCTCAGGTCTGGCCAATAAAAGCATAGAAGCAGCTTTTTCATGTGTTTCTGTACTAAAGTTTGGTGTTAATGGAACAGAACATTCCAATAACCTTTTAAAAGGTTGGACTAACTCAATTCTTTGGGTTGGAGAGAGCCAAGCTGCATTAATCTGGTTATTGGATAATACGTAATACGTGAAAGGAGTAACATAGGAGGGAGAGAGGTGGTGGTTTAAGGTGCTTTCATGTAGCAGTTGGTATAAAAAGACAGAGGAGCTGAAAGGTGGGAGGTTTAGCTTGCTGACAGGGGACAGACACCCACAAAGTTGTTGTCTCTGCCTTGCATGACCAGGCTGCACTTGCACAGTTCCAGTACTATCATCCTGGGATGAGAGGGATATGTGGGGATGAATAATTCAGCTGCAAATCAGCTCTCCAACTGCACTGCATTTTTTTCCCCTGGGTTGCTATTTTTAATTTAGAAACTCCCACGTGTGTGTTTGGTGGATTAGAGGCATATGAGAAATAAAAGAAGGTGGCTGACGCAGGCAGGTAGCAGAGCCTGGGGGTGGCAGGGGTTGAACCAACACTGGCCTATAGCAGGTCCAATACCACCTTCCTGCTGAGGGCAGCACAGGTCTTAGCACCTCTGAGCCCTACTTACTTTGGTGGGAGCTGGAAAAGCTCAGCACTGCTTGCTTGGATTTATACCCCTGTGTTGGCAATCACAAAGAAACTATGCAGTTTTCAATTATAGCCAGAGCTGGATGTCAGGGTATCTGGGTTCAGTTTTAAGGTTTGCTACTTATCTCCTTTCCACAAACTTTGTAAATCCTCTCTCATGTAGTTCCAGATTTGTTAGTGGGGAATTGTTACCACTGTTTCCTTTGGTCTGCCTCACTTTCCTCTGGGGGAGAAACCATCACTACTTGTTTATAGCTACAGAAGATAACTCAGGTGGGAGCCTCTCCCGCTGTAAGGTGTCATCTTCCTATTGTATTTTTTAATCACAAACATCAAAAGGAGAGAGTCATCAAAATGGTGTAAGAGGAAGTAGAAAGGTTTTACCTGCAGCAGCTCAATGAGGAGATGAGGGACTGTAAGGTACAATGGGGTGGAAAAAACTGCCTATTTGGGCAAAAAACTATTGTTACACGTTCATTTTTGTGAGAATTCCGATTGCTGGAAGAGACTGGCTGGCATTTTGATTTGTTCTCTAGTTCCAACAGATAATAAAAACAAAGATCAATCCATAAAGAAAATCCCGTCATGTCTGAGAATCCTTCCTTTTCCCCTTTCTGTGCATACAGTGTCCAGTCCATTACTAATAATAACTGTTTTTACAAAGTCTAGAGTGCTTTGGCAAATCTCTGGCCTGGTAAAGGCATTCATGTCATCCTGTGGATTCAGGGAAACTGATGTTTAGAGTAGTTCATTTTTTGTTAGGTTATACAGACTCTCAACTCTTCAGCTGTAAATCAATGAATATGGGGAACTTCTTAAAAATGAGATAAGAGGGAAGTACTTGAAAACCAAAAATTATTTAACTGTTGTGAGATCATTCCATAGATTACTTCCAGGTTGTGGAAAGTGCCCATGCTTTCAAGGCATGATGCACAGTGCTACCCCTTGTCAGTATCTAAATAAAGGCCTAATTTTAAAAAGCCCTTTATTCTAACTTGATTCTTGATCTTTGAGATCAAGACAACCCTGGACTATTGCTTAATTACTCGATTCTTTGTCAGCAAAATAAGATGCTGAGCCCAGATTTTGGGGGGAAACAGCAAAACAGAAAATGCAGCGATGTAGTAGTGATGAAGAAGCCAACATCCTTCACAACAGGAATTTCATGACTAATGGTTCACCTGGTGGTCAGTTTTAGCCATGTGATAACCAGGAGACTGGGACAAAAAGCATTCTCAGTTACACTCTGTTCAGAGAGTAGCTAATTAGCCAAGCATCTAAATGTCTAACAAGCTCCATTTATTACACATCTTTGGCCTCCTAACTTCTGGGAAAACAAGCACCAACAAGTATACACCACATGGTGGCTTCTCGCACCAACATTTTACAAAGAGTATCTACAATTTTCAAACACTAAACAGCATGCCAGACAAAGGTTTCTCTTTTTTTCCTAAAACATGAATTTAATCTCCAAAAACTACACTTGCCTGCAGCAAGTGTATGAGCTTCAAACAGCAAGTCTACGAGCATTGAAACGGAATCTGGCCTGAGATTTGGAACCCTTGGAGGCATTAAGGCAGGAATGAATTGCTTTATAT